>NW_024609879.1:5617522-6342522 GCF_016920785.2 Ixodes scapularis
GTACAATGAAACTAAAGTAATGTGTGAGCCGGTTGAACACTGACGTGCATGATGGAAATGAGTGGACTATGTGCAGGGTTCCATGTTCTTTTAGTTCATTTGTCTTCATATACGGCATTCCCCCCCCCCCCCCCCCCCCCCTCCCCGAGAGATTCGGTACTCTTCAGTATTTTGATGTCGAACAAAAAATCAATGTCGATCGGGATATATGTTGAAGAAAGCGTATCACGGGGCTGCGGCGTTCCGTAAGCTTCAGGGAATATGGGCTTGACCAAAGCGCTTGGAATAGGCCCAGTACTTGTAAGAGGAAGAAACAAGATATGTTATGAAGGGCGGTTGTAAAAAAGAAAAAATAACCTTTTAGGCAGATCATTGAGATCTGTGTTTGGGGTCAGCACAAAATAAAGCCTTAGATAAATATTTATTTTCGAAAGAGATATCTTCTTAATCATTTTCGAAAGAGATACCTTCTTAATCAAAAACTGCCATATTCTGGAGTTTTTCGATATTCCCCGATTTTATTCAATCGGCTCGAGAGTTATAGGTGTTTATCGGTATAGAGGTTGTCTGTTCAGTTAGTCTAGAGCTTTTTATAACAGAAAACTCGCGCTGGGGTTACTTCAGCTCTTCGGCCAAGTTGATGACTATGGCGTTCCGTTCACTAGAAAAGAACCGAAATAACTTGTGTTAATTAAATAAATAAATATTTGATTATCTCCTCTTTTTTCTTCTTGCGTGAATAATGTTTTTGGACAAGTGACGCCCGACATCGTCACAATTTATCGTGCAAGGGAATTTCGAATAAACATTTCAAGTCCGCGCTACGGGGCGAGCAATGCCATCCTTGTCCACGGTGGCAAACCCGAACTACGAGCACAAAAAGTGCCAGTCACGTGGATCCCTCCCTGCTCCGCCAGATTTTTTAAACAAAGCCGCTGGGATAACACGAAGAAATTGACCCATCACTGTCCCTCCTTTCCCACTTAGTTTTTTTTTTTCGATGCCGCGTACAAACATGTTATTGCTTGCACCATAGCGTGAAGTAAACATTTTGTAAGAAACGTTTTATGCTACAGCTAGACTATAAGAAGGGAGGACCTTACTTCCACAAATACGTTTTGTTCTCAGAAATAATAAAAAGTTAAGAAGTAAATGAAAACTTTTATGTTATGAGCTAATAATTAACCGAACTCGCCTATTTTAGTACTCAGCTATCACCAACTTCGCTACACGGCTAAGATAGCTCCAAAAACCTTTTCTCTGAATAGCACTTCTGGAAGCTAGCCACTAAAGAAAAAAAGCCCTGCCTACCAAAAGCAAGCGGCCCGACCAATGATATAGTCTCGATCGGCGAACTTTGAAGAAACTGCAAGCAGTCGTGCAAAAACAGACACTAACAATCTTCGTTTTTACGCAGTCAGTGACCAAAACACAAGTTGGGGACTCACGATACGGCTCAAGGTTAAAGGGAAGCTAAAACATTTACAAGAAATCTGGGTCGGGAGCAGGCTGATATAGCTTCTAGTCCCGTGAATTCAGTGATCGCGCTTACCTTGGGCAGAAGTGAACGTAAACTGCGTTTACTTTGAAAAACACGCTCAGCGATTGCATCGGGTCATACGGGGATTCTTTCTGCCGCGTGTTGTGTATCCACAGCGTGGCGACGTCATTGACGGCATCCCTGAACCAGCTTAGTGGCGAGCGAGGGTCATCTGACCACGCTGATGACCTCACTTCCGCTATTTTTTTCTCTCCGCTCTCGCGTTCTCCTACCCTCGACTCGTTCGAACGGGCGAGTATACGTTGAAATATATTAATTGGCTATTACGATGCTCGTACTAATAACATCGTAAGAAAACTTAAGATACATCATTTTTAACGTGTCTACATTATAATTTTTTGACTGTTTGTTCTAACTTGAGGGCCCCTTCACGTTAACGACACAAAACTGCGCTCGCAATGTCGATGTAAGACGTGATGTATTTTTTTTTTTTTGCCTCCGGTTGTAGGCGTTACACTCGGTTTTCCCCTGAAGGCTGGTTAAGACATTCGCGTCGACCGCCTTGGGTCGCGCAGCACAACGCCTCCCCATTGGCTTGTCGCAAGCGTCGCCATAGCAACAGCTCGACGCGAGCTGTCTGAACGATGCGCAAGTGGTTGCAGTCACACTCGAACGCAACTGTGGGAACGAGCCTTCAGCCTTACCGAAGCTGACACCACGACTCGATGGAGAAAATCAAGAAACGCGGAAAGTCCACCGTCACGGCGTTCGTTTTCTGTGTGGGTTTCCTATCAACGACTCAACCGAAATCAGGCACAGAAGAAAGTTTACTCGGTCAGAGCAAACATACAAAGAGGTTGAGGGCCGTAATGGGTACAGCACTTGACCCTACCCCTCCGTGATTCTCATTTCAATTGTTAGGTACCAAATCAACTTACATCGTTAAAATATGATGTATTGCGCTAGTCGTGTATTTGAATAATCGAATCGCATTCGATTGGTTTCAGAAGTGATGACTACAGTAAGGCGCACAAATCGCAATTTAAAAAGAAATAGAAACGATTGACTGTACGTAAGATAGAACTAGATTCAAAAAAACCTTTGTCACGAGCAACGCAAGTTCGACAATGAAACCCCCAGGCTACAATCCGCGAAGCCTTTGTGTGCTAATATTCGCGTGTGTGATGAGTAAAAATCACGCGACGTTTGCTTTTCGTATATACGCGAGTTGAGCATGCGTCATTGAATGATGCTCGAGCAAAAAAGGACTTAGCTCACCAGAGTCTATGCTCACCAGAGTCTATGCTCATTTTTACCCAAAGACAAAATTACCTTCTATCGTTTTAGTGATTTATTAGTAATGAAATTCGGGAATTCCGGAATTACACTCGCTATGAATATGTGATGATAAGCATTCAGGCGTGCCCAACCTTTTGTTTCACCTCCCAAAACTAAGGGAAAAAAAAGAACAGGCGAAGAACAAAGCGGTGTTCCCTTGAATTTTTTAGAGCCGCCAGAGCTTTTATTTAATTTTTTATAAAGTTTATTTTCTCATAACAGAGTTGATGACAAGTCAAATTGACATGAGAATTACCAGCAGGATGAACAAAATGATATACCAAGAGCGTTTCTTTTTTATAACAATTAAAAAAAAAGAAGAGCGCCCGTCTCTTATTACGGCCAAAACGAAACGACACGCGACTATATCCTAACGCTAATAAAAAAGTCAAAGGGTCTCAGAACCTCTCAAAGCAGACGCAGGATAATATGCGTTGTGAAGACGCTATACCAGTCGCAACACTGAGGACATCACACATTTTGAGCTATTGAAATATCACAAAGTGAGCGGCAGCCTCCATCTCTAATAACGTTCACAAAACCATAGATAAAAAAAAAAAAAAGAAACATCGCTAGAAAAGCAAAATCTAGCTAGTCATTAACTTTTGCAGATTTTTCGCAACCGGGTGTCACAGAGTTTGGTTTCGTAGAGTTCAACACGATAAAGGCTGTCCCGGTCAAACTACGTCCTAAAACGCCTCAGCTTTTTTTTTCTTTTTTGGAAAAATGGGGGGGGGGGGGGGGGGGAGGGGGGTGATTTATAAGGTTGTGAAGCAATGGTGAGGGTGCAGGCTAGCTGGTGTAAATTGAGCATAGTTGTAAACCCGAGACTGGGGATACGGACAAGGGACAAACACAATTCATTCCTTCTGTGTTCGTCCCTTGTCCGTATCTCCAGCCTCGGGTTTACAACTATGCTTATAAGGTTGCTTTCACTCAGCTCGTAAGCAGCCCTTACTATACAGGGTGTTTCAACGAAGGTATTAAAAATATTTCAAAATACGGTGACTTAGACAAAAAATGTCTTTCTAGGAACAAACCGACAGTCATGCTGGACGTCAGAAACTTCAAGAAACACGAATTAGCCGAATATGCAACAAAAAATGATTAATTCACTTTTTTTAGTTCGTGAAAATAAACATAAGGTTTTTATTCGACACTTGCTGAAAATTATCGAAAACCACTAAATGAGCATATTTCTGAAACATATAAGGCAAGCACAGCATTGTACGCGTAAAAAACAAAACAAAAAACAACAACAACAAAAAGAACCGCTCAATTTGGACGCATTTCTAGGTCTTGGTTTTTCTACCGGAGCGCAGGGGTCCTGCTGACACGTGGTCGGAAGCGAAGTTACTGCGTCGCCTCCATCCTAGGATGAAAGAAAGTACGGCCTGGTATGGCGCATGCCGATGCGCGCTTTGGCCACCAAAGAGGTCATTGAAGCAAACATGCGCTCCGATACAAAAACCGATACCTAGAAACGCGGCCCCAATTTGAGCGTTCATCCCGAACGCCATAAAAAGCTGTACGTACTGCCTTATATCTTCCTAAAATGAGTTGATTTAGTGAATTTCGATTGTATTCAAGAGCTTTTTTATATGGATTATTATGTTTATCTTCACTAATTAAGGAGTAGGGTTGTAAATATCAATTAATTATTTAGATAAATTGTACTATTTGGCAATCCCAGACGTTCGCCTTGGCTGGCTTTGTGAAGGCCTTCGCTGAAACAACCCGGTATACTTGATACACGATTCCTATAATTGCCTCCCGCGCACCGCCATCTTCGTCTTTCGGGCTGTGCAAAGCGTTTCGAGCATGCGCAGCAGATATATCTTCTGAGGGATGTCAAGCAACGCGCTTGCCTCCACAGCCCTTTTAAAAGGCGCTTTTCATCTCAGTAATTGGCGCTGGAAAAGTCTTCAGTACGACTCCTCTTTAACACGAGAAGCTTCGTGATTATGAGCCTTCCCCCATTAAAAACGCCCCTATGTACCCTTTCGACCTATATATATTCGAATTAAAAAGAAATATCACATGCTATATGCACATTTCTTAATGAAGGACGCATAAGTAATTTGGATGCTTGGCCAAATTCGTCTACGATTCTTTTCTGGTCAGACAGCAAATAAATGGCATTATTCTCGGGCACCTGCAAAGTTCCGACAATGCTGCTTCGTGTTTGATGAGCATAATACGTGTATATGACGGGCGAGATTGTGTTGAGCCAATTAAAATTGTAAAATCCGCTGATAAAACTACTTAATTGTCCGATTTTTTTCTTGTTTTAAGTTTCTTTTATATGAATATACGGTGAGTGTCCTATGAATGCGTATGAATTTTACAGCGTTGGCTTTTATGGAGTCTTCCTCTCATTTGGAATGATAATGTAGAGCAGAGGTCTCCATACCCCGGCCCGTAGGTCACATCCGGCCCGCAAAGGGCCTCTTGCCCGCCCGCGGATAGCCTTGGTCTTTGCAGTGACGCTGACCAGTGGCCCGCCGCTATGTAAGGCACTAATAAAAACGCGTAAAAAATAAAATGGCGCCGCGACGCGCACTCAAAGCGCGAACGAAGACATCAGAAAGAAAGAAAGAAACCTGCATCACTAGGCGCGTTTTCTGGCCATAATATTCATTGTACATTGTCAGCACCAACATTTTCATTAGTCCCGTGCGCCGTTTCATGTCTGTGTATAGCTATATTAAAATACATTTGCGTTTTCATGCGTGTATATCGCGCGTAGTGTAATGTGCCATAACTATTGCATATTCTCATCATCGGGTCTACTATTATCTGATTATGCCGAAGTTCCTATGCGCTTTTATTATTCTTGGCGAGTTTCCTGGGTCATTTTGAAGATCGTAATTTGCGACACATTCAATTTAAGAATAAGAAATATATGATCATTCACCTTATATGTCTTAAATATTTTCTCGAGTAGAAATTTTTGTATCTTAAAGATTATCCAGTTTTTTTTTATTTAGCATTTTCTCAATTATATAATATTATATATTTTCCGGCTCTCCGGACTGCTACAGATCCCCAATCCGGCCTCTTATTAAAAGCGTTTGAGGACCCCGATTGTAGAGCATCAGTCGTCTATATTGTCACTTAACCCCGTGATGTCAAGGTCACGTTACGTCACGGCGTCATGGTACGTAATAACGTCATATGAGATTACGATTGAGCACGTGGCATCATGGGTGTCACTGACGCCCCAATTTGATTTGATGTCAGGGCATCACATAACCTGCTAATGTTACGTGACGTCCCGATGCTGCCTGACGTCATGATATCACATGACGTATTCTTATTACGTTACATGATGGTGCCAGATAACGTCATTATGTCACGTGATCACCTATCTATGAAGTCTTATAAAACTTTATAGATGAGTGTGCCACTCTTCGAGCAAACTTTGACTATGGTTCCTTCAACTAAGTTGCGAGATACATAGGGAGGGGCATTAGATTCCGAAAAATGTGCAGAAGCCATCACTGTGACTGTTGCGAATTCGCAAATGTCTGCTCATTTTTTTTTGTACTTCAACCGAAATTGTAGCGGCTGTTGCAGTTGCAGGTCGCCGAAACTGTGCATATCAGATATTTGACATCTGCCGACGACTGAGGAGCTGCTTAATACTAGAAGCAAAAAGAAACTATCCAATCCGGTCCCGTTCAACGCGTGTGTGCCATACATAAAAGAAGCAAATGAACACAGGGCTCTAGCCGAAGAGGACGAACGAGAAACGGTACACGAAACAAGGGAATCACGTCTCAAAACATTGACACCCGTGTGTTTGTCCTTCGTCCCATTTGTCGTCTGTCATCTTGGGTTAGAATCATGCGTAATGTTAACCAGCTCGCCCGTTTATTAACCTTACTTTTAGGAAACGAACAGCTGCGGCGTTAAAATTGCTCGAGGCTGACCAATGACGTTTTTAGAGGAACATTAACGTCAGTCTTTAAACTTAAACATAAAAAATCGCATGGGTACCCCGCTCTCTCGTGTTGCCTTTGAATAAATAAAAAGGGGACCGCTTCCATGTCTCTTCTAACGTTTTATTGCGCGGTGTCCTTTATTAAGCATTCCTCTTCGACCGCTTCTTCATGATACCTATAAACCTACGCCTGGAGCAGTTGCTATGAATATCCGAAAGGTTTGTAAAGGTGTATTCATGGCGTGTGTTACTTTATAGGCCAACGCGCTGTTTCCAAACAAATCCTGACGAGCCATGGGCAAACGTGCAGTTGCCGCATAACGATCGGACACTGCGCGGGCGCAGGAATCAGATTTGCGTCACGTGGAGCGTCCGCGCTGGCGCACGGCCGATAGCAGCGCCACCGCGGAGGCCTGACCTCAGAGCCGCCTTTGCTGTGGTAAAAAAGGCCAGGAACGCGGTAGGTTTGAATACGCGTACGTTTTTTGTTTTTTTTATGTATAGAAAACATACGTTAAGATAAGTAGTCGATGTCATGAAATTGTAATGACAGCATCGTTAGATTCCCCACTTTATTTTACTAATATTCAATATACGAATCGATATTCCTCAGCTGGATCAGTAAGAATACCCACATTTACGCAAAATACTCTTTCTTTTTTCTGGCGCCAGCGGGGATGATAGATTACTGTAGGCCGGACGGACGAACTCTCACGTTCTTTGAAGTAACAGAAAACTGCCCGTTACTTCTCAAATTATAAGAATGGCCGTCATGTGTTCGAACCGATTTTCTAGTTTGAAAACAACAGCCCGAAATACGTTTAGAGGGAAAGAGGGCTTAGGACTTTTTTGAAACAAATAAGTAGACGTTTACAAGTACTCTTTTTTTTTTTTGCGTTCCGCGGGAGTTTGAATCGGCCATAGCCTGCTCCCGCATAATAGAGCTTCAATGATATCTGTTCCCAAACCTGTAAAGAGCACATTGTTAACTATCTTTCAAACTCAACAGTAAAGACAAAAAAAAAAAAGTGTTTCGCGGCACGCGACATTGCTATAGATCTTTTCGATGCTACTTTCTGCACTCAGTATGCCGTCGAGCAGTGTTGGTTGTTTGTTTTGTCTCGGCAAACCAAGCACCCACTAAGCAACTGACGGCATTGAGAAGGGCATCTCTTTCGGATGGCCTGCTTCCAGCACAGGAACTTCGTGTGTCGCCGACTCGCCGTGCATGGGTTGCGTGGGCGCGCGCGAAGCTCACCAGACGCCGAAGCCTTGTCGAAGGTAGGAAGGTCGCGCTGGAGGCGTAAAAAATATAAACTCTTCCCGTCGTTCTTGCTTTGTCGATGATTAAAGGAACCATAAAAGAAACTCTGGAATGGAATAAATAATTTTACATTGGGGATTTTATTAATCACATATCGTTTAGTGGGTTACAAGAAAACGAGTACACGAGGGTAGAGAGCCAAAAGCCTGCTTTTCGGTACGAAATCTTAAAAAAAAAAAAAAAAAAAGCGGACTATTTCTTACTTTCTTTTCTGAAATAGCTCTCCGAATTTTCACTGTGATACATTCGCGGTACACAAGCACGTCCGCCTAGCCACTCTCACGCATTGGACACGGGCACTGCGTCACTCGGACGTATGCGCTCGCCAACAACCAATCCGTCGACGGATATTCGGATTCCTTTTCGTGGCAAATGAGTGCTGCGTCGGCACTTAGCATCACTCGCGACTGACAAGTTCCAAGTTGGGTTTAGAAGAAAACACGAGGGAAGCTCGAAGTCATCGTATTACGAAACCATCACCGTCAAAGTTGGCAATCTGGCATCGCTCTTATTTGCGTTTATGAAGGCCAAATGAATCGGGCTGGCCAGTTGTGGAAGGCCGACCACGTCGACCAGAAGCCGCTGTCGCTGTGTTTTAACGTTTATCAACGATTGCATCAGACGCGAGTAAGGACGTTTAAATACCCCAGGCACGACGTCACGCTCAGCGACGCCGTAAAAAAGACTCATGCTAAACTGCCTCGCGCATCCACGCCCTTGACGCTCTCTTATCCAAGCTCCCATCCTCTGCTCGCCACTCGGTCGGCTACGTTATAGGCTTAGGCCAGCTTTGCTCCGTGCCTGCGGTCTGCTTCGTCTGCCCGCTGTCGCGGCTGGCTTTCGATACGATCGGCGCAGCAAAAAAATGTTTTGATGCGAACGCGCATCTTCATCACCGCGGAGGAAAACAAACAACCACAACGCGCGCGGTTACGCCTTCGGCGTAACCGCGCGCTTTGCATTATGGGGCTTTTTCGCGCAAAATATAGCGGGAAATGTTCCCGCTAAGTTTGGTGGGGAGCTTTTCCGCTAAATTTAGCGAGAAATTTTCGCGAGAAATTTATCGAGAAAGTTTCACCGCTCAATTTAGCGGGACATTTTTTTGCTAAATATAGCGGGGAAATGTTCCCGGCTAAATCTAGTGGGTTAAGTTTCCCAGCTAAATTTAGTGGGGAAAATGATGTCATGACTTTGTGTCACGTCACCCATAACAAATTCAGCGGGAGGAAAGAAAGAGGGTAGGAACAGGAGGAGGGGAGGGTACGTAAGAGGAGGAGGGCATACCCTCCCCACGCTACCCTCTCCTCCTCTTCCTCAAGAGCTGCGCTCTAGTTTCGCATCCCCGAGATTTGTAAACGTATTTAATTTTTTTATTAGAAATATTTTTGAAGATGTTCATGACGCAGGCACAATCACTGGTGGCATTAGTGATCAGATCCCCATATTTGTATCCTGTGAGTACAGCACTTCTATAAAAGCTCATATGAAGTTTCTGATGTATTTCAGAACATATCTGACCTTACTCTGGAAAAGTTCAGGACAGTGATTTGCCCCACTGACTGGGGCCTACCTTATTCTAGAATTTGTGTAGATGAGGCGAACAAGACATTCATTGACGTCATTAGCGAAACCTAAAACTTAAATTTCTCATGAAACAAATACGTTGCTAAAAATATTCCGAAGTCCTGGATAACACCTCTGCACATTTGAAAGCTAAAAGATGGGTAATGTTTGTGTAAGTCCCTTTTGTCAACGAGAAATCCCGATAAACTGATTGTCTTCAAGCAAATTCGGAACCGACTGACATCTGAGTTGCGAAAGACTAAGCAAGAGTAATTACGCAGTCCTTTAATTAAGATTGTAAAAAAACGACCAGAAATACTTTGAAAATATATAAATAAAATAAACGCCGCAGTAGACAACGTAATAATGTAGGCGAACCTTTTGCAAATGGCGAAAATTGGCAGGGCGTTGCTCGCTGGGCACTTAACGCAGCTTTTCTAAATTTAAATCCGCCACAGTGTAATGTGAATGCTTCCAAGCATATTGAACATGCAGTACACGAGACACTTTTTTGAAACTTGACTGATGAACACGAAGTGCATGGTGCATTTCCGGGTATTAGCAACAGTAGACGCCCCGAAACAGATGGCTTACACGTTAGGCCTGTGAAATTTGTTCTAATTTTTGTCGTACCTTGCTTGGTGCAGATTTTTAACCTTGCGTTCTCATCAGGAACATTTCCCCGTAAAATAAAATTAGCTAACGTTTCTGTTACATTTAAGGGAGGAGGTAGAAATACACCGATACATTATAGACATATCTACATACTTCCATTATTCCTCAAAGAGCTTGAAACGATTCTTTTGAAACGCCTGAACTCTTTCTTTAATAAGCATTTTTACTAACGAATTGTCAATTTGGTTTCAGTAAACAAAAATGAAGAGTCTGCATCACTTTAACAAAAAGAAATTATCTTGAAAATCATTTTAAAAATCAACCACTTACACTTGGCGCATGTATAAGTTTTTGTAATGCATTTGATTCGATCAGCCAGAACATTTTATAAGATGAAGAGCGTAAATGGGATAGCCTAACTATCCCTTTTACACTATTATCTTGAGCATCGTACGCAATGTGCTGTGGTCGATGGTCATATTTCGCCTTCTCTGAATTGGAAACTCTATTCAATATATATATATATTTTTTTAAATTTCGGATTAAGACTGTTTTTACCTAAAAGTACTGTCTCTGAATTACAAGGCATATTGTTTTCCCTATTGTGTGTAGTTTTATAAATACCACGGATCAAGGTGTGGTTTCGGGCGTCTACGGCAAAACCGCAACTCTCCACTAGAGGGATGGTAACACTGATCATCAGCCATACGGAAGCGACGTGACGTCATAAGGGTGCTGAGTCTAGTGTAGATAAAAGTTAATTCACAAAGGCGCCAAATGCTATTAAATGACTCGTTAATGACTATGCATGAGTGGTGTCACAAATGGAATATGAAGATAAATTTTAAAAAGACAACTTTTGTAACAATCACAAAAAAAGAGGTCGCCTAATATATTTCCGCATTCCCATAATGGTGCACTTTTGAAACAATCCGAAACTTTTAAATACTTAGGAGTCAGAATTTCTAACAATCTATACTGGAAGGTACATATAGAAAATGTCTGTATTGCGGCTTTGCGAAAACTAGGGTTTTTCAGACGGGCACTCAAAAATACAACGCCTGAAGTTAAATTATGTGCGTATAATACTCTAGTTTGATCACCTCTTGAATACGCGTACGTGGTCTGGGATCCAAAGGTCAAATATCAAATAGAACAACTTGAGTGTATCCAGCGGCGGGCATTTAGGTTTCTTTATTCAGAGTATCGCCGCTCGGAATCAATAACAGAACTATTGAAGAAGCGGGGCTGCCAACCATGGGTTAGCGGAAAAAAAATTGGAGGGTTAAAACTTTTCTATCAACTCTACAATGGGCATCACCCGTTCGAATGACTCTATACAGCTCCTTGGTAGAAGGTCACCAAGAGTCAATAACCAGTTTGAAGTCAAGCCGTATTTCCCAAATCTCGATGTTTTTAAGCAGTCTTTTCTTGTAATAACAATTGAGGAGTGGAATAGTTTGGGTGGCGACTTCTTTGTTATGATTGACAGTGCCTATAAGTTTGAAGCTGTATTATTCGATTTGTATGCGGAGACATACTAGTATTCTTTGGTGGTGGTGACTTTCGGTGGTGTTGTTCAACCGAAATTGTACTCAAATGGTTGTGTTGTGGTGATTGTTCTTGATCTTCGGTTCTTTATCTCTGTTGTTTTATTGCTGTTCACTCCTGAAACAACCCGAAAGGGCTTTCAGTATTGTAACTAAATAAAATGAATGAAGAAACAAATAGGTTTGCAGAGTGTTGACATTTTGAATCTTCTCCTGGGAAAACGGATATTATTTTACCGATATAAAGTCACGATGTTCATCTAAAATCATACCTAAATTATCGAAACACGCCGATTGCGGCCTATATACTACAGAAAAAAATAGATTGCTACTTTTCGATGTTAGTAATTTGAAGTTATTCGTAATTTCTGTATACATCTCCAGATGTTAAGACCGGATGTCTTGCCGAACGTAGATAAAAACACTTCCCTCGCGTTACTGATACCGTTTTAAATAAAAAAAATACTTTACCACTTTAAGAAATACATATCATGGTCATCATTATACCATGCTTCAACGAACCGAAAAAAAAAATGAACTCGGATGGAAATTGAGAAGTTAAGGTATCTAATGCATCCGTTTTATTTTCGAGAGAGCGCACATTGGGATGAAAGGCTGTTAGACTGTTCCTAGTTTCTGAACATTCTACTACATCTGACGGCAAAATAAGGTCGTAATAGCGCTTAGCCATGCAGTGTTATAGTAGCTTACATCAGTTCCTAGCAAACTTTTACAAGATAATCTTCATTCCCAAGTTGACTACTCTGGGCACTCTCAGTTCATCTTGAGAAAATGTTTTCATTTGTAAGCCACATTGACTGCCATTGATATGTGCGCTTTCTATGGCAGCTCGACCAAGCAGACGTTTGAGCGCTGGGTATGAATGCTCATTTACACAGCCGGTGGCAAGCCAAGACCAACAGTGGTGATACTTTTTTTTCGCCTTTTTAAGTACAGCATCGATTTACGGCGGGATGCAAACTGTATGATAATGTTGCTTCCTCCACCAATACACGTTGGTACACAATGAGACACTACTTCGAAGTCGGAGTGTACTATCGGCTCACCGATAAGGTCAACGATCTGCTTCAAAACAGCATCACATTTTCATTGTCCCGTTTTTCCATGCTTTTTATCTCTAAGTTCGCATTTCGCGTATATTGTTCACCAAGTAGCAGCCGTGCCTTGCACTGGATTGTCTTTTTGCATAGCTTTCGTCAAGCAAGACTGCAGAGTCTTGCTTGATTAGGGCATTCGTTTTGATTTTTTTTACTTCATGTTTTTTTTTTAAACATTATCTGTCTTCTGTTTCCTTTGTTCGTACAGTCCTTTCATGAATTCCATGCCAGACTTAACATCGCGCAAGTCAGCCCTCATGTCACTGCCCAGCGAGTCTTTCAGCGTCATAACTTTTTTCTTCAACTCCTCATTTAACTCGCAAAACAATTTGGTAAACTGCTTCGCCATTTGTGGGCAAATAACAAAAATCCGGCAAATAACGCAATACGCTGTGGCAGCAGCGACAACAAAATAGGAACAAATTTAGATCACAGGGTATGGAACTAACCAGTGGTTAGCTCCAGAGGAAAACTGGAATATATATTATGTACGCAGACGACACGAGCCTGCTGTTTAATGAAGGTATCCTCACGAAAATGCAAACGTATACTGTTAGGAAAACCAGACACATGAAGTAGGTTTGACGGGTTAAAAATAATTGTAAATAAAACCAAGTTAGTTTTATTTCGTTCAAAGGGCAATTAAGGCTGGGCATCAGTTAAATACTTTAACCCGATTAATCGCCACCCTTTAATCGATGAACTACACTCTGAGAAAAAAGGGTATGGATGGTCCTCCCTTAGGGGAGGAACGGTCTTGTAACCTATGTTCCTTTAGAAAGGGAGAAACTTTCGTCCCTGAAGCAGGGGAGCAAAGTTCCTCCGTCGCTTGCATCTCAATATGGCGGCCCCAAATCGAGCGAATCGAGCCCAATAAGACTTGACGAGGACGCTACGTCTCTGGTACGGGACGAGAGCAGCAGCAAATAAAAGCGTAACTCGAGCTTTCCGCAAGCTGTGTTTATTTCCGAGGCCAGATTTCCCCCACAGGTAGAGGAACTTGCGTTTTGAAAGCAGTTACCCAGTCTTCTCGTCAACAGCACTGTGATGTTAAACGGAGACAACCGATACCCAGTTACTTCGCGCACTTTGCGTCTTACCTTTGGTGTTCCTCGAGTCACAATTCCTTCGTCAACCGCACATCACGGAGGAATTGCAAACTCCATCCGCGAAACCAAAAGCCGCTCTCAAAAGAACAAACTCCAAGCCGCTGTTTATCGTGTAGCGTGAAAGGTTAAATCGCTTGCAACCAGATGGCAAGGTCGAGCAGAGTAACTGCAAGTAGCTAGGCTAGGTGGCGCTTGTACCGCCCAATTCATGTTCTACAAAAATAATTTACTCTTCTCAGGTCACTACTGCGCTTGGGGATCCTCTACTATACACACATTACGCTTATTACAAGTACCAGGTAAACATACATTGAGTACATACACGGCACACACAAATATCAATACAACGGAACACCACACTAACCCGAACACTACACTCGTGCTCTGCGTTTCCGTCTTTTATACTGTTCGTTTTGAACGTACCGAACTTTTCGGTGACTCCCTAAGAAATAAAAAAATATTTCTAGCATGTTGATTTTTTCCCAGCAATGTCATAGCTCTGAGAGTATTTTGAATGACTCAGGGGATTAATCTCTTATTAAAAAGTAAATGATCGATCATGCCGTAATTATTTGAAAGTCAATAAATCAAGCCGCTCCAATGCGGTTTGAAGCCATGAGTTTGTTTCCCCACACGGCACGTCATAGCCTGTTTTTCTATTGGTTTTTCTATTTGTGCTGTTCGCGCAAAGCTGTAATTGCCGTCTTGAATTAATCTATGTAGAGCGGATATTCACTCAGCTGGAAGTGATGCTTCACGGGCTGAGAAATCGCTTTTCGATCAACTTGAATGCAGTCAAAGCCGCGACTTGGCGGCAGGTGTTAAGTGTTCGGAGCTACGCCGTGGCGATCCCGAAAACTTCTAGCGCTCATCCCAGCGGGCCACTTGTAGGGAAGTTTCTCCAGGAACCGTAGTATATTTAAACAGCAAAATAAAGGGTAGCTTTTTTTTTTTCAATTTTACCTACTATTGTTTTTTAATGCCGAAATTTCATATTGTAAATATACGGACTTTCCGTCACGATTTCGTACTGTTCAGTCCTTGCCCCAGAGCGCAATCGCTCTCGGGGACGAGACAATTCCGACAGTCACATTGGCCACTGTACGATAGCGATAGGAGCTTCTACTGTTCAGACCAGCGTTCCAACATGACTATCCGCACGTTGATCGATTGCACGTAATCCCTCAAATGGTATGAAACTTTTTAATGTAAAGCGGAATGTCAACCTGCGACATCCCGCCATCTCCGATCACGGCCCGACCAGCGGCATCAATGCCCGACCAGTTTACGATCTCATCTTGTTACACCACTGATGCGCGAACACACGGTCACATCGTCGATAATTCCAGTCTTCTGTTCACAACCCACAACACTGCCATCACGATGCTGCAGCTATGTTGCTGACACGCACAAATACAGAACCACGTTGAACGCCGATTGCACTCGGCATCGGAAAACAGAACCGAACTCAGCACGGAAGGCACCCAGGCAGCCTGCAGCAAAACCTGACTGTCTTGGACGCAGTTCTTGCGGTTTCCATAACGCCGAAAACGTCGACACAGTTCCGCGTGGTTTCGCTACTGTAGTGACTGTAGCAACTGTAGTTCCGTGCCGCGCGAGTCCCGCAATCCGGAGACGGCCATCCGCCAGTGTATGTGGCGCTGCTGGCACCGCTCCAGAACTTCGCTGTTTCTAGCGGCTTCGTTTGCTCGTTTGATAAAATTAGTGATAAAAACGTCAATGCAACCGAAATGTTCTGCACGTTTAGACTAGAAGACGGAATTGGACAGGCGGCCTTCGCTGCCGCTGAAGCTCAATCAACTCAACAGCTATTTATTAAACAACGTGCGCGACCTGCTCGAAAAACGAAACCGAAAGAAGATGAGTCGGGAGGGCGAAAGCTTTCTCCCGTCTGCCTGGAAAAGGAGAAAAACGTTTCGTTCCTCCACTTTTCTCGTGTCCGCTTCGGGGCGCGTCAGTAGAAGGGAGGAAGACGCGCCGTTGTGATTTTTTTCCTCCATTTTTTCTTAAAGTGTAATCGACTAATCGGTCTAAAACGCTTCCACGCATATTATACACAAACACCAAAAAACGTTTCGTAGTTTTTGTTGAATATGTGACAAACGGTGCAATACAGAATTATCATTCCGAATCAACCACCACGGGTAGCGGAGAGCAGTCCAAAGACAAGCAGAAGAACAGACTATTCCTTCAGCTGCATAAGGCAAAGAAATTCGTTGATATTCCCTCGATTTTTCACAATAGTCTCCGTTCCGTTAAACGGACACTCGAATGGCGTTGAAGTGGCCAAGGCACGTGTAACCTACTGCAATGGTCTGGACTTGCAAATATAGCACCAGCAGCTTACTTTGAACAAAAATGTCACGTAAACTTTGCCTTCGTACAGGTGTACTCGTCCACGTCTGCGTGGTGAAAGTGTGTCATTCTTGCTTTCGTTTTCTTCTTAAAAAGGTTAACGATTAACCGTTTAAAAAGGTTACTCGCGATTAAAGCATTAATCGATTAATCGGTAGGTTAGTCGATCAATGGCCCAGGCTAAGCAAACATGTCAATATTAGTGATATTTTTTTTGACTCTTCAGAAATTAAAGTGGTACCGAAATTTAAAACTTTAGGTGTGTTTTTTTTTTATGAACATGTCATGGGATGGTCATATAAACTATATTACATCAAAATCGCCTAGTATTGAGGATGTGACGTATTGCCACCAATATTTTACCATTTAAAGTAAATTTGCGAATATATATTTTACTATTTCGATCGCAAACTTAATATCGTCACTTATTGCTAGGAAGCATTAAATATTCCGCTGGAATTTCTTTCTGGCGAATTATTTAGCAAGTTAAGTATAATTAAAAATTTTAATTCGTATGCATACCTCCTTTGCGTCAAACTTAGAGCTGAATTAATTGTGTATTTGCGCCATTTTGAGGGCCTAGTTAACAAAGAAATGTTTATATACCCTACACGCATTACAGAACCTTGGGGAGCTCCACGTTTGAGTAATAATTGTGGCACCCAAACCACAGCCCCTCCATATTCCGTCCCAAAAACCTTTAACTTTTTCTCTGCGTAATGTACACTGCTCGAACATATATCGGCTTGCATACTAAGGGTTAAAATACTTACACAAAATAATTATTTTGAGGGAAAATTAATGAATATTCTTTGTTATGTTTCTACTCAATAATATTCTCAATGTATAAAGTTATTGACGTGTCTTGCATATTTCTTGTATTTTTCTGTTGACATTTCCGCTGCTGTTCTACTTTTGGGGGGCTAGAGACCAGTCAAGCTGTATTTAAGAGCTTTTATTTTTTTCTAGCCTCCACGAATACGGTACGTTGTTGCTGCTGTTGGAAATAAAGCTACGATTATTATTATGAAGTACGTAGTTCAGCATTAGGGTAAATGCACTTTCGGCCGTCGCAGCTGCCAATTCCCCTGAAACGTTGGTGGTCGTCTTTCTTTTATGCTGCCGCTCTGATGTTGTTGCCCGTGAGGTTCAGTAGATGGACGAGACACATAACCTCACATAACCTTCAAGTACAAACCTCTCGCTTACTTAGTATTTTACTTCGAGTGCTTTTTAGATGTACTTTACCCAACTCTGAATAAAGGATACTAATGCTGTACTTATAAAACGCAAAAGTGAACGCCTAACGTATCTTTTAGTAGACTGTCAATATCTGGAATATATTTTTCATGTACCTTAAGCGTATTTCATAATTTAGGGTTGCGGTCCGTGCTTCAACCCAGTATTGCAACTTTGTTGTACATACTGAAAGTGCATGCCTAATAATATATTTGTTTAATAGCATTTATTTTAAGTAGGCTTTGTAAAGTGCTTCGTACGCTGTACGAAACAGTGCAAACTACGGCGAATGCCAAGAGTGTCGGCTGGGTGGATCAAAAGACATTTAAGAAGCAAAGAGGCACCTCCGAATCACTGGCCAGATGCCGTCCCTTCTCGTCCTGCAGGCCCCTACAAACTGTCGGCAAGCGCAAGCGCCTTAGGCTGACTGATTGGCGTCCTAATCTCACTAAGCCTTTGTCCCGATTGCCTGCCTGGTGTTCCCGCCTTGATGTGACTCTAATATCCTTTTTTTTTTTCACTGTATTTTGGGTGCGTGTTTGCGTTTCAAATTTGTTCTCTGCACAGTATTTGTAAACGAGATCTCGGGGGTCTTTTCTGTACATATTATCCAAGGGAATTTGTTTCAATCGATTAAACCTCTTCCGAGAACAGTCCCGCATATGCACAAAATCCTTCGCCTATGGGAGGAGGCTTGACGCTGCTACGAAAGATTTTAAGAAAAAGATAGTGTTGTTCGTAGGCCGCTAGTTTTTGATTAAAAATGAAATAAAAAATGTTTTTATTTTTGTGAAACAGATAAAATGAAGTTTTACACTTTCACATCAAGTTCTAGTCGTAAGCGCTACACTTTGGCCGAGACTGTGTGTTCGGCAACACGCGTAATTTATTTTCGCTGTGAAAAAGAACAACAACACATAATGTGTTTTTGCGCTAAGCACACGGTACAACATTAGTGCTAAACGAGTTATTAGCGTAAAAAAAAAAACTTTATTTAGTTATCTACTTACATGCAAGACCATCAGTATTTTCAAAGGAGTTTAATACAGCTAGAAACACAAGAGATAGTAGTCGCTGATTATGATGATGGTTATCGCGCCCATCACGGAGAAATCACCCTCTCAGAGGCGCGCGCGAAGGTACTCCGCCCGGAAAGGAGTTTCAGAACCGAGTTGATCTGATTACCTCGATGAGTCTGACCCTTCATCACCTCCCTCCGAGCCATCAGCATTTGTCTCGCGCGTTTTCACAGCAACGTGATGGGCGAATTATATTAGCGTCAGAATTCTCGCGGCCGCAGCCACGATCTGTTTTAACGCCCGTTGGTGTTAATCGAATGAATTTATGGTTACGCTGCTTTGCCGCGAAACGCGGCCGCGACGGCGGCGTTTCAAAGCACGCCGCGGTATATTGAGTGAAACGCCATTTAGATTTTTTCATGATATAGCTTATAGGCAGTGACAGGTTAATAAACGCGTGGCAATTCCCTTTCATCTGAGTATTGCTTTGCAGCGAAAGATATTGCGGCCGTAGCCGATAACAATGCTCGAGAGGAAACCACAAAGGAAGCAGCATGCTCGTAGGAAATCATCGCAACGTAATCAATTAAGACTTGCGGTGCGGAAAAGTTCAGAAAGTTTTAAGTCGAAGTAAAAGTCAAAAGTAGGCGTTCTTCTTTAAAAAGAAAACTTTCGTGTTGAGGAAATCCTTTTTTTACAATAAGTCGCATCGGTCATGGTGACATGAATGTTGAATAAACGAACATGACGGCAGCGACAGTGTTGCCAACCATAAATCTAATTTATTGAAGCCTGTTATGCATTGATATAATAAATATTACGTTCGGAAGCTTCATTACAACATTGTCAGAATGTGTCTTAAATTGGTAAACAAAAGACCCACAAACCGCTGTGATTGTTGTTTTTTGTTCAATAGACGGTAGCAAGCAGAAAATCTGGCCGCCGTCATGTCTCTGCTCGTGCGTTGTGTGCGGGTCTGAATGACGCATGGTGTTTTCTCGATCCCTGAAGCCGGTCTGCTCCCGGATCCCGAGGGAGCGGGTCGTCGTTTCAGTGAACTTGAGCTTCGCCTATGTTCTTCCGAGTCAATCTTTCATTCTCGTTCCCCCTGCTTGAGATCTTTCTTCTGCTTCCTGGTCTTCGCTATGCACCTTTCCACCCTTTACACAAATCAAAGTCCACGCGGCACAGACTAGCTAGCGCTCCCTCGCTATTGCGGCCAGCAAGAAAGTGCGCGTGCATAACACACAAACACAGCAATGAACACGCTTTTATAGGCTTTTATGGAAAGGTTAAACTCTCGCGGCTGCCCAAGTTCTTCTTTCCATCGTACATGTCCACGTCATTACAAACATAAATAATGTATCACTGGTACGAAACACGAACATTAGATTAAAGACAAAGGGTACGTACTATCAAAGTCCCGTGACGAACCACTCTGCGATGCGTAAAGGATCTGTTATACTTCGACGTTTAGCGCAGCGAACGCAGCGTAGCACAGAACGTGAGCAGACACTCGATATCTGGGACCAATCAGTAGCTGTGTGCGCTGCGCTTCGCCTCGTTTTTTATGCTCAACGTCACAGTGTAACAGAGCCTTAAGAATGCCTTGCGAGGGCCGTGCCACAGTTCCTATCCTTTCGCTGCGGTTTAACGCAAGATTATATGAAATATAGTACGATTTGACGCCGATGGTCGCCTGCGGACTTCGCATGCTGGACTGAGTGTCACACGCCGCGGACAGTCACGTGTAACCGCACACACCTTCCGGCGACGTGTTATACCTAGACCAGCTGCTTTCCTTCTCTTCCATCTCTTTCTTGTGGCGCCGACGAAAGATGTTGGAGTGCGAAGCGGATAGTCCGGGGTTCGCTCCCCTGCTGAGCCCCTTGTTGAAGCATACTTGTTGCGATTAATGTTTCCTAACAATGATTATGTATGACCCGATACAACTAAGCTTTCCCTTACTATGCTATGGATGCCTATTCATTTCGTGCTAATCATTCATACTTCTGCTTGCGCCTTCATGTAATGCTTTTTCGTCGCACTCGAGAGTTGCACTTCTCGGTAAGAACCGAACGGATAAAACCCATCCTGACTTAAAAAAAATTTTGTCCTTCAAAATAATTACTCTTTTAAAATACACTTTAACGAAATGGCTGTGGTCTACTTCATTCTCATATTATTGCGTGTGCTGAATAGAATTATTATTCTTAACATTATTATTTAAGAAGGAAAATGAGAAGGAGGTAGCAAATTTACTCGCCCGTTATCTAACTAAATAATTAGCTTGTCACTATATTAGCTTGTCCTAGAATCCCCCAGAACACAGGGAATATATGTTTGACTGTGATATTTTTTAATACATTAAAAGCCGCTTTGTACCCATTCAAGATAGCTTTTATAGTAATTTTGTTTAATTTTTGTTTACACTTTAGTGAATGCACGGAGCTTCATTTTGAGTTCACGAGGTGAAAATTATACTTATCAAAGTGCATTCAGCAGCATTCAAAAGCTGGTGTAACAAAAGCATTTCCGACAAACTCTACATCGCTGACCCCCGCCCCCCCCCCCCCACACACACACAAAAAAAAAAAGAAAAAAAAGGGGGGGGTCTATTGTGTTTTACACAATAAATGTACACACTGCAATTAAAACAAAATAAGTAGTTACTTCAACACATCTAGTGCATTTTGCCTCACTTTCAGTTTAAAGGCAAGTGTGTTTATGTAGCTTTTAAGGTCATCTTAATCGAATTTATTAAATAACCCTTTAGACGACATTGGGAGAACTGACCCCTAGACATTAAAAAAGAGAATATTCTCCAGACAATCTATTAAATAAAACCTGAACAGAGAATGTTTCCCGTAAAAAAATATAAATATTTCAGATAAAAACGATATTGTGCAAAACGCATAATTCTAACCTCAAGGCTGTTCTTTTCACCGAAGTAAAAGCAAGCAGGGTTGAGCATAAAAATTAAAATGATTTATATCGCGATTTAAAACATGATTTAAATCACTTTTTAGATCACACCGGTTTCACTACACTGACTTAAATTAAGCTTCCCTTGAAAATAATTCCTAAGATATAGTTTTACTTAGCGTCAGTGTATCATGTTATGACTGTTATGCGAATCTGCATTGCATTTATTAAAAAATCGCCAACAAAAAACTATTTATAGCAAGCTGAACACGATCAAAAAAAGAAAAGAACATCGCTCTTACGAGGAAATAGAAAAGTTGAGCCTTTGTTCTTCCTTCCACTTGGTTCTTCAGTTAGATAATGTCTTATTGTAAGCAAATGAAAACGCAATGCGCAACACAATTAAAGCTTTCGCAATAACTAAGAATCCCTAGACGTATTTGATCTAGTATGGAAGGGGTTTACCACAATAAAGACTCATTAAGCCAAACTGTACCTTAAATTCAACTTTTTTTTCAAATTGTTTTCACAGATCGGGCAGATCGATTAATCATTCGGCCGTGGTTAAACATATCATCTAGTAAAACTATAATATTTTTTTTAGCTGGGGTGATGCAAATAAAATTATTCTGATTTAAATCATATAAATCTTACTTAAAGGGGCCCTCCGGAGCGTTCTGCGATGGTCTATTTATGGCGGTAACTCAATCTGCAGGCCCTAAGGATCCTAAAAATCATAAAATTACGGTTATGCGCGGCGGATTTCCCTATTAAAATTGCTATCAAATTCCCAGGCACGCCCCCCTTTCTGAGATGACTCCGGAAAACGGGAGGGGCATCTCTTTACGCGTCAGTCAATAGCAAGCGAAGGATTCCGGCGTCACTGCGCGTCACCAACGCGGCCGACCGCCGACCCGAGGAGGAATCTCTCCGGACTTTGTGCTCGGCAGTCATCGTTCGTCGCACCGCACCGTCGCGCTGCTACTGCAATACGCAGTCGCATTCCAGAGATGACAAAAAAGCGTTTGACTCGTTGACGTGGAAGGATCGCAAAGCTGGCTTCGGAGTCGGGATCCACGGGAAGAAGGAACACGTGTCCCGCAAACGGATGCCTGCAGACGCCCCGGGAAGCAGACGAGCCGACGCGCCGTCGCATCACTCCCTAGCAACACGCTGGCGGGGAGAAAACATAGTTCGCTGGTTTTGCAGCGATAATTGCGGACTATGTTTCCCACACCACAATCAGTTTACGTTTTTCTCAAACTCTAATTTACAACGAGTTTAAAAAGTGTTGCAATACTAACATTCGCATTCACCGCAAGATGCAGCGTTTCCATTGGTCAAGTTTTAGCGATGGGCAGGGAATGGGGGATTGTCTTCCAAGAGAAAATAGTCCCGATATATTTCTTCTGCCACCCGCTTAATAAACGGTTTTGTAGTCTAAAACTTTGTATACATGTTAACTTGCACCTACTACGCAATATAACAACATAAACAGACGATCGCAGAAAGCTCCGGAGGGCCCCTTTAAATAAAATAAATTTGATTTATTTGCATAACATCTTAAATCATGAGCTTCTTATTTTTTTCTCTTTGTTTTAGAGCTTTATTGTCCCTTTTACTTCGGGTGTCATCCCTCCAAGAAACTTCTCTCCATGGCCAATGTTCAAATTTTAAACAATACTTTCGAATGAGATACGACATTTTAGGCTGCCTGCATTACCCCTGTATGGAGACGTCTCGTTATCGGGAGATTAAAGTGAACCGCGTCACGTGCGCGGGGACCATAAAAGCAATGTGCCGTCAGTTGTCCCTGGAGACAGGACTCCACCTAACGCACCGGTGCATTGCAGGCAGAGCACGCTCTGCAGGACGCGCCTACGTGTCGGGACGGATAAGTGGGTGTCCGTTTGCCGAGACGTGTCCCTTTAATTAATAGCCCCATAATTCACTCCGCTCGGTGCTCTAACTATACAACGTTTCAACTTATGATGGAGTGGAGTGGACGCTACGAGCTATACCTGCTAATCCAGCGATGTGAATAGATCACGCGAATACACGCGCCCCGTGCCGCCGCCCCCCTCTCGTGGGTCACGTGTCACGCACACTGCGTTGGAGTGGCTCGGATGAATCATAGCTTCCTCTGTGGTCCATCGTCAGGTGGAACGGAAAATAGGCAGCGGAAAGGTCAGGCGTTTGTTTGTAATTGTGCTTATTCTATCGAATAATGTTTACTAAAAATACCCTCTATTTCTCGATCAGCTGCCTCAAGGCCGGCTAAAAGCTTATGTGAAAAATGAATCCTCAGGATCCTACGCATAAATTACGAATTAATCGGTAATGCTGATTTTAGGGGCTCTTACGGACCGACATGTGATAGTTCCCCCGAACTTTAGCGAGCGGGGATCACGTTACACCAACCCTGTGATCGGGTGACGTGAAGTCACTTACGTCGTGATATCGTATTGGACTGACACCATGGTGTCGCCTGGCATCCTTACGCAAACTTACGAGACCATGTGACACTGACGTAACGCCGCCATGCGTCACCTTGGCGAAAAGTTACGTGATGAAGTGACACCCTTATATCGGGCTCCATGGTCGCGTAACATGTAGACGTCAAATTACGTGTTCACGTGACATGGTAACGTCAAGTTATATGGTCACGTGCCACTGTGACATCACGTTACATAGTCTCGTAACACTGGGACATAAAATTACGTGCCCACGTTGCACTGTGATGTCAAGTTACTTAGCCGCATGAAGCCATGACATCACGTCACGTGGCCACCTAACTCAGAGTGGCGCCAACACCCTGATGGCCGTACGCCCCTGTTATCATATTTATGTTACAACTCTTCGTGAAGCCCTGGACTTAGTACCCTGTCCGTAAATGCATTATGCTTTAAATTTAATTCGCAGCTTCCTACGAGAGCAATGTCCTGAATTATTTACACCCAAAATTAAAAAAAAAAAACTGACGAACGGAAAGGTTTTTCTACAGACTTTAAGCCCAATCATTTTCAAAGTACCACCGAAGCCTCTTCTCAAAACGTTACTTCATAAAAATATTATTGTTTTCTAAATCTCCGTTCTCGCGCATTTTGAGCGCGTATCAAAGCTATGCACGCGCACTCTCGCTATTTTCAAAAAAAGTAAAAAAAAAAAAAGACGTCTCGACTAGTGTCAGTGCAGGGGAATACACCTGGCAAGCTCGCAATCGCAAGGGCTGTCCGCACGAGCGACACCTGCATGGCGGACGAAAGATCTGGGTATGACGATACGACTGGCCGGAGGTTTTAGTTTTCTCTCGGTTTTGGGTACTTCTTTAGGGTAAACGAACGTGATATTCAAATTCAGGATAGAAAAATACTCTAAAACCCAGCTGTAACTCTTTTGTTTTTCTCCAGGAACCCAATCAGCTTCTTCTTAATATAGCATTTTGAAAAGTGGGCGCCATCTGGTAGCGGCTGCAGCAATCAGCTGAGTCCTCCATTGTTTGTGCCCGTGCTCTGTGCCTTCATTGTACACGAGTCGTTGTGCGTGATCCTCGTCTTTGCTTGTATCATAAACGAATGCTGCGTCAGCCATTAGTAGTTAAATTTAGTTAGCTACTAAAGGCTGACGCAGCTGAACTACGAAAGGTAGTTCACCTTGGTGCCCAACTACCGACGTCCGCCGCTGATGCTCGAGCGAGTTTTGCAAAAGATCTACCCCATTCGACGGAATGTCTAAGCGGCGTCTCTCTTTGTCTTTCCAGGTGCATGGGGTTGGAGGGAAACGAAGGCGAGACGTGCGGTTCGAGAGCCCCGACCCCGAGCTCTCAGCTCCGTGACGGCACCTGAAGGGCGGACCGCTCGAACAGGGATTCCGGCGCGCCACCCGCGCTGACCTCGAGGGCCTCTTCCGGCGCTAACCACTGCGATGTACTCGGGTGAGCTTGTACCCCCCTTCGCTTAACCCACACCCCCTATGTGGACCGCAAATTCTTCCGCTTCTTTTGCGGGGGTTGTAGTGACGTCAGAAAGACGCCGAGCTCTGCCTGACCCCGATTGAAGGATAGTGGGTAGACCTCAAAGCAAGCTGCCTTCAGATCTACCCACTATCCTTTGATCAGGGCCAATCAGAAGTCGGCGTCTTTCTGACGTCACCACGACCCCTTACAAAAGAAGCAGACAAACCTGCGCCCCGTATACTCACTGACGGAATAAAAATGGCAGAGCGTGATGATTCGATGGCGCACGCTTATGGTTTCTATCGGATGGATGGATGGGTGTTAATAACTATACCCTTTGTAACGAGCGGTAGCTTGCGCCACCTATCCGTGTCGTCCAGACCACGGTTGCCTCGCCGTGACGTCACGAGTGGTTACCCTGGCAACTTACCATTGGGTGCGACGACAATTTCGATGGTGTGTTTTGAAAGCACAGCGGAAGCTGGGATCCATCACATTTTGAAACTAATACTGTCGATGCTGACAGTCTTAGACAATGCTCTTACGCTCGCGGTTTGGTCAAATTGTCGAAAGCCAGGAAAGCTAACCATGGTGACGCTTTTCGTCGCGCACTTCGCTGATGGACCATTTTACTGTTTACAAACCCAAGCCGCCTCTGGCCCGCCCAGAGACTTTTGATGGATTCCTTTCGGCAGACTTTTCGAGCCTGTTGAGGTCAAAATGTATGGGATGATAAACGTCTACGGAAATCACGAAGTTTGGAATCTAGCGAGGTAGAGCTGCGCTATAAGCGGATAAACTGGAATTGGCCGCCTTGAGCCAAGGTCATACCGCTTATTGATCGTACAAAACACGGTATGCATAGAGATTCGAACGCGAGTCACAGCGAGATCCGTGCTTCGAATGCCGCGTGGCTATGAGCTCGAGGAGAAAACTTGGCACGCGGCAATCGAATTACGAATATTGCGCTGACTCGCGTTTGCAGGCTGTCTTTTGTATGATAAGAGAGCGGCGTGACCCCGTCTATACCGGCGTATTAAAAATCTCGAACGAATGTCTCACTAACCGCTTATTCACACTGGAAGCGGATCCGCCTTTGCAAAGCGGTTGCGAACGGGGTTGTATAAAGATCCAGTACAATTGCACGCGCACTTGATGGCATCGAGTGCGCGTGCATTTCTACTGGATTTCTATACAACTGCGTTCGCAACCGCCTTGCGAACACGGATCCGCTTCCAGTGTGAATGAGCGGTAACCGGTGCTTTGGCCAGTCACCCGAAGAACTGGCCGTAAAATATTTCATGGCCGTTTTAAGAAGTGCGGCAAGAAGCGGTCCGGGTTGTTTGTCCTCTGATCGACCGGAAGTTCGGTGGGAACGTATATTGGCAACAGCGCCTCTCCCCGGCGCTTTCAGCCCGGCGAAAGGCGCTGACGTCGTTGTTAGTGGAACCACGACCCACCCTAGACGCGCTGAATCTCGACAAGACGCGCAAAAAAGAGGCGTCTCTCGTCGACTGTAAGACTGATACTCAAATGGTGACTCTCTCAAATCTATTACGCCTCCACGCACGCTAGAGTCGCGCTTGTCGTGAAATCGTAACAAACGCTCTGACGGCGGTACTGAAGCCAGCTAGGCGATGTAACATGGATACAGTAGTTACGACGTTGGAGCGAGAAAAACGTGGTCCTTCTCTACTCGCTGCTATTATTTAAACTCCCAACGTTAATACCAAGCTTCGGGGTGAGGAGCTACGTAGAATAGAAAATAAGCTAAGGAGAAGACGTAGTTCGCGCTTATAGTGGATGACAGGTTAAGATCTTCGTAGATGGTCTTCGGACGCGAGCTTTGTGCCCTCGATGACACTTCGTCGCTCGTGTAAAAGCCCGGCGGAAAGCGAGGATCGGGTTCTGAAGCCGGGGAACCTTCTGGCTTCTTAACCTGTCAGCAGTGATAGAGTGCAGGCGAGCTGGTAATAAACCGACATCTTGTAGGCCCTGAGATGGGGAACGATAAAAAATAAAGGATATTTGAGATTTTGTTGCCTTCGTCCTTTTTTTTTATTGTTTCCCATCTCAGGGTTTGCAAGATGTCTTGTTAACCTGCCACCGACTATAGACGTCGTTGAAAGTATAAACATATAACCACAAAAATGTTGCTTTCATTTTTATATTAACTTGCAATATTTTTTGTGTAGAAGGTTAAAAGGTGCGTTGTTTTGTCCGTCCTGGTTTTATATTTCTAATAACATCTAGAAACTAAGCTTCTCTCTCCCCCTTCCCCATCCAAAAAAGAAAAAGCGAAGGAAAAGAGATTGCTGTGTTCACATGCCTAGGTACATTTTGAGTTAAGAACAATTTGGAGACGTGCTTCTCTTCTGAGATATTGACCTCGAGATGTTTTGGAGTCGTTCCTAGGAAACCGAACTAAAAAATGTGTTTAAGTGGTTAAACAGGATATGTAATGTCCCAAAAAAACATCACTCCCCGCCCCCCCCCCCCCCCCCCCCCACCCCCCAGAAAAAAAAAATATATATATATATATATATATTTTGCAGTATTTGCGTCGCGAAGCTTACTTTTAACTATGAGTCGAGATGTAAATATTATTTTTGTTTTCTGCGGAACATAACTTTTTGACATTCATATTAAAAATAGCGCAAAAGAGACACATTCATATTAAAAATAGCGCAAAAGAGACGGGACAAAAGGGACTTTTCGACACTTTTTGACACCGTGTCCTGTCCAGGAAATGAAAGGGCAACTTGAGTCAAATGTCTAACCAAATTAAATGGCTCGTATCGCTTTAGTTGCACGAAATACGATCACAGCCATAATATTACGTCAAAGTTAGCCCGGGTACTCCGCTAAAACCGATATTAAGGACGCGACCCGCTGGTCTTTAGCAGGCGGCAAGCAGGTGAGTTGTTAGTCAAGCAACACTGGGCTATGACGTAACGTTGGTACTTTGCTTCTTCTCCCATGCCTTTGCTTCGTTGTGAAAACTAGTGATTAAAGCTGCTTTTCGTGTTCTTCTATTTATTTATTTTTTCGTTTAAGCGTTTTAAGAAAACCTCCAGTGTATTCGTTTTTTTAATTTATTAGTGCTCCTGTGCGTAAACAATGCACACAATCTGTGTTTTTGCTGCCGGAGCCATCGCATGAGCGCACCGAATGCTAGCGTAGGGCCCCGGAATGTAGAGTCACCTGAGCGGAGAACGAACGTTCTACACCACGCGATATGAGAGAGCGTCCGCCAAGGGTGCTCGCTGTTTAAATCGACCAAGCCATATATCGAACTACCCCTTCGCGTAAACTCGGTGCTATATAGTACGCAATTCAGTCGGGGAGCACCCACCTGCAAACAACAATACAACCTGCGAAACAGTCACGTCGCTCAATCGTATGTTGCTACACTATTAGCATCCTTTACTTATGTGTACCATCGATATTCATTTCCGCGAGCAAGAAACAGAAAAATATCGATGCAGCCTTTCCGCACGCTTTGAGCGTACACCTTGTGGCCGGCACCGAACGCGCTCTTGTCTCCAAGTACGGGGCGCGGTGATTCGCTTTTTGGTTTCTAGCTTTATGAATATGCCCATGTATATCTTAACTACGCTGCAAATTTACGACGCAAAAAATTAAAAGAGGGGCAGCTTACTTATTTTACATTTTACCTTGGCTAGGTCAGTTGCACATCGTACCGCCTACTGCAGCACCAGCCCAAACCAGCCTGACGTCGTCGTCGCCGTCTACCTGATGCACAATGTTGCCATCCCTCTATGGCAGATAGCTTAGACTTTGCCCCAGACGCACGAAACCAAATGTTTTGAGCCATGGTTTTTACAAAACTACACAAAATATTAACAAAGAATTTTACCTCGTAATTCAGAAACAGACTGCACTATGGAAAAATATTTGACTCCAACCAAAAATTAAACTCGGACCCAACGTTTCAAAACCAGTCCGGTTTCTTCTTCAGGGGCGATTGATCTCGTGCGTGGAAGCAGCCTCGTCTTCTTTGGTGGCACGAATATCTTCTAATCGCGCTTCCGCCTTGCCATTCAGTCTTTTTCTAATCACGTGTCGTAGTCCACTCACACAAACAGATGGTAAGGTACCCATAGATCTGTTGATGTTTCCTGGTGTATTTTGGATGTGCCATGATTCATGGTGATGTCTTTTTCGGAAATTGGTTTCAACATTAAGAACGGACGCGTTCGCGAAGTCTATTGGGTGGTCAAAGGTGTCACAGTGCTCCGCGACAGCACTCCGTACTCGGTTGAATTTGCGTACATCGTTCTTGTGCTGGCGTAACCTTTCCATAAGTTCTCTGTTTCGCCGATATAAGATGCTGGACATTTTAAGCAGGGGATCCGGTAAACAATTCTCGCTGCTTTTTCCTTCGGGGGGCAATCTTTTGGTCTTGGCATGAACCGTCCAAGGGTGGATACCTGTTTGTGAGCCACATGAATGCCTTGTTTTGCAAGCACCCGTGATAGTGCTTCGCTAGTACCTTGAACGTAGGGAACGCTGATGCGCGTGATGGGGCGATGTGGCGAAGCTCCCTTTGCTTGTGGGTTTTGGCGAGCGTGAACCGTACGTTTGGTGACTTGTCGGATGAACCTTGTAGGGTAGCCGTTCTTTCTCAGATCAGGGATCACGCTCTGCCCCTCGCTTTTTCTGTCCATTTCTGAAGAACATATAACAGCCGCCCTGGACATGAGTGTTGCAACGATTGATGCCTTGTGACTCGTTGGATGGTTCGACTTAAAATTAAGGTAGCGTCCCGTGTGAGTGGGCTTCCTGTATACCGAAAACTTCAAATCCTCCCCTTGCCTCTTCACCACTACATCAAGGAATGGTAAAGTGTTGTATTTTTCCCGTTCCACGGTGAACTGGATGTCGGGCTCGATGGAGTTGAAGTGAGCCAGGAACCTATACACTTCTGATGTTTTCAATATACAAAAACAGTCGTCCACATGACGCATGAACACCTCAGGTTTGTTGGCAAAGGACTGTAGCGCTCTTTGTTCGATGCTTTCCATTGTCAAATTTGCAGTGGTGACAGATATGGACGCACCCATCGCAGTTCCGCTGGTTTGTTTGTAAAATTTCCCTTTAAAGCAGAAGATGGTGCTGCGGAGGCAAAAACCAAGAAGGCGGCACAGCTCGTCCACGCTGAGGCTGGTTCTGGTGCTGAGTTCGGAATCTGCTTCGAGAACCACTCTGGCTGTGGAGACTGCCAAAGCGCTGGTACTGGAACGCTGGTAAAGAGGAACACGACATCGAACGATATAATGCTGTGTTCCCTGTTGACCTTCACTTCCGACATGCGTTTAACGAAGTCACCTTAATTTTAAGTCGAACCATCCAACGAGTCACAAGGCATCAGTCGCTGCAACTCTCATGTCCAGGGCGGTTGTTATCTGTTCTTCAGAAACTGACAAAAAAAGCGAGGAGCAGAATGTGGTCGCTGATCTGAGAAAAAACGGCTACCCTACAAGGTTCATCCGAGAAGTCACCAAGCGTACGGTTCACGCTCGCCGAAACCCACAAGCAAAGGGGGCTGCGCCGCATCGCCCCATCACGCGCATCAGCGTTCCCTACGTTCAAGGTACTAGCGAAGCACTATCACAGGTGCTCGCGAAACAAGGCATTCACGTGGCTCACAAACCGGTATCCACTCTCGGATGATTCATGCCAATACCAAAGGTCGCCCCCCGAAGGAAAAAGCACCGGGAATTGTTTACCGGATCCCCTGCTTAAAATGCCCCGCATCTTATATCGGCGAAACAAAGAACTTGTGGAAAGGTTACGCCAGCACAAGAACGATGTACGCAAATTCGACCGAGAACGCAGTGCTCTTGCGGAGCACTGTGACGCCTTTAATCATCCGATAGACTTAGCGAACGCGTCCGTTCTTAATGTTGAAACTAATCTCCGGAAAAGACATCACCTTGAATCATGGCACATCCAAAATACACCAGGAAATATCAACAGATCCGTGGGTACCTTACCATCTGTTTATGTGAGTGGACTACGACACGTGATTAGAAAAAGACTGAATGGCAAGGCGGAAGCGCGATTAGAAGATATTCGTGCCACCAAAGAAGACGAGGCTGCTCCCACGCACGATCAATCGCCCCTGAAGAAGAAACCGGACTGGTTTTGAAACGTTGGGTCGGAGTTTAATTTTTGGTTGGAGTCAAATATTTTTTTCATTATAACTTCCCAACCAGACAGATGTCTGTCGAAGATGTTAACCTTCAAGCGTAATCCCAATTGTGAAAATACTCACCGGAGTAGCTCTATAATTATTTTTTAGTATCTTTTTAAAGGCTGCATACAGAAAACAAAACACCCTCCGCCTTCAGTCGGACGCACCCTGTGCAACCTAAACAACAACTCAACTCTCTTATATCACGCCACGCAGGTGGTGTTTTAAACGCACTTCCATAGTGCAGTGTGAGAAAGTCACGGTATGGGGCCGGCGGGGCTCCTGTTATGTGGCCTTTGGTAGAAACAAGTAGAAACCTAACTTCTCGTCGAAACGCCGCCACTGGGGCTGAGCTGAAAAAATGCGATAGTTCCAAATCACTTTTTGCGTGCTTCCTGCTGCCCTATGTTTTCGAAAACGTAGATAGCTGTCGAGAAAAAATCACTACACGCCATTTGACCTCGCTCGCCTGTGCGGGAAGTACTTTAGTGGCATTAACACGTTGTCGTGGGATTTATTCTTATTGCTAAAACATGAATGTGGGACAACCGTCAACTGGCCCGGACGAGTCGGACAGCGTTCGGTGCATGCGTTTTCGCGTTCAAACGACCTTAGGCTCGTTCGTGTCTTCCAGTCCCCCTGACAACAGGCCGAAGACCACGTCCAGTATGTATGTGTCGTCTTCACAAATAATTGCTATACAGTATAATCGTAGGCCTCTAAAAATTGTATACTTAAAAGGGGTTTGGAAGAAATCAACCTTGAGTAATAAAAAAAAAGAAAACACGGTGTTGTTGACCGTGGCGATTTCCCTCTTCTTATGCCTGGTTCACATCATCTTATTTGTTTGCGATCTTTTATTTTGACATCAAGCGCACCAGCTTTGGTCCGCGTTTCTTTTCTTTTTTTTTTTGCTGCTCGAGCGACGTCCAAACTCAAGCTATCCAGCAGAATCGTATCATGTGAATCAGACTTTAGTGTCCATTCTGCAGCGTCCACTCTTAATATATCACCGTACGTCACATCATTTACTTGAAATTGTGCAGTGTAACGAGCTTCGTTTATTGTCCTGTGACCCCTAAATGCTATCACATTCAGAACAGAAGAACCCTACGATCGCTTGTTCTCGCTAGCAGTGTGGCGCTGTGAATGCGCAAAAAAATAAAAAGAAAGTAAAACAACAGTTACGACGAAACGAATCAGAGAAGGGCTCAAGCAGTCCTCCTTGTCCGCTGCAGGGCCCGTGCCCCGTGCGTGCCTGCGTCGCGTGGCCAGCTGATGGCAGCGTTTCGCTGGGCATGGCGGGCTTCACGAAGCACCTCAGCACGCACGTGTACTTCCACATGGACCGGTCGGGCCAGGGCGGCTCGTCGGCGCCCGCCCCCGGCAAGAAGCCCTCGAGCAGTCCGGCCAGCGGGAGGCTGCCCACGTCGGCCGACACCGCCGCCCCGAGGCGCAGGGACGTTCAGAGGCCGGCCCTGCCCAGGACCAGGTGGGTACAAGCAGGCTGGGACGGAACGCCTTGCTTGCACCTATAGTTACCTGTACTTACGCATGTTAAATTGTTTTCGGTAACAAAATTAACCACTTAACTAGTTTCTAAGAGAAGGAATGAGTAAGATATATTGGTTACTTATTGGTGAAGTAGCCAGTAACGCTCCAGAGTTACTTCTGGAGGGAAACCTCTGCAACACAAGGACCCAATATTTATCTTACCCCAGCTTGCGTCTCACTTTCCCGACGACAAAACCATGAATACACCATAAAAACTGTGCACAGTGTATGTCAGTATAGCCATAATTCACTGCATGAACGCGCTAAAAAGCAAGGGCGACAAGTGTTGGACATTCGCAAAACCACACATTTTGATTAATGAGCGAATAAGGCGTTACTTAAAGTTGCAGTAACGCCTTCCTTTTGGTAGCCCAGCTCACCACCCTTCTAGCCTTCCTTTTGAATTGCATTAACGAGTAGCAGTTACTTTTTGAGTAAGGAGTAACGGAATCTAGTAACTACTTTTGAGTAACGATCAAAAAATGGACTTTTGAGTAACGTCTGCATGGCTGGCTGAAAGACAAGACTCCAGGACGTTAGTTCGTGCCAAAGTAGCCTTTTTAACTTCCTTACGGTTCTTTTTTTTTTTTTTTGGTACGCCAGTTAATTTGCCGATGCGCCAGATATTAGCCAAACAGGCCCTGGATCAATCGAACAGCCAGGGAGTAAAGGCTAATTCTATCGCTTGCTTGGCAATCGAGTCTCAAGAAAACCAGCTGAAAAGCGAACAAGGAAAAGCGAACACAAATTAGGACATTTCATCAGAAACTAAAATCAAGCACACAGGCAGTGAAGCTTAACTCTGTAACTTGTTTAGATATCTAACATTAAAAACAAAAGGTCTTGCCAAAGAGTATTAAGTCTGGTTGTACCTCGACTTTTGGAGGCTTTGAAGACCCTAATTTTGGAGACAAAAAACAAATTTTGGTCGAAAGAACTGCGCTATTTGGGGACAACGTAAAAAGGAATAGCACAACAGAGGACACAGGAAGACTTGCAACCTTGGTTACACGACGACTTCTCTCTTGTAGGCATGGACATTTTGTTACAAGAAAGAGTGTGGGACTGCGTCAAGTTCGGACGTACATACGTTAAACCTGCCGCTCGGTCCATAATAAAACATCATTGGTCAGATACGAATTCGTCAGGTCGGCATAGTTAAGCCAATCACTGACCGTACACCATCGCCTAATGCGCTTCAAACTGGAAATCAATTATTGCAGATCTCGAAAAAGACCAAGCTTACTGCATATCGGTCACTTGTCAGGCCGGATCTGGAATACGCCAGCACTGTGTGGAGCCCCCGCCCAGCGTACCGCATTGCCAGGATGGGAGGGTTCGGAGGTTTGCGGCTAGATTCATTTTTTGCAATTACAGCCTGGGATGTTGCGTTCCTTTATGCTGACTGACAAAGCATTAGAATCTCTTAAAGCCTGAAGATCAGTTGTCAGGCCTTCGGGTTTTGTACTTTCTTTACGGTGGTAAAATTAATAGAACTCGTGAGGACTATCTAAAACCTTCCTTTCGTCGGTCGAGGAGAAGAATTCACAAGAAGGCAGTTAGACCTTATCAAAGTAATAATAATGTATTTAATGGGTAATCTTTATTTCGGCGTGCAAAAGAGGGGTCGAACTAGCTACAGGTTTCGGTGGTTAATATTGCATTTGTCAAGTTGCTTGTGGAGAGCCTCACTTCACCACATTAAGTGCGCATTGTTACCACCAAGCGCGCCTGTCGAGCTCGTTGATATCCAGCACTTGTTGCATAGATTTTAACGGTCATTTGATGCAACTTTTTACCAGATGAAAAATATCTGTACAAATGACGTGTTTGTGGGTCTTATGTTTATACGAACATAAGACCCACAAACACGTCGTTTTTACATATATTTTTCATGTGGTACAAAGTTGCATCACAATGACCGTTAAAATGTATACAACAAGTGCTGGAGATCAACAAGCTCGCCAGGCGCGCTTGTTGGTAGCAGTGCGCAGCTAATGTGGTGAAGTGAGGCTTTCCTCACATATGTTTGAACCTTGACCTATTCACGGTATTACTAAATAAATAACAACAGTATATACAAATTACATTCTCTATTTAAATATCATTCCCAGGATTGGCAAATAATATTTGCGATGCTTTTTTATCGGCTCAAGCGACGCTGCAGGACCGCGTAATATGCCCTTCCCCCTTTTCCCTCTAAAAAAACAAACATAGCGAAATAATTTTCTTATTGTGCCAAAGGGTCTGTGACAAATTCGCGTCTTCCTCCCTCCAACCAAACTCCTCCTAGCGGTTTTTTTCTTTTTTTTTCTTGACAAGATAGGTGTACGCATTAAAAAAAAAAGAAGTGCTGGTATCGTATGCAAGGTATATGTACATGGGTAGCGAAGCTTCCATAGAAGCCCACATGTCGAAAAAATGGCGGCCCATGGAGCTGCCATTTTTTACGCCGCGTCCTGTCTAGTTCTACCTTCGTTTTGTCTGTCCCTGTTGTTTTGGCGTATTACACCATGATGCAAAACCAACTAGCCCAACTAGCCATCCCCATGGAGCTGCTTTAGCGCCATCTATGAGTCGTGGGGACACTTCCGGCGGAACAAAAAATCAACAGGAAATGACGACACTTCCGGGAAAAAACGTGACGTCATGCGTGCGTGCGGTTTGGCGCGAAAATTAAACAAAACTAATTCCAGAGATCACAGGTAAATGAACGACATATACACTAAAAAGTCACAAACATAGCTCCGTGTTTGAGCTTTGTTTGATACTTTTTAGTGTATATGTCGTTCTTTTTACCTCCAGTCTCGGGTTTTTCTTGGGGTGTTTACACCTTGTGTTTACTCTATACTGGAATACTGGACCGTTTACACCCTTATTTGCCCTTGATCTTATATTTTGTTCGAAATGTTTTTTTTCTGCAGCCGACTTTCTTAGCCGACCTGCTATGAGAGTAGTTTTATTTCGTCACACCCATCGTGTATTTGCACTGTGGTCAAACTCCAGCCGCAGTGTTTTGCTTTTTGTTCCTTCAGGATCCCTGGGAAATATGTGAGAAACCTTAAAGCAAATTATGTAATGTCACAAAAAAGAGTGAATCAAATTGCTGGAGTGTGTTGGGCGTATGAAATACACGACAGTAACTCTAATGCAAGTCCAACGTCGCTTTAACAGTCGCGTTTTATTTGTTTTATTCACTTACAATCATTCACTCAGATTACTCACTAGAATTATACAATCGGTATCAACTATTTTCAAAAGGTCATGGTCGAAGAAAATTAGTAGATCGGTACATAAGGCACACTGTTATAACATAAGACATTGTACAATCCGCTGGTCGTTGTGAGGACATTGACAGTTGATAGGCAGCCACTAATAACTCGGAGGTTCCACAGTGTTCCGACGGCAACTGAGGCCACCACTGTAATACACAGAAAAAATACACTTTTCTACACATTCTCCTTGGGCAAGGTACCATAATGCTGAAAATATCTTAACTTGCATCTGCTGGTGCCGCCACACGGCAACGCAGCGATTGTTTGGTGCAGGTCAAGGAAGCCAAGTGGAGTAAACCCTCTTGGAGCCCTGTGGTATGCAGCACTTCATAAGCCAGTTTTGCTTCACAGCTTTAAACTCTATATACGTGAATAAGTTAGAGGACCACATTACTCCTCAAGAAACCGAAGAAAATGAAAGGCTCGAATAGAACATGCCTGCACTGCTTTAAAAAGTACTCTGGGTGGTCTCACATACGTAGTCTGCGCACTTGCTGCCTAGCTTTACACTTTGCTACTGTATCAAATAGTCAGCATTTTTTTCCCGCGCGAACCAGTGCAGAATGGCTCTGGCAATCAGAAAAAACAAATTATTATAAACAGTTTTCGTCACATACAGTCAGAGACTTTGAAATCTTCTGGTTAAAAAGGACACAAAGAGTCCGCCCTACGTTCTCCTTTGAAATTAGGTTGTTGATACATGTCTCGAAGACTTCCTCACAAGCTTCAACAAATAATATGAAAGAAGCAGAAGGAACTGAGAGGATTCCAAAGTGGGAGTCGGCAGTTCCTTTCACACTCAAATACAAGAGCACTTGATTTCCCTCAGAAAAACACGCATTTTCTGTCCTCAACTCATATTTCTGGGATGTTCCTACACAGGAATGAACCTTGAGGAATTTCGATGCCGGCCACCCAGCAAAATAAACCATGTTGTTCTCTCCTATTGCCAAAGGGTAGTTTGAAGGCGAATCGTCTGCCGTGGTAAGAAAAACTGTGCTTCCTAAGGCAAGGCGAGGAGAAGGTGCCAAAAGGCCTGCTGGGTACGTAGCAAGGAGAGACATGTCATCAGCACAGTTTGATTTTTCCGACAGCTTGAATAGGTTGCTAATCAAAAGGTGCCTGAACGCAGCCTGAAATTGACGGAAAGTGGAGTTCGTGTTTGCACCTGAGTTTGAACGTATAACAGCAAAAGTGTTTTCAAGGGTGTCCTGGTTCAGGTGGCGGTGTAAAAGGTGGGAAAAACCGCAATTAACCGCGAGGTGATTGCTGAGCAGCAGTAGAGACCTAACTGTTAAGCAGAAGCCACGAATGCAGTGCGGCTGCCTTCCACATCCGAGTACTTGCAGGCTCTTAGAAACCAGAATGCACTCTTCCAGAAACTCCTTATGGATAGAGCCGTTACAGAATGCAGAGGCATATGGCGTCTTTGCAGATTTCTGCGAGCTATTTATGCTGTCAAAGAGACGGCCGATTCTTTCAACGAATCTCGCTGTGTGAACAGCTCTGGCTGGCAATTGCTAAGAAGTAACAAGGGCGTACATTGCAGCTGCGCAGTGATTGCTAAACACTTGAGGTGCTAGTTTCACCGACATCTTTGACGAGAAGGTCAAATTAAAATGCTTCTCCTTCAGCTTTAGCATAGAACCGATCTCAAGTTTACGGTCCTTTTCATAAGCTTCCTTGATGTAGGAACTTTTCACTATGTAATCACCAACTTTTTAGTCGTATTTAAATAACATGTTTCTTAGTCACTTCAAAAGGTGCGGAGCATCGAAAAGGAAAACAAAAAGTGGCTTGCCATTGATCTCTACGTAAGGCTTTTCGGCAGTTACGATGCTTAAAAAGGAGACACGTTCTGGCACCGTTCATCGCATGCAACAGCTACCGGCTTCAGGCCAGCGTCCACAAGGGCGCTGTAGCACTGGAAAAATAGATCTTTTAGTACATCTGAAGGTGTGCCTTTGTGAGCAAAAAAATAGCCAAGCGGCTGCTTCCACGGTGTTCCGACTCCTTTCGCCATGAACATGAGAGCCTTATTTGCCAGTTTTTTGCCTTGATGTCCACTATGTTCTTTAAGTCTTTCAAACCTGTCAGACGAGGGGTTGTATAGAAACTCTTTTTTGATGTGCATTTCATCAAAGACTATGCTGCAGGCCCAATCGGCTCGAGGAAAAGAAGCTGCCCGCCTCTTTATCAGCTCGAAAATGCCAGGGTAAAATCCAATCTTTAGTGGCACACGCTGAAGCCATAGCTGCAGTGACCTTACTGATGGCAGCCTGAGCAGTCGCCTGCGACACTTATAGCCTTTGGAGCTATGAAAGTAGAGGCCTAAAGCCAAGGCTTTGTTGTGGCTGCACCATCTCTGGCCAAACCGGCTCACTTTGCTCATTCTAAGCTGGGCTTCAACGAGTGCGGCGACACGAGGAGACACATGAACGCGGACACTCTCAACGACTTCGGCAACAGTCCTCATCTGACGTTGTCGTTGCAGCCTTCTTTGCAGCCTTCTTTGCAGCCTTCTTTGCAGCCTCTTGTTACGCTCTTGAAGCTGTCGCACCTTGGCTCTCAGGCGTTCACCTTCTTGTTGCCGATGCTGCGGCTTTTGCAGGGTGCTGCGGTTTGGCAAATGACCCAGATTAGGTCCCCAAGAAAAACTTGCATTCGCCATCAATTTATTAAATGTGTAATCTATTCACGCTCAAGAACATTCCTCAATGATCTGAAGTGTCTTTAAACAAGAACCGTAAGTTTGACAAACTACACATGCAATTCAAGTTTAGGAAAGCAACAGTACATCTTTATGTTCGACTAGGCGCTTCATGTTGGCCAGAGACCTGATAGTCCAAAAAGACAACGGCGCACACAGAAACATGCAAGTCAGAATAGGCATCCAAACTGTGAAATGCATTTTTTTAAAGCATGACCATACCTTACTTATGCCCATGGCATTGTAACAGTGAAGCGCTCGCACAACAACAGGCGACTAAAGTTTGGCAGATAGGACAAGGGACCATGACAGGCTCAGCATCCCACACATATGACCACGGCAGCTTTTCGATAACCCTAAAAAACACTGTCTTACGTGAGGTTTTGCGGGAAGACTTATGATTCAGTGAAACCGGTTCAGCTGTTTTGATTTGACGGTGTTAACACCTGCGTGTGGAACATTTTTTTTGTCTTTCTGTGTGCTTGACAATGACAATACCGTGAAACAAAAATGTGGTGAACTTTGAACAAACTTAGATTTGTAGCTGCCAGCTAGTCGGTCTGGTGTTATGTGACCCTTTGCGTCATCTGCTCTCAAGATAAAGTTTAGTATCCCCTGGTGATTTTCGAGCCTTGGCTTTTTATTTTTGCGGCCTGATCTTTTATAACTTCACAAAAAAAAACTTCAAATGAAAAAAAGTTTGCATTATAGAAAGCACTCACATTTGTGAGAAGGCCCAGCAGCACAGCCAGAGAGAGAGTCTCTAGGCGACGGTGAAGAAACCAAAATCTCCATGTCAACCACTTCCCTGCTGGACTCTTGAGCAGGAGCAGCATCTTGACGTAGAGCGCAGCTGTGATCAACCGCAAAAAAAAGAAAGAAAGAAAGAAAGAAAGAAAAGCTTTTGTAAAAACTGCAAGTAAGAAAGCAAGTTCAACAGAGTGGAAAGTTGGACGAGTTGGTCGTTCATTTAAGCTAGCAGAAACAGTGCCTCTCTGTGTACTTTTACTGCGCCTGTCTGTATACTCCTTGTTTCCTGTTTTACGTCAAGTTGCGCTGTTTCTACCACTTGAGAAAGCAAGCTCACAAAGAAAGGGGAATAAAAAAGATAGAACAAGCAATATTCGGCCACCACTTATTATTGGCCTCTAGTCGACTGTTCTCTAGTAAGGTGCACGAGTATCTGTGGTCCAATGAAGCCACAGAAATCCGCTCGGCAAATTTAATGTGAACTTAGCAAAGGAGAAGAGGAAGTCCTCCCTTATTCCCCTATTTGAATCCATAAAAAGTATATTCACCTTCTTTTATGACAGGTTTAATTCAGAAGACTGGTCAACAGGGTGACTACAGGAACTCCACCAGTCTAGGAACTCCACCAGTCTGAGTGGTCGGAGTATGTACAGCTCGATGAGGCTGGCGAAATCCTCTTTGCAAATTTAGCGTGAAGTTGGCCATGGAATAGTAGTTGAGTTCCCTCCCATGTGTCTATTCTAACACACGACAAAGAAAATCACCTTGTTCCCACGAAAGTTTCATTTCGGAAGACTGGTCTTCAGGGTAACTACAGAGGCTCCGTGAGTCTGAACTGCCGAAGCATGTGTAGCTCAATGAGGGTGTCACACTCACCTCTGCAAATTTATGGTGAATTCGCCTATTTTAACACAAAATGTAAATCACTTTCTTTCATGGGCAGCTTTATTATGGAAGACTGGCTGTCCGCAAGGCAAAATATCCTCTGTGACGTTGATTATGTCACCTCAAGTAAAACATGTCATTATAAACGGGGCTGAAATGAACTTCTGGCAGTACCTCTGTCCATGTTCAACCAGCTTTTCCCAGCTAATCTCACCTAGTTCTTTTGCAAAATGCTCAAGTCATGAAGACCATGATTTAATGCAGTGGTGCTGGCAGTTGCTGCCACTTTATGTTTGTTTCAGTGAAAAAGCTCACCATGCAAAACTGCTGAACCTGGAGAGCTTTTGCTGGAAATGTCGCCATGTGTCGTCCCTGCAAATAATATAAAATGTTATGAGCCCACAAAAGCAATGTTTCAACCCCATGTGGTAACCATTTTTCTAAGAGCGGGTTAACCATGCTTAGTCACAAAGTGCACGGAAGGTTTATTGGTCTGTTTACTTTTTGTGGGAAGCACACTTAGCAACGCATTGTGACGGAGGTGTCCAGGGCGCATGAGAGCTGACTCCTCGAAATGTAAGGAGAAAACTACCCTGTCTCGTAGCTGCCATGGAGTCTTCCCCTGTAGACTTCAGTTGTTGCAGAACCGAACCCAGGCTTCGCACCTGCAGATAAGGCATGGTGCTATGAGGGTGCCATGAATAGTTACGAAAAGAAAATGTAGCCAAAATGTCCACAAACCAAAGCAAATCAGTGCAAGGACCTTAACAAATGCATGACATCACTGCTCTGTGTACATCATGAAGAGTAATAACACGAGTCTTACGCACAGATGCGCTATTATATATCTGTGTTGTACCACTGATAACGACGCCGATGATCACGACACTAGGCTCCTCATAGCCAGGCCGGTACAGGTAAATTTTAATATCGTGGGCACTTTTATAATGACGGCACACAACGCTGCGAAGTCAGTGATTTCGAACTTAAAACATTCCTAGTATAACATATTACGCCTTCTTGTGCACATCCAGACAACCCTAATAGTTTTAGGTAACACTAACAAGAGTTAAGAGGAGACCGAACAAGGGGCATACATCACACAGCAGGCATGTCACTGACAGTAGCGAAGTCTCACCTTCGAGAGTCGAGGGGAAACCGGTGCAACGAGATGCCAGCCGTGCGGGTGTTGCTTTCACACATTTCCACGGAGCACCGTTTCTTTGCGTATCGCGCTGTGCTCATCATCGCAAAAGACGTTGAGCCTTTTGGGCGCAGTAGCGTCCAAGATCCAAGCGCACGATAGCCGAGTTCCCGCGCAGGTAACTGGGCTAATCACGCCCGAGCAAACAACAAAACTCCCGAAACGGTGTTAACTGCCGCTAAAACAATTAAAAGCGAAGAGCACGTGGAGGCCCAAACACAAGCAAGCAGACGGACGTCAGCAGACTGCCTTTCCGCGCGCCACAAGGTCTAGAAAAAACTGCAAATATCGCTATTGCTAGTCGGTCTTTTTGCTAGTGGCGTACAGAGGACGCTAATAAGAAGTATGCATAATATTAGCAAAAACAAAAACAGTTTTGAATTTTGTAGCACCTTAAATATGATTGATATTATCTAATAATTATATTTAGCTTTTTTAAAAATACCAATGATTATACTTCTAGTCACAAACTAATTAATTTTAATAATGTTTGTCCCCACCTCTCCCAGTCGCGCTTCAATCGCATCCTTCACGTGACCCTCCAGGTTGATGTCGCTGGCGATTTGTTTTGAACCGCTTTTTGGCCGAAGCTTCGCTACCCATGTACATATACCTTGTCGTATGTTCCATATCTTGCAATTCCTGTTATATTCATCACATGTGTTTTTTTTAGAAAGGTTTCAAACGTAATACGCCGCTGACATTGACATATAAAACATCAAAGCACTTAAATGTCTTTTTTTTTTTTTTTTTTTTTTACTCTTCATATGAGGGCACTCGGCGGCCGTGCTGGGGACATAAAAAAAAAAAAGAGATTAGAAGTTATAAAAACTCGGCGACCGCTCAAACGATTTTTGTTTTCGTTGCTGGACAACTTTTTGGACTTCAAAGAGCAATTGTAGGGTGATCCAAAAGTTTGGGTTATCCGTCGCGTCGACCACTAAAGTCTGCAAGGCGTCGCTCTTCTTTGCACCTCTTTTTAAAAAGCGTTGCTGACGGGCTAAATGAAACATTGCTCAAAAAGCGAAAAAGAAGTGCAACTAAAAAGTGGAGCGTCGTTAGCAGGCGACGAAAAAAGCCACGGCAAGTGCGCAGATAAATAAGCGTGGGATTGGCCGGTTGACAGACGCCCATGATTCCCAGGATCGATGGGAGAGGAAGGGAGCACCCTTCCGGCTTCAAGTCATTCGGAGAGGCAGCCCTTCTGCCATTCACGCCGTTCATTCTAGGCAAATTATTTCTCCGTGAAAAACCAAGCTCCTTTGATAGGGGCTCATGAGCTAATAGCGATCGTACTAAATATCTTACGATTAACGTAATTTAATCGATCAATCCCAACTTAAACTATTTTAGGTTGATGCCTCGGGAATATTTACGGTTTTTCATGATAGTAAAAAACAATTTAGCATCAAAGTCTCGCAATTAATGACCTTTACTATTTATGAAGAAATTGTCAAAATCTGTTTGGAAACAGTAAACTGTCGTAAGAAGATATAGTTTATTTATTTAACCTCTACATCGTCGGGAAAATTATCGCCCCGGTGTCAGTTCGGAGTGTTATTGCGTACCATAACCGCAGGTCACGTGACATGATCACGTCACGCTGTCAAGGTGCCTGACGTCACGCTACGATGGGTAAGGTAACTCGCTAAATTCAGCGTGGAAATTGAAGTCACAGTGTCGAGTTGTGGTATCTCGTGATAAAACAATTTTTCGGCTATATTTAGCGGGTAAACTGACGTCTCGGGACCCGATGCCATATGACGTCCTCATGTGATGTAGCGTCGTGGTATCATATGCCCTGAAATTACATGACTTCGGGTCTTGTGACTTCCATTTCTCTTCCAAATTTAGGTGTGAGGTTGATGTCGCACTTCCTAATTGTGATGTCATCTGATACTAATGTCAGGTGACTTCAATTTTTCGCCAATCTAAACGAGTAAATTCGTGTGTCGTGAAATTACGTTACAGTGACAATTAGGGCTGGGCAGAATACTTTATGACCGCACCTTTGATACAAATACTGGATACTCGAAAACTGTATTTAAGATACCGATACAAGATTCAGAGCAAAATTTATACCTGGTACAAATACTCGGTACTGTATCTTAGATACTTCGATAAATCGCCTAAATAACATCACAATAATTTTATAAAGTAGAATATCTTACTTTTTTATATCGGTAAACACACTTTTGGCCTGGACGCGATGGTAAACACCTGCTTTAGATGCGACAGCATTTCTTTTAGCATCAATAGGCTAAATACTAAAAGCAATTATTACGATTGCTCCTTCCCTTCCCTCTTTAGAAAAAGCCTTGTAATCTATAATCCTTCAACTGTCCCCACAGGCGGCGGGAGTGGTCGCCACAGTGACCTTTGGGAATTTGGGCAAAAGAGCTGGAAAAACGCGACTGGCGCAACACCGCGGAGCGTACCTCATTTAGTAGGGTTCCCTGTTTCCGAATAAAAAAAAAAAACTCTCCTGCTAACGTTTTGTCAATTCCTGTTTATCTGGTAAATTACGAATTGCAGTATCGAAAAGAAAAAGGAAGTTGGTTTGCAAATATGTTTGGTCGGAATGGGTGTACAACATTTCTGCACGCAATGTTTTGGGATCGGACGTTTCGGTACGTGGTCCTTTGGGTACCGGGCATTTTGGTACGTGCTAAAACATAACAGTAAATGTCCAACTGACATTTTTGGAGGGGACTTAACAATACAAAGAGAATTTGCATTTGTAATATTTGGAGGGTTACTTTTTAACCGAGCAATGTCCGATAGAGGCGGATTAGCGCCCGCCGCTGGCAAAGGTCGCAAACAAAGGTAGTCGGTCTCGGCACTACGTTTTTCGCCTTGTAATCGCCTGGTCGTCATCCGGTCATCCCGTGAAGGCATGCAGATTAGCGAAGGTGTCCTGCAAACCTGCTGACCGTCAGAAGCCACCGCAAAGTTCCACGTGAGGTGCGGTGCAGCTAAAGTTGGCCAGGCAGGCGGAAAGATGGACGCTATGTTGATTACGAAACCGCATCATGTTTGGAATCAGCTTCTCGGCGTTCGAAAAAGCACGCAAACGGCCATGAAACGTACCGTGCGCCTTAAAGGCTGTCCAAATCAAGTCGCAAAACGGACACGCAAAAACAAAAAAACCGAAACCGTTTTTTTTTTTTTTTTTTATAGTATTCGTTTGCCGTTTTAGCCCAGAAGCGTGCGAGAGTGTACGGACGGGAATTTGAAAAGATAGCGCGCCGGGACACCGGAGACGGAAAGTTTGAGGAGGAAAGGAAAAAACGCACATCACGAACGGAAGAGGGAGAAAACCCCTTCTTTGTGGGGCTTTTGAGTGGCTCCGACAGGGAGAATACAACAAAAGCAATTGCTTCTTAAGCCCTTTTGTCCTTTTGATAGGTTCAAGAAAATAAATTAGCGAACACCCCCCCCCCCCCCCCCCCCCCCCCCAGACCGCTGAAGGTTCGCTAGGAGGGCAAGGAGGTTGGACCGCATTCCCCTGCTTCACCGAGGGGTTCTCGGTGCCCGTCCGGCGCTCTGCGGGATCGGAAAGGTTTAATAGGAATATTCAACTTTGGACACGCAAAACGTTGTGTTCACGTGACCGTTGAAGTCACTTCTCTCTTCCCGGATTTCTTCGGGAGCTTGTTTCTCCCGTTCTACGGGTTGCTTTGGACCGCCCTCTACTCGTACATCCATAAGGACTTTCAGGAACATTTCAGTGATGATTCAGCTCTTTTTTTGCTAAAAGACTCGGCTACAGCTGGCCAACAGTGGCGGGCACATGGCAGCCATGTTGAATCTGCCTTCACTTCACGATAGAGGCGTGCACCTCAGAGCAGGAAAAGATACACGAACTATCAAAAATGTATTGTATGTTTTTCTTGAGCGATCATGGAGCCCTCCAGGAACTTTTCAGCGAGGTTTCGCATATTTTCCGGCTAAAAACGTAGGAACTCACGAAGTCGCTAGTAGGGCTGCTACCAGTTCGCCTCCTACTGCAGTGCTGCCAACCGTTGGAAAAACAAGTGGGGATGTGTTTTTAAATTTGAGGATGAAGAAAAAAATATCCACCTTAAAAAAAATCTTTTTTCCTCCAAATTCGCCCTTTTTTACAAATCAGTTTTTTTGGAAGCTTAACTTGTGGACTCCCCGGTGATTATTATTTGTTTTTTTAAATGCCTGAGAAGTGACATTTAACCTTTATTTAAATCATTACTAAACATGTATGTAAAATTATTGGTGTCGGTTTCGCTTCAAACGTTCCACGCATTTTCAAAATATTCGGAGTGTGCGTTATGTGCATTTATATTATAATCGCAGAATTATATTTTATACACTTTTCTAGTGTATTTATTTAGTATTTATGCGTTAAAACGTATTTGAAGTGCCCTTGTTTTAATGAGCGCCGTGTCTGTGCCTTCAATTCTCTCCTTTGTCCTCTTGGGTTTTTACCCATTATGAATCACCAACTCGCCCAACGCTCCCCTATATATATATATATATATATATATATATATATATATATATAACCGAAAAAAATACGGGTTCGGTTACGGTTCAGGTTCAGGTAAATTTATTTTGTTCCGGTTCGGTTCCGGTTCAACTAATTCAATCCACGAACCGGTTCGGGGCGCTGAACCGGTTCGCGAACCGGTTCGGAAATTATAAATAACAAATTGCAACATCAAAATAAATTACAAATAAAACATCTGAAATCAGCACGTACGAAACGGGATACATCGTAGTGTAAGGCTCAGGGATTTCTACCAAGAATGGTTTCTTTATGTGCACTCAAAGCTTACCTCACCGACGTTTACGCATTCGGACTTCATCTAATTGGGTCCGACGCAGTAGCTGTAAAATCCGCGACCTCCTTACAAACCTACTTACAAGTAGAACTCGCTAACTATCGCGCCACCTCGTTGTGTAAGCAATTGAAGGAACAGTGGGGAGAAAATACAGCTTTCTTTATTTGAACTAGCCTTCGGTAACTCAAATTAGACCCTTAAAGAAGTTTTCATTAAACAAGATACGGATTATGAAAAACACTTCACCGAACGCAACGCCACGAGGACGTAATAGGATAAATATTAAAATAGAAGAGTTCGCTGTCTCACAAATATGTTAGCTTCTAAGCGCCTATACGAAACCGGATGCATTATTATCAAACTCCACAGCCTTTTCTTTTTTCATTCCGATGGAAGCAAGCTTGAAGAACTCGCGCGTTCTAGAAACGTGTTATGAAATGAGCACACAGCAGCATTTAGGATTTACGAGATTGTAGGAAAATGAAATCCCGTGACGCGATTTTTTTTTTCTTTTGCACAGCCTTCCAATTCTCTTTTTCCGTGCAAGCCGCGACCAGCGCAATACTGGTTCCTATGTCAAGATTCATGGATGCAGCGTTTGTCAAGATTCATGGATGCAGCGTTTATATTCCTAAGACTGAGTGGAGAAGAAAACTATGTAAGCGAGGTGTGTGTCAGTTGAAGGCACTTAAAAAACAAATGGGATTGATAGCACTTTCATTGTCAACAGCGCGTGACCGAACCGTTTTGACATGAGCCGGTAACCGTTATTTTTTTTCCGGTTGAGTTCCGGTTCGGGTTCATCGCGATAACAATATAACGGTTCGGGTTCAGGTTCAGTTCCGGAAAAAATACCGGTTCGGTTCCGGTTTGGGTTCATCGCGATAACAATATAACGGTTCGGGTTCTGGTTCAGTTCCGGAAAAAATACCGGTTCGGTTCCGGTTTTCGGTTCGGTTCGGTTCCGGTTGGACACCCTGATATATATATATATATATATATAGGACTATGCTTTGTATAGACCTTTGCAAAAAGAGCGCTCTGGCCGCCGCCATTTTGCGAATCGAGCGACCCCTATCAGCCAAAATTTTCTGGCACCCGCCTGAGCTGTGGACACCCGGTCAGCGTGACTCCCCACCAGCATTTTGCATTCGGAGTTCGGCGGCTTTTCTTGAAAGTTTTTATTTTATTCGCCTGTTTAGGATGCTTACTCTTTGTGTGTTATCTTCCACTGTGAGAACCAGAGAATACCAGGGCTCGTAGCCCGCTCGGCCTTCGCAGGAAACGAACGAAGAGAGCGAACGTCAAGCAGCCCGCGAAGCAGGCAGTTCGATGTGCTTGGGGGATTATTTCCGTCGAGATAATCTCCAAAAAGCCTTCCAGGCTGTGTTCCGGGTCTTCGCAAAAACCAGCTGATAGGGTCGGGTCCGGGGTGTGGCGACATAATAAGCACGTTCGTTTATTTGCTTTGAAGCTGTGCAAAAAAGGAGCTCTCTTCTACATGCTCCCAAAAACACGCCGGATTCCGTCCGATCGTCGTGAAGTGACTATCGTCGACACTGTATATTGGATTTGCTGTGTTATTGGAGACCCTTCTCAAATCCTGTTCGGATAACGCGGCACCGTGGGGTACGTACAATATATATTTTGTTCGATTGATGAGACTCATTGAAGTTTTGTTGTGGGCGGGGAATATCCGTGCAGTACGGATATCCTGTGCGGTCAAATATTTTGACCTTTATAGATTGACTCGGCTGAGTGTACGGTGCCGTAAAACAATGAACATAAAATGAAACAAACATTCCAGTTACATTTCTTCTGTCGCGCACGGACTCACCAAAACAGCTTTCATTTCTTTGTTTTTGTTCTCACAAATAGAGCACTGCATTCTTAAAGACCTCTATAAATTATGTTCGCCACAGAACACAAGATAAAAAAGAAAACGCGGCAATTCAGCCGCTACCAGCGTCCGGAATTGCGCCTACGCCGGCTGCCACAGCCCACTGACGAGAAACTCCACAGCTCAGCGCAATCGGGCAACACTGACGTACACTCTCAAAACAAGGGACACGCGCTGTAAATCGCTTCGTTCGAGACTGCCGCTGGAAAGGTCTATACTAGGCGAATATAGCTGTTCTATAAAAGTATATTCGCAATGCATTTCGTACGTACTAAATGGTATGTATGGTTTTAAGCCTTTGAAGGTGTGCTTAGAGTGTATTTTTCAATACTCATAGTTTTTGCGCATGTTTGGAAATATTTTTAGTACAAAGTGAAAACCTGAAGAGTTCAGTTTTATTCTACGTTTAGTGCATTTGGAAAACAAACAGCACTTGAAGTTTTTAAAAGGTTAAAGCAGCGCAAACGACGAGGGACGAGAGGCAGAAGGACACATACACAGAGCTGTGTTCCCACCTTTTAAAAATGCCAAACTAGCCCAAGTAGCTTCAACCTTAGCTATTCACTGGAAGTGCATTCTAAATATATCTGGACATATTTCAAAAACGTTAGCATGTGCGCAGAACCCATGTCGAGCTGAAGAAGTGCCGTTTCCTACACGCCAGTTCTTATAAATTCAGCGCACGTTTATGTCGCGATATTGCTTGGGGTGGGAACCGGGTTCCCACCCCAAGTCAACCTAACGCTCACAACGTAATCGCGAGATTCATCTCGAGGGATCATAAGAACGATTTCCAAAAGAAGGCACGCCGCGCTCGCATCACAAGCAAAGATTTGAACCTACAAGAGGAACCGCGTCAAATCTTTTTTAATGATCACCTTTCTTCTCTAAACAAAAAACTCTTCTCTGCGGCACTGCGCCTAAAGAAAGACAAGGAATGGATGCATCTGTGGACTGACCAATGTGTTATTAAAGCCAGAAAAACTAACGGGAGCTCAGTTCACAAGATCATGTCCCAGGATGATTTGAGCGTCTTTGTCTAGCTGCTAAATCTTTCTGTGTCCCTCTTCGGTTCTCACTTTTTCTTTTCCTTATGAACGTATCCTTGCTTGAACCAGACCTATTTTCCAGACAGACATCCACTTCATCAGAGTTATCGGTACTCCACCTGAACATCAGAAGCTTACGTAGTCATTATGACGATCTGATTTGCTTATTATCTACCCTAAAACATGATTTTCACTTTATCGCCCTTTCTGAAACATGGCTCAGCAATAACACGAATAACAACTTCAATATCCCTGGCTATCAGGTAATATATGGTCATCGCGAACCACAAGAAATAACGTTTCCGTCTAAATCACACGGGGGAGTTGCTCTTTACATAAAAAATACACTTACTTTCAGATTTCGAGATGACATTCATATATCATCTAATCTTTGTGAATCACTATTTATAGAAATTCCGCCAAATCCCAAATCACCTAGTGTAGTTCCCGATAAAACAAAAAGTACACTCATTGGCGTCATTTACCGTTCACCAAATAATGCAGTTGAGCACTTCTTAGGCAGCTTAAATGAAACCCTCAAAACCATTTCTCAAATTAATTCGAATGTCATCATTATGGGCGACATAAACATTGACACTTCTGCTGATTCATCCGTCACTTACAGATACCTAGATACACTAGCCGTCTACGGACTACAACAATGCATAACAACAACTACCCGCTTTAGCGACACAAAACGCAGCACTTTGGATCACATAATTACGTCTTGTCATCCAACAGACTTCAAAATTGGCACTATTGCAAGCGACATAACCGACCATGCACCCATTTTCGCTGTTTCTAATACACATAAGGTGCCGCAATCGATAACACAAACTACTCAAATATACGATTACAACTTAATAATAAATACATTAAACACGAAGTCATGGGAGAGCGTATACCAGGCGCCCACGGCAGACCTAAAACTAGACAACTTTTTAAAAACACTAAAATCTTCCATTCAATTAGGTACGAAAACCAAAACCCTATCCCGCAGATCAGTCAGAAAAAGCCCCTGGTTAACATACGGACTACAGCGATCTATCAATCACAAAAACAATATGTATAAAAAACTAAAACGCAATCCATTTAATCTACGCCTTCAATCTAAATACAAATTGTATAATGTTTGTTTAAAGAAATTAGTTAACGTAGCTAAACAACAGTATTTTTTTAGTAAACTTTCTAACGCCATTAACAATCCCAAAGAAACCTGGAAAATTATTAACTCTGCATTAAATAAGAGTACTGCCGAACAAACCGTGTCAGCCTTAAGCACCGACAGAGGCATAATTACGGACAAACAAGAAATTGCTAACACGCTCAATGACTACTTTTCAACTATCACTACAAACGTACAGTATCTTTCATGCACAAATCTATCCACTGGAACACCAAATATAGCTCGTAATGACACGACGTTTTTTCTTTACCCTGTCGATCCAGAAGAAGTTCATAATACCATTAACACGCTAAAAATACTTCGTCGTCGGGGTGCGACGGAATACAGACGATAATACTAAAAAAATGTGGTTCTATCATTGCGTACCCTTTGGCTGATATTATCAACAAAATATTCACGACCAGCTCTTACCCTGACTTACTCAAAATAGCAAAAGTGATTCCAATATTTAAAAAAGGAGACAAACTAAAACCAGAGAACTATCGACCAATCGCCTTACTTCCTGTCATTACAAAAGTGATTGAAAAACTTCTACTAAAGCGACTGAACCTGTTCTTCTCTGAAAATAATTTGATCACTCCGTCACAATATGGATTTCTTAAGGGGAAATCAACAGAACTCGCGTTATTAAATATGGTAGAGACAACAAAGCAAAATATTGAAATGAAGTTATTAACAATGGGAATCTTTGTAGACCTAACAAAAGCGTTTGACCTAATTAACCATGAACTTTTACTACAGAAATTAAGTGCTTACGGGGTTCGCGGTGTTGCTCTCAATCTAATCGAAAGTTATCTATCAAACAGATGCCAATTTGTCACTTTAGATGGCATTATTTCAACAACTAAACCTATTACCATCGGTGTTCCGCAAGGCTCAATATTAGGTCCCTTTCTTTTTTTAATATATATTAATGACCTGGCAGCCTATTTACAAAAAGATTGTGTTCTTTATGCCGACGATACAAATATTTTTATATCTAATGCAAGCGTGACAGAACTATATATGGAAGCCAATAACACTTTAGAAAAGCTTGCTAAATGGCTAACCCATAACAAATTAGTTCCCAATATAGCGAAAACAAACTACATAATTTTTGCCCCGAAAAACAAACTAATTTTAAGCACACCTCAGCTTTCGTTTGCAAGTATTAACCTAACTCGAGTGTACCATACTAAATTTTTAGGACTAACACTTGACCATCAGTTAACATGGCACCAACACGTAAAAGACACAACTAATAAGATATATCGAAATATTCCAATTCTATATAAACTACGGCACATATTTTCCTTACGAACCCTCCAAATGCTTTATCATAGCTTCATTCATACTCACATTTCGTACGGGTTATCCATTTATGGATTGACATATAAAACAACACTAAAACCCATAGAAATCGCCCAGAACACGGCACTACGAGCAATGCTGTTTGCTAATAGGCGCGAAAGTGCTCAATTTGCGTACCGCTTCCTCAACATTTTAACAGTTAATCAATGCCTCGATTATCGTGTAGCATTATTAACATTTAAGTTTATCACCAATCAAATAACATGCTCTTCAATTAGTTTTACTCATCAAGATGTCATGTATCCTCTGCGTTCACATTCACAAGCGTCACTGTCTGTACCATGGATACGAACTAATTATGGTGCGTTCACCTTCATTTATATTGCTACTAAAAAGTGGAACTCTCTACCACCCTGCCTAACTGCTATGTCATCATTCTATATCTTTAAACAAGCCATACGCGCCCACATACTATCTACATGATTCATCAACCATTTCTATGCCCCTCCCCCTCCCCCCCCCCCTCCTCCGATTCATTCTTCTCTCCTAGGCACACCTTTCACACAATCACAAACACACAAACACACACTGATATTGTCCTTTTTCCTCGACTTTCTAGCTTTTCTTCTCTCTATTTTTACTTGGTTTAATATTTTGATTATGTAGATACCACAAATGTGTTTCGTTTTTTTATTTTTTTTTATTTTTTATATAATGGTGTTAACTTGATCGCTGACTAACCCTTTATTACCAAGGGGTCCCTTCAACAGTTTTCTTTTGAAAACTTTGGGACCCCCGTCTGAATAAGTGTAATTATCTAACATCCTGTGTACAAATAAAAACACATTTTGACTTGACTTGACTTGACTATTTCTATTTATTTTGGATCTTGGAAACCTAAGAACACATGGAAACTAAATTACGGATCTCGGAAAATCAGTATTCTAACAAAATGAAATCTGTTTCGAAAAAAAAAAAAAACTCTGGAAATTACTTTTTTTTTTTTTAAATACTATTATGAAAAATGAACTGCGAGAGACGAAACCCGTCTCGTGCGTGCAACAGGATACTTGAGAATGGCGCCATCGGCGCCGTACATGTTAAGTGATCGACTCGGACAAACACTTAACTGTACAAACAGAGAATTTCCTTTTCTGTCTGTTTATGTTGGAATTGAATGCGGCTGGTGTACACAGAGTGATACTGAATAAAAATACAGCTTTAAACTATAGGGAGTATTCACTGGCGGCCATAGCTGTGCGCGCGAATGCTGAGCGCACGCTAATGGCGAGCTTCCCCAGTTCTTTTGCAACGTGCATTCCGCATAATCAAGAGTGCCGGTCTTAGCAGCCTATTGATGCGAGCTCGTTCTGACCATGCACTCTACACAGCAGCCACAAATATGGCGTTCAGTGAATACTTCCTGTAATCATATTTCTAGACCCATCTGTATTTTGAAAATACACGATATTTTCAAAATGTATTTTCGGGACCCATACTCATACCTTTTATTCCTGCGACCGATACCTGACAGAAGAGATTCCGATGTAACTAAAGATAATATCGAAGATACACGTATATTCGATACTGCCCAGCCCTGGTGTCAAATCACAGTGTCACGCGTTGCCGCGACGTCCAGGGACCTCAATTTACCCCCTAGATTTAGCGGGTGACTGCGTGGACGGTAGGATGACAAAACGTAGTGTCAATTTTAAGACCTCTTCCGTAATTTAAAATATCAATGTTGTGGTTGCGAGTGGCCCATTAGAAAGTTATTGAACGGGGGGGGGGGGGGGGCAACACTTGGGTCCCCTATTCCAAGACTATTGGATGTAGAGGGGCGCTGTGAACAAGCGTAGTGATGTGTGCGTGGCCACGATCCCTGAGCTGCGGGACGTGCTTCCTCCCAGGAGCGAGGCTTCCGAGACTGGCGGGGTCCCCCCTCCCCCGGCGCCCTCCCGCTACGAGCCGACGAGTTCGGACTGGGACGACTTCGACTACTTCTGTCAGAGCCCTTATCTGCTGTCTATGCCGGCCGAGGCGCCGCCCAGGGAGCGTTTCAAGCGCAGGCTCTTCCGGCGCTCCCACCGGGACAAGTACGGCCCTGACCAGGACCGCCCGCTCCAGAGGCACCAGGAGCCGCAGACCTCGGCTTCGGCAGACAGAGTCAGGTACGCCTGCGACCTGTTTGGAAGAACACCGCGACAACACAAAGTCCATCTTGCGAGGAAAATAAAAGAGTGCAGAATGAAGCGGGTACGAGTCAGAAGCGCAGGGTGGTAATAGCTAGATATAGTGCCAGTGGGATTATAAGGAGATAAAGAAAAGTCATACACACCGCTGAACTAGCGACTGTTTATGAAGATCATCGCTTTCTTTGTCTACATTCCGTTTCAGTTCCTCTTTTTTTATCTACATCTACATTACATTTAATTTCATTGAAGGACGTCTTCCTCAATGATCTGTACCTCGCAGAATGCGGACTTGCCAGCAATACCGTTGAAAAGATCCCACAGTTGAGGCTACCTTCAAATTTGTGGACGATTTTCTAATATTGTCTAACACCGACTTCAATTATCCGATTAACGTGTCCAAAAAGTAGTCATGCAACGTTTTGAACAAAGCTGCTCGCATCATGCCTTCACCCATGAACTATTTGTGAACACATTAGTTGAATTCCAGCATCTACTCTTGGAGTTCACACCAGCGGTAAAAGGTTCCTTACTTTCTGATGCACCTGTAAAGGACTGAGTGCGCGTTCATTATACGAGCGATGATATACTCGAGGTTAACTTAATGTCGTTACACTGTGAAAGTGCACCTGGTTCCTGTTTTATATTTCTGTACAACGATGAGTAGTACCCATGTAAGACTGGCAATTGGTATATTTCTAAATTACCCAAGCATCAAGGAGAATACAGGAATTGGTGTTCCACGCACCACACGCGTACGCCTTTCCCTTGAAAAAGATTCGAAGTAAATAACCAAAATAAAGCGTTGCCGAACGCGCGTGCAAAAAGAAACTTCTTTTAGGCATTTGCTTCGGAAAAGTTACTACTGCTGAGGCCAGTACGCGCAGCAGGTGGAACACCAATCCGTGCATTTTCCTTGATGCTTGGGTAATTTAGCAATTGGTTTATTAAATGTCAGTTCCGTTAAATGACATTTTAGCGATCGGCGAGTCAGCGCGCGGCACTCCAGGCGCAGCGCATTCCACGCGCGACCGATCGCGCGCTGATTGGCCGATCACTCAAATGTAATTCGATGGAACTAACATTTAATTGCTAGTCCGGCAAAGGTGCAAGCTGCTGTCAGCACGTATGTGCCTTCATTTAGTATTTATTTGGACGCACTCACGTCAGTGACCTTGACAGCGTTGTACAATAAATATGAAGCAAAGAATAGTTCACTGTACCTTGACACTAATGAAAGCTTTGCACGCGCATGTTTTACTTCGAAAATTCTTCAGCCTCCATAACGATCGATTAGCACTGTATGACACTCGTACAACAAGCTCTCAGAACGTTAAATTTAAATGTGGACGTAAGAAGCTTGCCCGTGCAGTCTTTTCGATTAACCCATGCAGTGGCGAGAAGCAGCATTGAACAACGCGCAGACGACGTAGCCTAAAGCCGCAGCCCTACTGCTCATGCTTGATACAAAGAACACGGTGATCGCTGCGCGCATGATGACAAAGTATCTGTGGACACTCATGCAGACATGGTGTAGACAGAACGACAAAGGAGCAGAAACCAATTCCTCGTAACAACCATTACAACCAGAATGCAAAACTAACAAACCGATTCAATGTTCAGAAGTTGCCTCAAGACGCGGCGCATAGAAGAGATTTTGAGACCGGAACGCGCGAACAAATGTGGTACGTGAAGAAAACCCGGCGGTGTGCTTTCGAGGAAAACAGCCAACTGCAAATGCAGGCGTCGCGTACCACAATCGCAAGTTCAGCTTTTGGAATCGCACTCGGCAACGTTTGAGATTATGGCTTTCCCGACCGCTCTCTTGAGCGCGTCGGGTATGGACCAACAGAGTCGATAAACCTAACTAAAATATTTTACTCTGCAAGGAACCACAGCTTCGGCATGGGCAGTCATGCGGAACTCGCAGTGCGGTCTCTTCACCGTCAGGCCGGTCGTTCTTCTATGTCTCGCGCAGGGCTGCCTCGAGCTCGGGTCCCTCGTCGTCCTTCTCTTCCTTTTTGAAGAATGTAGACACTTCAGAGCATGGTGTCTTGGAAGGCTCTGGTGGTCCTACAGGGACGCACCGCCACAAGATTAAGCGGGGTAGCGTTCATACTCACGACCCACCCTGCTGCTCCCGAGTCCCGAACTCGACGTCTGTCAGGGTCTCCCATAAGCGAGGGCCGAAAAGGCTCGAGGACTTTCGCTGTCTGTGGGCAGCTGGGCCCGCGACCCCCTCCGAGATCGGGCCTGCGATCTGAGTCAGCCGGATTGCCTCTTCCTCGTCCTCGTCCCACGCTGCTTCCTCAGGTCAAGTTCAGCGCTGCTTTGTCGGCTGCGCTCAGACTGCCCTTGCTCCTGTATTCAGGCGCCTACGAATTGAATATTCGATTGGACTCCGTCTGCTACCACAGCGAAAAAGGTGGCAGCACGAGGCACAAGTGTACGAGTTTCGGGGCCACTTGCGGAGCCCAGCGGGCCGGAAGCTAAACCTGGCTGGTCCGAGCGAAACTTCTTACCGTCGTATATCTTGCGCGGCTAGGCAGAAGAGCTTCACGACCCTCGCTGAACTCCTCCAACACAAGAGACACTCAATTTAGCTCTACTCGCGAGCATCCGATTAAAAACACGAATCCAAACAAATCAACGCGAGCAAAGAATCACTCAATTTCCTACGCAGCTTTGCAGTCAACGTCTCCCGCGACAAGATTGCGCGCGCTTTCCGCTGCATGACCCGGTGCTTCATGAATCGACGGTGAAAACCGTTAGAGCGGGAAAGGGGAGAGGCGACATCAACGCTGCGCACTTCTCCCCGTTGTTGAATTCGTAGACAACAACTTGAAGGAAAGTTAAAGTTCGCTGACGTTGCGGCCGCCTATCAGACTGCGCGTCAGTGCCACAGCTCGCGCCCCTGGTGGATCTCGGGGAGGTCGAATGGTTTCCGCTTGGTGGATGCCGGACCGCCGGACGTCCGCGCCAACCTCGCCTCGATGGCGCACGCAAGAAGTGTTAGCCGGTTCGCCGGCCGGAAACGTCATTCACCGCTTCAAAATGTTCATGCCAGTTATCTTCAGTCTCATGTCGGATGGATATTTTGGTACGGATAGAGGTCAAATCAGTTAGGTACTTGCCTTAAACTGAACTGTTTTTAACATTTGCTCCGATATTGTGACATTATTAGCGCCCTTTCTGTGTTTTATCTTTTTTTGTCGCCTTTTGGTGTGCTTAGTGCCACGCGTTCTCTAATGCCTGCCCTAAATATCGACATTTCAAGGAAAATCGTCGCAGAGAAATCGGGTTCATAGTACACATAGCAGAGCGCGTTGGATAAAGTACAGTTCACACTGAAAGAATAAAAACACAGAAAATACAGGAGGGACAGACACACACAGTTCTTTCAACGAGCAACTACATTTAAATGATGCCCATTACACTATGATGAACCACCTTGGATACGGAGAAAATTAAGTGAAGACGAAAATACTAGAAGGTACTAAAAAAAGATAAAGAAAAAGGTAAAGATGGCGGAATTTAACTTTCTGAAAAGGAAGAAGAAGAAGAAGAAACGGGAGATGTTTTCTATGACAATTCCGGCGCTAGGAAATCCTCACTGTCGATAACGACAGTGAGGGCTCGGAAACATTGTCTGTGGCAGTTTTGATCTTGAAGGCTTCGATGATCTCTCGCCCATACTTGTCTTTTTGTGAGCAAAGCACAGTAGTGTTTGCACAGCTAGGACAGCAATCTTGGCAGGTGCGGGCGTGGACGACAATCGGATGGTAGGAGTCGGATGACGCCTTGTTGGTTTCGAGAAAGTGTTCTCTAAGGCGAACGTTCAGGCATCGTCCCGTCTGGCCAATGCATTGACTGCCACAACTGAGCGGAATAGAATATATTGACTTCTCTTGGCATTTGACGTATTTGTTGACGTGTTTGAGGGTGCATTCTGGTGGACGACTTTCGTTATTTACCCTTTGGCACATTTGTTTTAGCTTCATCCGACATGTGAATACTACCTTCGTGTCGAAGCGGGCAACGAGACTCTTCAGGCGGTGGGAAGTATTATGCACATATGGAATACAAGCCGTGCGTGTGTCGCTGCGTCCATTGTTGTTAGATGATCGGCAGTTGGGCCCTGTAATGAGACGCTGAAGGGTAGTACGGAGGAGGTCTGCTGGATACCCGGCTCGGAGAAGCCGGTCATGCTGACGTTGGACGCTTGTTGATGAGAGATGGGAACAGGATTTTGAACGAGAAGAGGCAAACAGGGTTCGAATAATTCCAAGCTTGACCAATTTAGAGTGGCTGCTGCAGAAAGGGAGGACCGGTTTTTTGGAACGTTGTTGGAAAGTCCAGCATATGCCTTCGGGATGAAGATGAAGATCCAGATACTGGAGTCCCTCTTCTGTTGGTTCTTCACTCGTAAACCTAAGACCCGACGAGCAGGAATCGAATGCTTCACAAATGGCCCGGGAGGAAATGGAGGTCGGATGAATAACAAGATAGTCATCTACGTATCGAAACACTCGGCATTAGGGGGCGAAAACATCCAGTCTGGACTTAACTGGTCGGTCTACGTACATGAGAAACACTTCACTGAGTATTGGGGCTAGGCAGGAGCCTATACAAACACCCTTCTCTTGTCTTAATATGTTGCCGTTGTATTCAACGAGAGCTGACTGAAGGTATAAGGCAAGGAGATCTTTGAAATCCTTAACTGTGATCCCTGAGGTATTTTGAAACTTACAGAGACCATGTTCATGGATCGCATCAGACACGGAATTCAAGAGAATCCGGGGGTCTAGGCTGTAGTAAAGCTCTTCTATGTCTAAAGAAAACATGGAGAGTGGCTGGGTGGTGGAGTGTAGGGAGGTAAGGTGCGAGATAAGATCTGTGGAGTTTGAAATCCTAAAGGGCTGGAGGAGCGTCACCGTGGAGAGATGTTTTTGTAGGAATATGGCCAAGGGGTTTCTGCCAGCAACCTCTTTCAGATACAATGTGTGGCGGTGCGTCCCTGTAGGACCACCAGAGCCTTCCAAGACACCATGCTCTGAAGTGTCTACATTCTTCAAAAAGGAAGAGAAGGACGACGAGGGACCCGAGCTCGAGGCAGCCCTGCGCGAGACATAGAAGAACGACCGGCCTGACGGTGAAGAGACCGCACTGCGAGTTCCGCATGACTGCCCATGCCCAAGCTCTGGTTCCTTGCAGAGTAAAGTATTTTTAGCTAGATTTCCCGACTTTGTTGGTCCATACCCGACGCGCTCACGAGAGCGGTCGGGAAAGACATAGTGGTGACCCGGTTTTCGAACTGCAACGCAACCAACGGAACCAGCCTTGTCATGACGGACAACGACGCGACAACTTCCTCTGGCATCTCTACAGTCACCTTGAAGCTGCCTCCTTTCTGGCCGGCGGACCCGGTGCTGTGGTTTGTGCAGGTTGAGTCCCAGTTTGCGACTCGGCGCATCACAGCGGACATGTCGAAATACCACCATGTCGTGTCAAGCCTCTCGCCTGCCATCGCCACAGAGGTGCGGGACCTCCTAATTTCACCGCCAGCGGAGGACGCATATAACACCCTCAAGGCTCAGCTTATTCGTCGGACAAGCGCTTCCGAGGAAAAGCGGCTCCGGCAACTATTAACAGCCGAGGAACTGGGCGACCGCACCCCCACCCAGCTGCTTCGCCGACTGGAGCAGCTACTAGGAGAAAAGGCGACGACAATTGACCAGTCGCTGCTCCGCGAGTTGTTCCTGCAGCGGTTGCCAAGCAATGTGCGAATGGTCCTCGCGTCCGCAGGGGACATTGGCCTCGCCAAGATCGCCGATCTGGCTGATAAAATCATAGAGGTCTCGGCAGCACCAACAACCATCTCAGCGGTCCAGGGCAGAAGCACTCCGGACGAGCTGGGCGAACTGCGAGCGGAAGTCCGTCGTCTCGCCGACATGATGGCGAAGCTCCAGGTTCCCGGCAGACGCAGCACGTCACGGGAACGACCACGGCGCAGGCCTCGCTCATCGTCTCGCACCAACTCGGGGGAATGTTGGTACCACCAGCGGTTCGGTCCCGCTGCTCGCAAGTGTGAGCCGCCCTGCTCACGAGCGGAAAACGGCAGGGCAGAGCATTGACGGTGGCCAGTGCTCCCGCCAACGAAGACAGCCGCCGAACTTTGTTCTTTGTGTCTGACCGCATCACTGGTCTTCGTTTCCTGATAGACACCGGAGCAGAAATCAGCGTGATCCCAGCAACCGCGGAAGAGCGCCGGCTCCCCAGCACGTCACAGCTCCGGGCCGTCAACAACACGGCCATTGCAACGCATGGTGAGCGCTCACTGACACTGGACTTAGGATTGCGGCGCACATTTCGCTGGGTCTTCGTATGTGCGGCTGTTCCCCACGCGATTATTGGGGCTGACTTTCTGAAGCATTTTGCACTCCTGGTGGACGTCAAGTGCAGACGCCTCCACGGCGAAACAACTAGTCTGACAGTGCGAGGCATTGCCTCGTCCCTAGCTTCCATCAGCCTCACGTTCGCGGTTACAGCGGATGCGACGCCGTACTCCAGTCTCCTCACTGAGTTCCCGGAGTTGACGCGTGTAAGCTTGGACGAGCGCCCCGTCAAACACAATGTTACACACCACATTCAGACGACAGGGGCGCCTGTTCACGTGCGCCCACGCCGACTGCCACCGGACAAGCTGCGAATCGCCCGACAAGAATTCGAGCACATGCTCGAGCTGGGCATTGTCCGCCAGTCGGAGAGCTCCTGGTCGTCGCCTCTCCACATGGTCCCCAAGTCCACCCCCGGGGACTGGCGCCCATGTGGAGATTACAGAGCCCTCAATCGCATTACATCAGACGACCGTTACCCCATCCCGCACATCCATGACTTCACCGGAGCGCTCGATGGCACTACCATGTTCTCGAAGATCGACTTGGTACGCGCGTACCACCAGATCCCCGTCGAGCCCTCGGACATACCTAAGACAGCCGTTACCACGCCCTTTGGATTGTTCGAGTTCCTCCGGATGCCCTTTGGGTTGAAGAACGCTGCGCAAACGTTCCAGCGATTCATGGACCAGGTGTTGCGGGGCCTGCCTTTTTGTTATGTTTACATTGACGATATACTCGTGGCAAGCACATCTGCCGAAGAGCATGTCGCACACCTCAGACTGTTGTTCGATCGCCTCGTCGAGTACGGGCTTGTCGTCAATGTGAGCAAGTGCGCCCTAGGCAAGACGGAACTCGACTTTTTGGGGCACACGATAAACTCTTCCAGAATCCGTCCACTCTCCATCAAGGTACAAGCCATTCAAGAGTTCCCGAAGCCGTCGACGAAGAAGCAACTCCGGGAGTTTCTTGGTTTGGTAAACTTTTACCGCCGGTTTCTCCCGGGCTGCGCCGCCAAGCTCGCGCCGCTGCACAGCATGCTCTCGGGCAGGAGTAGCTCATCCACCGAGCTCACATGGGACGAGTGCACCACATCGGCATTTGATAGTGCCCGTCAACTCCTTGCCACTAACACAATGCTTTCACACCCAAAAGAGGGTACTCCACTCTCAGTTGTCACCGACGCATCGGATATCGCTGTTGGTGCGGTGCTGCAGCAGGAAGTGAACGGACATTGGCAGCCACTTTCCTTCTTCTCCCGCAAGTTGACACCGACGGAACAGCGCTATAGTACATTCGGTCGTGAACTTCTTGGTGTGTATCTGGCCCTACGACACTTCCAGCACATGGTGGAAGGACGACAATTTTTTATATTGACGGACCACAAGCCTCTCGTCCATGCGTTCCAGTCTTTGAAACCAGGTGGGGGGAACCATTCACCGAGAGAGCTCCGGCAAATGTCCAGCGTCTCCGAGCTCACGAATGACATCCGGCACATCCACGGCGCTGAGAACATCGTAGCGGACGCGCTCTCACGCATTGGTTCCTGCACGGTTGAACCTCCAGCCGCCATCGACTTCAACCGACTGGCTGCAGCGCAGGGTGAAGACGCAGAACTACGACAACTCCGTACATCCCCCGGTCGCCTCGTGTTTGATGAGGTCACACTACCCATGTGTACCACCAACGTCATATGCGACACATCAACAGGATCGCCGCGCCCGTACGTGCCGCACCAGTTTCGTCGGCAGATTTTCGACGCCCTTCATGGACTATCCCACCCCGGCATCAAAACCACACAGCACCTGCTAACATCCCGGTATGTGTGGCCCAATATCAACAAAGATGTACGTCAGTGGGCCCGCGCCTGCGTACAGTGCCAGCGCGCCAAAATTCAGCGCCACACAGTAACACCCATCGGAACCTTCGACCACCCGGACGCGCGGTTCGACAATATCCACATAGATATCGTCGGACCGCTGCCGCCATCACAGGGGCAAACCTACCTGTTGACTTGTGTCGACCGGTTTACACGCTGGCCGGAAGCGATACCGCTTTCCGACATCACCGCGGAGACTGTGGCGCGTGCGCTCGTGGCGCAATGGATCTCGAGGTTCGGCTCGCCGTCAACCATAACCACGGACCGAGGTAGACAGTTCGAGTCTCATCTCTTCGCAGAACTGATGAAGCTCCTGGGATCAAAAAGAATCCGAACCACAGCGTACCACCCCGCGAGTAACGGCATGGTGGAGCGGTTACATCGGCAGTTGAAGGCCGCTCTAAAGGCCCATCAACGACAGGACTGGGTGGAGGTGCTGCCCTTCGTGCTGCTAGGCATCCGCACGTCGCTCAAGACGGATGTCGGCTGCAGCGCGGCCGAGTTGGTCTACGGGACCACCCTTCGCCTCCCCGGAGAATTCTTTGCATCGCCACCAGCTGACGCCTGTCCCGACCCCGCGGACTACGCCACCAGACTCCGAGAGACGATGAAACAGCTCCGCGCCACAGCACCGCGACTAAGCCGTGGCCCGTCTACCTTCGTGAGTGATGAATTGGCGACGGGTACCCATGTCTTCTTGCGACATGACGCCGTACGGAAGCCGCTCCAACCACCCTACGACGGCCCGTACAAGGTGCTGCGCCGAGGGACCAAAACAATGACATTGGACATCCGCGGACGGCAGGAAGTCGTTGCATTGGACCGCGTGAAGCCAGCCCATCTGGACAGTGCTCCGTCAACTACACTACCAAACCTCACTCCCCAACCGAAAACGCCGTCAGCAACAACCCCGATCCCACTAGATCACTTACGCCCTCAACATCCTGTCGATCGTGCGCACCCCTGCTCCTCGAGCACTCAACAGCCGCATACGAGGACACGCTCTGGACGCCATGTATACTGGCCAGCGCGCCTTGGCATTCCGGATCCTCAAGCACAAGCCGCTACCGGCCGTCTCCCATCACCCACACGATTTCCCCAGGCCACTGTGTGAGGCTGCTATTGAAACGTTCGCCTCCTCACTGGAGGGGGAGTAATGTGGCGGTGCGTCCCTGTAGGACCACCAGAGCCTTCCAAGACACCATGCTCTGAAGTGTCTACATTCTTCAAAAAGGAAGAGAAGGACGACGAGGGACCCGAGCTCGAGGCAGCCCTGCGCGAGACATAGAAGAACGACCGGCCTGACGGTGAAGAGACCGCACTGCGAGTTCCGCATGACTGCCCATGCCCAAGCTCTGGTTCCATGCAGAGTAAAGTATTTTTAGCTAGATTTCCCGACTTTGTTGGTCCATACCCGACGCGCTCACGAGAGCGGTCGGGAAAGACATAGTATAAGGCATAAGGAAGGTATAAGGCAAGGAGATCTTTGAAATCCTTAACTGTGATCCCTGAGGTATTTTGAAACTTACAGAGACCATGTTCATGGATCGCATCAGACACGGAATTCAAGAGAATCCGGGGGTCTAGGCTGTAGTAAAGCTCTTCTATGTCTAAAGAAAACATGGAGAGTGGCTGGGTGGTGGAGTGTAGGGAGGTAAGGTGCGAGATAAGATCTGTGGAGTTTGAAATCCTAAAGGGCTGGAGGAGCGTCACCGTGGAGAGATGTTTTTGTAGGAATATGGCCAAGGGGTTTCTGCCAGCAACCTCTTTCAGATACAATGCTTCTGAGTGGCACGCCTTCCTTATGTGTCTTGGCTGTGAAAAATACGGAAAAATACTGTTTTGCAGGTGAACCGAGCGTTTTCTTGAGAGTGGGCAGATTCATCAAAGTGCCCAGTCTTTTTGCCTCTGCGCGCAGAGGTCCTGATGGCCTCTTCTTTAGTTGATCAAAGTTCTTTTCCAGTGCATTCGTGACCTTCTCTCCATAGGTTCCTTGATCCATGACCACGAAAACACCGGTCTTGTCTGATTCCTAGAGATGGATTTCCTAGCGCCGGAATTGTCATAAAAAACATCTCCCGTTTCTTCTTCTTTTTCTTCCTTTTCAGGAAGTTAAATTCCGCCATCTTTACCTTTTTCTTTATCTTTTTCTAGTACCTTCTAGTATTTTCATCTTCACTTAATTTTCTCCGTATCCAAGGTGGTTCATCATAGTGTAATGGGCATCATTTCAATGTAGTTGCTCGTTGAAAGAACTGTGTGTGTCTGTCCCTCCTGTATTTTCTGTGTTTTTATTCTTTCAGTGTGAACGGGTTCATAGTCCCTGGAACACCTGTCGGATACCATAAAAACCGGTATTGATCAGTTTGTCGGCGAAGACCTGTTCGATGCGGCAGTAAATAAATAAATGTGTTTATAGGACTCGACTTTAGATCTCTTTGTACAAGTACTTCATCAATGTTAAAAAACGCCTTAAATAAACATTAGACTTGTTTCGCTAATGTAGCTGAGTAATAAATGGTGTGTGCAAAGTGAGGTATATTTGACAGTTGTAGTTTAAAATCTTTAAATTTATTAACTAATTTTTATATACTTAGTGAAGTCCCAATCCTTTTCCGTGCTATCCCCATTTCCGGCTTAAAAACAATGCAAACCGACACAAATAAGAAATTTGTAGTTTATCGAGGCAATAAGTGTGAAATAACTTTCTGGAGTTTGTATAGGTATCCATATTTCGTACACTTTAAATGAAAATATAGTGACTCACTACAATTGAAGTCGGCCCAAGTACATCTACTACTTTTGTATTTTCAAGTGCACTTTTTGTCCAATAAAGGGACCCTCAAGGTCCCTTTACTGTACAAAATGTGCACTTGTAGTATTTATGGTAGTATTTAGGGTATTTATGCTCCCCGAACATGACCTATAAGAGAAAACTACCCAGAACACAATTTACGACTCGAAATTCTCTTTATTTCCGCCTGAAACAGCCGGTCGGGAATTCGCTGGATTCAGTCGCGTCACTGTTTTCTCTATACTCACGGAACGTTCAAATCATGCGTAGCAAATATATTCAAAGTCGTCGGTCATCACGACGCACCTTCAATATCATAAATAGTATATAATATGAATGTGGCCTCAAAAAAGCTGCGAACACGTTGATAAAAAAAAGTTGCACAGATCACGGGAAGTACATTTACTACGTCACACTCAATATGGCGACGTACAGCGGGCTGGACGACGCGATGGCGGCACTCAACGTAGCAACGTTGCGACGGACGTGGGGCCGCTACTTCGGAGCTGTCGTTCGTGCACGGCACCGGCGAATCTATCTTCAAGCGCGGAACATCGAACGGAAGGAATGTAAGGGTGAAACAATCGCGCTACAAATGGTGCAAGTAACATCGTCGTCGTTCTCGTCTGCTTGACACGCCGAAAAAGAGGGGAAAAAAAACAAAGAAACGCGACCCGGTGGAGCTACGTGAGTTTCGGCAACTCTGTCCTCCTCGACATTTCCTCTTCCTCCTCGCTACACATCGTCCAAACACCTAGACACCTAGAATGACTAAGGCCTCTACAATACCTCCTCTCCACATCGCTTGACGTCAACCGATGTGTCACACTTTTCCGTTCATCTCGACTCGTCTCGACGAGGCCGAGACGAGCCGCCAGACAAGATCTAGTATGTTCGCCCGCGCTGTTCGTCCGTTGTCAAATACATCGAATACGCGGATCGTCGAAGGTTTAACGTATTTAATATGTACTCAGATCTTAGAACATCCATATTGTTGCGTGTTTCGTGGCGGTTCGTTGCCGTTCGTCAGCTCTGGTTCTCAGCAGGAATCTAACACTAGACTTAAATCAGTTAAGCTTTAGTCTTTCGTAAAAAGCACGTAGAAATACCGTCACATAAAATTACATAGAACTGAACAGTAGCCTAGTTGTCAAAAAAAATGAGAATCGGAACCGTTTCTTACTTTTATTTTGATCTAAAATTCCTTTCCGTACAGGTATCGTATTAATCGAGCAATAGGCGCACTGTTTATGAAGGAAACGTGAGGGTTCTCTTTTCCGCGGAGCACGCGGATTGCCAATCACCGCGATCGACAGCATGATTCGAGCAGTTTACAGGAAATAGATAACGTGTTCGCCCGAAGACACCACCTGTGAAGATTGCATTTTTATGGAGAATCGTGTTCTCAATCTGGTTATTCGCTATGTTATTTATGCGCAAAGCAATGATTGACCATATACGTGTTTTGCGGGGAAGTAGACGCAAGGGCCTTGTTCATAAATAGTGCGGCTATTACTCGAGCATGTACGGTATACAAGGGCCCACGTTTCATGCACGTTTCTCCTACATCACAGTAAACGTCACAAAACACATTGTGACGTACGGAACATCCCTGGATTGTTCAGAAATCACTTCAACTGAAAAACAAATTTGACGAAACGCACTACGCCATTGTCTCCGCCGCCATTGCCGAGCGACTGAAAAATAGAGATGTCAGGTGGCCGGACCCAGAGCGTGACGTCATTGGAAGAGCGGAGAGGCCTTAAAGTGACGGTGGTGTGGATCCACATGTCATGGCCATGAGCGTCCGTGCTCAGGTTTCGGTTTCGGTTTCGAGCAGTTGAGTTTTTTCGGCTTTATTAAACTATACATGGCTCTACAACAAACATGACTCATGGCAAAAAAAAAAAAAACCTTTTTGCGGATTAAAGTGCTTTTTTAATATATACTTTCAGTGACTGGCCTGCTAAAAGCATACTTTTAGAATGCTAAGTATAATTTTAATGTATTGATTATTACCAAGAGATGTCTGGTAATCTATTCTCCATGAGCTTGTTTGCGCATTGACCTCCTGTTCATGAATCTGTGTCGTAAATATCGCACGTTGTGCTCCCCTTGCACTAGACAACAACATATTGCATGGTGCCTACAATTCAATCGGGAAATGGAGCGTTGGCACTCTAAGCTATCTTTCTTGGTGGCTTCAGTGTAGCTCAAGCCTCGTTATCTGTCCGGCACTGACTTAACGTCCCCTGGCCGCAGATGCGGCAGCCGCAGTTCGGAGACCGCCCTGGGCGACTGGCAGCGGCGCCAGCCGTCCATCCGGCGGTCGCCCGTCGCGGCCTCGGGCCCAGCGCCCGGGTCGCAGCGGTCGCTGCTCGGCGGGGACCCCGAGGACGAATTGGACGACGAGGACCTCGACGGCGGCCACCACCCGCTGTCCCACAGGGGTGGTAGCGGCCGCGGAAGGGCCGACCAGGGCTTGGAATACCAGCCGGACTGCGTCATCGTGTCCTCGAGGACCATGGACAGGTTCCTGCCGGCCTTCGGACAGGTCAGACAGCTTCTATACACTGTGTGCTGTCCTGTTGTCAGCGCTGGCGTGACCGCCGCCATTAGCAATAGTTCCAGAGGGCGTGTTAAAAGCATTCGTACAATTAGAGAGCGGGGCCAATTCCAGCTTTCTAAGTTTAATAGAAAAAAACAAGAAAGAAACCCTTGAGACTAGGGACAAAAAATGGGCTAACATAACACAGTCTAAAAAATCTCAAGGTTTTTTTGTTTTGTTTTTTTACTCTAATCATTTCTTAGCTCGGCTCCCCTGAGCTCTGATTTCCTCTGATTTAGGGGGCATCACATCCCCTGGTTTAGAGGGCGCAGGGGAAGAAAGAAGGGAAGCTAAAAATTCCTCAGTGATTCACGCGATACCTAGCTTTATCTGGATCCCGATTCGCTCACCCGTTAGAGCCTAAGCGAATCTGGGAGCTGGGAGCGTCTCGCTTCCCCGTCATCGCTCGTTCCCTGGGCATTCGCCATGTTGCCCTTAACTGGGCGTTCGCCATTTTGCAATCAACTTTTCCAAAAGCGCATTTTGGAAGAGTCGGTTGCCATAGGGTTACTAAATTTCAAAGAAACAGCCTCTGCCTCGCATTCGCATCTATGCCACATAGGCGCACTTCAAGCGAATGTGCAGAAGCTGCCGTGCGGCGATGCCACGATAGCGATGTCTGCCGCTTCGTCCTCTAAACTCTCGACGAGCGGCGGTTGTTCGCCACGATGGGACGGGTTGTGAATCCGCTGACGATGATGCAGTGTACTCGAACTGTCCTGTACGCCAACGTGCTGCGTAAACGCGTTTCCCACACTAGGGGCCCTAGTCTGGACACTTGGTGGACGAGTCGGCGAGAAATCCGGCAACGGTGATTAGCCGGCGCCGCGCTGGACCTTGGCGGCGTCCAATCAAGGCCAACGTTCTCGCCAACGTTTTCGCCAAGTGTCCAGATGAGAGCCCCACGGGTGTGCAGTGCGCGTGCGCAGAAACCATAATGGCGTGAAGAGTCTGCGCATGCGCCGTGCCGACACCAGCGCCACCGACGCTTCTTGACGTCGAAGCAGGCCTAATAAAGGTTCCCCGTAGTCGTCTGTCTCCAGTTGGAATGTGACGTCATAGTTGTACTATGCTTGTCTCGGGGATCCTTTCACCATGCTAAATTCTGCGAGTTCTTTTTTTGCGCTATTTTAATGTCATTTTAAAACGAATAACGATAAGAAGTATGCTGAGTCACATGGGAAGCAATGAGCGCTACTATAAAAAAAGTTCTCGGACAATTTCGATAAGGTTTTGTCCACCTCTTGAACACGTTAGGGGAAATATCAATCGGTAATAAATCGGTCATCTCACGATAAGTGACATATTAGTAGAGCCCTGCATATCCACGGATTATCTGCGGATCATCCGCAGATATCCGGAGTGAACTGGCGGATCCGAATAAAAACAAATCAGATTTGGCGAATTCCAGATCGGATGCGGATATCCGCGGTACCGGATCTACATTTTTGCCGAGGCGGCCCATAAACGTGTGCGACCGCACAATGTATACAGTGAAGAGAGACTGCTACTGCGAAGTGCATCATTGAGTCTTTGGCAGGAGCAAATTACTCTCTTAGATAAAAGGTGACCATTAGTGAGAAAAGTGTTCTTTACGTCAAAAAAGGTTTGATTCTCACCAGAGATTGTTTTAAAACGTTCTATCTCACAAAAAAAAAATGCAGTCCCTGGAAAAAATAAAGAATGTAGGAGTATCAGCTGTCTCGGGAAAGCAGGTTATTGTTTGGAAGAGAAAGAGCAAAAAACGTTCTTTGGTAAAAAAATAAAAAAATAAAGCTAGGAGGTACAAGTTATAAGAATGTAGAAGAAGCCTGGAAGTGACGTTTTCGCCTAGAAGGAGTTCGAGAAGACTGAATTCGATCCTTTGAAGTGGTGGAACTTGCGCCAGCACGACATTCCGCACCTCATTATTGTAGCGAAGTTCGCGCATGCCGCCCCAGAATCAGGTGCACTAATAGAGAGAAACTTCTCATCAGCGGGAATTAATTTAAGATCGGTGACCTAGTCTTCATTCGTTCATGGTCACGGTATTCTGTTTCTTCTACACAGCAACCCCGACAAGCGAAACCTTGCGTCCGTGTGCGTTTTCTTTTTCTCTACAGTTGGCACTGAGTTGTTTTTAAGTATACGGTGCCGAGCGTGCAGTTGTGAGATAGTGTTTAAAACTGAAACCAAAAGGAGATGTTGCCATTATTCAATATTGTGACATTTTCCTAGTTGTTTACTCGCGCCTTACCACACGTAAAGTACTTTGCTGTGGTGAGGGTAAGCCTTTTTTTCCCCATTGTTTTATTGTTTGGCCAAAAAAAAAAAAGTGGCATAATGTTATTAGTTTGTTCTTGATACTATTTATGTTCATTAAAGTGGGTTTAACAAAGCAAAAAAAAAAAGTGAAAGCCGTTTACAACTCCCTGTAACACCGAATTAGAGCGCAGCTCTTGAGGAGGAGGAGGGAAGGGTACTGGGGGGTGAAGTGACCTGGGGGGGGTCACGTGACCTTGGGGAGTCACGTGACCATGCCGATGATGTTATCAGTGACGTCACTGATGACGTCATCAGTGACGATGACGATGCGGACTCCGATGACGTCATCAGCGATGATGACGATGACGATGCGGATGTCGGTGACGTCATCAGTGACGTCACTGATGACGTCATCTGTGATGATGACGATGACGATGCGGATGCCCCCCCAAGTCACGTGACACCCTCAGGTCACGTGACCCCCGCCGAGATCACGTGACCTCCCCGATGACGTCATCGTCACTGATGACGTCACCGGCATCCGCATCGTCATCGTCATCATCACTGATGTCATCAGTGACGTCACTGATGACCTCACCGGCATCCGCATCGTCATCGTCATCATCACTGATGACGTCATCAGTGACGTCACCGGCATCCGCATCGTCATCGTCATCATCACTGATGACGATGACGATGCGGATGCCGGTGACGTCATCGGGGAGGTCACGTGACCTCGGCGGGGGTCACGTGACCCTGGGGGTGGTCACGTGACCTGGGGGTGTCACGTGACCTCGGGGGGGGGGGGGTCACGTGACCTCATGGGGTCACGTGACTTCAGGGGGGTCACGTGACTTTGGGTGTCACGTGACCTTGGGGTGACCTTGGGGGTCACGTGACCTTGGGATGACCTTGGGGGCCACGTGACCTTGGGATAACCTTGGTTACGCCGACGGCGACGCCGACGCCGTTCAAGCCGGGAGCGGGCCCCTAAGAGCTGCGCTCTAAAAACAATTTCCTTTGTTTTGAGCTTATCTTCTGAACAGAGTGTCAGTATCACAGACTTTCAAGACGATCTCATAACTGAGATCATCTCTCCGGCGATACGAAGTGTCTCTGGAATGATGATCGCTTATTTTGTAAACACAATAAAGCAGGATACAATAAAATGACTTTCACCGTATTCTGACAAAAAAGCTGCTTGTCCAAATGTAAGCAGGCGGCTTATAGGATTTTACTTATGCTCGATGCTATTGATGTAAAATAATGCGGATTTAGGGTCGCATCAGGCTACGAATTTTGGGGATACGTTTCGGATGCGTATACGAATTCTGCAAATGCAGATCGGATACGGATGATCAAACTGTTATCCGCGCAGGGCTCTACATATCAAGTAAAACAATTGATAATGCCAAAAACCAGTTGAACCAGTTACACTCGTTACACAGTCTCGATTCTTACGATTACAGTGCTAAAGTAAGTTCGCAGTCAAGCGGTTTAATATTTAGATAACAACCCGACAGCGAGGCAAAAACGGGATGGAGAACACACAGCTTTCCGTTGTCCCTCCCGTTTTTCCCCCTCTCCCCGAGTACCATGTCAGTAAAAAATTGTATCCATAAACCTATAACCTTCAGTTATCCCATATTGTCTAATATACATACAAATCAATTCCGCTCGTGCACTAGGCAGCTTCAGGTGCACGAGCTGAGCAAGATTTTACTTCTGTTGTCTGGTTATGCGTGTGCAGTCAATGAGAGATTCCCTTGAAAATGTTGGGCCTATAACCCCTCATTTTGACAGCGCAATGCTAGGAGAGGAGATACAAGACTTCAAAGATGATGATAGAAACGCAGCGGTCAGTTGCAGCTCTTAGACCTAAAACGTAAATAATTTGCTTCCAGAGGTACGTGATGGGATGGAAGAGCTGCGAAGTGTTCTGAAAAGGACTACAACATCATATTTATGAAAAAAACGTGTTTGTTTTCTGTAAGGTACGCGATCAAGTCCAATACCCCCATGTGACAAAAATTGATTTCATAGTAAGTTTTTTTTTTATGTATTTTATGTTTGGAGACGCTTCATGTGTTTTACGGCGAGGTCCGTTCGACAACGCTGAAAACTACTTCAGATATTGTTCAGAGTGTTGAGCGGAAACGTTGCTAGTGATCCTGAGTAGTGACCATACTACGTGTGGACGTAATAAACGCATGCGTTTTTCTTTTATGCTTGCACGTACTGACCTACAAGAAATCGGTTATCTTCCATCGGATTACATGGGAGTGTAGTTTCGTTATTAATGTGATATAGAGCCAATAAAGTATTCGGCGAATTGTCTAAATACCTTTTGAGTAATTTAACTACTAATGAAAGAACCTTTTTAATACACATAAAACAAATTAAAGTGCAATATAAATTAAGGGTAAAGCAGTTCTACCTTTCACGAACTGGTTCCTTCCGTCGCGTTTTTATTGACAAGAAGTGAATAAGAGCCCAGCAAGCTCAGAAATGAAACAGAACAGAGGGCACAGATGCGCTTCCTGTATTTAATTACACATACCTACGAGATAAACCACCACCTCCACTAATCGCTTAAGCTTAAAAAAAATCATCTGAAAGTAATAACCGTTACTTTAGAAGTATTTTGGTTTATTTTGTGCGTGTGACATTCTAATTGAATACGTTTTCAAAGCGAAGAATTATAACTGTAATTCATAAGTTCAATAAGTTTATTACTGCAATTTAAGAACTAGATTTCTGAATCTCAAGAGACATGTAAACTGCGGGGAACACAACACGAAAGCGTATGTAAGTGACGTGTGCGTGTCAGCGTCTCGATTCAATTGTGAAAGACGTCGTCGCGTAACTATGCTACAGCACCTAATTTGTTGGGATGCTGAAGGAGAAGGAGCAGGATTAAAAGTATAATTGCCGCCTCTTTATATTATTATTTTAACACCTTGACAGGTTGGCTATCTTTTCTAATGTCCTTGGGGGGGATCGGTGGCCGAGGGGTCTAGCGCACACCAGCTCGGAGCACGTGGAGCGAAAGCTCGCGCTGCAGAACCCAGGGATCCTGGGTTCGAGCCCCACCCCTGCCCGTTTCGATCTGGATGAGCATCGTACCGGCGTGCGGTCGTGTATCACTACTGCGTGGTGCACGTTAAAGGCCCCAGGCTAGCGGTTGTACTGCACTGGCTAAATTTCTCATCTACAGCTGGGAGACTCGTCGCCCCTGTGAGGCAGACCAAGTTCTAGGCTGTTTTATAAACACACACACAACCGAATTTTTTTTCTAATGTCCTTGGCGGGCCTGGGAGGGTCTACAGATTATGTAGTTCCTTACGGTTGTGAATTAAAAAAGTGCAAAGGATGTAGTTTTTTACGGTCTCTTTGTACTTTTTTAAACGGGTATTGATATTTTGAGGACCATGTATAAAACGCGGTATACCAACCCGTATCTATAACATCTGCACAACCAAACGATTAGTGCTGCTACGTCGGATAACGGTGCAGTAATAAGTAAGTGAAAACTAGCAGGAAATCGAAAAGATCATCATTTTTTCCAAGTGCACGAAGAATGTATGATTCGTTTGTGACGGACAACAAAAAAAGAAAAAAAATTCAGAGACTGAACAAATGTTGCAAAAGAACCGCGGCAGTGGAGCCACAAAAAAAAAAAAAAAAAAGTAAAGTGTGCTTGTTGGTGCAATTTTAACGGAGAGAAGTATTTAAAAAAAATGTGGTTGCAGAAATTCGCAAGAAAATTAAGTGGATTAATTGTATCCACGCGGTATTAGTAAGATAATATTTAGCGAAAACAAATTAGAGTAAGAACGGCGCTCAATACTGAGTCACCATTAAATAAAATGGAATGGAATGAAACAAATATATGATACCATAAAGGTTTATACTAGCAAAAATAAAACAAAATTCCTTAAACTCAGATACAAAAAAAAATATTTGTTACAATGAAGCTTACAGTTATTTATGTTTGTAAGTCTTACGTCATCAGATGCTAAGCGAACTCCATTTAGGTGGAGCATTAATTTGCCCCGATAAACTTCTCTTACAGAAGTACGAGTGTGCCATTTAACGGTCTTTGCCTGAAAACAACTTTAGTGCAATCTTCATATTACTTAGATGAGCGAGTTCTAAACGGGTATTTATAATGAGATAGGTGTTAAGCATGGAAACATGTGAATTTTTTGCCAACTCAAAATATGTCTAGCGATTGTTAACGCATTAAAGCGTTCTGCTTTCTTAAAAAAAAAAGTTTATTTTGCCACACGCTTATTCTATCCAGGCCCTTACATATGTTTTTTTTTCTTTCTTTGAGTTCAATGCCAGCTTATAAGCATGGTTTCTCGCACGGCTGCTACCGGCAGAAGATCGACTTCTCATGTCCCTCCGTATAGGCGCTAAATAGTGGTCGATCGACAGAGCCGCCGAGTCGACTAGGCTCAGCGTCGGTTCCACGCACAACCCATCTCCTATACGGCGTTGCAGCTCTCGCCCCATGCTTCCGCCTCCATGACACTGTTTCCCCCTCATTTCTTCAGCTTCCAGAATCGGGGTTTTCCATTTGGCGGAGTGTGCGGTTCGCGATACGGCTCCCAAACAAAACTCCTCGCCGCTTCTATTCGAGCTCGGGAGAAGAGCATCCCGGGTCCCCATGGGACGCCGTCCCTACAGGTTATAATGGGCGAGACTGCGATTCGGAGAAGTTGGTTTTTCTGGCAGAAGAAAAGCGGCATCCAGGCAGCTGCGGCCATCGTCGATTCCCCAAAGACCGCTTGGGCGTTTCATGCCGTGTCGTCTGCCTGGTCGCCTCGGGGTTATGCTGACAGTGCAGCGAAAGAAACGGGTTGTCGCATAACCCTTTTTGGGGACTGGGTCGCGCGATTTTGTTCTCCGCCCACTTCGTTGAGGTGCGAAGCTGGGTACCGTGTGGCGGCCAGGCTAGCTGTTCATTGGATCAGCGAGCACGTAGCCTTCGCGCTGCTGGGGTGTTGTTGGGAAAACGAATTTTCGCTTCCGGTTTGGATGTACGGGAAGATATCACGAAGGAAACGGTGGACCCTGATGACACGGCGGAAAGTAGAGATGGAAGTATGCTGCGTAGGTCTACGCCGGGATTCTCGGTGGTGAAGCGTTTTGTGTGCTTTCTTATCTTGCACAAAACGAGTTGTGCAAATCTTGGCGTCTTTCCGCGGATGTGCGCTTTGGGACTGAGACATTGGACGTGTTTACTCTCGAAATCGTCATAAAATCGAATCCTTTATGTCATTCTTTTCGCTGATTTGTTTTTCATTTGCACCTCGGGTAGCAGGTGACGTAAGGTGCAAGCGCAAGTTGTGTTTATATCAGTGCGGAGAAATAAACGAAATAAACACTGCATACCAATATGGAAAAAGCCTCCACTATATCTTCAAAAAACAGGCGCGTATTCAAGATTTTCCTATTACTGAGTATGCGGAGTATTCTACCGATGCTTTCAACAAAAAATAAATGCTTTATGCAAACTGATTTTGACATATACTAATATGATTACAAAAATTACAGCGCAAATTTAAGCCGGTTAATCTGCAATTAAAAGTCTGGATATTCGCTTTTACAAACAAGGTCATTGAAAGTCTCGTATTGGTCATTTTACTCGCCCTTATTCAGTTGTGTACGAATCTTCCGTTGAAATCACAAAACGTTAAGCTAGTTTACAGCTTGGCCGTGAACTTTCCCGATGCTCATCCAAAGCTGTACACTTTTCCCTACATTATTGTGGCAGTAGAATCGAAAACTGAAAACGTGGTGGTTAATCGGAAATAATAGCGTATTTGTTTCTTCAATATGACATTAATATTCGTGACATTAAAGATATAATATTCAACGATTCACGCCTTAAGAGGATCTGATAATGTTTATTCTCAAAACCGGGTCTTCATCAAACCGACAGATGTGCTCATTCAGACCTCACCGTGTCCAGGCTTTAAGTATTTTGAAGTACTCCCTAAATTTAGCACGGGTACACATTCTCAATATCTATGCTTCAGAAGTGTGCAAAAACCCACCACCTTTGAAGCGAGAACGAAAAAAGAAGAGTTGTTGAATATCACTTTTTCTTTCTCTTTGCAACGGGGAATCGTAAGTACAGCATAAGAAGTGCGTCTTCAGTTTTAGATGGGATTTTTGTCTGCCAATAATAACTGAGACGGGGATAGGCTCTGCTCTTTTGATATAACGACATCAATATGAGTTGGGCTCGTTTGCCACAGGTGATTTTCTCGGAGAAAGACCCGCTACTAATTACGAATGTCTATATATGTTGCGGCTCAGTCGTGACTTAGAAGTTCTATATTTGACGAAAACGTCTTTTTTTTAGGAACGCTTTGAGATTTTAAAGTTACATAGTTCAATCGCGATAAGTGCTCGCATCGTGACGCAATGCATAAGCAATAGTTATGCTTTCGAAAATGTTCGCATTACAACGCAGCTTGATTCGTTAAAATTCGTTGACGCACACCATGGCGTCATTGGTAGAAGGGACGCGCGAGTGCCATCTTTGGGCGAGGAGGCGCACGAGGAGAACACGGACGTGTTTTCGCGTGACACGCAGCTGGTGGAGTGAGAGGGCAGCCCCGACAGCACGGTACGGCTACCGCTACACAAATCCCCACTTTCCCTACGCTAAAACACCTTCTGTATTAATAAATTCTGCCTGTACCGTTTGTACGTCCCAAAATCCCTCTAAATGCGCAGCATTTATAAGTCTTCCTCGGCGTCATGCTGTGACATGACATTGACCACGTGACGTGTGTAAGGTCATATCATGTGACATAGTGACGCCCTAGTCTTACGTGACGATGACCAAGTGACGTGAGCTAGTTCATGTCATGTAACGCAATGACGTCGCAGTGAAACGGGACGTGACGGTGTCGCGCGACGATCGGGTCAATGCCTGGGAACGTGACTTTACGCCACGTAACCACCCGACATCGCGGTGTCATAGGCGTAATGTCATTATCGAGCCACGTACACCAAAAGCGTACACCGGCCGGCAATATGAAGGTGAACACCTTACCTGGTTTTTTGCCTGTTTTAGGGCTCCCTAAAGCTATATTAATTCTCAGCGTCTCAAATGGTACGTTGCTTGGGGGTCTAAACTTTGCGTTCTAGCACTCTTCTGGAACAGAGCTTGTTCCAAAACTTGCACCAGCGTCGAAAACAAGAAGAGGACTGTTCACCTTCATATTGCTCACGGCCGTATCTTCCCTTTGTCTGCATTTAAAACCGCGTACATTTTGCTTTCCACTTTTTGGAAATCCCCAAAACAGAGCAGCCTTTCTCTCCTGGCGCACATGCAATATCAGCGTGTTTCCGCACATGGACGCTGCGTTGAGGGCAAAAGTTAGGAGAGGCGCAGCCGCGATCTGCATCCGTCTCCCGGGTAACAAATGGCCGTTCTCCAGTTTTCACTCCCCTTTCCGGTAGCGTCCTCCGATTCCTCTTCGAAGCCAGCCCTCGGGGACGGGATGGAGGAGTCGGGATTTGCCGATTCCTTGCTCGGAGTGGAGCAAGAGCGATGGACGTCGTTTGTCACTGCAGGCCCGGCAGCTCAGGCGTCGCACCAAAACAACTCCCTTCTTTTTTCCCCCATCTTCATTTCGAGTTTCCAGGGGTGGGAGGCCCGAAGAAAGGAAACAAATAAAATGAAACAAAAGGCGTTCTCAATGTGAAGGAATCTAGCTTTGTCTCTTCGTCACCACGCCGTCTTAGTACTGCGGAAAATCAAGGGTGCGCAAAATGAAGAGGCAGCTCAGGTTCTTATAAGCAGCAGATACTTTCTGATAATCTTTCTTTCCTTGTTTATAAATAGATCGTTCGAAGGCCCCCAATGACCACTTACCTAGCGGTAAGTGGTCAAAATTATATATCAATCCCTAACTTTATATACATACTGTAACAACCTCTCAATGTAATCACCGCGCACATTAAGATTCTTGTCAGTCTAGCTTCTTACGTTCGTCTTGGCACATATGTCGCGCTACTAGGGTGCTTTGATATTTCGCCGTCAAGGCAACTTCTTTTGCTCGTAATATTGACACTCGAGATGATTTTTGTTTTTGTCCGGACGTAGCAATATAGTCATGTCCGCCTACAGAAGCAGAGTACCGTAAACATGTTTACTATATTTGGCTAAACGGCGTCTGTGCAGTCGTGCCTTGTGCCCAGTAGTTAGAGCTTTCTTCGCGAAAACACAACACTGCACCTCAATTTTATCTGGCCGCCATGCCGGGCACACGGAAACGCCTGTCTCCAGACGTGCATTCTTAGCCAAAAGCAGAGTTGTCCTGTCGGGGCCTCTGGCGCCAAATTCGCTACAATCTAAGGCTCCTGTCCCCTTAATTTTTTTTTTTTTTTATATTCCCTAGGCAGTTCTTGATTCCTTCCGTCCAAGCATTGGAACATGACGTTCTAATTCATCTCCACTTTTCTGGAAATCACGGCAGAACACGAACTTACAAAAAGAAACTCCCAGGACACGACGACATAAAAATTAAAAAAAAAAGTCAAATATGTTACGATTGATAGAAGCCTCTGTTGCGTTCCTAAATTACGTGCTTTCGGAAACTTGCCTTGAGACGATGTGCTTTAGAATGTTTGCGTTAGTAGCTTTTCTTTTCGTAGAACAGTTGTAGGATGTATGGCTTGGAGATGTTTGAGGGAGATCGGTGGCCGAGTGCGTTAACGCACCCCAAGTCAGAGCGCGTAGAGCAAAAACTCGCTCTGCAGAACTCAGGAATCTGGGTTGAATCCGGACCCCTGCCCGTTTCGATCTGGATAAGCATCGCCGAACCGGCGTGCAGTCATGTATGACTACTGCGTGGCGCATATAAAAGACCCCAAGCTGTCAGCGGGTACCGCACTAGTTAAAATTCTTATCTACAGCTGAGACATCAGACGCCCACTGGAGGTGACTGACTTCCGGTTGTCTAAACATACACACGACATAATTACAATTTTATGCGTGGAAAGCGCTTACTCGCTGCCTCTCGAGCGCTATATTCGGAGTCCCGCGCCCTTTTCTGCGCTGGCGCCGCTGGGGCCCACCGTCTCCTCTATTCAGCGCGGCGTGCTTGGCATTCCCGCCCCTCGAACGGGGAGCGAATCAGGCGTGGTCCGAACATGTCTTGGGATGGAAAGAATGGAGCGAGCTCTACCCACGCCAGACATCCTTCCAAAACCCCGAAGCGCCTGAGGTGCGCTAGGGGCGACAGCGATGCTTGGGAGCGTGGCGGCGCTGTCACTGTCTCTCCACGATCATGAAAGCTTTTCCGTACGGACGCCGCTGGATTTCGCCCTAAAGGGAACTAACACCTACCACTGTAAAAAAAAAAAAAAAACTTTTTCCTTAAGATTCTTGTGTGCGCTGCGACATTGAATGCCTCGTCAGCTATGTTTCCGCGATTGAACGATTTTAGAAATATCTCCAAATTTTGGGGCCGTCGTAGATCCTTTCAGTTTTTCTGGAATTCAGTCTGGCCACTTGAGTGACCCTTGTCATTATGTGCGTTGTGTTTGTACCATTCTAATAATGGTCTGCTTTGGTGGCTAATGAAGGAACATAATTAAAAACCCGTGCCAGAGTGAAGTACATTCGAGACATGGTCAGCACATTGCGACCCACGTATCGAATGCGATCACCATATGTGTGTTCGTCGCGGCATGAAGGCGCATCCTTTTGTTGCCGGCACTCACGTGCTAGTCGGCGAATCTTCCGCAGAATGCTTGGCTTGTTTTTATGACAGAATTATATTCGCATCACGTCGGCGATTCAAGAACCAAAACCAAGCAGTAGCCAACAAAAAAAGGTACACAATTCTTTAAGCACTGAAATCTGTAATAGTCATGACTGTAGTGTGCCCGGCAAACGCTCTAAAACCCTCGTTACACGGGCGCGTTAACCGCAGTGAAGTTAGTTTCAGTTACCACGCCATACTCTCGGACATCTATTTCGAAAGGGAAAAGTACGCGTGTGTATCTTTGGCGGGCGTTCAAGACGAGCGAACACACGTGCGCCGAAAGCTTTGACAGCATATCCGCAGAAAGTTGTTCGAGAGTAGTGTGGGAATTGTGGTAAAGCCTAACTACAGTTCAAGCAATAGTCCGGTCGAAACCGGAAGTACTTAAGTTTTTGCACTCGTTACTTCGAAGGTGTCTTCATATAGACAAAAGTCATTTTTATTCTGATATAGGGTGTCCCAATAATAATTAAAGCTTTCACGAGCGTGTGTACAAAACTGCACCCTGAATTTCGTCAGTGTGATTTGCTGACATAAGTAGCTGCTGCGTGACGTCACATAACGCAAAAAATCGTCGGAGCGTCGGTCGATGGACGTTTTGTATTGTGTTTCGAACTAAATAATCTCCTAGGCTGTACCCTACTGAAATACGTTTCGTGAAATGCAGTTTCCAAGGGTGAGCAAAAAAGTTCCGCCTTTTAGCATGATTATTACTCGAAAACAGCCGTCACCTTCAAGCAATCAGTCGCTGTTTCGCGCATACAAAACTGCTACGGCCGCCGGTCGGACAATGAGCGCTTGCAAAGAGAATGATGCAAATTTTTCCTCCATAGCGGCATCTGGGTCCACATATTGGCGGATCCACTGCATCGGTGATGTGATGCGGGTCGTGCCCTTGGAGGCGATGCCCACGGGTCGGAGGCCAACGGCGAATCGTTCACAATGCCTGTAACATTCCTAGATCGTCAGTTGATTTGGACGAGCTAGGTGAATCGTAGCCAGGCTCCATTTCCACACGCGGGTCATACAAAATCGGGCTGCACGCGTGCTAAATAACTTTTGGTATAATTTCAAGATGTGCTGGCTGTTGGCTTCGGTTTCACCGCATAATGAAACCGATTGATCTGAATTGGACGAGGAGTGGGTGGACGTAGTTGAATATCGTTGGCACAGCACCACACCTCACCTTATGAGCCTTCTGTACGCTTTGAGCTCTGCGCATAGCTTTTCCTGTGAGATGATTGCTGCATAAGCGGGATCTCGATCTTGACGGGGACCCAGTGCTGCCTACAGATGATGATGACCCATATTGCTCGGCGCCGCACGTCTCGCAGAATAGTGCGGAACGTTACGTCTGGGCTCGCAGCTGCTGCCCGGCGGTTGTGGCACGCAACCGAACAACAAAAATCTCACCCATTCACGAAACGAGGTGGGCACAACAACAAAAATGAAGCAAGAGCCTCGGCATTCACTCGCACACAAACGACGAGACAGAAATTCTCGCTTTGCGTTATGTGATGTCAGAACTTCAATGTTGCCAACAAAAGCACCGCTTACGCTAGGATGCGATTGAAGCAGCTTAAAATCCAATTAGTCATGCAGAAGGGCTTACAAATTTCAGATATTGCATGGACGATGCGTTTCGAGGCAATAGCAATAATATTCAATTGTTTTCTTGAACACAAAGTTTGACCGGACACTCCGTTTAAATGTGCCTGCGTGTAACTAGGGTAGTACAAGTTTTTAAAGTGAGCTATATTGCGAAGATTTAAGAAATAAAAGTCATATAAGTTACTTTCTTGTGGTCGTCGTTTCTGTTGCTTTTGTTTTATGCTTGTAACATTAGCAGCACGCTCTAATTCGTGGAGTGCAGAGCAAGTGTTCTCCACAATATTTTTTAGCTCATCGCGATTAATTTTTATCGGCTCTAAACCGCCCTGTTTATTGCGAGACATAAAATAAAAATAAAATAAAACTTTATTATATGTATACTTTTGGAATGGCAATATATCGCCGTTATATATTGCTGACCTTGTCGATTTTTACGCGTTTTATATTACAACTTTCGAGTTTGAGATTGACGACCAAGTTTATAACTGACAGGTTGAGGGATGTATGTTTGGCCACAGTAGGTACAAGAAGAACACCCCAGTCGCCTCTTCCTTAGAATATGTGTGGTAGTAGCTAACTTTGAAAAATAGCAACCATATGTCTATACCGAGAAAATCTATGCGTTTTTCAAAAACTGTATTTCTTAGCATTCTCATAAAAAAAGAAAGCGCAAAAAATAAAAATAAAATAAAAATAATTTTTTTTGTTGTTTTGTTTATAGCATGTATAGGTAAAGCTCCAAGCGAGCACACGATTGCCCATTTTGGGGGCATGGTTCTAAAGCGTATTTCCCTAAGAAAATGCATCAAAACTATTTTTTCATGTTTACGTTTGCGATTCACTACTATATATAAAACGAAGCCTCCGGAGGTTAAGTGCGGTAAAAGTTCAGATTTCTTTTTCTCTTCTTTATTTTTCAGGCTATAACCTCTTAAACGACTTCAGGAAACGACATTCGCGTAAAAGATATACGATAGCGCTTTTCTCTCAAACTGAGGCGATTTCGTTGAAGAGGAGGAACCAGCGGCCTTACACTTTTATCACACGGATACTCGTTTGTATTTTTTTAACCACTTCAAATATAGTTGAATCTCTTCATTTTACAACTGCATAATGACGTTTGCTGTCGTGCTGAGACGAGGTTTTATCAAATACACCGCGAAATAATACTGGTGTAGGGTCGTCTATCAGTGGGGGGGGGGGGGGGGGGGGGGGGGGGGGGGGGGGGAGCGCAATGATACTAGTAGTTGTGCTTTGTTTGTTTAAATTTCTGCCAAGCAAGTATCTATCGCGAGCAGCTGTACTCGTGTCTGCGTTTTTATTTTAGGGTATTCTATTTTCACGATGTTGCTTTCCCGCCAATATCTCAGGACGTCAAGCCGATACAACCGCCTTTTGCCCTTGTTTATTCTTTATTGTACGAACCACAAAGGGAAATGAAAGCCTCGTATATTTTGTACTGGGACACGCACGTAAAAAATAATAAAACGTAAGGGCGAGCAAACAAAATAAAAAAAGATAATTCTGCTGTAATATTTTGGAAGCAAGAGTGAACTATTTGTTTTATCTTTTTTAAATATTTTTTTACTTAATCCTGATCCTCCATTTGTTAACTTCAACGACTGAATGGATTTGAGTGCGTCACGACGAATTTCTCCTAGCGAATCCGGCATGATCATTGCGTGCACCTGTTTGCTGTTCTCGGCAACAACCAATTTGACGGCGAGGCGAATGATGGAATCGGAGGTGCACGTTCTTTGCGCGTTCGCACTACCCCTTTGAAAGAAAAAGAAAAAAGAAGGAAAAACAATTTAAATCGCTGCGCTGATTGTCGTTGAAATACAATAACTCTTTGCACCGTCTTGTACTGCGCAAACATTTTTCTATTAAACTGCTTAAGAACTGTCGTGGGCCTTCTAGGAATATTTTAATTCATGCTCGTAAAGCCTTTTCTATCACATTTAAAACCATGCAATTCGTGAAAACTGATGATCTCATGATCTACTTCTCGCAAACGTGGCTCCCAAGACAGATGTGCTGTAACATTACTGAACCTCAACTGTTCATTGCTTAACATATTAATATAAACATAACCTGTGTATAAACATAATAAGGCCCTGGGTAACTGGATTTGTCGTTGAGAGCCAAGGTGTCATATATTCTTCGGGCGCATTCCTTTTTTTGTGCATAAATGCAGTAGGTATATAACAGAGGCGTGCCGCCTCCTTCGATACAAACCAAGCCACGGACGTGTAGGTGCGTAGGGCCTGCTGATAAATGCTATACCGTATAAAAATCAAATATATTTATGTCAAGCATGGACGTGTTCACGTGCGAAAATCCATTTATATTAGAACATTTGCTGTAGAAACTCACTGTTGAAGGAATTGTTTAAAAAAGAACAAGAGGGGAGTCTCATTTGCTGCGTAAGGACATTGTCCAACTGCGGTGCCTATAGACCGCGTCTCCGACAGGCAGTGTTGTAGGCGTTACCAAAAACCAGTAGCGAAATAGGTTACTTAGTACTTGCCAATTAAAGGAACGCGCGTTACCATCTTACGTTACCTTAAAATACAAAAAGAACGTCTTACCTTTACCGTGACAGATTAAAATTAACGCCCGTTATTTTTACGTCTCTTTTTTTTAATTACGAATTAACACGTTCCGTTGCTTTGACGTTACAGCTATGCATAAGCGCAATATTTGAAGAAACATTATGTCCACGCGGAAAGTAGACATAATTACCGCACCTTTTTTACGGTTTCACCGAAATACTCGCAAAAAGCCGCAAAAAACGAACAAGCAGCTAACAAATTTAGACACTTTGGCGCCTAGAAACACCAAAGGGGGGGGGGGGGGGGATACAATCTTTTAAGGCTTGGGAAGAATATCAAACGAGTAACGTAACTACTCTTCCCGTTACACGGAACAAGTAACGTATGTGCGTTACATGTTACTGTTTTAAAAAATAAAACGTGTACGTTACACCGTTACCAAAACAAAGTAATGCTTCACCGGTAATGCCGTTACTGGTAACCTGTTACCGCCAAAACTGCTGGTGTGCTTACGGCGCCATAGAAAGTGGTACCTCGATTTCGGCTTGATGGTTCGATAGATGCGTTGTGTTCTCGCTGGTGGCAATCCTGGCACCGTTAGAGCAGCGGTGCCAGGTGTGGCAGACGCAGGTTCCGCCTCAGGTGTTTCTTCATTCAGCTGTACAGTCCACGGAAGCTTTAGCAGCCAAGACTTGGACCCCCGCGACAACAGCGAAACTCGCCTTCCCGCGTACTTTTTGTGTCGGGACTCGTAGCGCCAGCCGCCAGGATGATCTCATACGACGGCGGTGGAAGGTCGTCTTTTGTAACGTCGTTTGTTGCCACTTCAAAGGCACTTTTGATGTCTGCGGGCGGCAACCCGTTCAGGACGCGGTCCAGGCAACGGAGTTAGACCGAGCCTTTTCGTGGCTCGATCGACATTTCCGCGGCACCAGTGGGTGCCCGTGTGTCCCGTGAACGGAAGCGTTCGATGGACGCGTGGCGAACCTTGATCCCGCGGGACCCTCCATAGTCGCTACCGGTCATAGTGCCGGAATGCTCGCTTCCGGTACAGACGTTTCCGCTTGCGGGGAGGCGATGACTTCCCACTTGCCCGTTTATCCGCTTTCTGGCTGCACCTCGATTATGGGGAATGCTAGGCGTCAATCAGCTATGGGCCGCTTTCCCGCGTGGAATTTGAGTAGACTATCTAGGTGGTACCACACATTCACGTAGCCTTAGACCAAGCAGTCTGAAGGGCGTGCGAATATAAAGAACATGTGAAATGGTCTTTGGACATCTCGAATGGTGAAGACATTTTTCTAATTTTGTTTTTCTGCTAAGAATAATACATGGGTTTGCATTTAATACGCAACCTGACGGCCGAATATTGTTCACTATTTCGGATCAACATGACGATTTCAGGAGCGCACGCAGATGGCCGGGTTTTTACCTATGTATTTAATTACGTTAATACACTCGGGGATCCCGGGGAATCGCAGGGTGTCCTCGAGGGCACTCGGGCGTCAAATCATTCGTATAAATAAAACAATAAACTGAATGCGGCGAAACATTTCACAAATTCGTCTTTGGGTAGCGCATTTATTGTAGACAAATGTTGCGACCGTAGGTTTCAGTAAAAAATATGAAGCATACTTTTTTTTTTTGTCTTATGCACAGGGAGAAAAACGACCGAACCGTTCTGGTTCACGTTACTCCCGCAGACAGCGCGACATAAAGAAAAACTTGAAAGCTTTCTTTAGATGAATACACGAGAGCAGATTCAACAGATCCGAGCCCGAGTAGCAGCGCCAACAGGACGGTTTCGGGTTTTTTCCTCGCTGTCCAAACGAAAAATTTTTTTTCAACCTTACGGGTTTTTTTTTTTTTGTTTTTTTTTTCTTTTTCGTTTGAGAATTACTCTTAAAATATCGGTAGGATACATGCCCAACCTATAGAGATATCTTCGCGAAAAGTTTCGTTGCAATTTGTGGATTCGCTTTTGTATACGATTAATTTTTTACGCCCGATGATCCCTCGAGAACACCCTGTACAACGATGGTAGGCGGATGACTTGCCGCGCAAAAAGAATTCACCTACTAAAATACGAAGTAAGCAATTTCGTGAGAATTTTATCAGTCGGACGTGAAGGTAGTATAGGTGAGTATTGTTAAGATAGGCAGGGCGCGGCTCATTATATTCGTGCAACTCATGATTCGTTCTCCTTATCGGCCACAATCCCATTGGCGGGGCGCGATCCCAACATGGCCGGTCCTCACCCCGCCCTGCGATGTTTCAGCTGTTAGTGACCAGCGTTACCGCCTTTTTAGGGAAATGAATAGAGGGCGTTTTGACCAGAAGTACTCGCAGGTGGTTTCCACTCAGATGACTTATTTGCTACGAAGTATTATAGTGCCTCCAACGAGTCACCGACTGGTATGTTTACGGCGTCCAAAGAATGGTGCCTCTATCTCCGATTGATGACGTCATACAAGTGTCATGCTCTCGCCGGTCGCGATCCTGGCGGCGTCCCAACAGCTGGGGTGAATGTGACAGACGCCTGTTCTGCTGCGGGTCGCTCTCCAGTCTGGCAGCCCACCGAAGCTTCGGTAGCCAGACGCTGGAACGCCGTGACTACAGCGACGCTCGCGTTCGGTTGTGCTACTCGCAGCTTCCCGTTAGCATTGCTACGACCAACCGCCAGGATCGCGGACTCCGACAGCAGTACACTCCGGCTTCTGTGATGTCATTTTTGGCAACTTCGGACTCACTTTTGATGTATGGGCAGCAAAGGACTCTAAACACACAAGTCGGAGAAGGACCTTAGTAGGAGGGAGTCGATATAGACCTCTGGCAATAAGGTATGCCGGCTTCAAAGTTATAGACAACTTTCGTAGAAATGTCTCAGGGGCTAAGGAATACTTAGTTTGTGTTTTAGTGAAGTGAAGTGTCAGGAGCTCGTTCTTATAGGCGGCAATAAAATGAACGAGAATATGGTATCTCCCCAAGACTTTGGAATTGAGCAAACGGCAAGGCTTCCGAAAGAAGGCCGTTAAATTTATCTTCAAAGAGTTCACAAACCGCGTATCTTTTTTCGCACTCGCTTAATCCTGCTTATTTTCAAAAATTAGGAGCTAGGGCAAAAATATAGAGACAAAACAACTTTGTATTCCTTCTACCGGGACAAATTCAATATCAACGTTGAAAATATATATATCCACTTTTCATCCACCAAACTGACCAAGATTAATCGCACCAGATCGATTAACCAATACAAGTTTAAAAACAACGTTCAAAAAACCAATTTGAAACGCAATATACTTGAACATATTTAGGAAGACTTCTCTCGGTTGAACCATGTGCTGCGCTCAGCGGCATAGCTTTTTTGCCGTTCTTAATGTACCCATGTTTATTTGTTTTGTGTTTTTATCATTGCACTTTATTCCTGCTATGACTTTCAGAGAAAAGCCGCAGAATAGCTCAATGAAAAAAGGAACAAGAGTGCTGACTTAGGAACGTATAAGAAGTTAGCTGAAGCTGAGTACGAATCTGCCAAATAAAATACGGTAGTGTGTCGACAATACTCTCCTCGTTACTACGGATACTCTGCCATTGTAGACATTTCCAAGGAAAAATGGGCGATCACAAGAACGTTTGTCTTCAGTAGTATGTACAACTCAGATTGCGGACGTTGTTTTGTGGAGAACGGAGGTGTCCATATTAACGAGACATAAACCGATTTACCGATCCATGTATTCTATCAAGCGTGATGTGGTAGCTTTTGCTGCTACCAAGGTGTAAGATAACATGGTGAATATGGTGTAAGAGAAGCAGGCGGGAAACAACCACTGAAACCTGCCGCAGTTGTGCGGCCGGATTGCGTCCTGGCGGCTTCGGCTCGGCAGGTATCTCCGCCTTACGATAGTTGACGCGGCGTCATACCGAAGGCGATGGACTCGGGTTTGTATAGAACTCCGAGAAAACGCACCGTATTAGCAATTTTCTTTATTTAAGGTGGAGTTTACTAAATCCTGGCAAGAGAAAGTTACCACACAACTATCTATAGACATTTTTCTTAACTTTAATGCACTTTCCAAGCAGTGTGAAGTCATCTGGGAAACGTCTGACGTGCTTTTTGCTTTTTGTTTTGTTTGTTTTGCTCCAGAAAGTGCTTGCAGCCAACTAATCGGGGGGTAGCAGACGAAAGCTGGCATTTCTCGCCTTGTTTTAGCGCCTGGGGACGGCCAGGATACTTAAGGTATGGACCGCTAGTGTTGTGTTCCGTACTATTGGTCGAGTTAGGGCCTGAAGACAGAAAAAGCGGTGATATTCAACGCGGGCGATATTGAGTTCGTTGGGCTCTGTCGTGCTGGGAACAGTGTGCCCACAGTGTATAGTGTGACGGTGTACCACTGGCTTCAAACCACGTAGGACGAAAACTTAGCTTGCTTACACGTAACCATGGCAACGTATAAGCTAGATCGGCGTACACATCCGCGGGCGGAGCGGAATCGACGTCGTCGACGGATTCAAGACACGCTTCAGCTCCTTGGCTGACTTCTCAGCTCGCCTTCATTTTGTCGCGTTGCGCGACCCTTGATGTAAAATCAAGGGTCGCGCAACGCGTTGACTGTTATGTAAAATCTCCAGCAAAACAGAACCTATATATCAAATGTATTATGCGCAGTTTATGAAATAGATTGCCAGTGGGTCACGTTGCCTGCAAAATAAACTAGGGTATTTTGTTTGTGGTTTCTGTTTTTCGTAGCGCCGTTTATGTTGAGTACCGCGAACCTTCCTGGGGAGCTGGAACACAACCAGGTCGCCCAATCGGCTCTCTTTTCCCCACCTGGCTATCTTACACCATGGCTGCTACGCTGCTACGTCATACGACACAATGTATGAGAACCCTCGCTACGAATGTAAGACGCTTGCCGGAAAGGGTGTGACATTCTACGGTCTAGTCTAGAGTTTGGGCTCCCCATTCCTAGGGTTATCTCGTGACTGCCGCCATTTTCTTGCTTAGCACAGAGCGGGACCAATCGGCGATAATAAAACTATTAAAAAATCCCCCTTCCTGAGCATGAGACACTGTGTCAGAAAGCCAAGGAGCTAACGTTTCGTTCTGTCGCGGACCATTGTAAAATTACAGGAGGGCTCAAAATGCGTCTTTTTCATTTTCAAATAAAACGTCGTATAACTGGCCACAATCATTCTAAGCCACAAGATGGCTCAAGAGTCACTACTCTGAAGTATCGCTTACTGAGTACCCTTAGAAGTGTCCCATCAGGCCTTGGATATATATACATTTTTTAATGGCGAACAGAATTATTGGATATAGCAAACTGTAGCCAAATTTTTTTTAAAACAGCGCGTCCTTCGGAATGTTGTTCGTACGTAAACAATGCCCGACCTCAGAATTCAAGAAGCGCTTTAGCAGGGTGTCGCTCCCTGCCCCCAGAATTGCGGGTTTGTTTTTCCCGTAAAAATGTGCTACGCATTGCCGAACTCAATGGTTTTCGGACAAATGGAGCCCTATAGTGGTCTGTACCAGACCGCAAATTTTGATAACTAACCGTTCTTATTCGAAAGTTATAAGCAATTTTCTCAAAGTTTCCATGGGAAAATTGCGGCCGACGGGGCTCTCGAACACGTTGTGTTGAACGGCGCGAGTTATCAAAACGGGCAAAAATTGACCAAATGTTTTCATTAAAATTTTCATTTAAAAGAAAAAGTAACTTTTGATTCAGATAACGGTTAGTTCTCAAGTTGTGGCACTTGACTCGGACCGCTAGCACTACATTTGAGGAAAGAATGAGTGCGTAATTTATTTTCGCGAAAAAATGAATTATTGTGGTAATACGCTGTATATACATTGCTTAGTCGAATTCGTAGTTCGCGCCATTGTGTTGAAACTTGCAAGCCGCGTTTAATGCTGGTCTCATTTCATCAAATTGCGCCGTTGCCTAAGCGAATAAAAAGTTGTGCACCGCACTGAAATGTCGTTTAAACGCTTTAAGGATTTGAATAATAAAAGTCTCCAGGAAAAAAAGAAATCCGCGAAGGCGCGGTCCCATTCTTGGGTAACCGAGTTATAAGGGCGCCCCTGTAACACTTTCCCAAATCGAGTTACTACTTGGAGACTCGATTGTCTCTTTCTGCACTTGACGTTCGCGGCCGTATTCCAATTAGTTGGCCCTTTCCATTCCCTCGTAATTTAATTCTATAAAGTCGTTTGTATCGATCATGTTACCGACTTCACAGCGCGCTATTCAGGACCAAAAACACAACATTCAAACCGCACTGATCTTGTCTTTGTAGTGTTGTGTTTGCGTTTCTGCTTTTTGTTCGCTGCGAAGTCGGCGACACGTTCAGCCAACTCACCCAAGCTGCAGTTTTTTTATTAATCAGGTTGCACTCAGTGGTGAAGTTTCCTTCTTGTGTGGCATGGTGTTGGCCGTTGTTGGCGAGCTTTCGCGGAGGACCACGTGTGCGTTTCGTGTACGTCGCGGCCCTCCAAATTTAGCGAAAACGTTTACCCGCTAAACTTAGCTGGGAATCAGAGTAGCGTCGCATTGCGACGCTGCAGTGTGTCGTAACGTCGTCTCGTGACGTCACAATCTTTCCGGCGTATTTGGCGAACCATTTATTTTCCGAATTTTTCGGGAAAATTGCTCCCTTAAATTTATGGCGAAATTTTCTCAGCTATATTTGTGGGGGAACTTTCTCCGCTATTCTTTCCAGGATTTAGTATCACGTAACATGCTGCCACGCATAGAGTCATTAAAATTGACGCCAAAGGTTCAAATGGTGCTAGTGTCTAGGCGACTTCCGGGATGTAAATTCTAGCAGACAGCAACCAGTCTAGTTTTGGGAAAACGCGCGTGAATTAAGTCTCTTCGCAGAAAAATAGGGCTCACCTCTGTTATTCGGGTCCTACCAAAATTGTGTACCTTCTTAAGTTTGTTAAAGTGTAGTTGTTCTAGTCGCAGTATTTTTTCTTCATATTCGGCCCAAACCTGCGTTCCACAGGAGCTGTGTAAACACAAGCGACGAATCTAGGCAAAATAACAGTCAAAAGGAATGTGTGTTCAAGGTTGGCCAGCATTCGGGTGACGGTCATATATTTCTAATATGCCAGTCCTGTCACATGCATTTAAAAATGACTCCTTCGTGCATCTTTGCCAGCGGTTAAAACATTCAAAACCTAAAGAATAAAGTACGGGAGCTATGAAAAGGTCTCTCTTTTTATTGTTTCCTATGCCGGGCAGCTTTTATCGGACACTGGTTTTCCGGCTTTTCCGTATTCTCAACAATTTCGAGAGTGCGTTTGAAGTTTTCAACTGGAAAAGAACTTGGATTTGGGCACGTTGGTACATCTTAGATTCAAAAAACGCAAAAAATAAAAAAAGATAAAAAAATAAACAAGGATTACAGAAAGAATTGGACGAAACGATCGCAACGTTTCGTCCAATTCTTCCTTTTGTCCGTGTTTTGTGGCGCTTTTCAAGTCTAAGAAGTTTTGAACGCAGAGCAAGCATCTTCGTACACATGCAGGAGCAGACAGAAGATAACAATACACTCTCAGAAAAAAGAGTGTATTCTTACACCCTTTGTACCGTATAATACACCCCAAAACTTCAGTTCGACCTACAGCGCACCGCCGTCGATCGGACATTTCACGAGAGTCTTGGCATCCGTGTGGTGCAACTTATTAAAATAGCTAGTGGACGTGTTACTGACTACAAAAAAAATATATAATATTATTCGGGGTTTTCTTGGCCGTACGGCAAAACCTCAGTGTTTTCTTTACGTGGTCTTTGATACGTACTTGAGCTATTAATACGTTATATCGCCTAGTTATCAAGCCCCTCGTAAAATTTGGGGCCGTCTGTTCGTCGATTTGAAGTTTTGGGGTGTTTTAAACGGGAAAAAAGGGTGTAAGGTGATACCCTTTTTTTAGTGTACTTATTTATTGGCAATAGGAGTTTTTCTAACTTGGCCTTCCATTTCTTTTTTTGATCGTCTACATGCACAGAGAGTTACTCGTTTCCTGTTAGTGCGCCGACGGCGTGTTCGCACTAAGAGTGCCCGATAGGGCACATAAATGCATGCTTGAAGCTATTTTAGCAGCGTGTTTAAACGCATTAATTTCACAGAAAAGCACGGTAACTTTCCAATATTTTTATTTACATGATTGATAAATATTCGAAACTAGTTTACGTTACACTTATTCGCAATACTTCGTCTTATAATAGAGCCCGAGGACAAAATGCACCCGCTTTAACGTTTAGAAATGCATTGCCAGAAATAAATTTTGCGACTGGTTGCTGTCTGTTTCAATTTCCAAAACACACCGGAGTTAGCTAAACCTCTAGCGTATATTATACTAACTTTATGATGCCACGTCACGAAACAGTGTCACGTGATGTCATAGCGTAAAGGGACGACATATAGTGGTACCTGAACACTGTCCGCTAAGCATTGTGGGGCGCGAGTCTGCTCAACTGAAACGCGGCAGCGCAACCGTGCGCATCGGTGTGCAGCGCTTAGGCCGTTCTTCATTGGCGCGATGCGGCAAAGAGCCGGAAATATTTTTCCGTTTCCGGAGGTTGTGCCCCAATGCGAGCGGTTTCCGACACCGTTTCGGATGTTGCCATCAATATATCTCGCAGGAAATTAAGGTCTCGTGGGTCTTCTCAACTTTCGCTTATTATGCTTTTTTTTTCCTTTGTACCGGAAAAGTTGAGGTGAAAGCAGCGCCGCTTCTGCGTAAGTTAATGAAAAAGAAGAATCCCGAATGGAACCCGCAGATGCACGAACGAACCGGCGGCAGGGACTGGCGCAGGAGGGAAACTTTTCATTAAAGCTCTTTGTTTTGTTTTTCTAACCTTTCTTTCTTATTTGAGCCTCGACGATAGAAACAAGAAACAAACTAACAAAAACACAAACGACTGTTTGAATTTTGTTTTATGATTCATGTTTAAATACACCGGAAATAGAACCGTTGTAGTTTATAACACACTTTTTATTTTTTTTATTATTATTATTTCGTTCTGGAACAAGTCTGTTCGCTTTTTTGCCCAGTCATTTTGCTATTTCTCGCCGGATGGCGACTCGCGTGGTAATTCCCTAGACGACCTGGTGGGTTTCCGTTACGGCATTCAACATTACGGCCCTGCTGTGGGAAGGCAAAATGTGTAGCCATTTTTAGGTGCAATGCGTGGCAGAGGCGGCAAAGGGATGATAGGCGACGCAGACTGTTGATGGCAGCCGATGAGATTGGGGCGCCGATGAGAACACCGAATCATCAAGCAAGAAGTCTCGCCCTGTGGAACTCTCCCTGAGTATTGGCGACGAGATGTTTCGGTTGCACCACCTGGCGGGCGCTTTCCTTTGAACCAGGAAGTGTGATTTGAGTTTTGATGACTCTCTTTTTTCTCTTCTTTTCTTTTTGTAAATATTAAATTGAAGCCGTAAAAAAATATAATATAATTCTGCTCAGTTTCGGTAGGGGCACAATGCTTCTTAAAATATGATGCTTATGCAAAACTCTAGCGTCGAAAGAGTAAAACGCGTTCATTCATAATTGAAAAGTAACGCAAAAGTAACTTGCATTACTTTTTGCCGATAGCGGTAACGGTAACGCGTTCTTTTTATTTTAAGGTAATGTAGAACTGTAACGCGTTCTATTTACTTGCAAGTAACGTATTTCGCAACCTTTTTCCGGTAACGCCTACAACACTGCGCCACAACATGGCGCTAAGAATCAAGCCGTGCTAGGGCCGTCGTTATGAAGAAATGCATCCGGGTTCGACGCGAGACTTGAATTGTCCAATAAGAAAGTGAATATCTGATTTAAGCATTTCGTCTTCACAATATCGAATCATTATTACCTTTTCTATCGCTTCAGTGCAATCTACCAATAATAAAAAGCCGAACTAAAGTTTGAATACTGTTTTTCTTTCCAAGCAGACGTATGGTTAAGCGTGTGGTTTTGCGTTTTAAGTGGTCCTTTCTGATGAAGCACGCAACTGGATTGCATTACGTTTGTGACAAGCGACGAAACTCATATTCTTGGGGAGAGCTTTCTGAGGAATTTTGGACGCGAAGAGTGCCCGTGCACAGCCTTGAACGACGCTCAGGCGCGCGACTTAAAGCGGGACGCCAGCAGGAGAGGCCTTGATAGCACGTCGAGAAGGGCGAAAACACTCATCACGTTATGATTATAAGGTACGACGACAACGACGCCAAGTGTATCAACGTCGTAGTGCAGGCCAGCGCACGTTTCAGATAGTCATGACGGCGCACCATGCGGTTTCTTCAGCGCACATGCGTGCGATCAACCGATCTACCCAGTTCATACTTTCGCTATTTCGGGTGTTGATGAAAACGGAAGAATGAGTAAATTTGAGTATCACTATGGTGTCTAGAAGCAGGTAGGAAACATTCCTATATAGCGAGCCTGCGAACGATATTTGCGGTCTCGAAACCCTCACGTTAAAGACAAATTAATTGCCTCTGTGTTACGATACACATCAATGTGCAGAATCAAAATGAGAGTCTGAAGCTACTGATATAACATAGCCTGAACCTGCTAAACAGTTGTGTCTTTCGACGATGCAGTACCATATTTTTTGTAGATGACCTCCGTACGTGTGATGATTTTCGTCAGATAGAATCCCATATCGCGCTCAAATACAATTCATTTTTATGAACTTCATATTTTTGTTGTCCCTATCATGTTCCTAATAAATACGCAATCAAACTCGTATCATTATGCGAATGGCTTAAACTGTTGCAGACGACATACTTCTGTCATTCCGTAAGCTTTCGTTGCCTGCAGTGAACATCTCGAGACGTCTCGAGGACCGAAATTTGCCGTGGCCAAAATTTTAGAAATAACCGATTTTTGGGCAACTTTTGCCGTGCTAAGTGTGCTTCATATATTGATTATTTGAGTCGTTTAAATCATACGTCCAACATTTTAGCGAACGTTCTTTCGGCGCAAAATCTAATCCCATGTATTCGTCGATTGCAACGTACATAAAGCGGCTCGTTTAAAACAGTGACGTCACGCTTACGAGGTCAATAGGCTGAATGGATTTCTTCATTAACGTTGATCTTGACTAACGGTGCCGCGTCCTCAAAAGAGGTCCCTCAATTTCCGCTTGATGACGTCGTAAAAGTGTCATTCTGGTGCTAGCCGCGATCCTAGCGGTGTCACAGCAAGCAGTGGTAGATATGGCAGTCGCCTGTCCCGCAGGAGGTCGCTCTCCTGCTTCACAGTCCGCGGAAGTTTCACCAGCCAGGAGTCGGGACCCCGTGACGACAGGAACCCTCACCGTTCATCGGTACGCTTCGCCGGCACTCCTAGCACCAAACTCCAGGATCGCGATATCCGGCAGCATGACGCGCCGGTTCTGTGACGTAATTTGTTGCTACTTGAGGACCTCTTTTGGTGTATGGGCAGGACACTAAACGAACCAATCGAAAACGGACCCCGGCACCGTAATTTCGACTGCCCCAGTATTGTTAGCTTCTTCGTTACTTCTTTGCCACCTTAACTTGACCAAAACTACACGCGCCAGCAGTTTCCTTTGACTGCTCCCCTCACCCCTCTTTCCTGCACAATTGCTCGTGCATCCAAAGTGCAAATCAAACACAAAGAGCTCGCGCGTGGGGCTTTTACGGTCAGTCCGTGTTGAGGTGTGACGAAGCCTACCGGATTTCACATCCTTCGTGGTTTGTTCGGGATTAACAAATGTTTTTCGGGTGTTACGGAATATTATATACTATTGAAATTCATATAGTCAATGGCAGCTAGAGAATTGCACCGCCTTATTATATTCTTGCTTTCTTTTTTTATAGTTCTTATAGGCTAAGGCTGAAATTTCATGGACTGCGGAAAGATAATAAGCTGCTCGAGAGTCGATTTTATAAGTGTGCGCATATGTGTGCGAGTGCAGACTCATACGCCAACGATGCTATTGCCTAACAACACCGCGTTTTCCCACACCAGGTAACGGGCACTGCGCGTGCACAGTTGCCAGACTCACGTGAGCTTCTGCGCATGCGTCTAGCCGACAGCAGCGCCATCCCATCGGCGTGACGTTAGAGCCACCCGCTGCTCTGCCATAGAGCAAATACTAATGAGCTACGCTCGAGAGCAACGACACTGGAGTCATCTCAATAGGTGCTTAAAAGGGTAATGAAACGATGTCGTGTTGGAATGTTCGTGTCTTTGTAGAGGCGTACTGGTCCTAGTCTGGCCTAAGTATACTCGCACGGACCGCCACTGATTCGGAAACTTCCTTGTCGCGGTGAAGTTTGGAGGCGCTATTTCTTTCAGTCTCGCCTTCGTAAAGCTAAATGACGTAATTGGGGGATCGAAACCTCCCGCCAGACGACAGTCCAGCGCGGGTCATGGGATGGACACGAGAACTGCTTAAGCGCTCGACTTCGACTCGTTACAATCAATTCCTCGGCGCACACTCGGGTAGTGGCTCGCGTGCAACCACTGCCGTGATGAGAATAGCCAAACTCTAACAATGCCTGAAGCTTAGCGTGCGTGTTCTACTTCGCCAAGTCTGCAGCGCGTGTGTGTGATTAACTTTGGCGGCATAGGAGAGGCACCAGGCCCCGTGGCCGCTTGTTCTGGCTCCGACTTGAGGAGATGGACGATGCTGATATTTCTCGAATTTGTCTTGGCGGCTGCCATTGCCTAGAAAAAGGATGGAGGCTAGTTTTTTCAGTTATTTACGTTAGGAAGTGGTTCTATGTAGTATTTAGCGAAAGTAGAAAAATCGTGTAATGGCTCCTTTAAAGTCATGCTTGTCAGCTACATGAATCTTTATCCGTGATCGCAGGAAACGGCTGTCCGTGTTACAAAAATGTTGAGGCAGCTCGCGACAGAGCAAGGCGATATCGATCGGGCTTCCTCAAACCGTTCCTTAAGAGGTCGCATGTTTGAATAGTAACGATAGCTAATTGGGCTCACTCAGCATTAAGCACCCAAAAGGCGGCTACCACGAGAAACCTGGAGAATTGTACCCTATCTGTAGCTTTTTTGGGGGGCTCTGGTATGCCCCAATAATGCCATTGGACGATGCCCGGTGGCCTCGCATAAATAAACGAAGAAAAGGACCGGTCCCGAATCGGGAAGTCAGACTCGCAAATGCATCAGCGCGGAATGAAATTTCCTGTTGCCACGATACGCCGGAACCCTGACTCGCAGCGTAAACGGCCTTCCGCGGAGGGGGCAATCTTCATTAGCGCCGCTGCGCATCGTGAATCTAGCTGCTCATTTATGGAGACCTCGGAATTACGCTTTCATGCCGGTGCTGTGCCGGCGGAGACCCGCGTGCTTTTGCCAACAATTCGGGTCTTTTTCGCGCTAGATGGGAGAGCCTCCCTGGGCCAAAGACTGAGCTTTGCGCGCTGCTTTGCTCGACGAAGGAGATGCTCGTGATACGCTTTTAATCTGGGCTAATGGCCACGGAAAAAACATCGAAAACCAAGGTAGAACTTCTTTTGGGCACTTCAGATACGCGGCAGTTTGGGCTAAAGGCTGTGTGCGGTTTGCGCTACGGGGCGTGTATTGGTACCCCTTTCGCGATTTTAATGTAGAATAGATCCTTTACGAAAGTTTGTCGAGCAATACTGGTGGCCGCCATAGTTTGAACGCAGCTTCTTGCGCGAAATATGTAATTTGATCCGAGTTCTCGCCGGGCGTGGACGCAGTACTCGCGTCGAATGCAGTTGCACCCGAATACGTGCCGAACACTGACACAGCAGTCGTTTTCAATACATGCTCAAAACGCGTTGCCAAAATCTGGAGGCCTCGGGTAATCGATGCAGCAGCTAATGGACAGCGCGCACTTTTAGAAAAGGTCTACTACGCTCTGAGGTCGGCGCAAGGCCTGCGGGGATTTGCGTGCGCTGCCGAAAATGCCGGTCTTTTGCGGGCCTGTCGATATAGCCTTCTGGGCAAATCGCGGAGTATTATGCGCTGCTTTGCCCGTCGAAAGTTGCTCTTGATGCACTTTTAGCATATGCTAAGGGCAGCGAAAACAAAGATGTAATGTTTTTTGCCAGTTCACGTATGCGGCCGTTAGAGGGTGCGTTTCGTACTCCGGTGCCCGTGCTGGTAGATCTTTTGTGTTTTGAATCGGTTTGAGGACAGGTGTATCGTTGTGCTTTCACAGACAACAACGGTCTACCACTCTCTCGTAACGTGTCGATGATGCACGGTGTTTTTCCGTTTTTTCTTGCTCTGCTCTTGGCAGGAGGATGTGCCACCACAAAAACAAGCATGCAAAACGAAATGCAGTTGTTATTTAAACAAAAATAGATCCACAAACTTACAATCCCCTGAACCACGGAAAAAGCAATATAGTTATGAAAGCCGTATACGGTTTAATAAAGAACTGACCTGGACAACTCACCTTAATAAATAAAGGGGAGGTGGGACGATCAAGAGTTGTCGGATGCATGTATAATATAGCAAACGTAATAGCCAATTGGTTTAACAAAAACTTATATTACTCCCTGTTTTACTCGAGGCTCTGTAATGGAATTAGGGTATGGGGAAGAACCACGTCTACAAACCATGGTGAACTAATTATACTTCAAAAAAAGGTTCTGCGAATTTTGGAAAACTACCATGGCAATACTCGCGAATTTCATAGCAGCCCTTTCTTTGCTAAGTATAACATGCTTAAAGCAAATTAAATATACTATTTTAAACTTATGCAGACAATAAAAAAAAAAACCTTTTACCGCTAAAGTTAGCGGGGAAATTCTCCCGCTAAATTTAGTGGGAGGATTTCCCCGCTAAATTTGGCGGAAAAATTTGGAAACAAATTTAAAGGGCAAATTTTACCTCGTGACGTCACGTGTGACTTCAATATGGCAAACGTCCTATAATGCAACGCGCGGTTACGCCGACGGCGACGGCGACGGCGACACCGCTCAGCCCGCGAACAGGCGCCTAAGAGCTGCTCTCTAAAATAAGCTACATTCTGCATCAAAATGACGCGCACCAGATCTCACACGCGTCTTGAAGTGGTCGTTGTAACTACGCAAATGTCTTCTTTTCTTTTTAGATCACTTTTGTTGCACTGAAGGCAGAAAAGTGACAATCGAGCCAATTATCTGCGTGTAATACGATCTTTTATTTGTTTTTTTTTTACAGCGCATTTTTTTTTTTTTTTAGTATAAAAGAGTTTTAGCAAACTCCCAATTCGATACCGGCTTGGTACGGGTGCTGGACCGTCACTACTGCTCACGCGTGCCACTATTGTACGCTTGCCGGGCGACCGGGAAAGACCTCGTGCAAAATCGAGGCGATCCTAGCGATTTAGCATTGCACAAATGAGTTTGGGAACCCTTTGCACTAAGTTTCGGTTTCGATTTGCCAGACTCACATCATGACATTCCTTAAATTGATAATACAGTAGGTGTTGTCTGACAATACCCATACGTGCTTTTGGGTCCTCTACGTGCCAGAAGTTTTGCCCTGGTACACACAGGACTACAGTAGCACATGGAAGAAGTATACTGGGCCGGTCCTTTTGTTCCATCGTCTCCTCAGTGTTCTAGACTTGTTAAACATTCCGTGAGCCGTGAGGATTATATTGCACTCCGGAGTGATAGCCAGACCGGCAAAAAAAGTATAAGATGCGACCGGCCGCACTCTTCGCTAGGTCTAGGCAGGTCCTTACGGGTGTTGGAGGTCCGTGTTTCAACGGGGACACTCACCAAGATGAATAGACCCGCTAAATTATCCAAGCATCAACGAGAGTGCTGAGAATGTACCTCTACGCGCCGTGGTACAGATCTAAGAGGCGTCGGACTACACTCGAGGAAGAGGAGGAAAGAAAGAGGGAGAGGAGGGTTCGAAAGGAGAAGAGAGGAAGGCTAGAAAAAGAGAGGTAGAAGGGTGAGGAAGGAAGCTGGCGGAGGGCACTCAAGAATTTGTCGAGAAAAAAAAAGAGGAGAAAGATCCCATTTTTTTAGGCTTTTGCTTTAGAACAGTCACTGCTGCATGCGCCAGTACGTGCGGCTAGCAGACCTACATTCCCAGCATTCTCCTTGACGCTCGGGTAATTTAGCAGCAGGTCTACTGGTTCGATGCAAGCGAGCGCTGACTCTGTTTTCATGCAGTGCTGAGATGTACTACTTTATCAACGGTGCAATCGGAACCGAAGTCGAGTCACTCTTCTTTATGGCCAAACATGTCCGAGAACGCAACGCCCGCAGTGTTGCAGGCATGGGTTTGTGTAAGTGGTCTATTTGCTACCGGCGACGCTCGTACCTACAAGGCTTAGCCTAGTGTGGCGAACGGCAGAACAGCGCTCGTTTTTGGTCGAAAAATCGAGTAATTGGGAGGAGATCGAACAGTCACGCCTCGTGAGGTACGCTTAGGTTGTTTGTACAACAAACCGAATTTTCTTGTTAGTTTTTGAACGGAAATATCGAAGATGACGATTCGAAGGCAGCTGCTCGTGCGACCAAATTGCTGATCAGACGGAAGCGTTCGTGCCCAGACCGTGCTAGGTGAGGCTCAATTTCTTTGTTTTGGTGTGGTAGTAAACACCGGGCTGTGAGGACAACAAGCTCGATAACGCGTACCCTATTAGCGGCGATATGTTTTAGTGGAGCCCTCCTGTTGTTCCCTCTCGTGACGTCATTACTTTGGGAACAACAAGATCGATGGTGTTTGTAATTAGCATAGTGAAAGCTTGTGATAATTGCGCTCTCAAAACACCACTGCCAACACCGTCAATATTAAAGTTTTTACATTCCTCTTAATATCTTCGACGAGAAATCCTTTGCTGACGTCGTAGCCACCGTTCGGCCAATCATGACAGGCCGACCACAGCGACGCTTTTGATCGCTCACGTCGCCAATAGTTCGATCCCCTGCGCAATAGAAAATACAAAAGAAAGAGCGGTTGTAGGTCGCACGCAGCCACGATCGGCCACGAGTTAGAAAAAACCTGCCGCCACATGTTTCTTTAACGATCAGCGCCTCACTCGGAAGGGTTCCAAGGAACGTTACCTTTAACCAGTGGCAGTAGTTCACCACGCCATCTTGTTATACTCAAGGATTAGTTTTCTTGGCGGAGTAGAGGAGGAGAGCGCGTCCATAGATTTAGTCAGTTCTCAAAAGTGGAGAGACCACGTGTAACTTTAACGGAAATCTCAAGGAAAATCGTACCCCGAGTATACACCTTTTTCACAAAGGCGCAGCCACCTTGGAGGTCGTCACTTCTGGTATGCGTTAAAACATATTTTTGATATCTCCACGGCCGCTGGAAGGTATCCACAAAACAAAATGCTTCATGGTTGCACATTCTTGTTTTGCCTCACATAAGCTTTCTCACATATTTTAGGTTGAATTGTTTTATAAATTCTTCATTCCGCATACTAGATAAGAAACCCACGTGTCTAAGAAGGAAAGGAAACAAGAAACGTCGATAGTCATCGTACCGTCCATGCAGCGGAAAGATGAAGGCACAATCAGGGCTGGCGAACCGTGAAGCCGTATCGTGCCAGTGCTAAGAATACCGTGCTTTCGCGGGATCGACGACAACAAGTAAAACCACCGGCGTTAATGTTGGAGAAAAAAAAATTCCGCCGGTGTTGCAGGTAGGTTAGACTCATGTTAACTTTTGTCGGCCAGATTTGACTAACGTTTTTATTCTTCGAAGTGGCACGAACTATGTCACAGTTGTGGAAAAGGAAAACCCGCCGACAAAAGAGGACCTCGCAACGCCCAAGAAAAATCGTTTGCTTGGTGCTTCGCGCTGGCACCTGGAGCGAGTGTTGTCTCTTGATTGATGAAGTGGCACGCACACCTTAAATTTCTTCGCGTTTTTTTTTTGTTCTTTTTTACTTGCGAGGTACACGGATTGCTACCATTGTTTCGAAAGAGCACTGCTGAGGCTCGCGGGTTTGCCACCCACGAGGTTAAAGCTTCGTACGTACTTTATCATTAAAGGCCTGTTGCCCGTCATCACGTACAAGCAACGAGCACCCGATGAGTGACCGCTCCTAAATAATTGCAGAAGTGACTTCTTGCAGCAGCAAATAAAACGTAGTGCCTGTTTGACGGCTTCAGGGGGAAGACAAAAGTACTGAGACGCCGGAAATCAGACGAAAGGCGTGTTGTTTTGTGTGGCCTTGAGTTTCTGTTTCGGTGTTCTTTAGCTCTGCCAACGCCCTAACCTGTCACTTTCAAATAGGTCTAAACAAGATACTCACTCCAAGCAACTTCGTCCTCTAATAATAATTCACGGAAAGTTTCTGGGAAATAGAGATTAGTATAATGCTATGCATTCTATGCGTTTTCTAGCTTATTTTGAGAAGATTAATATGCTAGAGCGGTCATAAAAGTTGTGAAGGAGTTTGAATGACTCATCATACTCTAAACCAAGAAGCGCACCTTTGAGAGTGTACTTCATTGTGTTTTTGTAAGAATAAAAAATTAAACGTGGCGTCTACTGGCGTCTAACCCCTGGTTAGCTCCAGTGGTAGAGCGCTCCACAGCAAATAGAGAGATCCCGAGTTCGAAACCCGGACCAGGCGGATTTTTTTCGGTCGCGGACCAGTCACTTAGCTGCGTTTGGAGATTTGTGTTTGTCCTTTGTCCCTCTTGTTCCCCTTCTCCAGGGATTATTTTCGTCAAACTTGTTTATTTCGTGCGAGATCTATTAGCGCGTGCAGCAAGCATGACCGCAAAGTTTCTAACTTGAATCAGCATGCGCTTGGTCCGGTCATCAGAGAGATGAAGTGAAATCAATACAATTTGTCTACATTCTTAGTACAGAATAACTTTAATTCTGTGTAAACTTACGACGCTCTGGGACATCCCCTTATGGTCCCAACCGGAACTACGGGGTCATTAAATATCTAAAAAAATAATTACCGCGCCGTTAGTTAATTCAGGCCCTCCTTTGTTGGGTTAAAGAAATTCTTGCTGGAGTGTGCTTCAAGCTCCTGTCAGCCATCATCAATTGGTCTCATACACTGTACCGTGGTCGGACTACGGTTTGCTAAAGCAATTTTTTTAGACTGATACGATACTTATATCCGTTAGATTGTAACGAATATCGGGATATTGTTCCGAGCATATCAAAACTAGGGTGCCTTCATTTGCGCTTTGCTTAGGGTGGAGACATCAGGCCATTTTGTCCCACACGTTTATTTTTATTTTTTGTTCAGAAACGCGTGAAAGAGCGTGTCCCTGCACGCGTTTATGGCGCTGACTGTGCTATGGCGACATTTTGTTTTCGTCGATTTCTTTGTATTTTACCCGTGAGCGCGTGCTGTCGGCATTGGGTACTAAAAAGGGTGGCATCACCCTAAACAGAAGGACATTGAGGCACCCTTATCAAAATTATCTGCTAAAACGTTCTATTATAATAAGCAATCTGGCCTTTGTCCGACAGTAGAGCAATAATGCAATCTTGGTTCCCAGTAGATTAAGCTTAAATTGTTTTGTTTTTTCTTTATTTGTTTTGCGGATATTTTCCGCATGGGGGGCAGAGATAAAGGCACAAGTGCCCGAGGGAGCCTCTACCCCCGCAACAGTTCAGCCGTGGCAAAAAAGATAAGGGTGTCACATGCAACAACATTGCAACAGAGCAGAAACTACACATGCACTCTGGAAGTCGCAATCACAGGATCGCACAAGCCAGGCAAAGCGCATCATCAATGACAACAAAACAAGGCAACAAATCAGAGTGAAGATTAGAATATTCGCAGGCAATCAGTTGAAATAGTAAAAACGCTTGCGTGACACATCACATTATGAACATATTAACGTTGAATATCAGCAAAGTAATGCATGCTGTACGCAGAAGAAAAACGACAAAATAAAACAACAAAGAAATGTACACTCAGGTAGGTCACTAATATAAAACTTTGACCAAAAGAAAATAGTGGTTTAAATTCATAAACATAGAGATCACGAATAAGATAAGCTCAGAAACTAGGAATGGAAAAAAGAAAACTTCCCAATGAAAATGTAATAGCACCACCAACCAGAAGCGTTCTGCATTTACTTTTGAATTTATAGAAAGTTGTGTTATAGTTTATGTTCAGTTCTGTATTGTTAAGAATTTTAATTATTTGAAAAGTTAAAGTTTTTCGGCCGTAATTTGTTCTTATGGTGGGCATTTTTATCTTTGGATCTCGAAGCGTATATGCGCTCACGCTGTTTGTTGGGGTGGCGTGCAGTTCGTTTTTATGTATCCATTGTAACAGTTTAATGTAGTAAACCTGGTCAGCCTTGAGCATATTATATTTTACAAAAAGTGGCTGTGTGCTTAAGTTTCTTTTATCACCTCTATAGTTTTCACATATACGTAGTATTCTCTCTTGTAATATAATTATTTCATTGCAGTTCGTAGCTGTTGTTGTTCCCCAGACCAATATAGCGTAACTACTTTTAGAGTAAAATAAAGAATAGTATAAGATCTGTTTTAACCAGGTAGGTACTAAGTTTTTAATTTTATATAAGCTGCCGGTAACTCGAGATAATTCAGTTTTAAGTTTATTGACATGAGCATTCCACGATAGGTCCTCGGAAAAACCATACGCCTAAAAATTTTTGATCTCTTACTTGCTCTAATAAGGTGTCTTCAGACGTCATATTGATAGAGCTGCAATCTCGTTTATTTACTGGTTTAAAAATTACATACTTAGTTTTACTAGCATTTAAACTTAAACAATTGATTTGTAGCCAATCTGATAGGTTCACGAGGTAGGCATTTGCAGAAGTTTCTCAACACTCTTTTGTAAAGCCAGAGCAAAATACATTTGTATCGTCTGCATACATTATTAACTGAGGAGAGCCTGGTATATTTGTTATATCATTAATATATACAAGGAACAACAGAGGCCATAGGATAGAACCCTGAAGAACGCCGTTTTGTATTTTCAATTTATTAGATGATTGATTATTGACATAACCGTATTGATAGCGATTTGTAAGATATGATTTGATTAGTTTTAATGCGACACCTCGAACTCCGCAAGTTTGAAGCTTTCCTATTAGAATATTGTGTTGCACAGTGTCAAAAGCTTTTCGTAAGTCTAGGAATAGGCCAAGTGTATACAACTTATTCTCAATATTTTCAACAATTTCATCTTTTATTTCAATCAGTGCTAGTTCCGCAGACTTCTTTTTCTCAAATCCATATTGAGCCTGGGTTATTATTTTATGCTTCTGGAAAAAAACTGGTTAGCCTATCATTAATAACTCTCTCAAAGATCTTCAAAAAAACTGGTAGAACTGAAATTGGTCTATAATTATTTATAGTGGTCACACCTCCTCCCTTGTACACGGGAATAACTTTGGCTATTCTTAACTCATCGAGAAATTCGCCACACGCAATTGTGATATTTATTAGATGGGATAATAATGGGCTAATAATCCTCACGGTGTGCTTGATTGGTAAGACTTTTATTTCGTCATCCCCAGCGGCAACATCATTTTCTAAACTTCTTATGATTCTATCGATTTCCAACGGCGTCGTTGGAAAAAACATGATTGATTCTAGTTGATTTTTTCAGAGCGCGCATTTCTCCAAATCTGCATTTTTCCTTGTATACCTTCCTATGTTAACAAAGTGCCGATTCATTTCATCTGCTAGTTCCTTCCCGGTGACGTTTACATTATCTATCATGATTTCTTTCACACTAGAATGGGCTTGCTTGCGATTCGTTAAGTTGTTTATCATGTACCATACTTCCTTATGATCATTGTGAAAATGCTGAAATTTATTTTGATGGTAATCACAATTTGCCTTTTTTAGGTCGGAGTTTAGTTTGTTTCTGTATTTTTTTAAATTGTGCCAACATGTGGGGATCACGACACTGAATAAAAGCATGATATATTTTCTTTTTTCCTTTTATCCTTTTATATAGGTCGCCCGTTATCCATGGTTTTCTAATTTTTCTACGTCCTGTTTTACTTCGCCGTAAAGGAAAAGCTGCATTATAGCACTGTTTAAATTTAGACAAGAAGCTTTTATAGGCATCTAAAGTGTTATGCTCTTCGTAAATGTCATTCCAGTTTTCTTGCTCTATACGGGTGCCAAATGACTTAGCGTTTCTTCATTTATGGTCCGATGCCAAAAGATTTCTGTACAGTTGTTTCTTTCCTTACCTAAAGACGATCCTAAGCAGAAGATAGGCAAATGGTCACTAATATCGTACAAAAGTGCACCTGCCGTAGTCTGACTGTTATCAAAGTTTGTAATACAGACGTCAAGAGACGTTGCAGTGTCTGCGGTAACCCTGGTTGGTAGTGTTATTACATTGCTACAAGCGTACTGATGAGTGACATCGCGGAATTCTCTCGCATGCAGATCGTCAGAAATTGTATCTATGTTTATACCTCCGAGAATAAAAAATGACGTTGTTACAGTTCCAAGATAACATAGTGCACTATCAAGAAAAGCCATAAATTCAAACATATTGCCGGAAGGCGGTCTGTACAAAACAGCTACTACTATGTTCGATATGTTAACGAATAAACTTTCAACCTTTTCGTCTATTCTGGTTAAATCATCAATTATTTGGTACTGGAAGTGGTTTTCAAATAAAGGGCTATGCCGCCACCTCTCTTTTTTTCTCTGCATAGACTTTCACACGAGTACCCTTGAAGTTGCGGTGGTATGTCTTTTGTCAACAATGTTTCCGTGAGTGCAATAGTATCAAATTCCAAACTTAGAGAGCGTAATAATAGTTTATATTCCTCTACTTTATTTTTAACACTCCTCGTGTTAAAATGTATAGTCGAGAGCTGTCCCTTGCTGTTTTTATACTTGTTATTGAATGCTTGACAATCATAATAATAACAATCAGGTCGCATATCGTCGTCCATTTTCAGTTTCGTATGCACTCCGAACGTGCTACCATATTTTTTAATTCGTTATTTTGTAGACATCGGACATGTTAGTGATTCGAAGAATGGTTGCGTGCTCGTCTTTTCGAGCAAAGATCTTCCCACCCGCAGACCAGACAAACTTCCATCCAACGCTTTTATTTTTGGCAACCGCAGCGCCCGTTAGCTTTTTCTTTGAGCTGGTTAGATGCTCATTTACGTACACAGTGTTGCAGTTCCCGCCATAATCAAGGTCTTTTCTGTTCAACCTTTGCTTTTTGCATTTTTGCAGGATTATGTCTCGTTTAGTACTTTGCACAAAGCGGACGATTACGTTTTTCTCTCCAGGCCTGAAAGTGGGGACGCGGTGGCAGATGTCGATGTCCGAGTCAAGAATCGGCTCGTGAACAAGGTTCCCGATTCGTTTAACGACATTGTCATCTTTCTTTTTACATATTGTACATTCCATCTCTTTTTTTTTTCATGAGCTAAGCTTTTCTCAGAAAAAAAAAAAACAGATAATTGCCGTTCTTCGAATAGACCCCATTTCCGGAAACGATATATTGCATGCTCTCCTTATCGATGCCGACTTATGCTTAAGGTCCCTCTAGACTTACTGGGGTTGATGAGGTTTCAGTGAAATCCTTCTTTTAGCGTCGCAAGTAAACAGCCTTGTATTTTTTTTTAAAAAAGGTGTCAATGATTAGTTTATCAATGTCATACTTAATTTTACGGTGAAATTTCAACGACACATTGAATAATATTACGCCCAAACTTGGCGTCGTAGCGTCGGCGACGCCTCAGCTTTGGCGGTACGCTTCTCTCTAAAGCTCAATAATGCCAGAATAAAATAAAAGTTATAGCGGAGACTACCTTTTTTTTTTTCTTGTCGCGGGGCTTACTAAGTGTAATGCAAGAACATGATTCTCTTCTCACTTTGATCTAGGGCGTTCGTTTCTGTCCGTAGTCATTAACGTTATCTTGAATTTTTTTTTTTTTAGCAATGCGTAGCGCTGCGTATCCTACGTCCCATTGGGGTAAAATCAGGTTCGCTTGGTGTTCATCGGCAGTAAACAGCTCGGAGGCGTTGTCAGCTGTTTTGGCCTGGATTACACGGCATGTCTGGGACTATGAGAGGCCTCGCACATAACATACTCGAATTCACTGTTTACAAGCATGTGCGTTTGCGAGAAGAGCTGGAGCCTCTGGGTTCTCACATACACTCGTATTCAGCCGAACGGTTCACTCGCCCACGCAGTGTTTGGCAGCCAGCCTAACCACCTCATAATGCCGTCAGGCACATGAAAAGGTACATAGATCGGTGTGTACCTATTGTTGCCGAATTGTAAAAAAAAAAAGAAAAATATCATAAACAACGTTTATGTTCACTATACACGCGTCTTTTATGGCATTTGATTTGCAAATATTGAGTTTATCGACCGGATTTGAGTCCCGCTCTTTAACAGAAACTTTCGACTACACGCGTGAACGTTATAAGACCGCCGAGGTGCCATACTGCCAGAGCTACTCCTCCATTTTTATGGGACATTGCAGCAGTATGACGTTTGACTCGATGCAAGAAGGTTCCGCTAAATCGTTAGTTGGCGTCGTAGGTTGCATTAATAGTTATGTGCCGGAGGCAGCGTGGGTGTAACGGGCTAAACTACATGCAAATACCTTCAGCAGATGTGAGTGACATGAGTCGTCACAGAACGTTGAGGTGTCTCATGTGAAGTGAATATTGTGGTCATGCTATCTTGGCGTAGAAAAATAATCAGAATTACCTTCTGATTCGCCTCTTGAACGGCCTCGATTGTTTTCCTTCAGGTTTCCTCTTCATTTGCATGAGGTTTCGAAGTATACACTACCAGAGCGCGAGCGTGCACTCTTTTTATAATACCATGCTATTCCTGCAGTGGATAGTGTGGGCGTGGTGCCCGAGGTTCTTGGCGCGTAAGGCCCTTTTTCAGCCTTTCCAAATGCTCGTTTTTTCCAGCAGAAGCAGCGTATAACACAGCTTCCCCAGAGATCCGCAAGACGGTGCTAATACAGAGCCCGCATCAACGTATAAAACGTTACATCGCTTTCGTTTAGTTCCGTAAACACTTCGAAGTAAACACTGCAACGCGCGATCGCGTTGAGACGCGATTATAGTGCCGCTCAGCTCGTGTGATGGTTCTGTCATTTCTTTCGTTCCCCCAGTGGCTTCTAGCAAGCCGGCCCTGGTTACCGGTAAACAGTTGGAGAGATTGTAGCATAAAATTCCACTGAGGCGAAAGGACTCAAGCCGTCAAAGCTTTTCCGATACCAAAGTCAAGGCGAGGCGCGCTTAAGGAACACTTGAGAGAAACGCCCGAAACAACGGAACGGAAACAAAAAAAAATATCACGAAAGAAACAATGCAATTTGAAGTCTAATGACGAGATCGGGGAACCCCTCTTACCTCCTACTCGGTAACGCGATCTGCGAGTAAATAATAAACGAGCCATTTTGTCTATTAAGTCTCACAAAGCAAAATAGTTTTGAGTAAGAGATTTTATTGAGACTCGTTTTGACTCGCCACCATTTCTTTTGACCAAAATAACGAAAGGCGCAATTCGTCTGATAAAAACACAAAAAAACACTCGTTCAGTTTCATATCTTTCCAGGTTCTAAAAAAACACTCCCCATTCAACCTCTTGTTTTCAAAATTAATGTAGGTTGGGGTGAGAAGCAATGAGTACAAATGCCCGTTCACACTGCACCACTTTCTCACGTAGGTGGCGTTAGGTTACGGAGCTTATGTCTGCTTACGACTCTGAGTCACCGGTACATCCGTGCTTTGTATGAATAGTGGGAACCTAAATAAGGAGTATCTCTGCACGTGACACACAAAGCATAGACGTCCCGGCGACTCACGTTCAAGGCTTAAAATAACGTAAGGAAACAAAAGCAAATGTTCCAGTGTGAAACGGCCTATCTCCGGGCGAACGAGCGATTTTTTTTCCGGGCAGCTAGCCATGCAAGCTCGATGATGATGATTTCCGGGAACAACTTCGAGCCATTTTTTTTCTGTCAGTCTCTGCCAAGAATCTCAAAGGCCATGGTGTGCTCCTAGTTTTTCTCTTCGTGACCGAAGGGCACTTCTTCCACTACGGTACGCATAAAACATAATCGAGTCCACATTCAAAGCGTACTTTTGCTCCTACTAATCTCAAACATTATTAAAAAAACAAAACACACAACTGGTAATGTCTTACCACGGCCGGGCTAGATAACGGCTTTCCTAATACGGCGTATGTAATACGGCGTATGCTCTGGTACAAGAACAACGGGATTTTTTTCTAACCACGTGAGTGCGTGACAACGATACAATTCCCAGGGCTGTTTAGACCCTAAACAACTAGTCCGAACACACTGATTCAAATGTGAACAGATATGACTAAAAGTGTAGTGCGTTGATTGAAATATTTTGTTCGTTTGCTATAACTAAACGCGTGCGTATAGACGATCGTTTATTTAGAAGGCCAAGAGGAAGATGTGTTCCGCGTAAGCCTCCGGGGGCAGGTGGCCTCGTGCTTTGTGGGCCTAACGAGTCTAGAATTAGTTTGAGTTGGATCCCCGAGTGAAGAGACCAGCAAGGATAGGTTGTGGTGAGTCGCGAGAAACTGTTAAGGTGCCGGAGGAAAAGTAGACTATGAAGAGGCAGCGGCAGAGAGAAACTGCACCCATGCGAAGGCCACAAGAGAGCGCCTCTTCAGTGCATCCCCGCTGTGCATTCGATTATTTTCAGATATTCGCGTCATCTCTTAGCTGCTGCGCCAATGATCGCGTCCGCAATTGTCTGTGCGCGTACTTTGAGCATGTATTGAATGCAAGTGTTGCGTCTGCGTTCGGAGTGAACTCTGCTCAGCTCGTATTGAAAAGCTTGCCACCCGAGTGTTTTACGAGGACTCAGATTCAATCACACACTTCTTGCCCAAGAAATGGTAACCACCAAAGTTGTTTCATGATGTTTTGAAAAAAGGTCGATTACAAACTGGATAAGACTCGCATGATACGTGGCACCGACATAAAGTTGTAGACATCCGTCTAAGGCAGTTAAACGTTACGAGCCCACCAGGAAGTGTCCCTTTTATGGGCACTTTATCTTTCGCTACCTTCCATAGTCCCTCAAAAGTTTTTCTTCCCGCAGTAAATACATTTACTTTCCTAAACTCCATGACCTGACAAAGCGCGAGAAAAAATTTCTCCCGGTGCCATCCTTCAGCGCCATCTTCAAACCCCCAAAGTTCCAACTTGCAGAAAATGGATATTCTACGCTTAGAGGGTCGTAATGCTCCCTTCCCCGACTGTGTCGGGGGAGCCGCCATTTTGTTTCCTAATGCAACGTTGTCGCCATTGGCGATACTTACGATTCGAAATTACGACTTCGTGAGTTTCAGATGCGTGCGTTGTTAGGAACACCCGGCGATCTCGTGTTTCTCTGACTCTGACTGACTCATGATTGCTGGAGGACGAAACGGCGTTTTCAGCGATTTCACATAACGCTTAAGAAAACGCGCCACAGCAATTTTAGGCAACAAGATGATCGAAGTGCCACATTAAGCACCCTTCGGAGAATCCCGGAGGTCCAACTCGGGCGACAGGCCATTTTCCTTCCCACGTCAACGCTGTAAAATGGGCAGTTGGAAAACCTCTCCGGACGCAGCGGATCAGAGGCGAATCCCCGGATCGATAGTTTTGCAAAGAGGGTCTCGTTCTTTGGCGCGCTTTGATGGGCGCCTCGATTCCGGCCTGAGGAGCTGGAGATTGGCCCGAGACACGCCAGGCGATATTTACGGCTCGGCGGCCATAAATCTCCATCGAAGCAGCGCGTTCGGATATTGATGCGCCCGGGCAGACTGCTATACGGAGCCCACTTTCATGGCCCGCCGGAGGCCCCGCCGCCCGAATGCTCTTATCCCCGCCGCCGTAATCCTATCTAAACCCGAGGCAAGCCACAAAGACCAACCAAGTTTAAGGGGACACTGAGACAGAATAGGAATCTTAAACCAATTGTTTGCTAGAGCTTCGCTGCGTTAGTGGGAGCTCGTGCCGTCACTTCGAAGCACGGATTAAGCACACGTCCGCTAGGCCAGGTTTTCGTGGCGTACGATCTACTTATTCACATTGAGATTCGATCGACACGGCTCATATGGTGAAAAGCAGAACTACGCTTTGTTTTACACTTACTTAGAGCAAAATGAATGCTAGGCATGCGAGGCCGAAGCTATGGGAGGCGCCAATGCCCCGCTCAAGCACTGGAATCAACTGCTAAAAGCTCGTGCTCTGTACCCTTGCAAGTGCCCTGTGCCGTTAGTGTGGATGATTTGTCTCCGCCCGCATTGTTGACAAATGGAATCTACACGTGCGTCATATTGAAGCCATGAATAAGCAAAAGCACGCTTCCACATAATTCAGTCTGAGTCTCGAGGCCAATACCTTTCTAATAAAACGTGTTAGTGAACCGTACACTAAAGCTTTACGTAGCTAGTGGGAGCTTATGCTTTCACCTTGAAGCATCTATGCGCAGCCGCCCGCTGGGCCCGCCATCCCCAACGTCTAATAAAACCCTCTAATTAATAATTTACTCCTGGAGTGTTTAGGCATGGCCGCTCGATGAACGCGACACTGGGAACGGCCCGCCGAGTGGACCTTTTTGACAGGGAAACTTCTTTGATAGGCCGAAATGAGCCTGGTGGCGCTGAACAGCGGTCACAGTCCCTCGATGAAATTGACGCTTCGCTTTACTTACAAGTACCAAAAAATCTGCAACGAGCAACGGCTGCACCGCCGTTTCCTTCCTAAGGCACGACGGGGGTACTGGAGCAAGCGCCATGTGTTGTCCACCTTCCCTCGTCCTTGGGTACTTTAGTATCCTTTTAAAGTCATCATGAACCAACCGGCTTAAATTACCGTTTTAACGGATTTGACGCTACTTTTAAAATTTACACAAACACGGCAAGGGGCCATAGACAGGGCTGTGAAGGATTTAACCTTCTTCCACGCAGTGTCATCACACTCAGATGGCGGTAAGAGGCATATTCACATGGGAAAGAAATCCCTCCATTTGCTCCCCGAGATGCTCAGCACGTGGGAAAAACGTCGCGCCTTTGTGCGGAGGCTTGCTGAAGTAGACGTCCCAGGGGAATAGGGGAGCTTTTGCTCAAGCTACACAAACAGTACCCACTTTGGCGGGGGATCTCTTCACAATTGACGGCGTTTTGTTCGCGTGTCTGGCAACTTCAAGGATCGTGTTCTGCGGGATACTGGCGGTGGCATCGGGATCACCTAACTTGTTGCTTGCGCAGGTGGTAGGCTCGTTTTGGATCGAGGAGCGTTTACGCTTCAACGAAGAAGCTTTAGATATTCATCAATGTCATCCTTAAGAAGCTTTTCATGCAGCTGGTTTTGAATTCCACGTTCTTTGTGTTGCATCCACCATTTCACCCAGCATATTTTTTTTCGCAGGAAGTAGTTCGTCGTTTCATATATCTATACTTCGTTTCAACTTAGGTCAAGACGCATTCGATACCTCAAGCGCGAACATGCGGCTTTGAAAAGCGGAGCTCACGATTGTAGCTACGGCTGTGACTGGACTTCAGCTGAAATGATGTACAACAGCATCGCTGCCATGCGCCGTTTCATGTACGACTCCAATTTTCTACACTAGTCAGCGCGCACACGCGTCCCAGGAATACACACGCCGTTCCTCACTGAGTGGCGCCGAAATTGGCGAAGGGGGACGTCGCCGACGATCTTCGGTAGCTAGCTATGACGTGAGGGCGCCGCTCCTTTACTCTCTAGAAGCAGCCAATCAAGTGCGGCCTCCGCTGCTATGCATCCTTCGTATCGCCTAGCATCTCGGGGGGGATCGGTGGCCGAGTGGGCTAAAGCGCACACCCAGCTGGACGCCGCTCGTGCGCGCGTGCTTTCCGCACGCGCACCGGATGCTCGCCTTGCCCGAGCTCGCTCCGATGTCTGGTCGACGCGCGTGGAGCGAAAGCCCGCGCTGCAGAACCCAGGGATCCTGGGCTCGAGCCCCACCTCTGCCCGTTTCGATCTGGATGAGCATCGTACCGGCGTGCGGTCGTGTATCACTACTGCGTGGTGCACGTTAAAGTCCCCAGGCTAGCAGTTGTACTGAACTGGCTAAATTGCTCATCTACAGCGTGTGACTCGTCGCAACTTTAATGGCTGACCAACTACACGCTGTATAAATATCTCCATAACCCAATTTGATTTTTTTTGCCTAGCATCTCAAAATATTCACCCCGTCGCCATCTGTCGGCGCATGCAGAAGGTGTTTCCTAGACAGTTTCCACAGCCAGTGGGGCTAGGGCACCTACCCGTTGCGATGTTGCGAACTTTGCATACTCCAAACTTTCCAAACCGTCAAAGGCTAGCGCATGCACCGGGGCACCAATGTTAACGTGTTAAATTCACCGGGGAAATTGAATCGATGAAAATTCATGCACTAATTCTTTTTTACCGCTAAACTTAGTGGGTAAATTGAATTAGCACGCCATATCGCCGCGTGCTTGACCGAAAAGGAACGCCTCTTCATATATGTAAAAGCTACGTGTTTACTTTTAATCCGAGTGTAAAATATAAGGAGGCCAGAATGACCTCGGCTAGTCAGTCTCGCTGTAGCTCACTCCAGAACATTCTACGTCAAATTTTCGAGGTAGCGATAGTAGTAGGTAAGGCACGGAGCGCGGCCTCGACGGCTCATGGTTCTGTTATACTCCGACGTTGAGCGCAGCGAACGTAGAGTAGCGCAGAACGGAGGCCTTTTATTGGCCGGCGAGCAGGAACTCGATGTCTGCGACCAATCACTGTCGGTGTACCCTGCGCTAAGCCGCGTTTGATACGCTTGGCGTTGCATTCGTTTGCATTGGACACAAGTTTGTCCCCATTAAACGTTTATTTCAGTTCATTATTCATTGTCTCTTCACCTTCATTCGTGACAATATATCGATAACTTTAGTGGAATTTAGGTGACTCGCAAGCTCAGAAATGGGACTAAATAAAGGCTCAGCTCAAAAGATGCAGCAGATTCGGTGCTCCCGACTTTATCCCTAAGTGTAGGACACATTTTTCTATTAGCTTGCTTTATTATTCTGAAATAGATCTGGTAAACACGTAAGTAAGCGCTATAAAACACAGGGAGAAGACAGTAGACAGACAGGGGTATTTTCTTGACGCTGTGTTTTTGGCGCTTACCTACGTGGTCATAAAGCAGCTAATCGAATTGCCCCTGCAACCTGGTAAACTTGGGAATGTTTGCAGCATATGTCATACTATTGTTGCGTTAAAAAATTAAACTCTTTTATGTTTTGACAGTGAGTTTACTCCTCAAGAGTATGGCCGAACTGTTATACGCTCCAGGTAAAAAAGTTAGCCGCTGCAGTATGATCTTTGGCCTTAGGGTTTTAATGTCAGTACCATGCTCCTCTCGCTTTTGAAGGGCATGGGTATGGCCTGAACTCAGGATTCAAACGAGCGTGTTTGCTCAAAAAGCTCCCTCGAAGGACGAACAGTTTTATGTGGCGAAATCATCATTAAATAGGCTCTCGACATAAAGAGGAACGTACTTTTCTTGGTCGTGCGCCGGTGTAAGGGGGAATCCACCTAATAAAACTTCAGATGTATTTGAAACTTTGTTTTCTCCGTTCAGTTTTTCTCCCGCTTCTGAGTTACCATGTCATTATTTCATTCATTTCATTCAATTTATTATTCCCTCAGGGCCCGAAAGCAGGTCGCTTCCAAACTTTCTTTAGTTTCAAGAAAACGGCCTGCACTCGCGTGCATATAGCAAGATCGCTCTGGGCGACTTGTGCAAATGCTATGGCACCTAGCGGCTAGAACATGAAACTGTAGGGAGAGGTTCGCTCGCCAGCTTTCTAGAGAGACCCCGATGTGCACAGAGCTTGTCGGTCTAGAGGCGAAGCGGTGAAAGTTTTGGTGCAAGCACATTTGAAGTACTGGGCGTCAACTCAACTATTTTGTGTTACGTTGTCAAGGACAGCGTAGCTTCAACAGTGCTGCAGCTCCGCACGTCTGCGAGAGCAAGTTGCTTTTTGCCTTTTTTCTAGTTATTTACTACCCCAGACGCGCGATAAGTAGTAAAATGTTAGTAACCGCAGCAGTTACTACCTTTTAGAGCGCAGCTCTTAGGGGCCCGTTTCCGGCTTGAGCGGCGTCGGCGTAACCGCGAGGTCACGTGACCCCCCGAGGTCACGTGACCCACCCAGGTCACGTGACACCCCTAGGTCACGTGACCCCGGTCACGTGACCTCGGGGGGTCACGTGACATAGGTCAGGTCAGGGGGTCACGTGACCCCCAGAAGTCACGTGACCCCCAGAAGTCACGTGACCCCCCTGAGGTCACGTGACCCCCCTGAGGTCACGTGATCCCCTGAAGTCACGCGGCCCCCTGAAGTCACGTGACCCCCTGAAGTCACGTGACCCCCTGAAGTCACGTGACCCCCTGAAGTCACGCGGCCCCCTGAAGTCACGTGACCCCCTGAGGTCACGTGACCCCCTGAAGTCATTGACCCCTTAAGGTCACGTGACCCCCAAAGGTCACGTGAACCCCTGAGGTCCCGTGACCCCCTGAGGTCACGTGACCCCACGAGGTCACGTGACCTCAAGGAGTCACCTATCCCTCAGTACGCTTCCATCTTCCTCCTCAAGAGCTGCGCTCTAACCGGCGTTACAGGGAATTGTAAACGGCTTTCAGTTTTTCTGACCATTACTATATTTTTACTAGCTATTTACTAACTCAGACGCATGATAAGTAGTAAAAAGCTAGTGACTGCAACAGTTACTAGCTCTTTCTGACCGTTACTGCCTTTTCACGAGGTATTTACAACCTCAAACGTGCGAGAGGTAGTAACTCCAGCTGATATGCATGCAGAAAAGCGAGAACGTAACTGCTTTGAGCTTATGGGGACGCTGTTTTATAAACCGCCGCAAATAATTACTGTTTGTACCGTTACTCTTTAGTACCATATGCATACCTTGCAATGTTTAGGAACAATATTGGAGAACAATACTGGTGCGAAAGAAGCTCCTATTTGTAACATCGTCATTGACCAACCGACTTGTTTCAAGTGATCAGCTATATCCTCATTGGCTTTCACCCGAGCTTAGATGTCTGCCTATAGGAAAAAAGTGAAAGCCGTTTACAACTCCCTGTAACGCCGAATTGGAGCGCAGCTGTTGAGGAGGAGGAGGGAAAGGTACTGAGGGGAGGGTAGACCCCTCCTTCTCCTCCTCCTCCTTCTCCTCCCCTCATTCTTGAATATGCTCCGGGGGGTCACCTGACCTTGGGGGAGGGGGTCACGTGACCTCGGGGGGTCGGGGTCACGTGACCTTGGGGTGAGCTTGGTGGTTCACGTGACCTTGGGGTGACCTTGGGGGGTCACGTGACCTCGCGGTTACTCCGACGGCGACGCCGACGCCGCTCAAGCCGGAAACGGGCGCCTAAGAGCTGCGCTCTAAAAAAGTGAAGGGCGTTTACAATTCCCTGTAATGCCGAATCAGAGCGCAGCTCTTGAGGAGGGGGCAGAGGGGCGGGTACGGAAGGGACGGTATACCCCTCCTCCTCATCCGTACCCTCTCCTGCTCCCTCCTTATCTACACCTCCCGTGCTCCTCGCCTCCTCCTCCTCTCTCCTCCTCCCCCATCCTCCTCCTTTCTCCTCCTCCTTTTTGTCCTCTTCCTCCCCCATCCTCCTCCTACTTCTCTCCTCCTTCCTCCTCCTTCTCCTCCCCCTTCTTCTCCTCCCCATCCTCCCCATCCCCATCCCCATCCCATCGGTGCATTATGGAACGTACGTTTCCCGTAATGCACCACGTGGTTACGCCGACGTCGACGCCGCCCGAGCCGGAAACGGGCGCCTAAGAGCTGCGCTCTGAAAACTGCACTATCATAGTTAATATAAGGTCATGCAAACACAGTTCTGGTGCATCAAGTTTTCAAAATCTCGGGCATTAGCTAAATAGTTAATCGAACGGGAAAAGAAATCTTATCGAGACTCAGTTGAACGCAGTTTAAATTCTGACCCCAAGTGTCTCTAGCGGTGTGTCAAAGATCGCATGATCACGTCTTCTTCTGCGGTAAGCCTATGTGATGCATCCGGTAAAGTGCTGAATTAACCTAAATGCGTGTCTAATGCGTTCTCTAATTATTATGAATCTGTCTACTCCCCAAATCAAGTTACGCCATGAACGTCGGTTGATAACGCCTGTTTCAATGATAGCCTTTCGATTGCATATTTTCAAAGCTCTGAAATAGAAACTGCAACCAGAAGACAAAAACCCTACCTATCAATGGCATTTGACGGCATTCCAAACTTCAATATTACAGGTTGCTCCGCAATGTGTACGCCATTGTTAACACACATTTATAATTTGTCTCTCTCAAACTTTATATTTCTTGAGCCTTGGAAGAATTCTGTCATTGTGCCTGGTTACAAAGGGGGCAAGGCTGGTGATGTAAAAAATTATAGGCCGGTGTCTTTGCTCTGTGCTTTTGCGGAAATTTTTGAAATTGTCTTATTTGAGAATTTGTCACATCTTTGTAAACGTAGAATTCGCATTTTACAACATGGTTTCTTCACTGGAAGGTCAGTTGAGACCAAGTTGGTATCTTTTTTAAACTCTGTTTCGCCAATGATCAATCAGCGTGGGCAGGTCGACATGTATACTTCGATCTATCGAAGGCGTTTGACTTGATTATTCATTCATTTCTGGCTCAAAGGTTAGGGTCACATGGAGTAAATATAGAGCTATGTGCACTTTTTTAAACTATCTGACAGATCGAAAAGATCGTTCCAACATAGGGGCATCGTTCTTCACGTTAAATGACATATTCGGGTCAGCCGCAGGGGTCCATACTTAGACAAGTTTTATTTAATTCATTTACTACGGATATCGGTTTTCTGTCTGTTGTTTGAATGATGAGCAATGGGCGGATGATAATAAATTGTTTAGACAGGTTTTGTCAAAGTATGACAGTGAAATCATAATGAATTATGTCAATGCTCTGCATCAATGGTGCGACCGCAATTTGTAAAAACTGAATCCTAGGAAAATCGTAGTTAGTTTTTATTCTAAAAAATTAAAAATTGTAAGGACACCCTACTTCTGCGTAGGTTTGAGGGCAGAAGAGATCTAGGGGTACATATTGACTCAACTTTGTCCGTCAATTAACATGTTTGCGACATCCCGAATCCTGCCTATCGAACACTAGTTGTCATTTTCAGGATAACGAGTGAATTCCCTTCGCCAACTTGCATATTGCTTTTATATTATATTTAATATGTAGCAAACTTGAGTGTAGTTCTGTAGTTTGGAATTGCATTGGTTGTGCAAACCAAGCAAAAGACAAGAAAGCGCGAAGACATTTTTTTGTTTTGCTTTTGATTTATACATTGATTAAAGAGTTTATAAAAAATTATGAGAGACTTTTACGACGGTGGGATTGTTCCACACTGTAGTCGAGAAGACACAAGCGAAATTTTCTCTTTTTGCATAAATGTTTACATAGTCTCTTTGATTGCTCAACTCTCACTCCAAGTGTTAGTATCTATGTACCGCTAGTGATCTCGAGGGTTACTCCCACCTTCTCAGTTGGAAATATCAACTTTATCAGTCCTATGAATCGCATTGAACATTTTGTTAACACCTGCAACAGACACAGTATTGAAATATTTAACTCACGTGTTCAAACGTTTAGATCGTTTTTAAATTGCCCCCGCCCCCCCCCCCCCCTTCCTCCCCAAGTAGGGAGTTCCTGCAGTGAGGTTCGCAGCCAAAGGTAGCGAAGCGTTCGTTCCTTAAGTCCGAGCCCCGCGAAGGTCTCTTCCCCTCGCACAAATCCCCATCTCGCACCAGCAAACGTCCATGAATATGTTCCCTTGTCACCCTTGGAACGCCACCGTCGTCGTCGGGTCTAGGCTTAATAGTAGAAGCCTTTTCAAGACGAGAGATATTTCGGCTAATCCTTCGAACGTACTTGGCTGGAAGAAGCTTAACTCAAGGACGTTCAACGAGAAGCCGGCGTAACCTCTGGCTCACGTGTCTCGCAGCCAACATGGCGCCGGGCGATGTTGCCAGGCAATAGTGGCTTAGACAGCAGGTCCCCGCCTGTTAGTGGGATGACAACCCCCCCCCCCCCCCTTCCGGGGTTGACCCCCGGGTGGTGAGAGGGAGGCGAGAGGAAGGAACGTGACCTCCATAATGGCATGTCACAACAACAAGCAAGAGGGGAAACCTGGAAAACAGTTTTCAAACGTCTGGACCAATTTCTGTTTAATGGAACTGCTGATTAGTGTACCACCAACGAGACGAGTGCAAATGAAGGCGCTAGAAGGTACGTGGAAATGAAAGATTGACGCGATCATTCTTGGCCCTGAAACGTAACAAAATAAATTCCACACCCCGGCCAGTCCTAGAGCGAACCGAGCATCCTATCGAGAGAGTCGTTTTCTCGGCTCTTGGACCTTCTGGTTGCCTAAGTCCATTTGCGTCCGGAAGAAACTCTCATCTATACAGAGCTCTAGAAACACACACACATAATTGTCGTTGGGAGGAGTACATATTTCACGCAATGAAATTCTGGGCGCTCGGACGCGCTGACGCTGTAATTATTTGGCCTCCTACGAAGCGCGCTCTCTACATGCATGAGTAATGTGGAAAACTGAGGGCCCCCGCCGGCTGGGGCGCCTTCTGGGTAACGACTGCCAACGAAAAACTGAGTTTTGGTTTCCCCCGAGCAAGTACTGGAAGAGCATAATTCCATCTTGAAAGATCAGCTGAATGTTGCGCTTCCATTTTGTATCGAATGAGACACGGCTCATCAGACTCGAGCATTGGCAGATTTGTTAATAACTAAAAAAAAAGAAAAAGAAAAGAAGCAGATGAGTTGACTGACCTAACTGCCGCTATTGTTTGACCTAAACTTCCTCTATATAAGCTTCCGTAGAGTTCCACGCTCATCTATCTTGAAATCGAATTTATGTGGAATTTCACTTTTCACGCATGCAGGAGCCATATGAACAATAGGCTGAGTGTATATGACTAATCCCCTGAATTTCGCATGCGGTGATACCGTACACTAATGTTTTCATGGTTCCGTGAGTGTTCCCCGTGAGCATCTGATGTCACACGCGTGATGTCCACGTTTTCGGTTTACATCATGGTGAAAAACGTACCCGAATTGGCTGGAATAGGGTAATACTTAGGCTACAGTGGTTATGGGGTAGCCGTGTGGTTATTCCCAATAAACTTCAAAAGAAAGTCCTGAGGATTTTGCAAGCATCCTACCCAGATATAGTACGCATGAACGACTTAGCCAGGAGCAATGTCAGGTGGCATGGATTAGACCAGAAAATTCATGAACGTGTTAGACGCCGAGTGATCTCTCGATAAACCGGAAAGGCACATTCTCCAGCTCGAATTCACCCGTGGGACCGGACAGCTAATCCCTGGTCAAGTCTACTTTTAAATTATGGAGGACCTTTAAAGGCAAGGCATTTTTATTGTAGTCGGCTCTCATGCAAAGTGGGTCGAACTACGTTTAGTATAAACGGCATCATCTGCGGAAACAATCCGGTGCTATGGTAAATTTTCGCCACACACGAGCACCGGTTTCAGACAACGGAGCGACGGTTTCATCAGGTGAGTTTCGCTTTGTTCACCATACCATCCAGCCTCCAATGCACAAGCGGAACAAATGGTTCAAAAGACCCAGAGGTCCTTGTGCCGTTCGAAGGAAGGTGACTGGAAAACGAGCATTACCAGATTTTTTGTTGAATCAACACGTCTTACCTTCTACTACTACATGCAAGAGTACAGCTGAGAGGCTGATGAGACGCAAGCTTCGTACACCTTTAGACCCACTACATCCAGCGGTGGCCAACCGCATAATGGAACGTCAAGAAAAAGCGTTAAAAAATCAAGGAAGAACAGCAGTGCCTTTTCTGCAAGATGACATTGTTTGGGTGAGATATCTATTGTCTCCACAGACCAAGGGGCTTCGTCGAAAATTGAAAACAGGGTTGACCTGTGTCTCGTGTGGTTCAATTAGAAGATGGTCGTACTTTTAAGCACCATGATGAAAACCTGCGCCAACGTTGGAAAGAGACTACAGGTGCATCTCCGACCCCTGAATGCGGAAGAGATCCCTACGACAACAAAAACGCCGAGTTGGACGACTTAATTCTCCGGGCTAATATAGCAACACCGTTCTGGTAGAGAGCCGCCGACGAATTAATCCCCGGAAAGATCGGCCCAAGAGGACGTCGTAACTCGTACACGTAAAGCACCTGGCGATAGCGGCGTGCTGCGGATGCGTGCGGACTATGTGGTTCAATAGCAACACTGTGGTGCGGCAGTGACAATTTCTGGGAAAAAGTAGAGTGTCGCTGCTATCGTCGCGTGTCGGAAGACGAAGCGTACGACACTGACATACAATGCGTGGCCCGATCGTGTGAGCGGCGGTGTGTTCGAAACTGTATCGCCCTACCTGTTAGAATCAGCAGCCATGATTACATAAACCATTAAACATGTGAGTTAACTAGTGTAGCCTCCGTCTTTGGTACATAAAAGTTTATACCAAGGTGTTGCCCCGCACAACCTTACCCATATGGTCACCCGTTACTACGTGTACACGAAGTTTGAGAAGAAACGACCATTTCGAAATATATTGATTTATTAACTAGAAAAAACTCGCACGCTTGACATAACAACAATGATGGAAGGAAGCGGAAAGCGCATGGGCTCTTTTCTTCATACTGGGATGAATGACCGATGGGCAAAAGAAGTAAACCCCATGAATGAAAGAGGAGAATCGAACGGTAGACGAGGTTCTCCGGGACCAGCGCTATGGAAGGGCAGCGGCCACTCCTCGGACCCCATTTAAGATGCACTTCCTGAGGGCGAGATGGGTTTCATAGAACGGCCGCTGCCTTGGCAAGACGCTGGTCCTGGGGAACCTCCTCTGTCATTCCCTCCTACTCTCTTTTAACGCACGAAGAAAATATATTCTATGATTCACGTGCATTCTATGATTCACATGCCGGGACAACCATGCCGGCGCAAGAGCTCCGGCTCGCAGCGCTCGAGCTACGAGGACCGACTGCGAGACCACGGGCGATTCTATAAATGCTTTTCTTATCGTAACAGTCGGTCGGCCAATTCTTGTGTCTCTACAGTTGGTGACCCGGACGTGATACGCCGCTATGGCTCTCGAGAACACCGCTACCACAAATGTCGCCGCCGTCACGTTTCGACTTCCAAAATTTTGGCCAGCGGATCATCTGGTATGGTTCGCGCAAGTGGAATCACAGTTCGTCACCGCTCGGATCACCAGCCAAGCTACGAAATTCCATCACGTCGTAGCGTCTCTTCCTCCCGAGGTGGCCATGGAAATTCTAGATTTAATCCTCTCGCCTCAAGACGATCAGCCTTTTGACAAGCTTCGCCCGGAACTAATCAAACGAACATCCGCATCGGAGCAAAGACGGCTCCAGCAACTAATAACTTCCGAAGAGCTCGGGGACCGAACGCCCTCCCAGCTTCTTCGACGACTGCAGCAGTTGGTGGGTGATAGATTGCCAACGTTTGATACCTCCCTGCTGCGAGAGCTTTTTCTTCAACGGCTACCATCAAACGTACGCATGGTACTCGTTTCCACCCCACCCATGAGCCTTGACGATCTGGCTCAGCTGGCCGACAGAATCACGAAAGTCGCACTTCCCATCGTATCTTCGATCGACAGGAAGCCTGGAGAAACGACTGCGACGACGAGACCGCAACCCGCAGGCAGCGACTACCCGGCATCTCTTGTGGTTACGGAACTTCGTCAGGCAGATATCCGAGCTTACAGCGCAAGTAGCAGCTCTCGTCTCCCGACCTCCTGCCCTCCACCTGAGCCGCTCAACCTCACGGCCAAGATACTCTTCCTCTCCTAGGCGTCAACGCCAGAACAGCGAAGGTTTGTGCTGGTACAACAGGACTTTCGGTGACGACGTTCGGCGATGTCACCAACCTTGCTCGGCGTCGGGAAACGAACTTGTCCACCACTAGAGGCCTCTAGTGGTGGCAACCTACAACCCAGTCGCCTGTTTTTCATCGTCGATCGTAATACAGGATTACGTTTCCTTATCGACACAGGGGCTGAGGTGAGTGTTCCACCAGTGTCATTTGAGACCTCAAAACGTAGGAAGAAGAGTCCTTACATTGTAAAAGCTGCTAATAAATCATCGATGGCGACTTACGAAGAACAATCCCTGGCGCTGAACATCTGCCTTCGAAGAACATTCCGTTGGATATTCCTAGTTGCAGACGTTTCGTACCCCATATTAGGTGCAGATTTCCTTCGGCGTTTCGATCTGCTCGGGGATATGCACAACAAACGTCTCCTGGATAATACCACCAATCTAGCCGTTAATGCAAAGATATGCCAAAAACCGCATATCGAAGCCACTATTCATTTTCTTCCACCCTCAAAGTATGAAACCCTTCTAAAAGACTACACACAACTAACATCGCTTAACAACTTTGACACGCCGGTGAAACATGACGTTGAACACCACATCGTCACCACGGGACCGCCAGTATATGCTCGTCCTAGACGTTTGCCTCCAGCACGGCTTAAGATTGCAAAAGACGAATTCGCACACATGTTAGAGCTCGGTATTATTCGGCCCTCCAACAGTCCATGGGCGTCTCCACTACACATGGTCCCCAAGAAAGAGCCTGGGGACTGGCGACCATGTGGAGATTACCGAGCTCTTAATAATGCGACCGTCCCTGACAGGTACCCGCTGCCACGGATTGAGGATTTTACTGCATCACTGCAAGGGTCCAAGATATTTTCAAAAGTGGACCTCGTGAAGGCGTACCATCAAGTTCCCGTGGCACCGCAAGATATTCCCAAAACAGCTATAGCCACCCCATTCGGTCTGTTCGAATATCTTCGCATGCCATTCGGCTTGAGAAACGCTGCCCAAACATTCCAACGATTTATCGACACTGTAGTTCGCGGCCTCACATTTTGCTTCGCTTACCTTGATGACATTCTCGTATTCAGCGCAAATGAACAACAACACGAGCAACATCTTCGCATCCTCTTCGATAGACTTGTCAACAACGGCATCATCATTAACAAAAGCAAGTGCGTTTTCGGCGTCGGCGAGCTAGACTTCCTCGGGCACCACGTTGACAGTCAAGGAATTTCTCCCTTGCTTACGAAGGTGGAAGCTATCGCCAATTTTCCTCCACCGTCGAACATTCGCAAACTTCGGGAATTCCTCGGGATAATTAATTCCTATCGCCGATTTATTCCAAAATGTGCCCACACCCTTCATCCTTTAACTGACCTTCTGCAGGGCAACACAAAGGACTCCACACCGTTGGTGTGGACAGAACAAACTTCACATGCTTTCAAACAAATCAAGGAAGACCTCACTTCAGTTACCATCCTGCTTCATCCTCATCACGACGCCCCAATTAACGTCATGGTGGACGCATCGAATGAAGCCACAGGAGCTGTGTTGCAGCAATAAGTCAAGAGCAGATGGCAACCCCTAGCATTTTTCTCAAAGAAGCTCACATCGTCCGAAACGAAGTACAGCACTTTTGGCCGGGAATTGCTGGCGATATACCTGGCCATAAAACACTTTCGTCATTATATCGAAGGCCGCGAATTTCATGTACTCAAAGATCACAAACCCCTTACATTCGCTTTATCACCAGCGAATGACAACCACTCCCCTCGCGAGATTCGTCATATGGCTTTTATATCCGAATTCACCACTGAGATTCGTCACGTGAGCGGCGTAGACAACAATGTAGCAGACGCTCTCTCTCGCATCGTCATGGCTTCGCAAGTTTTGCTACCACCATCTGTTGATTACCAAGCCTTGGCACGACAACAGGCAGATGATCAAGAGCTCAGCAAACTTCGTACTACAGCTCCTCATCTTATCTTCAAGTTCATTCAGAAACGCACGGCGAGACAGTTGTTTGTGAGATGTTGACAGGCACTCCCCGCCCTTTCGTTCCATCCAGTTTCCGGAAACAAATCTTTGATTCCTTCCATTGCTTGTCACATCCTGGAATGCGCGCAACACGACGACTTTTATCTCCTAGATTTATCTGGCCTAGCATGAACCGCGACGTCAGGGCGTGAACCCGAGCATGCCTCCAGTGCCAACGCTCAAAGATAAGTCGACACACAGTTTTGCCTTTCTGTTCCTTTACCCCTCCCGACCTTCGACTTGACCAGATCCATATAGATTTGGTTGGACCGCTGCCACCATCGAATGGTTATACTTGCTTGCTCATCTGCATTGACCGCTTTACACGTTGGGTCGAAGCCATCCCAATCCAGGACATCCGTGCAGAAACGGTCGCCCAAGCTTTCATCAATGGCTGGGTGTCCAGATTCGGCGTGCCTTCATACCTTACAACAGACCGAGGTCGCCAGTTCGAGTCTACCCTTTTCCGCGAACTCATGACCATCTTAGGAACTTCGCGCATTCGTACAACAGCATATCACCCTATATCCAACGGACTGGTAGAGCGATTTCACCGCTCACTCAAAACCGCACTTCGGGCCCAAGATACAGACCGAACTGGGATTCCGCACTCCCTTTTGTTCTTCTAGGGCTCCGCACGGCTTTGAAGACTGACATTGATTGCAGCCCTGCGGAAATGCTCTACGGCACAACCTTACGACTTCCAGGAGAATTTTTTTCAAACGGACCAGAAGATCCAGCACCGGATCCTACGAGCTACGCGACAAAATTGAAGCGGATAATGCGCACCATCCGACCTACCCCTCCCCGCCCCCAACAACGGTCAGCCGTCTATGTCTCAGCCGATATACATTCATGCACACACGTTTTTCTTCGTTGCGATGCTGTGCGAAGGCCACTTCAGCAACCTTACGATGGCCCATATCGAGTCATAACTCGTGGCGATAAACTTTTCACGATTGATATTAATGGCCGACGAGAAACTGTATCAATTGACCGCTTGAATCCAGCCTACCAAGAATCGTCACATGCGAATGCTTTCAGCGAATGCTTTCAGCGAATGCCTTAGCGAATGCTTTCAGCGAATATTTTGCGAATTTATCTACAACAAACGTTAATACTGATCCTTGCAGATACATAGAAGTCAGAAATAGCCATTCCATGTTTCTTGAACCTGTCACAGATGCTGAGGTATTTTTTACATTTATGCAATTAAAAAACAGCTCTAGCTGCGACTGCGATGATCTTCAAATACGCCCACTAAAGTTCGTTATTGATATATTAGTGCCGTACGTAACCCATATTTTTAATCTTTGTTTTTCGTCTGGAGTATTTCCTACGGCGATGCAACTGGCGAAGGTATCTGTCCTTCACAAGAAAGGAGATAAAAATAATTTCAGCAATTATCGACCGATTTCAATTCTTCCCTTATTTTCTAAAGGCCTAGAAAAAGTAATACAGTCCCGTCTCGTACAATTTGCGAATAAGCACGATTTACTCTCATCTTCGCAGTTTGGTTTCAGAAAAAATCGTTCCACGGAATCAGCCCTCTTATCCCAAAAAGAATATATATTACAAAATTTTGAAGAAAAAAGAACGGTTGTTGGCGTGTTCGTAGATTTTACAAAAGCCTTTGACTTCGTGGATCATAACATTCTGCTTTGCAAACTAAATTACTATGGTATTCGAGGGTTGCCGTTAGCACTTCTCAAATCATACTTGAGTCACCGCCTTCAATATATTAACATTAGTGGTCATTCCTCTGATAGAAAGCGTATTATTTCAGGGGTCCCACAGGGAAGTATTTTAGGGCCCCTTCTTTTTAACCTGTATATAAACGATATTGTGAATATAGACCCTGTTGCTAAATTTGTAATTTATGCAGACGACACTAGTATATTTATTTCCTCTTTAAATAGTGATGAAATTGCGGATGATGTTAATTTTACTTTGTCAAGGTTGGCGGCGTGGGCAAAGGAAAATGGATTAAGTATTAACACTGCAAAGACAAAGGCTATTTTCTTTCGTCCAAAAAATAAACAAATTTTTATGCCAAGGCCTATAGTATTTAGCTCAAGTCCAATAGAGATCGTGGAAAATTTTAAAACACTAGGTGTCTTCTTTTCTGAAAATATGTCATGGGATAGCCATGTAAATTATTTGATTTCCAAATTGTCACGTGTTGTTGGTTTAACGTATCGCCACAGCCAATTTCTACCAGTTCGCGTGAAATTAATTATGTACAATGCTTTGTTTTACTCACTCCTCAGTTATTGTAACCTTGTCTGGGGCACAACAACGGCATCCAACCTGAACAAAATTTATCTGCTTCAAAAAAAAATGTTAAGAGCCATCTTCAACGCGCCTTATGACTCTCACACTGAAAATATGTTTAGAAATCTGCAAATATTAAAAATTCATAAGCTATCTGATTATAGACTTTTACTCACCATTAAGAATGAAATTAAAAAGGAAAGGGTTCTTTTAAACCAGATAGTTAGATTAGAAAAAAATAATACGGTTTACTTGACCCGCCATAATGAATATTGGAAGGTTCCCACATGCAGGTCAAATTATGGGCAGCAAATGCTTCGGTGTTTAATTCCAAAACTTCTAAACAACTTTGAAAAGGAAAATGGAAATATAGAAACCATATCTACTAAAGAGTTGCGTAATATATTTTTACATATTTAAGTGTTCTGTGTCTTGTTTCTGTTATCTCATTTGATAATGTATAATTTTCTGTATATTTTTTTTTTTTTTTTTTTTGCACGAAAACTGTTTGTTCACTGGCTGCCGATGGGGCTGAGGGCCAGTCAAGCTTCTTGTTGAAGCTTTTTCCCTTTCGCTCCACCATTTCTTTAAATGGAAATAAAGATTATTATTATTATAAACATATACCCAATCTCTTGACAACACTGCTATCTTTGCACGCTCACAGAACTTTGCTTCTTCACGCGACGCTTCGACACAGCCACGATCCTCCCGCGTACGTTTTCTGCTACCACATGCCCAGACATCATGAACATTCCCTGAACATGTTCCCATCTGGATTTTTTTAAAGGGGGGAGCTATTGTAGCGTGCATTCTATGATTCACATGCCGGGACAACCATGCCGGCGCAAGAGCTCGGGCTCGCAGCGCTCGAGCTACGAGGACCGACTGCGAGACCACGGGCGATTATATAAATGCTTTTCTTATCGTAACAGTCAGTCGGCCAATTCTTGTTTCTCTACAATTTGTTGGAATATATGAGCCTATGCCAGGAGTCCAAGTAGAGTGGCCTGAAGCGAGTTTATTTTACAAGTAAATATCAAGAAAGTATTTTGATTGTTTGCTTTAATTTATTTATTGTTCTTTGAGACATTAGTCCCCCGCTTGTAGTATTCGTTATTTCGCTAACTTAACTACTGACCGCTTCTTTCACACGGATCGTCGATAGGTCATGCTGGGTTCTGAAACTCGAACAAAACGATCAGCGTAGCAAGTTCACACTTGGAAGGCTGCGACAAGAAAGAGGCGTCCCGTTTCGACTTCTACCTACAAGCATTTACCATGTAGTGTGTAGTATCCGACTGATAAGTGTTAAACCCCCTGTCAGAAGGACACGTTAAAGGTATTCAGAGCAAACTCCTTTAAATGATGATGGTAGAATAAACCAACCAAAAAATCGATTTTGCAGTCTTAGTGTTAACGAATTATATGCATTCTAAAAAACAAAGCCAGAAAGTGGCAAGAGGGAACAAGCGTTCCAAGTTAATTAAATAGGACGCCGAAATCCGCGCTCTTTGGCCATTTACCGCTGTGGGGAGACATAAGATTGTTTTTCTCAAAATAACATTTTTGACATTTTTGCAAATTTGGTATACCTTTACTAAGAAACTAGTTATCCGATTACAATAACGCTTTTACAGCTCATAGCGAAATAGCTTTCCAACAGTTTGAACCTAAACGTTTTAAGAATTCAGTATATTATAACGCAAGACAAAACTTAATACTAGAAATTTCCTTTTTAATGGCTTAACACTAGAAAAAACAATATCTCTTCTTGCATGCTGCCCGTTTAAGCTTATATTTCTTAGGTTCAGCTTAATACAAGTAAAATGTAGGACATATGTGCCAAATTAAATGAGCATCCTATTTTTGTACTTGAGAAAAGGTACATTGAATTTCGAACTCAGCTTAAGATTTGTCTCTTTGTTTCTCAAAAAATAAAAATTTCTTGAGTAAAAAAGGAACCGAAAGTTAATTCCAAAGGTGTATTCATTCCATGGATAACATTTCCCAATAAAAGATGGAGTAGATCTTGAGATAATAATAATAATAATAATCTTTATTTTTTGGGTGCCCAAAAACAACCACATTGGTCTTCTTATTGGTGCACCAACACAACAAGCAAAATGAGCAAGCAAGTACATAGGCTCTAAACATTTACTAAAAATATAAAACATCCAAAACAAACATAAGGCTAAGGGGCTAGAATAATATCATTTAAATCGCAACGGTACATAGAAATTGATACAGATATATCAAGGTGGGGTGGAGCGAAGGTATTATATAATGACTGAATCCGTAAGAGAGGTGAGGTGTTACATGGCGAGCGAACATCAAAACAAACAAAGAGTCTAGTTACTCGGAATGGAATATGAAAGTTCACTTTTGCAAGGAGTTGAGCCGAATCAACAGCACCATTCGCAACCTTGTGCAGAAAAATTAAATCACGAAGCAGTTCTCCTTTTAGACAGTAGAGAAATAGATAACATTCTTATTAGATATTCATACCAGTGTTGCGGAGTTGCCACTCCGGAGTTGGAATGATTCCGGAATGATTCCTCATTTTTGGCGACCCCGGAATGGAATGGGAATGGAATGGCGGCAACGTTCAGGGGAATGGAATGGGAATGGAATTAGATGCCTTTTGCCCGGAATGGAATGGAAATGGAATGGGTCAGGTTCTTTATATTTATTTATTTATTTATTTTTTTACGTTCAGCTATACCGAGCCAGTCAGGGAGTAGGTTGTTCAGAAATAATATGAGCAGGAAACCGCGAACCCGCGTAAGGCCCTAGCAGACTTATGCGCAACAGAAAAAAATGCAATACAAAAAACAAGCGTCAAAGCAAAGAACAGAGGGTGGAGGGGATGGGGGGGGGGGGGGGGGGGGAGAGACGGCGGTGGCGCCTTTCACCAGGGAAGTTCAACACATATCCGAATGCGTCTGCGCCTGTAATATTGCACGGCTGGTACGTCATCAGCCGACGTGAACGTGACCTGCTGCTCTGGTGATCCGATACCCAGGAAGGAGGCCAGACGTGGCCTCGCTGTGCGGACCCAGACTTCGTACACTTTCGACTTGTCTCGAGCGCGCTGTTTGTCGAAGAGCTCGCACCTGTGCCGGCCATCTCTGGTCGCAATCCACGAGGTCTCTGTTGGAATGATGTTAGGCGAAACTTGAAGACTTCCATTTATGCGTTGGAGGCGGAGAGTCGGCAGGAAGGACCATCGCAACAGGAATGCCACCGTATCGATTTTTCAACCGTAACAGAAGGTAATACATGGGCTTCAGGATGCTTCAGGTGGTCCACTTTTCTCGAAAATTCCAAATGCAACTGCCTGCGTGGTCTTCAACGAGGCCAGCTACAACGAAAGTATGTATTGTCCTTTCATACAGCAGCGTGGGTAAAGTTTCATGCTCAAGGCAACACCCACAGATTCAAGAATATTAGTTCATCCCACCGTGACGTCATGTGATCAGTGCTGACAGGGGCGCCCTTATTGGATAGGGAAGTGGTGATGTTTTTATGGACTTTATTTTAGATGTCGAATTTTTTTCGCATCACTGGTCAGTCAGACAGGATTCCAAGGAAGGGACCGCGGTCAATCCTTGATGGAAAGTTTTTTAAACCCATTTAGGACTCTTCGTCCGGAGCCACTACCTTCAAGGCGAAGTTCCAAGCCTGCAAAAAAGCGATTTCGGGACCAAAAAAAAAAAGAAAGTTCCTCTTCAAACTTAAAGCCTCATCTCAGTTGGCGTCTCAAAGAAATTTGAAAAATGTATTGTATTGTCAGTATTTATATTTCTGCCCTCCCTAAAATGTATTCTTGTATTTGTATTTCCAAAGACTTTTTGCCTCTTTTTAAAATGTATTTCCGATACGTATCACGATACACTTTTATAGATATATTTGAAACTTGAGTATCAGTATCTTAGCAGCTATTTTCATCTATCCCAGTATTTGTATTTCAAAATACATTTCTGAATATTTCTGCCCAACCCTGCTACGTAATGCAGCTGTCAAGTGTCACTTTTAACGTTCAGGAATTGGAGGAATGGAATGGAGCGACTCAGCCATTCCAGGAGTGGGAATGGGCTCAGTGTCCCCATTCCTAGGAGTTGAAAGGAATGGAATTATCGAAAACTCTGATTCCCCGGAATGGAATTGGAATAGAATGGGGGCGCCCATTCCGCAACACTGATTCATACCAATAATAAAAGCGCCGCTCAAAGTATCCACCATAAACAATCCGGACAAGTCTTTTCCGGACATTTTCTATGCTCATAGCCTGTGTGTTAGAAATCGAGTTCCATACGACAGAAGCAAACTCGAGTCGTGACCTCACTAAAGAATTAAAAAGGTTAACCAATGAATGAGGGTTTCTAAAATTACGCGTCAAACGAGAAATTACCCCTAACGCTCTAAAAGCATTGCCTACGACCAATGACACATGATTTCTAAAAGATAAAGCGCTGTCAAAGCACACACCAAGGTCCTTTAAGATTGATACACGCTGTATGGGCGATACATCGAGATAATAAGTAGACTCAAAAACAGAATGCTTACGGCAAAAAGAAATAACTTCTGTTTTTTGGGGGTTTAACAGCAATTGATTATTTTTATACCGCTGAAGAACGCTGGTAACGTCATCTTGTAGGACATCGCAGTTTTTAAGACTATTAATGCTCTTGAACAACTTAAGGTCATCAGCAAAAAGAAGTAGTTCGGAACTGTTTACGCAAGACAAAATATCATTTTTGAAGATCAAGAACAAAAGAGGGCCCAGTATTGATCCCTGGGAAACTCCGGACGTCGAAAAAAAATTTTCAGAGAAACAGTCACCAATCCGAACAGAGTTTCGGCGCAGTGACAGATAGCTGTCAGTCCATTCGGATAATTCAAGACACACTCCATATGAAGACAGTTTAAGCAAGAGTAATTTATGGCTCACTTTGTCGAACGCTTTAGACATATCAAAATATATTGAGTCGACTTGTCCTCTATTATCCAGAACTAGGGCAGAAAAGTTTAAAAATGTACATAAATTAGACTCGACTGACCGGCCACTTAAAAAACCATGCTGCAAAGAAGTTATTTTTCGTCGGGAATAAAATAGCATTCTCTTACGGATGACAAGCTCGAAAACTTTCGAAAAGCCACAAAGCAAGGGAATTGGGCGATAATTGGTAACAAGGGATACAAACTTAGAGCCAAGATGACCGGTTTGCACTAACATATCCCCCCCCCCCCTTTAAAAAAAAAGGCCAGTCAGCTCCTGATCTTGCGCTTAATGACCTGCTTTGATTAGTCGACCCTTTAATATAGTTCGTCTGAAGGCCTTTAACGTGCCCGTTTGACAGAGGTTTCTTAAACATCCAGCTGCACAACGCGTTCGGGGTCACAGTCGGTGTTAACCCTTACGAGAGATGGAACAAGAAAACACAAATCCCCTCGATGGGCAGGCAAGAATAACCTAGATAATCCCACACCCAATAGGCTTACTCGATCCGCCAGCCAGGAAACAGCAGTCTGATAAGGAGAGGCGCAAAAATGTACCTATGATGTACTACCGGATTCGAAGCAAAATGCAACGATGATGGAACTTCCAGCGTACCACCGGCGCAGCGTCCGGAATTTGGGTTGCGCTAGGCGAGTGTCATATATTGGAGTGGGACGCACACCCTCGCCAGCGTCCTACTTTCCACTCCGCAGGTTTATGAGTTTCCAGAGGCCCCCAGGAGGCGCAGCATGTGTCGACGGCGACGCCGTCCAGTGTTCGCCTTTCATTCAAACCCGATGGTACATTTTATCAATGAATGACGCTGGTACATGTCTTGCCGTATTAGCTACCAGACCGTCGAACACACAATCATTTCGTTGGAGTTTTTTCATCGAAAAGGCACACAAAATATGACGGTCTGTTTCCGTTGTTGCCGCTTTACCTGAGTGAACACGACCGAGCCCGATCTCTGGGCAACTTTACCAGGTCGAATGAGCTGGTGAAGCAAAAAGCAACGCTGGAGGCGTGTAGCTTTTCGAAAGCCAAGGTTGAAAACCTTTACTCGGAAAGAATAAATTGGCTTTCACCTGAAATGGAGCCCAACTCGCACCGTCTAGCCGACTGGTTACCGCTGAAAAAAATTCACCTGGTCCGAGTTGTTTTTGCACGGGAACCAATCGCCTAGAAGACGCAACTTGCGCTCCACTTTAGGTAAAAGTAAATTTAATAATATGTATATCTTCTCCACCGTGTTTTTTTTTTTTTTTCTAAAATACTTGTATCGAAACATTACTTCAGAGCTAGATTTAGGAATTCGGCAGCGCGGAGGCCCGGTTACGGCGAATACATTCGATCACATTTTGCAGTAAATAGAGCCGTCGCCGAAGCGGAGCGGCGCCCCCCCCCCCCCCCCCCCCCTCCTTTTTTTTTTTTCCGAGGTGTCGCACGATCCCCATAGCAAGAGTACACACCATCGAGTCGCAGGATTCCCATAGCAAGAGTACGCACCATCGAATCAGACTGATTGGATTCGAAAAAATCACGAGAATAACGGGGGAGGATATGACGTATTTTCCATAACACGGCACGGCAGAGACGGAGGAAGTGAGGGATCTACTCCCATCCAAGTTATAGCATTACAATTACCCATTTTGTTCTTAGCCCGAGACTGAGGCAGGAAAAGAGGAAAGTTTCAAAGTAGAAGAAAAATGAACAGTCAAGAAGACGTCTCTAACACAGCTAAAGACAAGTTTATTTAGTTATTCTCGTATATACACTCCACGAACTTCACCACAGACCAAATAAACTTGTCTTTAGCTGTGTTAGAGACGTGTCCTCGACCGTTAATTTTTTTTCTACTTTGAAAGTTTCCTCTTTTCCTGCCTCAGTCTCCGGCTAAGAACAAAATGGTTAACATCCACCAGCTCGCCTGCGCACTCACTGCATTATCATTGATTACAATTACGATGCGCACGCTAAGCACTCTGCAGAGCCCAAGCGAACCAGATATTATTATCAATCTTTACCCTTGCCGGTTTAAATTTGTATTAATACTGTACCGGCGTAAGGTCACGCAATCACCACTGTGTGAAGTGCGTCTAAAAATCCATATATTAACAGTCATGCTTGACTGGCTAACTTTCTTGTCTCGTCAAGCCATCGTAGCGGTTTGCCGAGGTAACTTTGAGTTTTCGCTTCATAAATTTTTACAACGCCTACTTTTCTTTGTTTTTTGCCATATGGGACAATCCTTGATTCAGCTGGACAATTGATTTGCGCTTTCCGTTTTCTAAGTGGAAAGCAATTGCAATGGCAGAAACGCACAATATTCTATCAAATGTCATTGACAAAGGAACAAATCTTACTAGACATGATATCAGTTAGTATCTTGCCTTTAAAATGCACTGTTAAGGTGAGCGCGTACTTGTGCTCACCATTGTGTCGCCTACACATTTGACCTCTGTCAGAAGTCAAAGCAGCATGCTTGAAAATAAACATCTCAAATTATGCTTTTGTCGCCGCGATGCAATACTATATTGGATAGCATCACCCGAGATAATTCGCTATTCCCAGCGGCAGTCTCGCAGGTTTTTGCAAACACAGGCCTATTTCTTCGACAAAACCTGGGATCTTAATCTGGCACTTCCACCACCCTTGGCATCGCACAAGGCAAAGGCAACTAGCTGAAACCTTTTTCACAGCCGTCCTTCCCACGGTATTCTCGCATGATTATTTCACCGAGAGTTTGTGTTAGTCTCAGCTGGATAGTTCGCTTTGCTTTCGCGATGGCGGTTTGAATGTACAACGTTGTTTCAACCTCGGATGCCGCGATCCTGCCGACGTTAGAACGCGACCAGGTTCGGCTTTGTTAACCTTGATGCGAAGTTTCCCGAAGATTAAGGTGATGCTCGACTATTATGGGGGTGTGCATGAATTGTAAACGAGTTAGCTGAACACGGGTGAAATTGTAAACGAGTTTGCTGAACACCTAGCTGAACACGGGTGAAATTTATCGGGTGTGTCGTTTTATATTACAAAATTACTTTCTTCATAGTATTTTTTTTGCTGTATTTTATATTGCGTAAAATTAAAAAAAAAAACGAACGACTGTACAAACTAATTTTTTCAGCTCTCGGAGTTTTGTTTTCAAAACGTGGGACAACACAACAGCAAAAAAAAAAAAAAAAAATCGAACTTTCTAAAGTTTTGCTGAAAGATTAAAGTTTCACCGAACCTTCGAACACTTAGCAAAAGTTGACAAAGTTCGACTTTTCTGTTGTTTTTGTTTGTCGCTGTCGTTACAAACGTATTTGTCATCCCTATACTCCGCTTGACCCTAAAATAATTCTCGGTAGGTCATTTCAGGCAATGCAATCGCGTCAAGTAATTATGTGACAAACGCCGCGCACGTCGGCGCTCGCCTTCCGAAGGTCACGTGGACACTCAGGCGGCATCGGATTTGCTTCGATGACTCATAGACCCTCTGCTCTCCATCATAAGTTGAAATGGAGCGTCGTTCCCACCGCCACCAAAGTTTACTTTCCACGGGCCAAAGCTCCCGTCGGGTCCCAACTTCTCGCTCCGAGGGACAACACCGGAGTCAAATCAATTTCCGGATCCGGACGTACTTTCTCGCCTTATCCCCGCCCTCGGGGTATTTGCTTTAGGAGATCGCGCCGCCTCCCGCCTGACAGACGCGGGGAAAAGACGGAAGGCTCCGTTTTCTTTTAACGGGGGCCTGAATGAAGCGCGCGGGGGTTCCTCGATTCACCAAGTCTTGAATTCAGGCCTCGATGATTATCTGAGCTCTCCCTTGCCCCCCCTCCCCCCGGTCCGATAATTGAATCCCGAGCTTAAGATTCAATTATCGCGTTATCGAACAGTCCACCCGCGCGGACGTCTCTTTCGTCGCTTCAATCCCATTAGCGAGGCAGCAGCCGTCGTCACCGCACACCGCACCTGTTTTCTGTCTCTGCTTCTACGCTTTGCGCCACGTCCGAAATTTCATCTCTACTTAGGACGATTTTTGTCTCTTTTTGACGTAGGATGGGTTTAAGAGGTAGGATTCGTGAGAACAGTGTGGCGGAACGCCACAGAAACCGTTACGAAATATGCAGCGAATACTAAAGAGTAAACTACGTATAGAAAAACAAATAGTCGAGAATAAATAGCGGTAACTCTAGGTAAAAAGACAACTCAATAAATGCCCCACCGAGAATCGAAGCCACGACCCCACAATTTTGAGCCCCGAACTACATCACTGTGGCGAGAGGAGACTAGCGCAACGTGCAAACCCGATCTATGTCGAGGGCGGGAAGCGTGTGGCAGACCACGTGATCAAGTCTTGGGAGCATATCACGTAATTTGTTGTCACGGAGAGATATAAAAAAGTACATGCTATAGTAGTAGTGAAAAAAAAAAGATGAACTCCAAAGTTTACCTAAATATATGCGATAAACATCTTACAAAAAATCTAACGTATAAATTCTGTAAATACTGAATTTATACGTAAGATACGGATAAATTTCAGCAATATGTTTAGTTCCGTGAATTTTCACGATGGATGCGTTCGCACGTCTGTTTTCCCCGAAAAACCATCACGCTCGACAATCACGCTCGACTGCAACGTGAGACAGTCACACGTAGCCTAGAGTTATATAAAGCACATAGGCCCATAAATGCCATTATAAAAAGGAGAATACAAGAGTACCCCCGACGGGGACGGGACACAAATAATTGCCAGCCTAGAGACACCGAAAAAGCTACGCTTCGTGTATCGGTGCTGCATTCTTGGAATATTTTACGGGCGCCGCCTTTTTGGAGTTCAGTCCAGAGCCGGTGCACGGATTCTTTTTCCAAAGCATCGAGCGACATCGACGGTGGCCATTTGTCGGGCACCAAGCGCGCGATTGCATCCGAGTCGTCACCGAACACCGAAGCAGCGCTCGTTTTCAATCCGAGCTGAGCCGGTTTGACGCCGAACGCCGACGCCACCGCACTCGTGTTCAACACATCATGAGAGTACGTGCCCACACAATGGCCGACTCGGGCTATTGGCGCAGAAGTTACTAGATGGCGCCACACACTTTTGAAAATGATTGATTGGTGGTAGATACCACCTGCAAATGCAACTTTCTCAGCTAGATGTATATAATATACACGCTGTGAGGGGACCTTCTGGCGATGTCGCTTCTCTCCGTCGCAAATGGTTTTATCCTTTCAGAAGAGCGGAAAAAGCGTTTCCCGCAATTCCTGGTTAAGCTTCGGATAACTGGAAACCATGATATTAAGCATCAAGATCGCTAAAAGCTTCGCCACTCCTAAACCTATTTTGTGATTTGAATTTTACCGATCGGATTTAGCAGATAGCGGGTACGTGGGAAAGCTCACTGGCTTGTGCAGAAACACGGGGCGTGTTGTGTTCACGATTTTCACTTTCGGATTTCATCATCATCATCAGAGTTTTATTGTGTTCCCCAAACAGCTTTAGGGGCCTTGTTCCCTAAATGTTCTTCGACTTTGTTCTTTGACGTTGTAATTGGCGAATGACGCACTCTCTCTGGCTGCGCGGCGATAGTAAGACGCTCCAAACTCGCCGCGACCTGCAGTTTTTAGGCTAGCAGTTGGTTTCTAAGTCATAACTTCAGACTAGATTCGTCGTGCTCACAAAGACCGAGGGAGACAAAATGTGTTGAGCCACGAAACGATACGCACGATGTCTGCGGTTCATACTTGGATAGTAATTCAATTACAGTAATTAAATTACCCTAATATAATTACTTTTTGATCATTTGTCATTGAAATGATTTACTTTGGGCTAAAATAAACTCTAACTGTAATTTAATTACTTTTTAGCATCGGTGATTGCAAAATTTCGGGCACAATTACAGTTACTTCTGCAAGACTGCGTCGCCGACGGAATCCCTCTGGAAGCTTCGGAGCTCCAACGAGCGGCCTAGCGTTCGGTGACACACTCGCACACACAGACACGCGCGCACACGCACATTCACGCACGTGCAACAAAAATAACTTTGCGTTGTTTGTTGTCTAGTTGCTTACACTGCGGGCTGAGAGAAAATCCTCTTTGAAGCCTACCTCAACGGCGCAGTGCGGTGCCGTCTGCGGTGCGAGCATAAACCAATAGTGTAAACATGTCAAGATATTGAAAAAAAATCAAGCTTCCGCTTTTAGCCTTAGTTGGAAGATTTTAATCGTCTATGAAGCTTTTTTTTTTCAGTTCGTTTACGTCTTGCTTAAAGGACTATCGTATAATTGAATTTTTGTATGATTTTCCAGTTCATTTCCTGATAGTTCTATTTTGGACATTATTTGCATAAGCATTGTGAGACAGACCTCGCCTTTGTGACTACAGGGTGGTCGCACTAGCCCTGCACGCAGCAGACCCCCCCCCCCCCCCCGCTTCCCTCCCACAATAAACACGCGCAAATGTAACACCAGCTACACGAGAAGGCCAGCACACGCCTCCAGTGACGTCATGAGCTGAAGGCTTCGCGCGTAGCTTTTACGTCGTAGAAACGCGGGTTTTCGCACTATTCATTTTCTATGAGCTAGCATGAGAGCTGTGAACGCCGAGTGATTTAAAGAACGAATTTTAGAACGCAGAAAAATTATTATAACCTACAATTATTGTAGTGGAACACAAGAAAGTGATATTTTGAGACAGATGTGTTATTGTTTTACGCTATAAATCGGATGGTGTAATTTTCTCTCAACGACATGGGAGTTGTATAAAAAACTAATTCCCATGAAATGACAATAATCGATGTAGTAAAACCAGATAAAATGAACTACAGTAACAATTGAGTAAATGATGCGGAGGCATTAAGTTCATTTCATTTTATTCACCTCAAAGGCATCCAAAGACGCATTACATCAGGGGGGATTAAAAAATAAAAGGCAAAAAAGTAATTGAACATAAAAAAATAGACACCAACGAAAAAAAAAGTCACACACACACACAAAAACGCTTATTAGCACGTTATTGTTGTGATGCAGTTTTACAAAACAAGGTTCAGGTACACAAATTCATGCACTTCTTTTTAAGTGAAATGGAATATCTCTCAGTTACAATATGGTCAGGTAGTTTGTTCCTGTCAGTGTTGCATAGTACTAAGGAAAAAAAGTGTAAAGTGTAAGTATGGCACTGAAATGGCAGGAATTATCTAATATGGATTATATAAAATTGGCAGCCCAGCACTAAGTAGATCGAAAATCGGAATCTGAGTAATATACATCTTGAAAAAACAAATCTGGCTATGTTTCGTCTTCTTTTTAGACGAAGAAGATTTATGCTAGCTTTTAAAGCGGTGACACTAGTTTCGGATGAATAATCAGTGCATATAAATGAATCTGGCTGCTTTGTTGTGAAGATTCGAGCCGCGAGATTAGGTGATTTAGGTGTGGATTCCAAAATATGCTTGCGTATTCTATTATTAGGAGGATAAATGTTTTGTGTGCGAGTAGTTTTGTCTTAATGGGATCAAGCTGGATCCCTACTAAAAAATCTAATTTCTACGAGAAATTTTTGTTCAGTAAACAGATATGAATCATACAAGATACATAAAATCATATAAGAGCCCTATGAGAACCTCATAAGATATATAAGAACCTATAAGACACTTGTAAGAAGTTCCTTATATAGTTCTTATATATCTTATATAGTTCTTATATGGTTATTATAAATCTTGTATGATTTATGCGTTTATTTAACAGAAGAAATTTCTCATACAAATGGCTTTTTCGCAAACCAAGTGTTTTTAGTGCGCTATTTGTTATTTACTCAATCCATCATAATGAGTCTGTAAAATACACGCCGAAATACTTGCAAGACAATGTTTGTTCTAGTGGTTGTGAAAGTAACGAGCACTGGTTTAGTGCTTTAGTGGAGGACTTAATTACGGACATTTCTTTGCATTTACAGGTGTTAATGTTCATTTGCCATAGAGAACACCGTGATGATATTGTATCTAAATCGCCTTGGACAATATTGTCATCACTATAGGTGTATTCATTTTCCGGTAAATAACTCAAGCATAAGCGAAAAGTATAATTGTCGATTTAATTAATGATGGTAAGTCACTGATATATATTAGAGACAATAGAGGCCCGAGTACACTACCCTAAGGGACGTCTGATGCAACGGTAACGGGACCCGAATTGCCAGAGAAGTATAAAAATAAAAACATTCTAAAATTGTGATGTGCTGGTTTGAAAAATGTATTGCACATATGTATTGTACATAGTTTGAAAAATGTATTGCACATATTCTGAAAAACGTTTCTTAGACCTGTGATAAGCTTGTATAGGTTCAGCAACTCAACGCACTCTGCCTGTTCAAATATAGTACTTGTTTTGCAGCAAGCAACCTATCTGGTTACTACATCGAAAAGGCACCTGTGACCTATTTCTTACCAATGTCATAATGCGAAAACTTTATATTTGCAAAAAAAAAAAAGTGCCGTAATACCCGAGCGTTGCCCCATACGCTGATGTAGACTTGGACGTAATCCGTTACAAGTAACGAAATTACTTGTAATCCCTTACATTTATCGGTAATTTAGTAACGGAATAATTACATATTTTCTAGCGTAATTTTAAAGTAATTCCCTTACATTTTTTACGTAACGAATTCCTTGTAATCCGTTACATTTTTTTTCAGAACCAGCCCCCCCCCCCTTTCTAAAAAAAAAAGATCACTTTCATTTTGGTAAAGTTGAGCGCAGTGACACTGTCACGCGAATTGACCAGCGCAAAGAGAGGCTTCGCACTCAGACAGCTCCGCAAAGCCTTTCTTCTGCAACACCAAGCCCCTGAGTCTATTTTGTTAGACCCTAACAACAATGTCAAAAAATCCAAATAAACATTTCTTAAAAAAAAGGTGGGAACGCAAGGTATATCCGCTTCTTTTTTTTTTTTTTTTGTTTGTTGTGTTTTTTTTTTTTTTTGCGATCGAAAGCGGGGAGAGGAAGACACCAAGTGATTGTATGCCTCTTCGAAAACCTCAAGGCGGTAAGGCCACAGAAAAGAATTAACAATGTCCTTCTCGGTTATAGTGTCACAACACGAGACAACGCTCCGTCTATCCTAAAATCCACTAAAAGAGGTGTGATAATATGTGAAGGTGTTATTGCCACAAGCATCCTAATACGTTGATGCACACTTACCATCCTCTCTTAAAAAACGGGATGTTTTTTTTTTTCTGCTTTGTCCACCTTATTTGACCCTGTTTTTAAAGCTACTTACTTTTTTGTGTAGTCCAACTTCTAGGGTTGGCCCACTTTAGAGTGCCTTCATGTTCGCTGGACGGGAAGCCACCGTAGCCCACTGTATTTGTGAATGCCCAGCCAGGTTATCTGCCTCTCAGTTACCCTTTTTGGGACTCCGCTTTTTGGGAGCATTTCGAAAATGGTAATAGTCTTCCTCTTTTTTCTGTTTTTACCCCAGCAGGACGCATCTTATCTCAAGCAGATATTTTTACAAGTAAAACATAATGGTGGCAGACGTAGACTTGATATTCTGGGCTTGAGGAGAGAGTGAAACTCGTAGCGCGGCTTACTTAGTTCTCTGCTCTTCGCTGCCCGTGGCATCAGGGGACGTCTATTTGGAGAACACCGGAGTAAACTGCAGTCGGTCCGTGCTCCGTGCGTTTTCGAACAGCACCAAGAAAGGTATCTTGGCAAACGTGCGTTTACATTTCCTTGTTTTAACCAACGTTCTAATAATTGTTGTTATGAGTGTCCTGTTTTTTTTCTTCTCTCGATTACTTATATTTATACATTGGAAACTTTTGCTTATTTACCAACGTCACAACCGAGGCTCGACCTGTTCAGAACCAAAGAAAGAAGAATATTGAGCCAAACCTTATTTAATTTCTATTTATCACCTTACTGTTACCAACTCTACTCAAACTCTCGAATATCAGGCAACGGCTGCAACGACAAAGTTTTGCTCTATCTTCGAGGTAAATAGTACTTCCATTGCTTCGCTGAAGAAGCTCAATGCAGAGCATAAAGCATTCGTGAGGAACAATATGACACTCCCATCCAGTGCCTCAGTTCAAAGGGTGTTCAGCGTAGCAGTCGACATATTGAATAAGAACTTTCGCAAAATGTCTGACGAGACTTTCGAGAGTCAGGTGTTGCTCAAAATACTCAAGGTCAATAAATGGAACAGGTGGCAAAAATAAGAACTTGAATAACCTTCTTCCCTTTGTTTTTTGTTTTTTTAGGAAACTATTGTTGAAAGTAACGCCAAGAAAGTAACGGATTACTTTTGGGGGTAACGGTCACTTACTTTTATGGGAGGGTAATTGTAATTGTAATAAATTACAATTTAGCCCTGCGTAATTGTAAATGTAATTCCTTACTATTTTTCAGTAACGTGTACAAGTCTGAGCTGATGTACTTCGACAGTACCGAGTCTGTGAAACGCCACAGTTAGAGCGGCCAAAAACAAGTTTTGTACACAAACAGAAATGGGCACGGGAGCTTCATATTCAAAGTCGCTTGCATTTACAATACAGAAGAGAGTTGTAAATAAGAAATTGGTCACCTTTGAGCACCGCGAAACGATCCTCCTGGTATGCATAAGTTCATGAAATATCCGTCTTGAAATATATTTATACACATGCATCTTGGATGCTGTAGATCTTGTGACACCGAGACGCACGATATCTGTGCAGGATGTTGGCATTTACGCTGTAGCACCACAAGATACCCTAATACTTCATTCACACGGTCAACATAAAGGTACCTTTAACATAGGTCCCTTTGCTATCGGCGAATCAGCCCGTGCTCATGGGTTGCGAGTACATGCCACGCGCGGAAGATCGTGAATTGATTGGCCGCAGAGAATAAAGGTCCCTTAGCTAAAGGTACCTTTACGGTCGTGTGAATGGGGTATTAGACTGCTACAAGGACACCGACTATCTGCACACGCACGCACGCACGCACACACACACACAGGTTCGCCGACTTCAGAGAGCTGTTGCCTCTGCATGAGAATGAAGCGCGAGCATGTTTCTGGCCGGACAGGAACTAATTTGTTTTGCCTTGACCCCATAGCTTCTTTTTTATTTTTTCTAGATGCTGCACTGACACCACTTATAATAGTGCTGTCATCTTGTAAGAAAGGTTCCTCAGTTGAATGCTTTCATTGCAGTCCAACATATGCTTCAGCTCGAACTTATCATCACAGGCAACCGACATACTCTTCCTTGGTCCGAGTTCGCTTCTTGACACCTGTGACGGTTGGCAGCGAGTGTCTTTGATTGTAGAGTTTCAGCTTGTCATTTCTTTTGCTTCGCATTTTTGGCATTAATGCCAGCATTCATCTTGCGACAGAAATGTCACAAGAAAATGCTTGTGCATTTTCTTGCGACAACAACACATGTTAATTTTCACAGGCGTCGAAGTCGGAGGTCTTTTTTTTTTTTGGTGAGTAGTTCCATTATCAGACATGTAACAAGTCGGCACTGGCTGGGCATCACCAATTGGTGAACAATATAGTTGTGTTCTGCAGAATTTACACCAGGAAAAACAAGCCCTCCTATGACGAGTTTCATTGCGAAAGTACAATCTTCCTGTGCGAGCAAACTGTAGCCAACTTGTTTCGTGCTGTCGATGCGGCCTTGCATTTGTCGCCCCTTAGGTTTTTCAAGGTGGCGTAGGCTTCCCGGCTGGGCACGTAGCCCAAGACCGGGAGGCTGTGTCTTATTTTTTACAGCCCAGGGCCACATTGCAGGAATACCACTTTGCAGGTAGGGCGTCAAGTATGCGCTCGCTTGGGAAGATCTTTCTAGTTTCCATCCTTGCTAGCTGTAGTGATGGTTGACAGCGTGCTCCTCAGCAGTAATTTGTTTTCATCTTCGTAAATGTGCCTTGAGACACGTAATATTAGAAGCAAGCCAGTTGCTTATACATTCCGAAGCACATTTCTAAGCTGTCAGTTTTCAGCTTGTCCCATGCAGGCCGTACAGTAGCTCGAGTTCATCAAAGCAGTATCCGGAATGTGTATTTGACCGCTTCTACAGGAAATAGAACGAAAAAGGAGGAAATCATATTAATCCAAAGAAAGGTAATGTAATAAAAAATGGTTATAAAAATACAAAAAAGAAAAAAAGAATGCTCTTCTTTAAAGTGCAACTGAAGTAATTCCGTATTTGAGAAAAAACACTGGCAGTGTTTCGATCTGGTATTTTGGATTACAAACATCAAAATTATTCTTGAATTCGATGTGCCGATCGCGCTATAATAATAATAATAATAATTAATAATAATAATATTTTGCTCCATAGAACTTCCTGGTGTATGGTGAGATTCCTTCGGGAGCCTGAAGGGGCTCCAGCTAAATTGTTAGTATATGGCTTTGGTGCATGGATAAGTAGTAAACTGGTCAATGAACCATATTCCGCTTGCGTGCACTCCAAACTACAGCTCAAACACCCGCTAACATATAGGTCCTACTAGTTAGTTTTAGCGGATCATTTCTGCGCTCCGATTTGGATACGCAGAAACGACACAATGTATCTCTGTTGTTGTTTTTTTTTTGTTTCTTTTTTTAATTGATGTGCTGGTTGCAACCGCAATAACCTATCACTTGCATACCTTCCAAAGACATCCTAATCTGAACCCATAAATGAAGTCATTTTTATTTAGTTCTGCACCTACAAGTAGCGCCAGCATTCGAATATGTTGCTTCCAGGCCAGAACCAAACCACTCCCAAGTATGCATTCAGCGAAAAGTAGAAACAAGAAACGAAACCATGATCATAAAAATTGAAAGTTCTCACCCTGCCATGCCGCCAAGGAGCGAGATCTTCCCGTCGATTCGCTGTATAGTCCACAGACGTGGGAGGAATTCCGTTGACGACGTCCCTGATCTCACAACTAGCGTTCAAGTACAAAGGAAATATCGACGAATCACTACCGCTGTATTTCCTGATATAAAAGGCGCGTTTGGCTCAATAAGTCACAAGGCTATCTGTGACGTCCTAAGCTAAGCCGGAATAGGAGGACGTCTCTACGCGTTGATATTAAGCTACTTAGATAGTCGAATAGTTCACATGCTGACAGCAGACGGGAAGACGACTGAGCGTACAGTATCTCTAGGCGTGCTGCAAGGCGGAGTTCTTAGTGTTACACTTTTAAGTATTACTCTCCTGGCACTCGTTAACGAACTTCCCTGAAACGTCAGAATTTCTCTTTACGCGGACGACATCTGCATATGGACGTCATCAATTACCCAACTATTTAGTTGGATCCGCTTAAAAACATCACTTGAGATCATCTCCAGCTTCGTACAACACTGTGGACTATCTCTATCCCCATCAAAGTCCGCTTCTATGATATTTACCAGAACGAGTACTCATAGGTACTGTCTGGCAGCTGATGGTTATCCCATATCATATGTGAAAACCCACAGAGATTCCTCGGAATAGTTCTGGACAAGTCTTTTGACATGGACACCGCATATAAAGCAAATGAAAAGAAAGCTTCTCGGCATTATTCACCTCATGTGATTCATAAGTGGCACTAAGTGGGGCACCTGTGTAGCTGCACTTCTTCAACTATATAAGGTCCTTTTTGTCGGCCTCCTCCAAAACGGCCTACTGGTACTTCATGGGTTCTTATACCAGTATAAGAACCTTGGAGGGTATGCAGGCTCAAGCTCTATGAGCCTGTCTAGGGCTCCCAAGATGCACCTCAAATGTCGGAACGGTAGCTGAGGCAGGGGCTGCTCCAATCGGTGCGCTCAGACTTCAAGAAGCCCTTCGATCACACCTCCGCCCCCTCCCAGTGCACAGAGACCACTACCTAGAAGACATCGCAAACAGCAGAAGTGCGTCTGGCTTTTTCCAAATTGTGAATGTTCAAAACTCAGATAGTCCACGTGATTTTGAACCAGAAGAGTTGTCATTGCATTGTCACCACCATGGATATATACAGTAAATGCTATAAAACTAGATTTTACAGGGATACATTGAAGAAAACATACTACAATGGAGGTATTGAGGCAACATTTTCTAGAAACCGTTAATATACATCAGCGTTCCCGAATTCATGTGTACACTAATGGCTCTTCTACTCAAAAAACTTCCAGCTACGGCTTTGTTATACCATCAATAAATAAAATACTCCAGGGAAAGCTAAGCCATATGACATCATTCACGACAGCAGAACTAGTAGCAATTAGAGTAGCAATTCACTTCATCTCTGCGAGTGCCCCAAATAATTGGTCACTCTTTACTGATTCAAGGGCAGGTCTTCAGAGCCTAAAATATACCAAATACAAGAACCTCAATGGTCAGCTCGTACGTCAGATCCTGAAAATTTATAAAAAGGCTATACATAATGGTTCTACACTAATTTTACAGTAGACCCCGAGCCATTTCGGCGTTATAAGTCAACAAAAGTCCTGACTTTGCTGTCAAGAATGCTCAGCATCTTGCATCCAGACTGGTAATCCCATTCTCACGTTCAGACGACGGAGCTACAACTAGCCGCATTACTGCGGCTCTAGTGAACACCCTTTGGGCGAATCTATTATATTGTAGTGTGCATTTTATGATTCATATCCCCCAATAACCATGTTGGTGCGAGAGCTAAGGCTCGCCGCGCTCGAGCTACGAGCACCGACTGCGAGACCATGGGCGATTCTAAAAATGCAGTTTTTTATCGTACCAGTCGGTCGGCCAATTCTTGTGTCTCTACAATATCATTAGAGACACCTTCATAAAGGTGACCCTTTTCTCACCTTTCGTCTCCGAAAGGTGAGAAAAGTCTCTTTCGTCTTCGTCTCTTCAACGAATACGACTGAACGTGACCTCAACGAAATATTACCTAAATCTCACAGGCCAACTGGACTCCTCTCCCTGCAAGGAAATGATGTCATAGAAACGCTGGAACACGTGCTTTGTCGTTGCGCACTCTAAGCTGATTAATGAAATCAAATGATAGACTGCCTGGCTTTTCACAACGGAGAAGCGCTCACGCTCAATCATCTCCTGGGGCCATGGTCATCAACATCGCAAGGAGTCAAATCGACGAGTTCATTGATTTGTCTTCTCCAAGTGATCAAACTTTATAAAACTCCGGAGGACACGCTCCAAAAGTAATTGACAACCACCCTAAAACTTTTCTTTCATTTTCTTTTTTGTTTATCCTTTTTTACCTCTTTCTGCTAGTCCCATGTATGAAGTAGACATCCTGCAAATTCCCGCACCATAACCTCTTCATCTTTGCAATAAGCATGTCTCTCTCTCTCTCTACTCCACGCAATGCATCGAGGGAACTTTATTTTCTCCGCATAAGCGGCAAGCGCGCTGGAGCACTGCGCGTGTAGAGCGCGAGATGTCACGAGCCCTTTTGTGCGCCTGCCTCCTGCGAACTGAACTTATGGCGGCGTCACGCATGCACTCAACGCTTAAGAAAATCTGTCTATTCTTCCCCAGTTTGCTTTTTTTATTTATCTCTCATTTACATTTTATTTTTCTCTTTCTTACTCTTGTGTACTAAAACCTCAGTTGCTAGTCAGCATCCGTCTTCTCTACTTCTATTAGTCCTTGGCCCTAGCGCTGTCCATACTATAGGAAATCTCATGCAACAGAGAGGGACAAGTACAGCTGTCTTGTCAGAGTGATCCTGAATACGTTGACATATAATGTCGCAATAACAAGTGTGCACGATATACACAGAACAATCTTCATATCTTCATATGCTTTATATCCTACAGTGGAAAGACTTGGGCTGCGGCGGCTAAAGAATATAAAATACTAGAATGCAATCGTGAGACGGAAAAAAATTTAATTTCCTCCTTCTCGCGTAACATACTGTTCATTTTGCGAACTCACGCTTCTCGAATGGAGGACCCTTTGAAGCCTTCTATCCTTGGGCAAACGCCACTGTAAACGCGGAGACGGCCGCGAAACCGGAAGACGGCTCGAGAAACAACCCGCTTCGGAGTTTTTATTAAAACAAACACTCCATCCTTTTGTTCATGGAGACGACAATAAAAACGGCAAAAACCGGCCGCGTGCAAGTAGGCTTCACCAGCGAAGAACAAAACAACAAAACGAGCGACTCTTTACGATACTCCCAACGCTAGTTTATGTACTTTCGACTCCGCGCGCGCTTTTAAAGTAGACGTTCATGCAGCAGCAAAAGACGGAACCCAAGATTCTTGCGTGCGCACGCTTCTCGACGACAGCTTGGTTCTTTCAGGTTGTCGCTGTTTACCCTCCGACGGCTGTCCGTTCTTCTTTTTTGACGTCCCGTACCATCGTTCGTGACAAGGCAAAGTTCGACGAGCCGCGAACTCGACCGGGAGGGAGACACCCGATACAGTTCCCGGGAAAAGAGCGTTTATAGCGCCATCAAAAATGCATCAAGGAGCTGCCTCTGTCGGGGGAACAACTGGCGAAGAGCGTCGTCGCGCGGTCGCTCTACGACGGCGCCTCGGCTTGCAAATGTGCGCCCCCTGTCTGCAGGAAGGTCGGTGGTGTCAGCTGGGCGCCGTCAGATGGCGCGGCTTGCGTTGGTTCCGCGTCATTGGGAGCTTTTTTTTTTTTTTTTTTTTTAAAGCGAACAAACTATTTTTGTACTCCCCGGGCTTGAAGGGCTCACAAAACGTCGATTTACTGAGATATGAATATGTTTATATCCTTCCTCTAAGAATATAATGCTCACGTAAAGAAGAATCGATCATTAACAATGTTCGAAGGGTTGCCCGCTTGAAGTTTCAAATGAGAAACGAGTCTACTTTTCCCTCCTTGTTACAAATGAGGTCGCACGTTTAAGGGGACACGAGCAGACCCCTTAGCGACAAAATGGAGGACCCATGCTACAGTCACCTGACCGAAATGAAATTAACTTACGTGATTTGGCAACTGACGCGACGACCACTAAGATATCGATTCTCTGCCCAAGTCATGCACTGGCAAAATGAAGCTAAAATTATAGCGCAATGTATAGATAAACCTTTCGCAAATGTCCCAAAAGGTCGCGCGCAAAACGAGCATTTAGTTATGAGACGTCCCGCGTGTTCCTCTTCGCCCCCTCAGCATCCCCACGTGGCGCTGAAGGGCGCGAGGGAGAGGGACAGAGTAACACACCTACTCTCCTGGCTTCTTCCCCGCACGCCCCTGTTGTGCTACACAGTTCGTTCCCGCACTCCCTCTTTCGCCGCAGACTGAGCTTTCTGAATGACTGCAACAATACTTAAAGAAACAAGCTACCTGGTAGTGATTCGTGGTAATAAAACGCGAGACTCTGGAACACAGAAGCGGCGTTGTGTTGTGTTCGTCCCCTTCTGTCCTCCTGAATCAAGGACTATGGACTTTCTGAATGGTGTATTCGGAAAGGCCTGGGCATGATGCGTCACATGTTTTCAGAAACGAACGTTTGTTTCGATTTGACGCAGATAATTGATTTATTGTTTTTGTATGGCTGACTTTGATCTTATCTAATGCGTACTGATAATGTATACGTGCTGCATGTGACAAAAAATAGCCCACAAAAACCGCATGTGACCTCCTTGATATTGGAAAGAAGACATTATATTAAAGTGTGGTCAATATTTGGCCCCCTCTGGGTATGTCGCGCGGATAGACTACTGCCATAAATCCGTCACCGCTCGTGTTGCATTCTGGTAACCTGTGGACAAGGAGGGAGCGCGTATGGATTTTGTTTCCCACTGATTCTCACAATGCCAAGCGTGACATTACGCCGCAATGAGGCGCTTCGAGTTTGGAACAAGTTTATTGGTCAGTTCGTTAGTGGGTAGATGGATGAGAGGGACCTTAGAAGATATAATTTAGAGAAAAAACATTGCCAGTTTTTATCTTCGTTTACCAAAACCACTTTCTCCCAGACTCCCATTATTTTTTGCTAAAAGTGAATTTACTAATGGCTGAGGCCCTATCTACGACGCCGTTTGCGACTCCAGAAAAACGGATGGCACCTGGCGGGAAAAATACTGAGCTGAACGAAACAGGTACTTTCGCGACTTCTGCTCTTCCCTTGTGGCTTCCGTGATTGCATGTTGTTGGCGGTTTGCGCGATGGAACAGCTTCCCCTGGGACTCTGTTGTTACCGTGGTAGAATCACGCTGCCCAGGTTGCTCTGAAAGCAACCTACGCTACCGCATGAACCAGACATTGTGCGCTTATCAGCGTTCACGGGAACCGGAGTCCTTCCATCGTTTCCCGGATGAAGGCCCAGCCTCCGGAAACTCACTCACGTCAACACATCGCCGCAGGTTTAATACATATTTATTATAAATTATGGCAAACCATTTTGAGCGTTGACGGGTTGAGTTGGCGCATGGCAAGTCATGACCTGTCTACGACCGCCATGTTCGCACGATAGTGGAGACCCTATTAGCGACGAGATGTTTCGGTGGCGCCCTCGTTTGGTTACCTTTCGTGACGTCATTGCCTTGTGAACAACAAGTTCGATGGTGTTTGTAATAAGCATGATGAAAGCTAGAAAGCTTAGCGCTCTCAAAGCAACACTGCCAACACCACCAAAGTTGAAGTTCTTACATTCCTCTTATATCCGTCGATGAGAAAACCTTTGCTGAAGTCATAGTCACCATTCGGCCAATCGTAGAAGGCCGACCACAGCGACGCTTTTGATCGCGCACGTTGCCAATAGGTCGCTGGAGTCGCGCATATCTTTTAAGAACGAATATATACTCCGTTCACCTTGAAGCTTCGACCCCAGTCAGTGCCACATGCCCGAGATTGTGACCTTGAAGCGTTCTTCCGCAGACCGAGCGCTCGCGCAAGAAGGGCTCGCCTCAAAGCCAGGAGCGCGGGCGAGCTCGCGCTTGTAGCCTTGGCTGCACCCTCAGCTTAATTGTTAAAGGAGCGATGCAGCAATTTTTGTACTGTGCACAAATACCGCTTAAAACGGATCCCTAACGTTAATGACCTATGAAACGCGAATTCGTTTTTCACCCCACGCAATAGAAGTCTCAGAAAAAAATTTAAGAAAAACGAGCAGCGTTCACCCCTTCAACTCGCAGCCAGAACAAGCGGCCACGTGATCTGGAGCCGATTATATGCCGCCAGTGTTGATCATAGCCACGCGCTGGGGTTGGCAAAGCGCAGGACACGCGCTGAGTTCCAGACATTGTTATGGCTCGGCTGTTGTCGTCGTTGCAGCGATTGGACACGGGTCACAACCCGAATGCTTCTCGAGCTAGCAATTGTCACGAGCCCAAGTCGAGTGCCCACGCAATGCTCGGGTCCAATTTATGAACCGCATTCAAATATCGTCACTTTGGTGTACTGCGATCCCCGAGTTACGTCATCAAATTTACTTACTAAAGCTTACTGGCACACCTGGGACTCAAGGATACTCACACGCAACGCCATTGGCCAAGAAACTCCTTTTTGCGGTGTAATTTTAAGGACAAAAGCGATAATTTTCATTCAATTTCTCCTTTGCAAAATTTGATGAAGTAACTCGGGGATCGCAGTACACCCAAGTGACGATATTTGAATGCGGTTCATAGATTGGACCCGAGCATTGCGTGGGCACTCGACTTGGGCTTGTGACAATTGCTAGCTCGAGAAGCATTCGGGTTGTGACCCGTGTCTAATCGCTGCAACGATGACAACAGCCGAGCCATAACAATGTCTGGAACTCAGCTGCAGAACCCAGGGATCCTGGGTTCGAGCCCCACCCCTGCCCGTTTCGATCTGGATGAGCATCGTACCGGCGTGCGGTCGTGTATCACTACTGCGTGGTGCACGTTAAAGACCCCAGGCTAGCGGTTGTACTGCACTGGCGAAATTGCTCATCTACAGCGTGTGACTTGTCGCAACTTCAATGGCTGACCAACTACACGCTGTATAAATATCCCCACAACCCCCCCAATTTTATCTGGAACTCAGCGCGTGTCCTGCGCTTTGCCAACCCCAGCACGTGGCTATGATCAACACTGGCGGCATATAATCGGCTCCAGATCACGTGGCCGCTTGTTTTGGCTGCGAGTTGAGGGGGTGAACGCTGCTCGTTTTTCTTAAATTTTTTTCTGCGACTTCTATTGCGTGGCGTGAAAAACGAACGCGTGTTTCATGGGTCATTAACGTTAGGGATCCGTTTTAAGCGGTATTTGCGCAAAATACAAACATTGTTGCATCGCTCCTTGAACGCGGAATAGGTGGTGGAAGCTTGCGTTCAAAGCTCGTCAGTCTCTGCTTTCACGCTGTACATGAGGTAATTTGACCTGGCATAAAAGTTTAATAGACCTTTTGCAAAATCGAAGCTGGCCTAGTTGTTCAGTAGTGCTGCGCAAAATATATCGGAACTCCATTGGCAACTGTGTCGGTTTCAATTTTCCAATCTCACTTCGTGACATTCCGTCCCGACCAAAACGCAGTGCTTGCATTTTCGAATATGGGATTTTCTTTATATTCACATTACTGTTGACGTTTTGGGGGCTCCCCCAACTGCCAGATTTTTTTGCAATTAAGCGTAGAACTACGACAGCAGATGAAAGGAAAGGTATACTGGACAAATCCTTCTGTTTTAGTCTCATCGGTGTCCTCAGCTTCTGAAGTGATCCGTGAGCCAGGAGGACCATGCAGCACTCCGGACTGGTATATCCGGGCCGCCATAAAGTTGTGGGAGGCGGTCCGCTGTATTCCTTCTCCACGCTGAGTCGAGGCAGGCCCTTCGGGCCGCTGGTAGTTCGTGATGTCCTTAGGGCCACTGGAGCTCCGTGTTTCGACGGAGGCTCTCACGAAGATGATTGGGTGTAATGCGAGCGAGCGCTGACTTCATATTTATGCAGGGCTGAGACTCACTATTTCGTCAACAGTGCAATTGAAACCAAAACCGATCAACTCCTCAACATTGCCGAACAGGTCCCATAATGTCAAAGAGCCCCATTGCTAAAAAGGTCCATTGCCAAAAACGTCGCTCTTCATTGACAAAGAGGTCCCATAATGCAGCGCGCGCAGTGTTCCGTGCAAGGATTTTTGGAGGTAGTCTATCCGCCTGGCTTTCTCAAAACAGACCCAGAAGCTGCACCTTCGACGGCATGTTTCCCTTGTTTGACTCGAAACAGGCATTGGAGCCATATGTAGTCATGTGTTGGCCTTTCGCTCAAAGAATCGTCTCCTTCAGAACTTGGTTTCGCGCTGCCATGAACACAAATCTGCAAACGCAGCTGGGTGACTGGTGCGCTACCGAAAAAAATCCGCCTGGTCTGGGCATCGAACCCGGGACCTCTCCATTTCCAGTGGAGCGCTCTACCAACTCAGCTAACGACGGGTTAGACGTCAGTAGAGCAAACAGGTTTTATCAATACAGGAACGCGTCTAACGCGTTCCCGTATTGAACGCGTATTGATCATATCATTGTTAGAGGCAGCGATCTCAAGTTAATTTCAGGGGTGATTATGCAAAACGTTTCCGACCACTATTTTGTATATATTGGGAGTAAATTCTAGGGGAACCGAACAGACGGTCTATAAACGTATTCTAGACAATAGCAGAATAGAAAAAATGATAAGAGCATATAATTGGGGGTCACTATTGGAATACGACCATATTACTGCTTATCAAAGGTTCAGTCACAAGATGAGGTCCATTTATGAGCAGTGTTGAAAAACAGTTAAACTGAAACAAAGAAAACCAGATAATGTATGGATAAATGATGAAATCATGACGTTATGTCTTGAAAGATAGGTTATGGAATATATGTAAGGCAAACGCCGACAATACTCAAATAAGATCAGAATTTCGAAAGTTACGTAATAAGGTAACCGCAAAAATAAGACTAGCAAAAACGTTTTATTACACTAATAGATTTCAGAAGTGCCAGGGAAACCTAAAGAGGACGTGGGACTTGATCAACCAAATCACCGGCTCAAAAAGGAAGCAAACAATTGATGAAACAATTGCAAAGGCTTTGGAGATAACGACGTTGTCTCATTGTGTAATTAATTTAACGATTCTTTTGCTCAAAGGGTCGCTGATCTTAGAAAAAGGATGAGATATCAAGGGGAAGGACCAGAGGATTACGATGGTAGTTTGCATTCTGCATACTTACCACGGATGACAGAAATAGACCTTGAAGATGTAATAAAAAATATGTCACTGGCAAAACCTGCGGGGATTGATAAAATACGATTAAGGAATATTCAACACAATTTTTTTAAGCTAAAAGAAGTTTTATTAAAAATAATAAACGACAGTTTTTAACGGGGTAAGTCCTGGTAGAGTTAAAAACCGCTATAGTTAGACCGCTATACAAAAATGACGATAGAAAGGACGTTTCAAGTTACAAACCTATTTCTATATTGCCAGTTATTGCACAGATTATGAAAAAATGGATATTCAATGTAATGACTTCATATTGTGAAAAGTATACCTTAATATGCTCATCCCAGTACGGATTTCGTAAATATAAAAGCATTGAACTTTCGCTGCAAGATTTTACAGATTATGTCGGCTGCAGTCTAGACAAGAATCATTTTGCGTTAGCCCTTTTTCTCGATTTTACAAAAGCTTTTGAAACAATCGATCACGAAAAACTTTTATTAAAGCTACGAAATATGGGTTTTAGGAGGCCTTTTTATACATTTTTGCAGGATTACATTACGGATAGATATCAACTGGTTAAAATAAGAGACTGTAGAGGTAATGTAATCCGAATTAAATCGGGAGTACCACAGGGGTCAACAATAAGACCTTTACTGTTTAATATTTACGTAAATCAAATTGGAGCACTGCCTCTTGCATCTCGAGTGTATCAATATACAGACGATACAGCCTTGGTACTAGAACATAGCGATGAAACAAGCGCACTTTCAATTTTCCAGAAAGATATATAATTATTAATGGCATGGTTTTCTGACAACCATATTTTTGTTAACTCTAGTAAAACTAAGTTTATGTGCTTTCATAGTCCGTACAAACATGTTAACTTGTCAGCTCCACTGTTCCTTCATTCAGAGAGTTACAAAACCTGTAGCTGCGTACCTTTAGATTATGTTCTAACAACTAAACATTTAGGGATTCAGCTGGATGTAAATTTTTTATGGAATAATCATGTGGAATATGTCATCAAAAAAATGAGAGCCGTCTCAGCCTATTTGTACAGGTTGCGTAGTGTGGCGAACGTTTCTCTGGGAAGGAGGGTACATAACGCACTGGGTGAGTCTATCGTACGTTATGGAATCTCGCTATACGGAATGTGTTCCAACTATAAAAAAACAAAAATCGATAATATACTTTATAAAATTGCTTGTAATATCACATATGGGACAATGTACGAAGAAGTAGAGAAAGATAATAAAATGAATGCCGCGGGAGTGTGAACTACTGAGAGGTTGCACTGTTACGTAATTTTGGTAAAACATTACTACAATAGTGATTTTAAAATTCCTTTAAGAAAAAAAAAACGAGTTATGGGGCGAACAGAAAAGTTCATTCTTCCCAAGATTTATACTAAATGTAAAAGGAATGCAAGATCATACTATGTTCCTTTTTATTTTAATAAGTTGCCAGAACAGCTTCATAACGCGGATTCCCTAGAAAGGCTAAAACAAGACCTGAGACAATGGTGCTGTCAGACGACAGGTGATTGAAGAGGACCACGTTTTTCGCCTGTTCTCTTGTCGGGTATAATTCTCTTTGTTTGGTTTGGTTTAGTTACATGCAAAAAATGCATGCTTTGTTATAACTAACTAAGCAACCTGTTGGACGCCAGGTCCCGCGGACAAGCGTACCCATGCTTTTGCGGGCCGGTCTATGTGCTGTGTTAAAAACGAGACAATAAAATATTTATTATTTATTTATTAATATTTATTCATCAGCTGCCACCAGTATAACACCAACAAGGGTGAAGGGCTTGCATTTTAAGGTTATGATTATCATGTAATTAAGCGCAAAGGTGCAAGAGAGCTGGACAAGAATGACGAAAATAATCCCTGGAGAAGGGAAACAAGAGGAACAAAGGTCAAAAACTCTCGTTCCCCTTCTTGTGGCAGTTGATAAAACCTGTTTGCTCTACTGACTTCTAACCCGTCGTTAGCTCAGTTGGTAGAGCGCTCCACTGGAAAGGGAGAGGTCCCGGGTTCGATACCCGGACCAGGCGGTTTTCTTCGGTTGCGCACCAGTCGCCTAGCTGTGCTTGGAGATTTGTGTTTGTCCTTTGTCCCTCTTGTTCTCTTTCTCCTGAGAATACTTTCGTTATTCTTGTCCAGCTCTCTTGCACCTTTGCATTTAATTGTATTCTGATCAGCCCCCTTTTCAGTTGATTAGTGCTTAATCCAGCAAATAAAAAAAAATGTTAGCCAGACTTCGGATTAATTACATAAAAAAGAAACAGCTTATCTTGAGCTTTGATGCTATAACGGCATGGTTCGTTACTTGGGTGTCTTCCTTTCATTAAAGATTCAGTTGACGTTCAGCGCTCGTCTTGTAAATTCCTTCCTTTGTTCTTGTGTTTCTGCTCGCTGCATCCAGTTGTAATCGTGATTAACGTGATCAGTTCAGTTTTCTTACGTCCAACTGATGAGGAAGAAATAATTAACCTGACTGATGGTCTTAAAACAGTACTGGTGCAGGGGAGGACGGCCTGAAATCAGAACCAATTAAGCATATTTTTAAACTAATATCCACCCCGCTGACACATACACGCAACATGCCATTATTAGCTCGTCTTTTCCCAAGACGAATGAAAGTAGCGCGAGTTTGCGTTATGCACAAGGGCGGTGCCACAAAACGTCTTCAATAATTACAGGCCAATCTCTGTATTTTCCGTTTTTTCTAAAATATTAGAGCAAACAATAAATAGCCGACTAACTAGCTTTTTTTACAAAACGCAAAATAATTTCAGAACAGCAGTTCGGATTTCAGGGGAATAAATCGACGGAAATGGCCCTTCTAAACGTTGCAGATAAAATTATAACCAATATAGAAAATAAGCAATATGCGATCGGAATATTTCTTGACCTTCGAAAAGCTTTCGACTCAATTAAGCACAAAAAACTGTTAACAAAGCTGAGAACCTATGGTGTTAGGGGCAAAGCGCTAGAATGAATCTGCAATTACTTGAGCTCTCGTTAAAAATTTACCGTCTATAACGGCGTTAAATCTGATATTCAACATATCGCAAATTGTGTCCCAAAGGATCCATTCTAAGACCATTATAGTTTATTGTTTATATTAATGATATTGTACATATCTCGCATTCTGCGGACATGGTAATATTTGCAGACGATTCCAATGTTTTTGTCCCATAATGACCTCAGACATCTCAAAAGTGTATCAAATGATTGGTTAAATAAACTCTCCACGTGGCTAGTGATAAACCAGATTGAAGTGAATATTTCTAAAACTAAATATATTGTTTTCAAGACAAAAAACAAGGCACTTAATTATGACATCAATATGAAATTTTATTCAAACAAATTAGAGAAGGTTGAATTCATGAGGTTTTTGGGCGTGTGGTTTCACGAGAATTTGCACTGGGCAACTTATGTGTCTAAACTATGTTTGACCCTCTCACGATCAATCGGCATATTACATAAACTAAGACTTCTACTAGCAACATAGCTTAAGCGCCAACTATACTGTGCACTTGTGTACTCTCACCTGTATTACTGTTCATTGGTTTGGGGAACGACATTGAAAAGCAGTCTTTAAATACTTTTAGTAGACAAAAGAAAAAAACAAGTCGGTCCATTGCATGCTTGTGCTATAATGGTCACACATATATTTATTTTAAGAAGTATAATTTATTCACTACATAACAGTTCATATTTTTCAACTTTGCGAAAGTAATCTTCAATTCTCTCAAAAACAATACGGAGTCCTTTGTTACTCCAATTTCCTTAAGAGACACCCAATACAACTTGAGACGTGTGCAATATGATAGAAGCCAAATACGTACTAATTATGGTAAACAAAACATTGAAACAGCGATTAACACAACTTTCAAATATGCATCCACAAAGTCCCGATATGGCAACTAAATCAAGATCTGCAGATATATTTAAAAAAAGAATAAGGGATTACATGTTCGAGCATGTATAAAATATTGTGTAGAAATGCCACCAGATATGTCATTGCGTTAGAAATGTACATATGTCTTGCTCTTTTTATGTTCTTGCATTTCATTTTTATATACTATACTGTGTGTTCTTTGTAAGAGCTGCGCCGCTCTGAAACCTGTATGGGGTACGGGACCTGGGTAAGGTGTTTGAATACACCTTTTGTCCCTGCCACCCCAAAATAAAATGGCAAATAAATATAAATAAAAACAAACCAACTCGCCTGCATCGCCAGATTGATTCAAATGACTTCATCAAATGAGTACGTAATGCAAAGAAGGTAACTAGTCTCCTAAAGCTGACATCAAATGAGGAAGTGGCGGTTTTACATCGGTGTTAAAGTCCCTACACTCTAAGAAAAAAAGGGTGTAAGCGGGTGCATCAGGCGCTCATGCACCCTTTGCCTGAAAGACGCACCCTCCGTTGAGCAGCCAGTGTGCTTGTAAACCGACAATGAGCATCCCCCTCTCCCTTAAAAACATCTGGGTGTACCAATGCACCGCCACGCTAGCCACGTGCCCCGATCAGCTTGTGCTTGGATTCCCCCGTGGAGGTCACTTTTTGGGTTGGGCAGTTTCTTAGGAAGTATGGAGCTATCCTGTTCCCTCGGTATTGACAGTAGAGTGGACGCTATGCTTGTTTTAGGCCAATCGGGTCTCCGGGTAGGATCACATGACTACAGTCTCCAAGCTAAAGATAAGGCAGAGCACGGCACCTGCCTGAAGGCCAAGGCCACGGATAGCATCCACTGCACTATTAACTTTGGGTCGAACTTTCAAGAGGATATAAGCGACAAATCCTTTCATTGTTGGGTTGCCCCTGAAGATAAGCCTTTGCGAGGCTTATCTTCATTATCCCTTTTGGCCTTGAAGGAGCTGCAATTTTCAGACTCATTCCTTTTTCTTTCTCTTCCTAAGCTGAAAGCATGGAAGAAGGCGCGCAGTTGCCGGACCAATGAAGCGGAGGCTTTTTTTATGCCTCGACTTCTCTGTCTGAGCGCGGATAACGGCAGGAGCGTGATCATGTGGTAGAGGTTTCACGGATGACGTAGTAGCTTTTTTCGACCTCGGAATGTCTGCTTCCCGGCATAGGTAGTTGCTTGTGTGCTGTGCTGCGACCAGCGGGGCTGCCGTAGATTTCGCCCGCGACAACGTATTCGAGTGTACCAAGATTTCCAGTGTTTGAAAAGTCCTACGCGTATATCGGCAACAGGGGATTTCTTCAAAAAAGCCCAAGGAATTCATGTGATGTGTTCGGTGTTCGGTTCGGCAAATTACTGCTTCTGCCACATCGTGTTGAATCTTCACGGACCCCTTCTTTTCGTTTTTGTGTTTGTGTGGTTCTGCAGTGCCCGTGTCAACATATATACCGGATTACATAACTCAAGTCCGGTATTTTCATCGTAAGTGCACTGCAACCTACTCCTTTGCAACAATTGACCGCTTTGTTCCGGATTACCTCTAGAATTAGGCAGTGTCTATTTTCTAGCAGCCGGGAGAATAATTTCCCCGAAATTCTATCGGCAATCGCCTGCCATTAGCTGTCTACAATCATGCGACCACTGCATGTGGAATACTGACTTTCTTATTCTCCTGGCGTTTTGTGAAAACACGTTTTTGTCGATACACGTTTTGTAGACACGTTTCATCGACACCAATGTTCCATCGTCACTCGTTACGCAAAATGCACGCTGTAGGAACATTTTGTCGCGGTGTATCTCTGAGGCGCGTGCTCACCGACCCAGCCCAACCGTTCGCGCCACTTCGTGGCGACAGTCTGCGGCGGCTCATTACAAAAATGTTAGCCTACCTGTCCTACCTATACACGTCACTTCGCGGATACATTCTGGGGCGGCTCATTACAAGAAAAGAAAGGAGAGAAGCTAATATGGAAAAGCTAATCTGAGCTGTCGATAAAACGTCGTTCGATGAATTAAAGGCGACTGCCGGTGGAATTGTGTGGAAATAATTCTACCGGCTGCTGGCAGATTGGACACTACCTAAGACTCACTCCGGTTCTTGTTGGTTGAGTAATCATTTCAGTTGTGTAACAGCTCCTTTGTACGTCTTCAGATATCACGGATTGCTTGCAAGTTTGTACCTGTTTACGGAATAGGCTGTCTAATAAACTTCTATGATATTTGAAAACAATACCATGTGTCCGTTTACCTGCCTTTTTGAAATCACCGGGGCCCACACATTTTTTACTGTTTTCCTTGATGTCCTAAATAGGTTTTTGAAGTCATGAAATGGGTGCATAAAGTGGTGTGACCATGCACCTTTGAATCGGGTGCATCTGTGTTCTCTCCGAATTCAGTGAGTGTAGAAAGAGGTGTAACAGTACACTATTGAACGGGGTGTTCCTGTGTTCCCTTTGAGAGCAGTAGGTGTAGAAAGGGGAGTAATGGTACACTATTGAGCGGGGTGCCTCTGTGTTCCCTTTGAGTGAGGCGGGTTATGAAGCGGTGCAATGGTACACCATCGAATGGGGTGCATCTGTGTTCCCTTTCATTTCATTGGGTGTAGAAAAGGGTGTAGCCGTACACCAGTGAATGGGGTGCACCTGTGTTCCCTTCGAATGAGATTTCTGTAGAAAAAGGTGTACATGTGCACCACACCAATGGGTGTACACGAACTCCCATATTTGGGGTGCACTTGTATTCCCCCAAAGGGTGTAGTATATGTGACAAGCACTTACACCCCCTATGGGTGTACCCTATGAGACCTTTTTTTTTAGAGTGTAGAGGCACGTCCAGAGCCGGTGTATTCACTGCAACTCTTTAAAGCGGCATTCAGCGTGGCATCAGGCGCCACACGCCGATGCGTCCGACCTCTTTTTTTTTTTTTTTCGGGTCCCAACGCGATCATAACTGCGCGTGTTCCCCGTATAATAAGATGTTTATGCGGAGAAAATTAGAATGCGAGGAACATGAACACTTTGCTCCGGCGAGCTCATTTGCGTATCTCTCGTCCACACGTGCGCGTCGCCATTTGCACAAACTGCTTTCTTCTTTATTTATTTATTTATTTATTTTTTGCTTTCTGCTGTCGGGGCCTCGGCCCTGGACGAGGTCGAACGAAAGAAATGTCTGGAGCGCGGCGCCACCGGAAGTTGGCGTAGAGTGCCGGAAGTGAGGGGCCTCGGGCTTCCGGTCTCCGCTCAGCGCCACTTTGGCGTCACTCTTGGGAACGAGATTAAAGCGTGGCGGCCGGCAGATGCGCGTCCGAGGCGTCGGCGGTGTCCAGAGAGCCTAGATATAAGAGCGGGAGCAACTCAGATCATGAAACGCCTTTGCACTACATTCTACGCAGTTTAGCCATCCACTTTTTCCACTTACGCGGAGGAAACGCTGGGGAGGAGAGGAAGCGAGTCCATTCGACCCCTCTCCAGTGTTTGCTCTGCTAAAGGGAAAAAAGTCTAGTACATTGAACAAAATTGAATGAGCTCAAATACCAGTTTAACTTCTGCCATAGTTATAATGGCGGCGACTCAAGCAGGAATTTTGGGTCGAAGTTTAAATTTTTGTAAAAAATTACATGTTCTCGGATAATTCCTATCATAAAAGAAGACGCAAACGGCGAATTCGTCGGATTTCTTGTTCTCGAGTTATAGACCGTTGAAGCGGCCAAGGTGTAAACTGACGTTTCTCCAGCTAATCGGATGTGCCCATATTTAACTCCATCCCTTTTCCCTACTGTTTATGCTACATCAATATATCTTTTTGGGAACACTCTAGAGATTTTTGTTTATGGTAATTAAGCGTCCACGTCATAAAATTTGTAATGTCTTTTTTTAATTGCAAACCGCCTCTTTCCGACGATATTTGACGAAGTACAGCAAGCTGTGCTGTGTGACCCTATCAACATCTATTCATGATCTGTACATCACCGTGAAACTCCGATTGAGTTCTTTCTTTGGAATATAATGTCAATGTTTTCCGCTAAATATACAATGCGCTACATCTGCCTGAAAAACGAATATTTCGAAAAACTAGCAAGTTTGGAGTCCATTTTCAAAAAAAAAAAAACATTTTATGTCTTTTATTTTTTATTCACAGTTAGGTAATATGGTAGTCTATCAGGAACTACCAACAAAAATTGTAATATATTGTTTTTAAGGCCGCTATTAAGACTCGAATCTCGTGCTATGAGCATTTTGAACGGGACTTCCTTCGCACAGGCGCTGTGTTGAGCAGAATTTTGGCCTATGTAAGGTTTTCTATTTATCGTTAGCAGTTACCTCAATGTCCAACCATAAACTAATGAAATTCGGAGTGGCGCACTTAAAAAAAAAAAAAAGAAGCTACTTAGAACTCCGCAACTACAAGTGCGGGCACCCCAGCGCTTACTTCCTCCCAATACGGGGGAATGCAGACCGTCAGAGAATTCCTCTAAGGCCTTTTGCTTTCGGCTTTGTGTTTGAAATACCGAAGTTGATATGTAATAGTCATATTTCCTTGTGTCAAACAGACATGCGGTGCACATACATATGTACAATTTAGTATCTGACGCTTATGAAGTACGGTTTATTTTGTGCACATACGGACTCTATCGTAAAATAACGAGCATTTCGTAGCGTGTAAAGATTCAAATCCGTTAGTGATGTGTTTATGTTTTACTTCTATTTTCAGTGATTCATGCCGAGTTACTTAGACCTTTTTCTCTTGACTTACGTTTGTCCGGGAGTCTAGATGATACGTATCTTCTCCGTCAATACATAGGGCGAAGCTCACAGATTTTGCAAATCACCCCAGTGCCAAGTAAATAAATATTGTTAGGATAAACATTGTTGCTTTACTGGCTTTCACGCTCGGATATTGAGGTAAGTACTGAAATTAAATAGAAAACCTTATAGAGTTGAATATTCTGCTCAGCTGAACGTCTATGAGAAGTCCCGTTCAAAACTCTCATAGCACGATATTGGAATCCTAATAGCGGCCATACAAACAATATTACAATTTCTGTTGGTAGTTCCTGACAGAGTGCTATATTACCTAACTATGAATAAAAAATGAACGAATTAAAAGGTTTTTTTTTTTTCAGAAAATCGACTTCAAACTTGCAGGTTTTTTTCTTAATATTCGTTTTCAGGCAAATGTTCCACGTTATGTGCTTATCACAAAAGATTCAAATTATACTCAAAAGAAAGACCTTAGTTGGAGCTTTACGGTGATGTAAACATCATAAAAATATATTGATCAGGTCACACAGCACAGCTTGCTAAACTTCGTCAAATATTGTTGCAGAGAGGCGTTTGGCCAATTAAAAAAAAAATTAAAGATATTATGACCTAGACGCTTTATTAGCATAGTTCGCCGGTTGCATCTTCTTTTATTAAAGGAATTTACAGGGAGCTACTAAAACTTACACTTGCGTTAAAAATGAGCTAGTGTATTTTTGTTTGTCACTTGTATCACTGGGCGACAAGTGAACAAAAACTAAAATGTAAGCTTTTATAGCCCATACAAACAAAACATTACATGCCCTGTTTTGTTTTAGCTTATAAAGCACTGCGATAGGTAGCTAGAGAAAACCAATTGGCCAAATAAAAGTTAGGCTCTTTAGAAAATCGACCTTCAATTTGCAAAATGTTTGAAATGGTCCTTGCTTTACGAGAAAATACTGCCCTTTCTCTTTTACAAACAACATTCAATTTGTTATCATTCGAAGGAGTATACTCTAAGCTTTGTGAAAATCCTAAATATGTTAAGACACCGCATATAAATCACACGAAAGAGCTGGTAAGCTTTGACAAATATCGTCCAAGAGCGCCTTATTGGCAAATTTTCTAAAATATATTTTATATATATAATCGCCTTAGATTTATTTATCAGAGAATAAGTGTGTTTACAGGTATCTATTAAGAAAATAAGAGGCGCCAATTTTTAATTACTGTGGTTTTGCAAGTTGATTTACTGGCAAAACGGTCAAACAAAATCAGATTTCGAGCTTTTATAGCTACCATACAAACAATATATTACATTTTCTTTTTATATTACCTTCTAGAGCACTGCAATAGCTAGCCAAAGAAAATACATCAGCCAAATAAAAGGAGAGGTTTTTTTAGAAAATCGACCTCCAATTCGCAAAAATTTTGATATAGTTCTTGCTTTGCGAAACTACACTGTCCTTTCTCTTTTACATACAACTTTAAATTTATTATCAATAGGAAGAGTATGCTATTAGCTTTCTGAAAATATTGAATATGTTGCAATATCTCAAATAGATCACGGGGAAAACCTGGTCAAACTTTGACAAATATTGTCAAAGGGACACACTATGACTATATTTAAAACAAAGGTGGAGAGAAATAATCACAAAAAAAAATTATTGACCCTAAATAACCCCTATTTTGAGAGTGTCCAAAAAGAGTTACATAGCACTACCAAAGAAATGCCAAAAAGTAGAAAGGAGCGAAACCTGACACCTCCGACAGCCGAGAGAAATGTCTGTTTTCGCCTCGGCTGCTAAAAATGTCCATAACTCGAGAACAAACAATCGCCCGAACTTGCGGTTTGCACTAGCTCGCCAAATCCGTGCCTGAGTTGAGATGAAAAAAAAACAGTATTTTATCGGGTACTATCACTTTCTATTAAAATGAGGAAGGTAAAATAATTAAAAATATAAGATGTTCGATCGGTACCGCCTGGGTAGGCACAACCGATATTAAAGCCAATTCGATTTCAATTAATTAGATCCTTGAATAAAATGGGAATTTCATCTAAAAGCCATTTGAGAAGTGAACTAAGAAACAATTGAGCCTCACCAAGCAAACGACCCAGGAGGAACCGATAGAGAGGAAGGACCCCGCAGAGTTCGACACCAGCCCAACCCCGCGAAGGGGCACCAAAGGGTGACACCAGTAGGTCGACGATGGGCGAAGGGCAATAGGTGAGCCCAACAACCACCACCGTAGTGATATTTGCTTTTCCCCTCCTCCCAAGGAGGAACCCAAATGAAGGGGTCTCTCCATCAGTACAGGGGGGGGGGGGGGGGGGGGGGAAGTAAACGACAGGCAAGAATGTGTTCTTGACTTACTTTTTTCAATATCTTCTAGTTTAGATAGTGGCAAAAAGATAGAACTGGTCAGAACGAAGCGCCGATCCACATAGACACCTCGATAAATGTTTCTATATCGAGGGACTATAGAGCTTATTGTTTGCCACCAACAGGCTGATTAGACCCGGGTCATAAATGAGCGCTTTGTACTCAATTACTGCGTTGCATCGTACTGACGTCTCCAATGTAGAAGCTTCTATCATCCGCTTAGGGACATCTTGAACGTCTTTTTTATCGGTAACCAGCATTCCGCCATTAGTACGGCAGGTGCCTAAGATGATGATAGCGATCAAAGGGGCCACACCGAATTTCACTAGTATGTAATGGCGGATACCTCATGCGCATATAGACCGTTCAATTGAGTATACACTGACAGGTAAAGCCAGCTGGTGCGCAACTTGTGCAACGATGGGAAGGCCATTTCGTCATTTGCGCCGTTGAGGATGCTGTACTGGAGTTGCATAGTGCGCAACAGCACGAAGAAGCTAGCGCATTTTTTCTTTAGTTCACAGAGAACGCAATTTTTTCCTTAGTTTATCGTCTTCGCTTAAAGTTATATTGTGTCTCATCCTAACGTGTAAAACAGCGAAGGCTGCAAGCGCGAGGTCCTTGCTTTCATCATCATCATCATCATGTCTCTTTATTGTACCCATAAACAAACAAAATTCTGCAATGCGGCACTGGTATATAATATTTAACAAAATAATTGTACACAAATTCCACATGCCAAAATATGAATCCATGAATTCATATAAACAACAGAAATCCATTCGAGCAACTCATGTACTTCACTAAGAATAAAATAGCATATTGTGCGATTGTCTTTTCAATTCAACAGAGCCATTAAAAACAGCCACGTCCCCATTTTCAAAAATATTGACGCATATCTGCATTCGAGATAAAGGCGACAACATTAGATTGTTCTGAGTGTAAAAAGTAAAAAAGTAAAAGCATTCCTATTAAAACGAGCCGGAACATAAAAATTAACTTTGCATAAAAGCTCGGAGTTTATATCGTAATGAACCACTCCGTGCAAAAATACTACATCACGTGACAGCCACGACCAGGGTAGGGGTAACCATGTTGTCTGGTGGTAAAATGTTGCATTTTGTACATATTATATTTTTCAAACGATCTTTGGCGACCACTTAATTTATACACTGTTCCGGACACTTACTTGCTTCGTTGTAGCGCTCAGTCAAAATTGCATTTGTGGTTGTGTTTGCGGGAGAGAAGCGCGCACAGCAGACCATTTGGACGTGTGGCCGGCGAAAGAAGTGAGCAAAGTGGGTACATGTTTTACTTTAATTTGTTCAAGATACCAAAATAACGTTCTGGCTCGGATACGCTTTCTTTGTGATGCTAGATATCGATATTTGGTGAAGCGTTATCTACTGATTTACGAAGTTGCTATTTGTTGCCTGACCGATGCTGAAAGCTAATTTGTTAAAAAAGTCGAAGTGCTTTGCTTAATATATTTTGAAGCCGAAACGTTGTTACAGTATAGTATGCATACTTATCTAAGTGGTGCTTAAAAATACGTAGTTCAAGTACAGCCAGACATCTAAACAAGACTTCTATTTAAAAAGAAATTTATATTTGGAATAATTAATAATTCGCTTTTTAAACACACGACTGTACTCCCGATCTGCTTTATCGTGTTCTGTTAAGGCAAAAGGTTTCGCATCATCTTAATTTTCTTTTAACGTTGTATTTCTGGTCAAGTTACGATGCGCCAACTTGGCAGTCAATATATTCTAAGTTTTTTTTTTTTTTCTATTTCTGTTGAAACAAATCAGCGTTTACATATTTTAAACTAGCCATATGTTGCGATTTCAAGGTCTCTGAATCGAGAACAACCTCCAAAATATTGGTGATACAAATGTATCATTCACGAATGGAACAGAATGGCGAGTTTATTCTAGATCGCAAAATGTGTTTCGTACGATATTAAGAACAGCGACATAGTGACAAAGTTTCGAAAGATAAAATCATCGAATTCTGCTTGACTACTGTTTCAACAGTGTTAATGTAAGTTTTATGAGGAAAATCAAACAATAACTAAAAGTGAAACATGCTTCTTGCAAGTGTTCATCAACAGTAAAATAATAATGTGAACAAAATATATCTTACGTTAAACATATTTCCCGAGTTGCCGCCAATTAAAATTGTGTATACTAGAAATAAGCAATATAGGGCCGACACGGTCTAGCGCTTCTTAATCACAGTGATTAGTACACTGAGTCTGAAGTCAACCCAAAGTCGTGTTGCTGGAGTGCCTTCTGCGTAAGAGAGCATTTAATTTATTATCCAGGATATGCCCGGAGCTTTGTCCCCACAATATCAAAAAAAAAAAGCTCAGTCCTACCTCAGACAAATCCCAGGCACCACTTTTCAATACATACGGAGACGTACGCAGTCAAACAAGCCACCGCCGTGTTTTTAAATTAGCAACAAGTAACGAACCAGAAGAAACAGACGGCGCGCGGGGGGTGACTGCCCACCATTGCGCTTCTTTGACGGTGGGGGCGCTGACTATTGCCCGACTGCGATGCTTCCTAGGCATGTTCCCAGGGCCCATGCGTGCACATGAGCAAAGCTTTGAATCTCTTGCAGACGAGTGGCGCTTTCGTCTCCTCCTTGCACCTTGCATCGCAAACACGGCCCCTCAACCACGTGACTCCAATGGAGCACTTGATAACACTCACAAATTTTGGCACACTAGCGGTGTCCTTCGCCTTGGCTGCCGGCTATCGACCGAGCTATGAGCTTCGTTCACCCCGAACTTGGAAGTTCAGTGGAAGCTACAGGTTCTTTGTACCAGTCGTGCGTAAGGATATGTCGCGTACTTGCCGAGCTTCGAGTTCTATTAAAATCATCCGGTGAGCTATACCCGTTTCCACCTCAAGAACCGAAATAAAAAAAGTCCTGCTCTTCGCGGAGCATTACTAATTTCCCCCTTTAACATGCGAATTGAGACATATGCAGGTGTGTTTTAGATTAGATATGTGTTCTCTCATCAAGACGTACACGTTTCGAACGCCAAAAGCACCCCTCCTGCGTCCGACGACCAAATTTTGTGAGAACTACTTCTCGCGGCGTAGGAACATGAAGCAAAACTTCCTTTTTTCTGAGGTGAAAACGGGTATAGTCGGCTGTACATCTTGGTAACACTAGCGCAACGACAAGGGGGGAAGAACGTTCAGGCAGGATAGAGCACTGCTTATAACTGTCGTTTATTACTAAGGGAAAGGCAGAGGAGTAGTACTGGACTGTCAACAAGGGAAGACAATGCAAATAAAAAATACAGGAAAATTGTCAGTAAAGGGAGGGGGGGAGATAGAGCAAAAATGATGATACAAACGATGAAGAAAAAAAAATAAGAAGGGGTAGAGGTAGAAGGGCTTGATAGATGAGTTACACAACCGCATCGGCGTACCCACACTATCCCAAACGACAGCGACGTCCAGGATACCGGGACATTCGCAGTTCATGTTCTGAATAACGAACACTTCTCCCGGTGACCATACCGCAGTTTTTTTCACTTTATGTCGCCTTGGCCACGCCCAACACGCCGCCGGACTCTGACCTCAGGGACACCTATGCCCTAGGCATTGCCGCTCTTTCTCCGATAGGGCCACTGACGAAGCACTAACGCATACGGCTGTTTTTTTTTTTTTTTTTTTTTAATTATGTGCGTTTCGTAGACCCCCTACGTGTTTCTTTTTTTTTTTTTCTTGAAACGCTTTAAGACTTTTGTGCGGTTGAACAATGGGGGGCATTGGTTGTCCCCAAAACGCACCACTATATTTCCTGCAGTTAAAGACTTCAGCGCGAGGTCATGCTCTCTCAATCTAGAGTTAATGCAACGAACCGACTGCCCCGCTAGAGCTATCTACATAAAAACGATATTTCATAGACTATCCCACTGGAGCAGTCCACATACTTGTAATAATGATTTACTTTGCATCCAACATTTTCTTTGTTTTTGTAGTTTATTTCCGCTCACACTCTCTGAGGAGTTTATCGGGTGCACATAGCGATACCTAGACATCGTACTTCGAGGCTCCTCTCTTGAGATTATGTGACAAGCGACGTGTGTAGGGAGTAATGGCAGGACTCCGTCTCTTTTCATTTCTCTTTTTCTTCTCTGTAACGTCAGCAGCCGTTCAGCAACATCAAATAGGATCAAATGGGGAAATCCTGAACACTTTAGTCGCTGTACTTGAGCTTCAAAACTCATCCCGGCTGAATGTTGACGTGACTTTTTAGTGCCGTACTCAACTAGTGGCAATTATTATGTTGATGAGCTTAGAATGAGCTGAATAATATGTAAAAGTCTCCTCTTTAAGCGTGGGGAATAGGTCCAACAGGTGCGATTGTCCAGGAGCAGTAGTCGCAGATCAAGAAACTGAGGGGGTGGGGGGGGGGGGGGGGGACGGGGCGGGGTATTTTTTGGTGTTTGATCGGTGAGCTTGAGACCCTCTGCTTGTTATAAGATGAACGATCGTGTGTGGAAGGTCATCTGTTTTCTGTTGTGAATAGGTCGTTCATTGTTCTTTAAGGAGGACACGGTAACCGTCCACGTAGCGGATAATGTAGGAGACATGAGTGCCGGGGCCCGGAGATCGTGTTGTCTATAGCCCTTTCACATTTGGCCAGAAAATAGCCGCAGAGGACAGGGACCACGCATGACCCTGTGCATATGTCTTTCTTTAGTATGAATGATTAATCGTTGAACTAGAGAATTGTGACCGACTAATAGAACTTTCAAGGTTCTAAAAAAATTCAACCTGAATGCCATAGTGGTTCTCAAAAGAAATGGTCCTCTTTGCCTCGATATTTTCTCTTAATGCTGTGAACAGTTTGATGTGTGGAAGGCAATAAAACAAACCTTTAACATCCAGAAAAAATCCATAGCGGACTGTCGTGGTGTTTTACTGCAGGTATTTTACTAGCTCTTAAGAATTGTACCTCCAGGCAACGGTGGTAAAATACGATGGTCAAGGTTTCATTCAAAAACAAGGAATTTGTATTGGTTCGGCCGTGGCCCCAGTCCTTTCGGAGATTTAACTTAGCTTTTTGGATATGCGTCTAGTTGGTCTCATTCAAAGCCGTTCTCCAGGTGTCATCCTCTTACGGCGCTATGTAGACGATATCCTGGTCTGCACTACCGATTCTTCACTGTCAGCGTTGGTAGAAAACATTCATGAGAGTGCGCCAGAGCTGCGATTCTCATTCGAAAGACCTGTAAATGACTGCCTGCAGTTTTTAGATATACAGCTAAAAACCCCCTCCAGTTTGTGTTGGCAGTATGGCAAAACGGAAGTCAAACCGCTCCTGCCTTTCAAAAGCTGTCACTCAAAGAATATCAAGGCTGGCATAGTCAGGAATCTAGTAGATAGTGCACTTAGGAAATCTTGTTCGCACTTCATTGGTTCTGCGCTCCAACGCCTTTTTAACCGTTTCAGCGTGGCAGGTTTTCCCGAGGATTATGTGTTCAGACAGTTGTTGTACCGGGTTAATATGAGGAAGAAATGGTCAAAGGTTTGTGAATCTGCCAGGCGTGTTGTTCTCCCTTTCTTCCATCTTATTTCTCATAATCTAAAATCAGCCGGTAACCGCTACGGCCTTAGCACTGTGTTCAGAAATTATTTCAAGCTACGTCGGTTGACCCCGTTCAACTCGGCCGAAATTGGATGTACCAAAAAACATAGAGAAAAAGATGCAGATTGTGTGTCAGGCGTAGTTTACAAGATTCCTTTTGCCTGTGGGTTATGTTACATTGGAAAAACGAAGCGGTGTTTGGATGATCGTTTAACTTAACACAAACGTTGTATCAGAAACAAAGATCAGTATTCAGAAATGTCAAAACATGTGTTAGAGTGTAACAATTGTGTACCTCTTTGGAATTCCACATCGGTTATGTTGACCGAGAGAGAGGATCATAAACGCTTGGTAAAAGAGTCCCTCACTATTATTAGCCACGGAAATGCAGTAAATAGGCCGTCTTTTAATTTGGACACAGATTTGAAAAGATTTCTACAAATGTGATTGTTTGGAGGTCACTTTTATATCTGTGTAGGATGTCGTTTGTTCGGGTTTAAGTTTCACCCCTCTGCCCCTTTGTTTCGGGTGTGACGAATGTCAGGGGTTCTTCGTTTTTGTCCATGTTCGATCTTTCCCCTAATGGGAAAGATTTCCTTCTTTTTTTTTCTTTCTTCTTTTTTTGTGGTGTTATCAGGACCTCACCGAGGTGGGTTAAGAGATCTTCCCCTCCCCCCTTTTGTTTGAGCTACAACAGTACCGGTTTTTCTGTTGTCAATGCCCTCCCTCTCTTATGTGTTCGAGAAAAAGAAGTTCATCCTCCCCCCTTTTTTATTCCTTTTTGGTTTCCGGGCACCTGTGCCCTATAAAACCACGATCTTCTGTCCAATTAGCTTCAGCTGTGTTTGATACTTTGTGTTGTGTTGTCCCTCCCTCCCCCAGTCTCGGGGTTTTGTCCAAAATGTTGAATAATCATTTTGTATTCATTCTGTATTATTTTGCCCACATTCAAAATATGCGCGTAAGGTATTCAAAATATATCATAAATATTAATCAAAAAAATTTTAGATATACCAAAATTATAATTCCTTCCCCCTCAAGATGCCATTTGTGTATTAAGGACCAGCTACAGAAATGTTCTATATTTTTATTTTGCATTTTGTTAGTAAATGGTGTCCCTGTGGTATTTGAAGGCACTACTAAATACATCCCACAACTGCACATGAGAAACGAACACAAACACCATGACGCACTGAACACCTGAATCACAGTCCCATTGACTCCTCTAGAGCCTTAAATAGCCTAGATATTGAAGGTAATTGTTAGGACGGTGACACCCTCTGCACTTATTAAGTGTCCAAGTATTTGATCTCCTCCTCGGGTGTCTTTTAAGGGGAAACAGTCTTTTGAAGTTCGTGGACGATATCCCTTACTAAAAGGCATTGGTACAACTAATAATAATTCAGCGCAGTCGCTAAAACAATATCCACAAAAACGGCTCCTATAAGAAATGTTATTGCTTCTCTACATAGCACCACTCAGGACGAAGCGAGTCAAGGCAGTTTCTTCACTTTAAAATGGTTATTTTGCTTTTCTTTACTAGTTGACCATTTAATATGGTCATTAACGTCACTGCATTAAAGTCACTACTCACATCAGGTAGAATGCCGAGTATACACATTCAGTGAACTAACATTGTGTGCTAACACAACCACGCCAAACATATCTGCTCAAAGCACTTGCTGAAGCTTTCCAGCATCAGCAAGTGTTGTGGTTGTAGTTTCCGAACCCCGTTTGCGATTGGTGTGCAAGAAACTCATCAGGCGTGTTCTTGATAGAAAAAAAGGAAACAATAACATAAACTATCAGTGCTGCACAACTCGATTGACAAACTAATCAAATGTTGTATTTAGGCACTTCAGTGTACTCCAAGTCTGCTTGAAGTGAACTTCTGATAGGCAAACTTTTCAATACTCTTTTTGTTTAAGCCAAACTACCAAAGTATTGCAGTCGAAAGATACTTAGAGTATAACGCAACAGTATTTACGATTTCCAGGTATCTAAAAAGTATTCTGCACATATTTTTGATCGCTGCATCTTTATTAGGGTTGGAGTATATTTTTCATGAAATAAATAAATATTTAAGAAATCTATTTGAAAGATATTTTGTGCCTACTAATTTAGTACTTACGCATTTCAGAACGCATGGATGGAACTTCAAAGGTAGTTCAAATAAAGGTATTCTAAACAGATTTTTGAAATATAGTTTAGTACTAAGTAAAAAAAAAGTGTATATTTTCGGTCTATTATTTGTGTACTGACAATTATGAACTGTACTTCAAATACACTCAAGTTAGAATGTGATATATTTCAAACGTCTTAGTTTTCGCTAAGGGCAGCCAATCCCGTTCTGTGGGCGTGTCCTGTGATATGCTTTCCGCGCGTCGCTGTGCCCCCTCTCTAAGGTCACGTGACACTCACACGGCCTCCGATTGGCTCCGATGGCTCGTAATATCCGCTGCACCTAAACGTGAAATGAGACGGAGTATTCCAACTGATTTCATTGTTGCTGCAGCAACGCGATTAATAGGCCGCGCATGGTTAAAACTCCCGAGGAGCAGCCTGAATACTAGGAGCGGCAAAGGGAGAAGAAACGGATATACGACCAGCGGCGGCGTGCTGCGACCGGCGGCGGCATTTCTTATAGTGCAGTAGGCAATCGTTGCAGGTGATACCACAGTTTCGCTGACAAACCGCCTTCACAGCGTGGACTGGAGCCCCAGCATTTTTTGACAGTTTCAGTTTTTGTACGTTTTTCATCTAGTAGTCTTTGAATCTTGTCTCCGTATTGGTTCCACTCTGAACGTCACAGGGTCTTTGGCTAGGTGATTGGCATTTCCTGATGCCCAAAAGTGAAGCCTGGATGAAAGCGTGGCCGCGAGGCCTGACACTGATTGGTTAACGGGTGGAAGAGGAGTTAGGGGCTCGTCGCTAAATGGTCATGGGACCAGGGGTGGAGTGAGGAGGACGGGTATACGTGGAGGTGAAGTAGGAGAGAAGGAGTTAGTTCAAAGGTTTTGAAAGATCGCCCGGTTTATCATCTGAAGTGCAGACTTGATACGCGTTAAATTATTTTATGACGAGCGCTGTGAACCTTGGCGTCTGGCTGAACAGGCTATACTCCGTTTCACGTAACGTGGCGAACTGTGAAGGCTGCGGCCCCCATGACCCAATAAAGGGGGTTAGAGCAAGGCACGTGATAACACTCCATAGTCGAGGCCACTAGGGCCTCATTACCGCCGCAGCAGCAGAGCCATCCGCAACAAAAAAGTAATAACAATAATAATAATAATAATAATCTTTATTTTGGGTGCCCAAAAACAACCACATCGGCCTTCCCCTTGGTGCACCAACACAAAAAGAAAACCAGCAAACAAACAAAACGATTCTAAACACACATAAAGTTAAGACATATGTAAGATTATCCAAATGGCGACGGTACATTGTAACAGCTGCAGATATATCAAGGTGGAGTGGAGCGATGGCGTTATATAATGACTGAATCCGAGAGAGAGCTGAGGCATTGCACAGTGAGTGAACATAGAAGCAAGCAAAATGTCTGGTTAAACGTGAAGGAACATGAAAGCTCACCTTTTCAAGGAGTTGCGGAGAATCAAATGCACCATTATCAACCTGTGCAGAAAAACAGTCTCGAACAGATCTTCTGGTAGACAGAAGTGAAAGTGAAAACATTTGAAGTATATGCTCATAATTATAGTAAAAACTACCCTCAAAGTATCTATCGCAAACAATTCGGATAACCTTTTTTGGAACATTTTCAATTGTTCTTAGATATCGAGTTTCATATGACAGAAGCAAACTCGAGTCGCGACCTCACTAGAGAATTAAAAAAAGGTGGATGAATGAAAGGGGTGGTCTAAAATTACGCGTCAAGCGAGATATTATCCCTAGTACTTTATAAAAATTTCCGACGAGTAAAGACACATGATTTTTAAAAGTTAAAGCACAGTGAACACACACGCCAAGATCCTTTACGAGAGCTACACGTTGTATTAGCGATCCCTGAACATAATAAGTAAAGTCAACAATAGCATGCCGCTGGCACAAGGAAAGCACTTTTGTTTTTGCGGGTTTAAGCAACAATTCTATTTTTTTACACCATTTAAGAATGTTTAACACGTCATTTTGTATGATATCGCAATCTTGAAGTGTATGAATGCTTTTTAATAACTTAATGTCATCAGCGAAAAATAATAGCTCAGAGGCATCTACGCAAGACACAATATCATTTATAGAAATCAGGATATAAATCAGTTCTAGACTTCTTTTTTTTCAACGGCAATTGAACTCACGCGATTCCATCAATAACGAGAAGATACGAAAATGGAGAATAAATATTCACAAATTCTCGAGTTCTAATTATATTTAAACAAAACAAGTGAAGCCACATCCGTATCCGCTTGGTTTTATTTCCGCCATGTAGCGCCATAGCCGTTGGCGGTCGCCGGCGATCACAGCCGTGTAATCGGCCGTTTCCGCTCAAAACATCGCACTGTGCTCTTGCATTAGCACCCGTCAAAGATACGCGGATAAATTGAGCGTAGGATTATCTCATGACCTGTTCCTGAAGTGCTCGCTATTCTAGCTAACGGAAATGTTGCTCTGGAGTCTGGTGGACCTTCATTCGAAGTTGGTTGGATTTGGAGCAGACGACTCTTGGCTGTCAGACGACAGCCGGTTCTTCCGGGCCTCGGGCCTTGCATTTGGCTTAGTCGCATAAATGCTCCCATGACGTCGGGTCACGAGCCTCGCTCCGACGCTCTTATAGGTTCGCGGGGCTCTAGCTTCCACAATTCGCCAAGTTACAGTGAAACGCAGTATAGACGTGAAGCTAAAAGACGATATAATCATTTGTGATACTAGAACATTTCAGGGTATGTAACACCTAGCAGTTTGTGCGCATGCTCGAAAATATCAAAAGCGAACTGACGCCGTCTGACGGGGGAAGTGAAATATCTGTTTAGGTTTATCCCACTGTATCAAACTAACTAAAGCGTTAGAAGTGCCCAGCGCGACAGTTTAGCCCGAAGAAATTATCACAAGTTTTTTTTCTGCTTTGCTTCTAAAACTGAGCAGACATACCAAAAACTAGAGCGGCTGAGAGGTGTCATTTAGGGCAGTAAGCTAGGCTCCATAGTGTGGTGTCCACTGATACTCTGTTTGAGTAAAGTGCAGAATAATAATTGGGGTTGTGGGGATATTTATACAGCGTGTAGCTGGTCTGCCATTAAAGTTGCGACGAGTCACACGCTGTAGATGAGCAATTTAGCCAGTGCAGTACAACCGCTAGCCTGGGGTCTTTAACGTGCACCACGCAGTAGTGATACACGACCGCACGCCGGTACGATGCTTATCCAGATCGAAACGGGCAGGAGTGGGGCTCGAGCCCAGGATCCCTGGGTTCTGCAGCGCGAGCTTTCGCTCCACGCGCGTCGAGCTGGGTGTGCGCTTCAGCCCACTCGGCCACCGATCCCCCCTAAAGTGCAGAAAAGCACCGATGCCCTGTTCGCGCTAACAGTCTAGCACAGTGTACTAACAGTGTACTTTTGAAATTGAGTAAATTTTTTACTAATACCATAATACGTCAATTAGACTACTTCATCAAATATTCTTACTCTAAAATTTAATATTTTTGTGTAGAATTCCGGCAACACTGTCCATAATTCGAAGGCCATGGGGCCACCAGAAGGAGTATGGGCGTATGAGGATCTGATAGGAATCTTTAAAAGAGAATTAGAGAAGCATCAAATGAAACAAATGGAAAAGCAAAAACGAAGACACAAACCAAAAAGTTGGTGGGATAAGGAGGTCAAAGCGACCATAATGCGGGGCCAAGGGGCATCTAGGGAGCATAGCTGGGCAAAAAAAAAGGGGAGCCTTGCCAGCTGAAGTAGCATCAAAATGGGAGAACTTCCAAAAGCGGAAAAGGGAAGCATCAGCTTTAACACAGGCCAAAATTGAAAGTGCAGGAGAACAGTGGATGATTGAAATAAATAAAAAAAGACAGGAATGCAGCAAAAAAGGTTTTGGGAGCACATTGAAGGCGCAGGGGAGAAAGACAGAGGGTCTTCAATACTTACTGACAACACAGAAGGGGAGAAGAGCAGAGGGGTGAGAGGCACGGGAATATATTAGGCAGACAATCGAAGAGGCTTTCTCCCAGCTTAATTAGAAAGGGACATTGAATAGCACGGGCAGCAGCAGTGTTGAGAGGGAACTGAATTGTTTAACAATAAAGACGACTGCAAAAGAATGGGACAAGGCAGAAAGTAAGGTTCTAGCAGGTACAGCGGCAGGCCCAGACAACATACCCATGGAACTCACAAACACACTAGGAAAAACAAGCAAATTGAAGTTACGGCATGTGATTAACCAAGTAATTACGGGAGGAGAGGTACGAAATAATGGGAAACTGAGTAAAATAAGACTAATATATTAAGACAAAGGAAACAAAGACAACATTAATCATATCGCCCGATAACGATAACTTCAGTTCTATACAGATGAGTTATCCAGATAGTAAAGCGTAGAATAAAGCAATGGGCAGAATATAGGCAAATACTGGGCGAGCTCCAAAATGGATTCCAAAGAGATAGAAGACTAAAAGATAACTTATTCGTCACCACTTAATGTATAGAAAAAGAATTGAAGAACCAAACTCATTTACGGCTAGCTTATTTGGACATCAAGGGAGCGTACGATAATGTGAGCCAGAAAAAACTCTAGGGTCAGCTGAAGGAATATAATTTAGATACAAATATGGTTAGGTTTTTTCAGCAGATGTACACAGACAAAAAGTTAGTTATAACATGGGAAGCAGAAACTACACAACCCGCAGTAATAAAAAGAGTACTCAGCCAGGGCGGTCCACTGTCACCTCTGCTCTTCATTATATATCTCAGTGAAATGGAAAACAAATTAGAGCAGAGCAACTTAGGTTTTGATGTGGGTTACATGGAAGAAGGGGAAAATGGGTAATACAGGTAATACTACGACTGATGTATGTGGATGGCATAGCACTCATGGCAGATAACCAAGGTACATTACAGGAACTAGCTGGAATATGTGGAGAGGAAGGGGACACCTTGGGCATGAGTTTTAGTAGTGACAAGTCTGAACTAATGGGGTTTAACGACAAAAAGAGGGAACCCCTTAGGTTACAAGACGTTGTAATAGGCCATGCAGGAAAATACAAATATCTGGGAGTCTGGCTTCATGAGGGAAGGAAATATCTAGAGGAAGTTGAGGAGAACATAATTAAAATAGGGAAAAGAAATTTATCTATTATGAAACTCAAGGCACTATGAAACTATAATAGATATAAAGTTGTCAGCTGTATATAGAAAGGAGAGATGGTACCAGGACCGTCTTTTGGCAATGCAGTACTGTGCATGAAATCAGAGGTTCAATCAGGATTAGAAATTCGGCAAAGAAGCGTAGCCAGATTGGCACTGGGAGCACATGGAAAGACACCAAATCAGGGAGTACAGGGGGACATGTGATGGTCGTCTTTTGAAAGCAGGGAGGCAATCAGTAAGTTGAAATTTGAACATAGGTTGACCGAAATGGATGATACGCGGCGGGCACGGAAGTTATTCCAGTATTTATACATGACAGGTTTAAACACAAACCGGAAAAACCGAACCCGAATGCTTACATCTAAATACCTGCACACTAGTGATGGGGCTGAGCAGACTACTTCGGTGGAAAAGGGCGTGAAAGAGGCAGAGAGGAAAACGTGGGAGGAAAGAATGCAAGAGAAATGCGCTCTAACAGTGTACAGGTCAAGAAAGCAGGACATAAGAAGGGAAAATGTGTGTTGACAATTCACTGGGAAGTTCTTTGCTGTTCGAGGCGAGAACGAGAGTTTTGAAGACGAGGACGTATAGGGCTGAATTTCAGGAGACAGACACATTATGCGCCGCCTGCCATAATGAGAGAGAGAGACACTAGCAACCTGGCACCCCCCCCCCCCCTTTTCCCCTATACTTCGTCTCCCCTACAATGGACTGAAGGCAAAAGCTACGCACCGACAGATCCAATCGCGAGCCACTTAGGAACTGTGCGGTATTTCGCTTTGATACACGTATCGATGCCCGCGTCTCGGATCACTGATGAGGGGACGGGTGGACAGTGGTTCGAATCGAAGAGCACTGAGTGACTCAACAATTTTACATCGCAAAGAAAGCCAAGACATATAGGCTCTTTGCAGCGTCGAAGCTATAGAAATGATGCAGTGCTTTTGAATTCGGGCATTATTCGTCCACCCCTAATCAATGTTAAGCGTGCCATAGTATAGCGTGGAACGTGATTGTACCTGGCGGCCCGTGGCATTGGCCTTTAGTCCATCGTAGGATGAGACGAAGTATAAATGCGTTCTCCTCTGACTTGAGCTGTGTCGCAATCTATGCATGTGTGCAATGTCTTTCTCCATTCTGCGAGTAATCGCGAGTAATCCCACCAAAAATAAACGCCCAGAACGGAAAAAAACCTTTTGGGACGCCTCTTGTCTATACGTCCCTTCGTAAGTAAATTGATAGAATAAAAGTAAATTGACTTAAAGGACAAATACAGGATAAAACAACTGTCCCTTCGAAGATGTTTAGTTTTCGCCATTTATGTGGCTTTACTCTTATCCCTCTAACTGTCCAGCGCATTCCAATTTGTCGAGTCGTGCTGTATTTTTCAAGCATCGCATTTAAGCAACATTTGCTTGGATTGCTATTAGCTGGCAAAAAGGCACAAAGGACGTTCAAGTAAAACGTGTACATTTCGCAATTTTTGTTTTAGATGAATTTGTGAAAATTATATTTGGGACGGAGAAATTCAATCTCTATCCGTAATATTGAAGGATTTCGAGCTTACAGATTTGAAATCTTCTAATTTCAATCTTGAATTCCAAAGAAGTATTACATTTAAATTTTTTTCATGCTTCATCTGTCAGATATTCAAAATATTCGAAATCAAACTTTCAGAAAACTTGACATTTTTTATCTTTAAAAATTCGAACCTCAGCAAGGTTTGAAAATTGTGAACTTTTCAATTTCGATCCCTAACGAGTCTCGACATTTCGAAACTGTTCGGGCACGAACCTTGGGAGGTCCACGGCCTCTCCAGTCACGTTTCAAGGCGGCGCAGATATTCAGTCGCACTATGTGACAAACGTGGCAAGATTCGTGGGATGAAGCAAATTATGTCTGCCTCTTAATGTTAAAGGTGCACTAAAGATGTTTCTGCGATTGCCTGTTCTTGGACATAACTGATTCTACGGGCCCTAAATATCCTAAAAATTTAAAAATTACAATCAGAGGACAACGATTTCCCTATTAAAAACGTAATGAACTGTCGAGACATTCACACCCCTTTCTGAGCGGATGTTTCCGCTCGGGAACCTGGATGCCTCTCCGGGTTGCGATTGGCCGACCAACACCCATCGCCACCGCGCTGACACCGCAGCTGGGATATGCACCGCCTTTTCCTAGCGGAAAAATCCGCTCAGAAAGAAGTGCGTCCCGACATTTTGTCATGTTGTTAATATTAACATCGTCGTGGCGGGATTGTAATTTTTGAATTTTTAGGGTGCTTAGGACCCGTAGAATCAGTTACGACCAAAAACAAACGGCCCCAGAATCCTCTTTAGTGTCCCTTTAACAACGTGTGGCGTATTTTTTTTTATTATGTTTTTAACGTTTAATTGTGTTTCAGGCACAAAATACTCCGAGCATTCATACTGCAAAAAAGTTCTTGCACTGACTCAAAATGGACGCACCTACTAGGGTGCGTTGAATACGGAAGCGGTATATTTTGGTCGCAAAATTCGAGCAACACAAAAGCTTCAAGGATGTTTGAGTAACACTTAAATCGAGAGAAATAGCTAGGATATCGTCAATAAGACTGCATTCTTCTGTACGGATAGAAAGAATCATACTCAACTCTTGCTATGCTCGTTCCTTCGTTTAATTGGAATATGTATTGTTTTAGGAATGCTTATTATAGTTCATAACTGCACCAAGAATTTATAACCATTTGTAGGTACCTTACAAGCTCAGTAACTTTTCACAGTACATAAAGATCATATTTAATAGCAATATATTTACAGTTAAGTTGTGGTGTTCTCCCCCGTTAATCATGAATGAGCTGAGGGACGCTACACGATATTTTCTTTTTCACGCATGCCTTGCTAGACGCAATATATAACCATACGGTTATATATTGCGTCTAGCAATATATAACTGTATGGTTATATATTGCGAGAGAGGACGAGAAGTTATTCAAAACTTTGCCAGCATCTCTTCTAAGCTATTAAAAGATTGCCGCTGTTGCTAACGAACGAAGATGTTCCCCAAAGTATTTTTCATTCCTCTCTGGCTCGCACTCGGTCTTGCTTTCAGAGGTATAGTTTGGTGTACATCAACCAAGCAGAGCGTTCTCGAACCTGACAGTAATAAGAATGAATTAGCGACTGCCAGAAGTTGCAATTAGTGTGAGGGCTGCTGGATCGTGCGCGGGGCCATTACCCCGGGACACAAAAAAAACAACAAAAAAAAACTCCCTAAATGAAACTCACCTGAACAAGATGAGCTGTTTCATTTGTTCTGATGTGACGAATATCGTAAAAACACACTTCAAAACTTTTGGAGTGCCAACTTTCCAGCGAAGCACATGAGAGAGCCGATCGTTGCAATCTGGGTGAATGATGAGGCTGCAAAGAATTTCAAAGTTATGGTGAGCGCGTTGGTGATGATTAAACTATCAGAAAGAATAAACAACAAGATGGCTCGTCTTGTCCGTCTTTTTGTTTATTCTTTCTGATAATTTAAAGAAGTTTAGTTCTCAGGTCCGATCTCTGGCACTGAGCATGACATTTTCAGGTTCTCAACCTCACACTGCAGGTTATTTTTCTCTAGGTCTAAACACATTTCCAGCCTCGTGATTCGCCAAGCTCCCTACATAGATATCGGAGATTGACTCTTTCCACAGTTTTGTGGGAACACAGGCTCTTCAGATTTTTAGGGTGTAAAACGGGACAGACATTCCTGCATTTTGTTTATACGCAGGATCCTACATATCATCAGCACGCTCGCCTGCACGCCTACAGAAGCAGAACCCACATACATAGAGGCGCCAGTATGTAAATTATGATCACCTGCTCGGAAGCATAAAATTTTCTCGTGATCCTAAATTTTTTGTACTGTTGATAAGTCTTAGAGAGGTAATCATAAAACCAGCGGCAAAAAAGATACTGCTAAACAGTCGGAAAAGCTACTACAAAAGCTATCTCTACAAAGTAATGGCAAATAGATTTTATAAAATTTCGTTAATAATCTATCGGGTGGCTACAGAACACAACGCGGTAGCGTGAACAAGTCGATCGCCGGTGTTTTATGATTTTATCTCATGGCAGGCACCAGTCAAAACTAGTCTATGCAGTGTGCGGCAGTAAGAACCGCACATTTGGCACGCCTTGCAAAATTATAATTCCGAACGTACCTACCTGAAACTGGGCGCGCGAACGTCGTTTTGCAAAAAGTTTTAAAATATTTCCTTTTAAAGCTCAACTTAGAGCCACTGAAATTAAAAAAAATATATATATAAAGCAGAACTATCGCCACTCTAATTCATAATAGTTGGCGCCACTCGTTTTTCAAAATGGCGGTTATAGTGAGGGTTGGATAATCGTGCTGTACGTCAGTTGCTGAGCTTGTCTACTGTACTGGCTTCATTAAGCGACACAAATTATTCCTGTTTATAAAAGGAACCTAGGGTGTTATGAGCGCGGGCCACCTCTTTACCCTGAAAACAAAAACGGGGTTTAACGTAATATTTATACCAGGAGGCAGGCTTTAATTTTGGAGCGAAACCACAACTGACGCCAATTCGGATGTAACTTCTCGATATCGGTGCTAATTTCGGATTCTTGCATAACTCGAGATGTGTCTCACGACGTAATTATTGAGCTACAAATGTTGTTCACGGAAACTTTATTATGATATGTGCTCGATCCAGGCACCTCAAGATATTTTGGAGGTTTAAGTGTCCCTTTATAGTATAAAGACAGGGTATTCCATACAACTTAGAGGTAACATATAATATTGCATTTGTTGAAAACATTGGTGCTGATATATGTGGGTTTTTGCTCTTTTTTCTTGCTCAGATTATTGTCATGTGGAATAATTAACTGCGGCCTTTTATTTGGTTCCGGGGTATTTAGATGATCAATGGCTTTAATATTATTTCCAGCACAATAACGGCAAACCCAATCAACTTTTTCAGAATATCGGCCCGGGTGATAATTCTAAAATATGTTCACGAAACGTATAAATTAATAAATGCTGTTCTCACTACAAAAACCCAAAGACGGAATCCGAGTTAGACAACAGAAGTGTGTGTATTTTTTTAAAAGCAACGCGTGATGCATAAGACTTCATATTATATCCAGTGTTTGACTGTTTCTCTATCTTGATAACGGTGTCGGAGTTTCGCATATGGTAAAACGAAAACAAAACGAGACCTTTCTGAAAAGGCTATTATGATTAAATGGCGTTTTCTTGGGATCGTGGCGTTTATTTGAACCGTACATTGTCGAAATTCGTCATCATAATCATATTACAATCAAAATAATTTAATTCGTAGTTTTTCAAGCTCTGATATTATTTGTTGCGTATTATCTAATCTCAAACGCACAAACGAGTGGCCAATGGAAAGTGTGCATACTATCATTACTCGGGCGAATTGCAGCATTTTTAGTTAACAATTTATGAAATAAAAATTGTCTAAAATCAAGAAAAGCATTCTAGCTCATCCGAGAAATATGCGTAAAATTACAATCCTTGTGGATAAAGAACAGGGTGCTATCGAAGTCGCGACTTTTGAGAATTGGCAAAACTTCCAGACACGGCCAATCCTTCCAAACCAAATGCAATAAAAAAAATATATTATTATTAATGTTTCCAGAACATTTAGTCTCCTTACTTTTGTACGCTCCATCGTTTGACCGATCTCAGCTTTTCCAGTTCAAAGGAACACCTGTCCGCTTGCACGTCTGCTCACCGCAGCACCTTTCGTTGGCGTTGGAAAACCGGTGAAACGACAGTACTGCGCATACGAGCGAAAGGAAGCACTTCGTGCTTGTGTGTTCCAGACTGCGCGTGCGTGGAGCCCAAAATTCCGGCCTTAGATTGGAACATGGTGATGACGCGCATGCGCAGCGCGGAGCACGCCACTCTAACGCAAACGCAGATCGCTTGCGTTTGTTTCTATACGCATTACTGAAACTCTCTAGTAAGATACAATGCCATACAGGTTGCAGTACTTAGTTGGGACAGTGAAGAGTGTTTTTTTTTCTTTTATTTGCATTCGGGAATGACATTTTGCGAGCCATGATCGCGAGCAGTTCCGCCGTGCCCGCTAGGCAGCAGAACCGGGAGACCCTCAGTAGAGTCACTAGAGTGCTTCCCGTTTCTGCCGCGAGAGGGCGAGCAACGAGCTGGAGACGCGAATACCGGCCTGCTCTTCTTCTGCGTCCTGGTTTGGGGCTGTGAACGTGGGAACGCCGAGACCGCCTTTGAAGGGATTGGCGACCAGCGGAATAATCGCGATAAATATTTATTTAAAGAAAATAAATGAAGGAGGACAACGTTTCAGTTCGCACTTAAAATCGAGCGAACTTTTTTGTTGATAAACCATAAATTCTGAAGCAGACGAATGCTCGTTTTATTTTGTCGTCTTATTTGTTCTCTCCTTCCTACGCGCCTTGCGTGACCAGCCAACACCACCTTTAGTAAACAGTCTGTGTACTAGACATTTCACCTTGTCACAGTGAGATCGAGCTGATTAACACACAGTTTCAATACGAGTGTGCGTCAGAGATCGGCTGGTCCTCGTGTCCAATCAAAGTGTCGATGGACGCTCGGGATCGGCCTATAAGGTTCAATTGTGAAGAGTGGGGCGTACGGAAGCCTCCATTATTCTAGATTGGTTAGGCCCAGCAGGGATGCGCCAACGGATAGCAGATGACAAAACGGAAAAGTTCGCTTGATACTGAATGTGAACTGAAACTGTATCATATTTCATATATTTAGATAAAATCGTTAATTATCGGCGTCATCCCGCTCCTCCCCGGCCCCGCCTATGACGTTCGCAGCGTTCCTGAGCTCACCTTGCCACCTGGAAGCGAGCTTGCAGACGAAGGTCAGGCCGGTATAGGTTATAGAAAATACAGGCCGCCGTTTTGCTCGTACTTTTCATTAAACCAGCATTGAATTGAGATTTAAAAAAATTAACGTTAACATTTTCGCCACACGACGTTCGCGTTCCCAGTTTCAGGTATGTGCGTATTAAATTTAAATTTTCCAAGACGTTCCAAGTGTGCTGGTCATTATGGCCGCACCCTGTAGTTACTGGCAGCTTAAAACTTAAGGCGTGGCTTATTAGGCTTCTGCTTCTTGCCTCGTGATTCATCCTTGGGCCTTCATATCGACTAGTGCTGCAATCTTGCGATGCCCCCCGAGAAACTCGTGCGGCATCATGGCATTCAAAATAGCGCCACACTATTAGCAGCGCGGGTTCATTTTTCGTAAGCGTTTAGGTTCTCTGACAACTCGTAGAACCAAACCTAACCAGCCAAAAATATGTTAAACTTTAGTACTTCCTTCAAAAAACCCTAATGCCCAAGTCCCACTAGAGCGACAAACAAACAAACGACAGCAACAAGGCTCAAGCCAAAGTCTTTCGTGATTTGACGGGCTTTGTACAATAAAGGAGGCTATGCTCACACACTAACGGCATGCAAGCGAGGGTATTTTTGGCAGGCTTGCAATCACTCGTGATTACTTGACGAGCACCGAACGGCTAAACGCCTGCCAAAGGTATCATCGTGAGCAGGCTCCATGTTTTTGAGGCTTATCGCGGTCGTTTGTTTCTGTTTGCGGCTTTAGTGGGACTCAGGCATAACACTTAACTGCTAGAATTGACTGTCGTGGTGAAATACCAGCAATGATATAAATTTAATTGTTATAGCGTCGTAGCTCTCACCTGATTGCAAGAGAAATACGGGTGGTAGTTACAGTTATAATTTACATTCGAAAGCAAAAAAGGGGCAAATTATCATAAATCACACATCAAACATTTCGATGAGTTCCTATGCTCTAAATGTATTAAATAAGGATAATAACACAAACTGTCATTCATGTTATTAGATTTGGTTAAAAAGCCTCTGACTCGCCAAAAAAAAAATTTTTTTTCATGCTACGCGTTGAAATGACATGTCAGGACATTACAAAAATATTGTTTCACTCTGGAGTTGCGTAGTTTTTTTTTTATAAAAAATAGAAATAGGAGGCCCAATTCAAAGTTCCCGCCAGTGCACTGTGACGTAACAGTGTACCGCAAGGTGTCGGGGCGATCAGAAGGGAGGCATCGACCTATGTCACTAAAAGTGGGTTCGCAGGAAGTCATGCGAGTTTGACTCCTCGTGCTCTCCGCGACCGTGCCTAAGACTTTTTTTTTTTCTGCTCTTTGTACGAGAGATTGTAGAAAACGAAGTTTCAGTGCCACTAGCTCTTTATCGCTGCACCGTTGGTTAGTTTGCCTGCTGTAAAAGTTGACGACGAAGAGTCAGTGGATCGACGTGATGGAGGTCAATGATGAAAGCGTTGCGAGTACAAGCCAGTGTACGAGTGCATGCCATCAGTCCGATGGTACGGAGCCATACTGGACACAAAAAAAGCTATCGAGTTTTGAAAAAAAAAAAAAAAAAAACTTAGAACGCTCGCAAAAAATAGGATTGCTTGCGTACGTCACGCGCAATTGCATTGCTGAAGGTTCGGACACCGAGGTCGTCGACTCATTGTATGCTCTCCAGGCTGAAGATGCCTGCCGTCTCTCAGAAATGCATGCAGTGTGATCTCTTCTTCAGTTGCTGAAATACCGTGACAGTCCCCAATATAGCACCTTCTAGGCATTGTAGTTGATCACGCCAATTCACTGACTCCTCTTCTTCTACCTTTACAGCAACATTAAGGGATGAAAAGCAAATAAGAGAAACCTCGTGTGCTTGGATCGATCGTGGAGGTGCGGAGAATAACAAAAATATTTAAAAATATTACACGCGCTCGCGGTAAGCACGAGGAGGGATACAACTTACGTGACTGCCGGCGATGCCTCCCTTCTGACCGCCCCGACACCTTGCGGTACACTGTTACGTCACAGTGCACTGGCGGGAACTTTGAATTAGGCCTCGTAATTCTATTTTTATATAAAAAAAAACTACGCACCTCTATAGTGAAACAATTTTTTTGTAATGTCCTGACAAGCCAATTCAACGTCTAGCATGAAAAAAAATTTTTTTTGGCGTGTCAGAGGTTCTTTAAGTGCTCTCTTCTGTTAATATCTTTAGTCTGGTAGTCTTTGCTGACGTTACTGGAACTAAAGCACGTTGATCTGTTTGTGTTCGTCTTAGAGCTAGCGTCAAATGCGCCAGTGCACGAGTTCGGTGCCCCATGTGGTGCTTGGAAGCGAATGACAGTCTAGCACTAGCTCACTGCACGTTTCACGGGCGTTTACTCAAGAGTGGTTGTCGGTACTTGGAAGAAAAAAGAGGCATGCATTTTACGAAGAAGTTTTAACCAGATCAACTAGATTGGAAAGCGTCTTCTTGGAATGTGTTAACCCTCGCTTCCACCGGAACCAAACATTCGATCTCAACGTCCCTTTAGTTAAAAACATATAAAACATTGGCGCCCAAAATACGTGTGGCTCGTTACTTTCACTCCGATATTTTTTATAATTAACTAAAACAACTGTAACGATTCGTGAATGTCGACCCCTTGGGGGCTTAAACAGGCACAAACAGGAGGTCGGATTTTGTTTTTGTTTTTTTTTAATTTTTATATCCCGGGAATCAAATACTACAGAAGTTGGAAGGTCGCGCCCGCTTATAACAAATCTGGATCCAGTTTGAACTGTCTATATCGAACGACCAATAATTTCAAAAGAAAATGCACGTAAAATGTATTTATAGAGCGAACACCCTATTGGCTATATCGAGCTCTGCAACAGAAAACGTCCCTAAGGAACCCTCAAACGCCTATCCTATTAAAAAAAAGTCAAATGGAAGCGCAAACTGAAATAACTGCGCTTCAAAGTCAAGGTCGGGACGCTCGGCACGCCCTCGGAGAGTTTCTCCACGGCGTCCCCATGGAGTTTACAGCAGTTGGTCGAACGTCAATTTATCAAAACACGTTTCAGCGAACGGGCACGCTTTATCGAAGCTCGGTGTTCAAAACGCGGAGCCTCAGTTTAGAACAGTGGCGTTTATTGAAAAGAGGACCCTGCTCACAAAGGCTTCCTTACTTCACTCGTGTATCACTTGGGCGCGTGTTAACACCCCCCCCCCCCCCCCCAATCCCCCTCTACGCAGCTTCACGGGGGCAGTCTGCGCCGTCTCACTACAAAAATGTTAACAGCGGCCGAATTCGCTAAACGGAGGCTCATCTCTACTTTGTCCAAACTGATGGCGAACTCCACTGGTCGTTTTTGGAGCTCGCCGGGATCGACTTTCCTGGAGCGCGCCTATTTCACCGGGCGATTGGGATCGAGACATACGTGTTCCACTCGTCGTTTTGGATAAGCTTCCACTCCAGATATCCATCCGGATCCGAGAAAAGTCCCTCCGCCGTTTTCGCCGGGTTCGACCGGGAGCCAGCCTGGCTAAGCACCCACGTGACTTCCTTCCTTGTCGGGCATCTCGCCTCAGAAGAATTCGTAATGGCCGCTCGCGAAGTTCCGCCCGCTTTACTGCTGCCTGCTGCTTGATTATAGTTCGTCGTCAAGTTGCTCGAGCAGCCCCTCCAGCAGCAGCGGCTCGAGTAGCAGTGACGACAAATATTACTTGTATGCCCCGCATGAATTCGACTGCCTTTTCGGACCACTGCTGAAGAGGCCGAAAATCAAGACGTACTTGGACACCGCTCGCGAGTATTCCGATGAAGAGGCAAATGGAGTACGCTGATGCACATCGCTTAACGTCACGTATCCTTCCCATCATGAATAACTTCGCTCGTGCGTTGAACACGTGTTGTTAGCACCGCGATTGCGAAAACATGTGCTTCGAGATCCGGAACTGCGGGAAGAGGATTCCCGGGAAGGTGAATGACGGGAAGGCATCCACAGATCCCGCAGGAATGGCCATGTTTCGCAGGGGATCTGGAGGTGGAGTGACTCCGTTCGGATCGTGTGCTCCATCTTGAGTCTGGTCTATCGATTCCGGGGCGCTCCAAAACGACCATTCGAATTCGCAATGAGGTTCTCTAAGAGGCGATTCGATAAACTTTAAGTCGGTAAAAGAACGCACTTGAGCGCTCGTAGCACGTGATCAAATTTGTGCTTATTCCGAAACCACGTGACCACCAAAGCACGCATTTTACTCCTTGAGTGCGCCGCCAAGCAAACCTCCTCCGTGGACCAGCGCGCGTGCGCGTGTCGTCCGCTTCTTTGTTCTATCGCTGCCGCTTAACGTGGGCTTTGTTCTATTCTTTTTGGTCCCGCTTTTTGACCGTTCTCGCAAGAAAAGGCCAGCAAGCAGCGACAGAATTTACCGTTCTCGGACAAAGCAAAATAATTAATCCTGAAAACCAGGGTGAAAACAAGTCCGACGTCGCCGCGGCTTACAGAGTTGCCAGGAGCACGCTGAGCGACTGAGCATGAAAACAAATTTCTTGGCGCATCCACTACGAAGGCGCTGCGATCGCCGGCGCGTCCTAGAGAGCCTAAATTAGAAAGACGGTCCATCTCAAACCATGTGGAACGTTTGAAATGTAATGGCGGACGCCTACTGCGGAGATTGGATCGCAGGTGCGCATGTGCCGCGTTGTCGCGTGGCGAAGAAGAAAACGGGCGGAACAGCGGAGATTTTTGCGAACGATCCACGATTCGTGCTCTTGCCGCCTCCTCGCATGTCGTTTCGTACTTGCGGCACATAAACCACGTGACCCTAATCGAGCAGCTGAAAACTGTAATCTAGGCTCTACCGCGGCCCGCTGCGCAGATGCTTGATGGTTTTAGAGCCAATGGGATCAGTGCTCCCCCCTCCCCCCCCCCCCCCCCCCCCCCCCCCCGAGCCCCCGAGGCCCCGAGTTGAGATTACGAGGCGCGGACGGCTGACCCGAACTCTTTACAAAGGTCAGTCTCCACCAACTTCAGCATGAATCTTGTTCTTGTTTGAGCTTACTATGCATGCAAGCGCACGGACCAGCCACGTGAGAGAATTCCTGTTTCCAATTTGCACGAAGCACACGGCGCGCTTCTCTACGGTTCCGCTGGTTTCGTTTAGATTTCGGCATCAAGGAAGCAAAATGTCCCTCAAGAACGTGCCTGCCATACTGCCAGCCCTAAACACTCAAGCACAGGCGTTTGTGGCTCACTCGTAACCGGCGCGCCTCGCGCAGCTTCTCGGAGAAAATAGTAAGCGATTCCTATCTACTCCGTGCAAGATGCTGCAATCCAGCAAACGTCCCGGCAGAAGAAACTGTTTAACTGGAATTGCTTCCCCTTTCATGGATGAGCCCACCTGGCACGTTATCAGTTACGCCTTTTTTAACCTAAAAGGTTTTTTTGTTTTGTTTTTCGCGATTCATTGAAGTACATATTCATACGTGTTTACTGCTGATTTATGTCCATACGTTGTATCTCGTAATCCCGGCATTTAAATTCGCTATGTGCGAGTTCCCATATAACATGACATTTAAAATATCAAACTAAAATGCGCATCCGAAAGAGTTTGTTTTAAACGGGTTCGACTTAGTACTGTTGTAACGATATCAAACGTCTGAAAAATTTGACAAACCAGCGCACGCCCAGTATACGCGCTAAGTGGAAAGTGCTCGCTGATTCGCCGATTCTTTAAATGAGCTCTTCTGAAAGCATCTTTATTGTCCCTGAAACAGGGGTATTAGATTGCCGTCCAAAGAATGTGCGTTCACAAAGACTCGAGCTACCAAATAAACATACAAATATGCATCTTTTATACTGGTGCTCATTTACGTTCTTTATTAGAGCCCAGCTCTAAGGCGCCTGTTTCCGCGTTTCGCGGCGTCGGCGTCGCTGTCAGCGCAACCACCCCGCTAAATTTAGCGGAAAATTTAATTGGTGTTGACATCACGTAACGTCAATTTTCCCGATAAATCTAGTAGAGAAACTGAATTTTTACAGCGGAGCTGTTAAGGGCTTGGTTCCCCACGATCGTGTCCCGTACCAAACAAAGGTCGACACAAAACTCTGGACAGCTGCTGCCATCTATGAACGACGGCGTCAAACAGGCAACCGGCCTGCCGGCCTCGCCAACGTTATTAGATTAGCTCAGTTACGGAACTGCTCATTGACGCCGCATGCGCGAACAGTACCCCCCTCACTCACCACGACTCGCCAAGCGTAAAGTCCCTTGATACTTCTTATACAAGTAACGACAACCCATACAAATGACAAAGCAGATTCCACTGGAAGCGAATGGCGGCATTCAGTTCAAACCTCTGCTGTGCGCCGCCATTCGCTTCCTAAAACCTGCACCGTCACGCAGTCGGCGCTTCAAAGAATGTCGCTACTTGTAGGAAGGTCTTATCTAGGGACTTTAGCCAAGCGTAGCTCGACGCGCCGCCAGACGGCTGCTTTGGTAACTGAATCAGGAGACGTAAGTTTCAACGTTACTAGAAACGTAAAAACCAACGGAAAAAAACTATTTTTGTAGTAACTTTTATTGGAGTTTAGTACAAAATGGGGGGCGCGTGATGTTTTCTAAAATCTTTAGTTTGCTAGGTTTTGCGGCACAATAATATATTTTTAATACAACCATGCCTCAGCGGTAATTTCAGGTAACGCGTCCCGACCTAGGCTCATCTTAACTTCAGGGTGAATTCGCGGCGAGTCCGCTGAGAAGACGGGGGTGGCATCCATGTAACCTCCGTAACTGCATCTTTGTAGCGTACATGTTCCTATTGTATACCGGTGTGATTTACGTCTTGCAGTTTACAGTGTCAATAAACTTTTCTTTAAACCCTTTCCACTGTATCTGTTTCGGCTCCGAAATGGCCGATCGAAGCCAAACCAAAATAGATGTTAGGTGCGGTTCCTCGAGTGACCGCTGCAGGGTAAATGGCGGCGTTGTGATCGCCATTTGGCGCTTCAGCTGGGCTCTTCGGAACGCATAGTTATGAAACGCAAATATAGATGGCGCTTTGAACGACGCTTCGGCTTGGCGGATTGAAGTGAGTGACGGGGGTACCCCCCTCCGCGGGAGTTCCACAACTGAGGTAATCCGATAACGTTGGGCCTCGCTCATAGATGGCGGCAACCTTTCCAGCCTTTCCCCTCTGGTTTTCACCAGAGCGCAGAAGCTCAATTTCTCTAGGCGTCGTCCTAGATGTCGTCCTCGAGATTGTTTTACAAGTCGTCCTTGAGGTCATCTTAGACGTCGTCCTTGAGGCTACCCCCAGGTCGCCCTAAAAGTTATCCTCGAGTTCGTCCTAGAGGTCCTCTTAAAAATCGTCCTTGGGGTCGTCCTAGACATATTCCTCAAGGTCATCTTAAAAGTCGTCCTTGAGGTCGTCCTAAACGTCGTCCTTGGGGTCGTCCTAGACGTTGTGTCTTAGGTCGTCTTAGGCATTACCCTTGAGGCCGTCGTAGACGTCGTCCTTGAGGTCGTCCTCGAGATTGTCCTAGAAGTTGTCCTAGAGGACGTCCTAGACGTCGCCCTTGAGGTCGTCCTAAGCGTCGTCCTCTAGGCGTCGTCCTCGAGGTCGTCTTAGAAGTCATCCTTGAGGTCGTCCAAGAAGTCGTCCTTGAGGTCGTCCTAGACGTTGTGTCTTAGGTCGTCTTAGGCATTACCCTTGAGGCCGTCGTAGACGTCGTCCTTGAGGTCGTCCTCGAGATTGTCCTAGAAGTTGTCCTAGAGGACGTCCTAGACGTCGCCCTTGAGGTCGTCCTAGGCGTCGTCCTCTAGGCGTCGTCCTCGAGGTCGTCTTAGAAGTTATCCTTGAGGTCGTCCAAGAAGTCGTCCTTGGGGTCGTCCTAGACGTTGTGTCTTAGGTCGTCTTAAACATTACCCTTGAGGCCGTCGTAGACGTCGTCCTTGAGGTCGTCCTCGAGATTGTCCTAGGAGTTGTCCTAGAGGACGTCCTAGACGTCGCACTTGAGGTCGTCCTAAGCGTCGTCCTCTAGGCGTCGTCCTCGAGGTCGTCTTAGAAGTCATCCTTGAGGTCGTCCAAGAAGTCGTCCTTGAGGTCGTCCTAGACGTTGTGTCTTAGGTCGTCTTAGGCATTACCCTTGAGGCCGTCGTAGACGTCGTCCTTGAGGTCGTCCTCGAGATTGTCCTAGAAGTTGTCCTAGAGGACGTCCTAGACGTCGCCCTTGAGGTCGTCCTAGGCGTCGTCCTCTAGGCGTCGTCCTCGAGGTCGTCTTAGAAGTCATCCTTGAGGTCGTCCAAGAAGTCGTCCTTGGGGTCGTCCTAGACGTTGTGTCTTAGGTCGTCTTAGGCATTACCCTTGAGGCCGTCGTAGACGTCGTCCTTGAAGTCGTCCTCGAGATTGTCCTAGAAGTTGTCCTAGAGGACGTCCTAGACGTCGCCCTTGAGGTCGTCCTAGGCGTCGTCCTCTAGGCGTCGTCCTCGAGGTCGTCTTAGAAGTCATCCTTGAGGTCGTCCAAGAAGTCGTCCTTGAGGTCGTCTCATCATAGTACAGCTTCGCTTGTCTTCCTTCTTCACCAGGGTGGAAAGGCTGAAAGTTTTTTACACGAAGTCATGTGACGTCATTTTCCCCACGAAATTTTGCGGGGAAACTGAATTCGTGTTGAGGTCACGTGACGTCAATTTCCCCGCTATATTGAGTGGAGAAATTGACGTCACGTGACCTAAAACATCAATTCAGATTCCCCGCTAAATTTAGCCGGGAAAATGCCGTCACATGATTTCGTGTCATATCACCCATGAACAATTTCAGCAGGAGGAGGAGAGGAGAGGGAAAGGAGGAGGAGAAGAGAAGGAGTAGGAGAAGGAGATGAAAATTAGAAGGGAAGAGGTGGGAAGGAGGAGAAGAGGAGGGCAGCAGGTGGGGGAGGAAAGGAAGGGAGGAGGAGGTCGAGGAGGACAGGAGGAGCACGAGGAGGAGGAGGGGAGGAGGAGAGAAGGAGGGAAGGAGGCAGAGGGGATGGTACGGAGTAGGAAGAGGGGCACACCCTCCCCTCCGTACCCTCCTCTCCTCCTCCTTAAGAGCTGCGCTCTAGTTTTGCATTACGGAGATTAGTAAACGTCTTTCATTTCTTGTGACGCTCTTTTCATCTTCCTAGATCTTTCTTTGCTTTGACCAAACAGCAGGGCGCATGCGGTGCCCACCTTGGTCGTTAAATAAATACGTTTCAATGAATGAATGTGTTGTGTCTTGGTGTTGCCTCTATGCATTTGTACGTATACATGATTTACACGTGACATCACGGCACGATGTGGATGGTCATTCCCAGTCGTTCTTAGAAAGAGAACCACTCTTAAGTGCGAGATATATGCAGTAGTCAGCTACGTTCTCAGTGCCAAGGCCATCAGAATGGCACCTGATGTCGCGTCATCAGAAGCCGCGTGGCCTGCATAGTGTCGTCACCATGCTGGTGGTCATTCTTACTTGTTGCCGAGAAAAAATAATTAGGTCGTGCGAAATGTATGCTGCAAAAGGAACGCGCTTAGTACCAATGCCACCACAATCAATAACTGGTGATGTGATATGCAAGCTATATAGAAATGGTCCGCCCTAATAAAAACATTTATTTTCTTTGCCTCACACGAAAGGAAAAAAAAAGAAACAAGGCGAAAAGCTGCGAACTTGCATCTTGACAGTGCCCGGGCAACAATTGACGCCGCATCAACGGCCATTAAAGTGGTTTTGCTACTGAGCCCATATTTTCTGGAGCAAACACTTAGCAGCACAGAATGTGTTTCTATATTAAGAACATTTGCGAGTTGCTACCAGCTTTGCGTGATCAAATCAAATCAAATCAGTTTATTTTCTGCCACAAAGATACATGCGTTACAAGGGCGCTGGAAAAAAGCTGCACTTTTGCAGCTTGACGAGTCCCAGCGCCCTAACACAAAACGTAACATGCGAGCCATCTGTTACCCCAAGAGCTTCTAAACTTTGATTCCACAAAAAAACTTTCTCCACTTTGCATTCCACCGCAGGAGGTGTGCGACGTTGGCGGTGGCGCGGCGGGCGGCGGCGTTGGAGCCACCTCTCCGCGAATGTCGTCGTCGGGCGGCTCGGTGTCCGTGGAGGTGGCCGAGCCCACGTCGTGCATCGTGGTGGACTTCTGCGAGAACGCGGGCTTCACCTGCCACGACCTGCCGTCGCCGACGACCGAGCTGGCCCCGATGCCCCGAGACTGGATCGCCATGCAGCTAGGCAGGCAGCGACAAGCCTTCGCCTGGCTCCAGCAGGCGTCGCCCAGGTCCATCCTCGAGGGACTGCTCCTCATGAACGTCGAGCGAAACAGTTGAGTAGACATTGGGACTCTGTAAGAGGACTGCATCTGAACGCGTCTTCAACTGGATGAATTAGCATCAGATATAGGCTGTTTTTAGTGCATCAGCAATAGCGCCCTGGTACATTCGCTGATATTGGACGGGTTTGGAACATCCAAAGTTTGTAATGTCACCCCCGGGATGGCGCCACAGCCCCACTGGCTATGAAAACTGGCTAGGAAATACCTTCTGAAAGAGCTGGCGGATGGCAGCAGAGTGCATATTTCGAGAGGCTAGGCGATAGGACGCACAGCAATGGAGGTTACGCGGAATCGGCTGGTTATAGGGAGCGACGCCGTGAGGCATCACATCACAACCGAAGATCACTGCAGCGACGTCCCCCTTCGACAATGTCGGTGCCCTGCAGTGGGGGTTGGTGGGTGTATCACTGGGGCGCGTGTTAACCCATCACCCCGATCCCGGTGCTTTGCGGCGATATTATGCGGATTGCTCATTTCAAAATATTAACCCACCTTCGCACCTGTACACGCCGCATGGTGGCGCCCTGTCGGAGGCCCAAGCACGGCCCAGCCCCGCTGTACCCCACTGCACCTCGGTTGCTGATGTTAAGTCACGTCGTCGCTCTCTATAACCAGCCAATCCTGTGCGGCCGCCGTTGCTGTGCGTCCTATCGCCTAGCCTCTCGAAATAAGTGGCCAGGAACGGGTGCGCGCTTTTATCACCCTTGGAAGCCCCTGCCGCGGCTTTGCAGACCCAAGGATGAACACGGACTGCGGTTCTGTTCTTCCGCCTGCCACGTCGTCCTTGACGCGCAGTCGCCTTACCATGTCATCGGGCCGTAAGCGCACGGTGCCGTCGCCCCTGTATGCACATGCATGCACAACAACAAAATGCCTCCTTCGTTTTCCGCGAATCACGCGCACATCCATCGTGCACACGATAAGTGACCTGATCTGCTTGCACCAGGAAGAAGAGGGGTTTCGTGAATGTTGACCTCGCGGAAAAGTGCTGAGGGGCTGCATTCACAATGATTTGTTATACTATATAACCGTTGCCGAAATGCTAACGTATATATTTTTTTGAGAATCAGCGTGGTGGCAGCAGCGATTTCGGCGCATTTGTTTTACAGCGATAGTTGTTATGAGTTGTGATATATTCAAAATGACGACGTCCGGCGTCTGTCGTAGTGTTACGTGTTCTGAGTCTCACATCACTCTGTCACGCCATGATGCCATTCGAGGTGTAGACGTCACATAAAATTATATTCAAATCGTCCATGGAAATCAAAGTGCTATAATATTCAAGTCTATAGAAATTCAATAAATATAATTTCTCGGCGTCAGCACGTCACGTGACTGCTAGCGTAGCCCCGTAGTTTTTTAACCCCAGTGCGAGGTTGGTGGCCATGGGGCCAACTATGAAAAAGGCGAAATGTGGTAATTAGTTAGATCACGGCCTAAACAGTTTTGATTACTTTATATCTTAGGAGGGGGGGGGGGGGGGCTTAGTAATAAAGGTATGCTTCAAATGTAGTTTGAATATATGTAATATGCATATTTGTTTTGATTTAATTTCGTAAATATTGCAAATATACTTTGCATTACATCAACATTATGCCAGAAATTTATATACATATTTTTTATCTTTTTTTGTAATATGCCAGAATTAGGGCGACATATATTTTGCGTATATTTCAAAATGTGGCAGACATACGGGCACATTTTCTGTCTATTTTAAAATACGCCAAAGATATGTGAACATATTTTCTATATATCTAAATATTCGCCAAAGATATGCGCAAAACCTTTTTTTAATATACTAGACATTTGTCTTAAATCTATATGAAAGATAGTTTAATGCATTAGGCATCGACATAGATCAATGTTTATAGTGCATTTAAAATACACGCAAGTGTACTTTAAGTACAAACATCAAATATACACGAGATGTACTACTGAAATGGTATGATTATAAGCTTCTTAAAGGGACACTGACAGAATATTGATGCTGTCCAAGGTGCCTTTTTTGTTTTCTTTCAATGACATATGAGAGCCGAACTGCCTGGACAATGTGCCGCTCAAATTTTGTTTTTGTTTTTTCCCCGAAAACCTCCGATCGAGAATTGGCCGGTTTGAGTCGCGCTCACTTTCTTCTCCGTGCGCAGGTGCCAATTTTTCTGGTTTAAAGACAACCACCCAAAACAATGGAAGTCGTGGGTCATCAAAGGCAAACAATCAAAATTAAAAATGGAAAAAAATGTAGTACCTATTTTTTGTGGCTTCCAAACACTGCAAATGCGGTGACTGAAAAAAAAAAAAAGTTGCACTTAGAGCTGGAAGCCCCCTGTGCATTCTCTGTGTAATTCTAAGTATTGCGTCGTATCACGGGAGTTCCGGGCTGGACGGCTGGACGAAGCGGCCTAAGTGATGGCGGCGGTCGACGGGCGTGGGACGCTCTACTTCAGAACGGTTGTTTGCGGTGCCGGCGAATCGGTCTAGCGAAAGAAACAGGCCGATCAAAACAGCTAGGATTCATTCCGTACGACACGCCCGATCACCAAGCTGATCCGCACGAAGACGTCCCCAAGTCGTCGTCCCTTTTTCTGGCTGAAGACATCGCTCGTCTTATACGAACACGACTTAGTAAGAGCTTGAAAAACGCGCGAACATCAAGCGCGAAGTGCTTCCTTTTATGTCTCTCATGCGACGTGCGTCGCGCGCGTCTTTCGTCTCCTTTGCACGGCCGAAAGAAATGAAGGAAAAAACAAAAGCATACGCGGTCAGGTGTAGCCACGCGACTTCCGGCAACTCTCTCATTGTCTTCATTTCTTCTTCCTCCCCAGCTCAGTATCGGGCTCGGTTTCGAGCAGTTGCGATATTTTCATATTAAAAATAGCGCAAAAGAGATGGAACAAAAAGACGAAGAAGCACACAGGACAAACTCTGTCCCGTCTCTTTTGCGCTATTTTTAATATGAATGTCCACTACCAACTTGCCCAGCAGACCAAGCTTTTGCAATATTTTCCTTTACTATATAAAAACTACACGTGACGATTGCAAAATATTGATCTGGTAGTCTTTGGACACCATATTAAATAAAACTTTGGTTGGGGCTAGTTGGTTCATATCGATTAAAAGGTTAAAAGGCGCGAACAAACAGGACGAAGAAAGAGACACGTACGACACGGACAGGCGCCAACTTCCAACTGATTTATTAAAACACGAATCATCGTCAAACTCGATCCCACTCGCCTAAACACATGCAACTGATAAAAATTCCTATCTCTCATTACACACATCCTTCAAGAAACACAATTTTTTTGGTTAAAAGATAAAGAGATGGCACGCTTACGGATCTGTCAGCCGCTTTGTGTATACAGAAAGAATCGATTAGTTCTCTTTCCATTTTTTCATTTCCTTTCTTGGTAAACCTTGTGCGCTCAAACAATGGACCAGAATAGACTGCCGGTCAGCTTTGATCAGCGGGTTGCACGCTTGACGAGGGCCCGTTACCCGAAGAGCTTAGTGACAATTGTGTGTGAAAGGCTCTTACAGAAAATTAAACTAGAGGGTGTTGACAAAAGTTCTGAAAAGACAGACAAGATGCCAGTGCAGGTGATACCATATTTGCACAAAGTGTCCCACAATTTAAAAAAAGATGGATGTTCGACACAGGGTTAACGTCGTCTTCTCAGCCCCGTGCAAACTTTCAAAGATATGCCCCGCGATGACTAAACGAATGTCTGTAGTGTGCTCAAAGAAACATGTAACAAGATACACCGAATGCGTGACTAAGGTGGTGTATGAAATTCCTTTCAGTTGCGGCCAAGTTTACATCGGTCAGACCGGCCGATGTTTTAATGAAAGAGCGCGCGAACATAAGCTTGCCGTACGCAATAATTGGGGTGGGCATCTTGCGGACCACTGCAAACGATGTGGGTGCGAACCTTTGTTTGAGCGCACAAGGTTTATCAAGAAAGGGAATGAAAAAATGAAAAGAGAACTAATCGATTCTTTCTGTATACACAAAGCGGCTGACAGATGCGTAAGCATGCCATCTCTTTATCTTTTAACCAAAGAAATTGTGTTTCTTGAAGGATGTGTGTAATGAGAGATAATAATTTTTATCAGTTGCAAGTGTTTAGGCGAGTGGGATTGAGTTTGACGATGATTCGAGTTTTAATAAATCAGTTGGAAGTTGGCGCCTGTCCGTGTCGTACGTGTCTCTTTTTTCGTCCTGTTTGTTCGCGCCTTTTAACCTTTTAATCCATATTAAATCGTCTGCAAAAAAGTACAAAAACATTGAGTGTGTTTATGGTCGCTTTAATACAGTGCTTGTACAGAAGTTTATCGTGCAAACGAGCAGGTGGTGGCTGAACATATTAAAAACAGTAAAAGTATTTGTAGAAACAGGAATATAGTAAAACTTTTGACCATCCAGCCAAAAAGGCAGAGCCCTATATACTGAGAGTGTTCGGCCGATGGGCGCAGTTCTAAGAAAATTCTATTGACATCATTTCACTGGAACACCGTGCTACAAGAAGCGGGCTTTACGTTGCCACGTATAATGTGGAGGTTTTTGCTGTTGGCCACTCCACTATCCATGCGCTAGTTCAAATTTGCGGTGAGGTGTTTAATTAGCATAATGATTTGTACTCTGACTTTTTTTTCATGCCTGAAATTCTTCACTGTATCCGAACACCGGTCATGTTTTATTTATCTCCGAAACCATACTTTCTGTATAATCTTTTTTTTCTGTTGATTTTAAACGAAATCATTCATTCTTAAACAAAAATAAATCTGGCATGGAGCGCGGGTTTCGCAGCGCCTCTCCTAGATGGCGCCCGTCGCGGCACTGCACGCATTTAGGTGCTGGTCCAGTTCTGGGCCATAATATTCAAAATATTTGTTGTACATTTTTGACAAAAAAAGAATAAATTGAAGATCATATCTTTTTAACAGATAATGGCATATAAGTAAGTTCGAGCGGCTGATTGTGTCTACAGCACCAAAGACGCTTAAAATTTACGAGAAACACTCGCTACAATGGGGGGTCACCGCATGCCTGCCGTGCCTAATTGAGACATGGGTCCAAACTGACTCCCCGCTGTCCTTGCTGGACTTTTGATATGTTCAACAAACGAGTGCCAAGTGCGAAAGATGGGGGTAAGGGAAAGAAACAAGGGGCCTTTATTTGGCGTTTTTTTTTCTTTTCTAGGTTTAAAAAAAATATTTTGCATCAAATTTATTTATTTCTGCAATAATACATTTGAAATGCACTCAGTCTACTTGAAGTACGTACTTGTTAAGTATATTTTGTCATATTATCAGAGTACTTTTATGTTTTCATTTTATATCTGCAAAATCCAACTGAAATGAGTGTGGAATATTTTATGTGTGTATCAAGCACGTAGCATGGGGGGGGGGGGGGCATGGGGCCCCCCCCAAAAAAAAAAAAATCTTTCATTTTGCTGGGACCTCCTCTCCCCCCTCCCCCTCATATAGCATTCTGTCATGGGCGCCCCCCAACCCCCTCCCCCCAACCCCCCCACTCCGAAACAAAATCCAGGCTACGTGCCTGGTGTGTATATAGTGTCACGAATGACGAGGTGACGAAACAAACAACAACTGAAGAAACTGCAACGTTTAAGGGGCGAACTTGCGCACAAAAGGAAACAGGAGACAAGAACACGACGTCGCGGGCGTCCAAGTCGGCGTAACGGCAGGTTCGAGCGCTGGGGCGAGACTGACTGTGGCTTGCCACGCGGAGTGCCTGTTGTAGACGCGTGGACTTCTGTAGCAATCGGCGTAGAAGGTTCGGCGCGTAGAACATTCTAACCTCGAATTAGCAACACCGGTTCTCGAGTTTACCAGAACATCACGTTACATAGTCAAACAAAATGTGCACCCGCGGCCAGGGATCGAACCTTGGCTTTTTGGAAAGAAGGCAAGCGCCATAACAGTTAGGCCACGAACGCGCTGCCTGCTTGGCCAGCTGCGCGCGCGACAATAGCATCTTGGCGTATTTAAAGCGTACTTCGAGAGCATATTTAGTAGAAGAATTTTCGATATAATTACAGCATAGTCGAAACACAGTCCAAGTACACCGAGGCATATATTAGACTAATCCTTTTTTTTCTAAGGTGTGTGCCCCCCCCCCCCCCAACCCTTAGAAAAAAGTGTGTAGCTGTTGGAATAATTCAGCTAAAAAATTAACGCTCGACCTCCTTATAGTCTAAACGTGACGTAAAAGTTTGAATGTAGAATTTGTAGTGGGCGCTGCGAAACGAGAAATGTGATCCTTGTAGACGGCTTCAAACCGACACGAACTTTCAAAGCGCGCCTGTGACGTCGATCCCTCCCCTCTTGCGCCGGCTCCGGAACCCAGATGTTCGCGTCGCAGTTACAGTCGGTTGCAAGTTAAGAAGATAGGAGAAGCTCCTCCCACAAGCGTGATGCGCCGTTTCAAATCCCTCCGCAGTCGAAAGAAGAGTTCACTGGAAACGGCCCTTGTTCCGCTTCAATGAATAGATAATGGCTACAGAGTGATGCCAACTAGGGTGCCTTTATGCGCGCTTCGAATAGGGTGATGCCAACTGCCTGTTTCCCTTTCCCACACCCTCTTTTACTGCCATTTTGTTCCTCTCATTGTTTCCCCGTCCGCCGGAAAGTGGCCTTTGTGTCCATCGGTCCTCTCATCCTCTTTCCGTGGGTTCCAGAACGCTGCTCCGAACTTGTGAGATAAAGGTCCGTTCACACTCTTGCAACCGAGTACGACCGAGAGAGACCAGACCGGTTTTTAAGCCTCTTGCGATCCCTTAGAACCAGCTGCGCTGTAGCGCATCCGGTCCTAAGAAGTCGCAAAAGGCTTAAAAACCGGTCTGGTCTCTGTCGTTCTTACTCGGTCGCAAGAGTGTTAACGGGCCTTAAGGTGCATGTTTCCGGGAGGGCTATAAGCCCCATGGATTAGCTCCGAGAACCAAAACGGCTGCTGGTTTGTCGGCGAGCGGTATTACAAAGGGTGGCATTACCCTAGGAAAGCGCACATGAAGGCTCCCTAATGCCAAGTTGTCTACGACCCCCACTTTTTAAGAAAGCGGTTTTTGTATTTATAGGAAAAGGGGACCGAGCCCCCGAAAGTGACCTGTGTATCCATCGCAGGGGGACCCTAACTCCCAAAGTCTGTTTCCATCGGAGGGAAAAAATTCGAATCTCCCTCTCGTGGCTTCCACAACGCTAAGCCAAAGTCGAAAGATAAAGCAAATATGATACAGAAAGGCAAGACCCTCCTCTCGCGTTGGCCGCGACGTCACGGAAACGACGGCACGCTATTGGATGCGGAGGTGGCGGCGAAATATATGAATCCCTTTGAGGGGCATTTACCGCTACCTTCTTGACCTGCAACTTACTGTAGCGATCAGTGCGACGCGAGGGGATCGGTGGCCGTGTTTGTTAACACACCGCAGTTCGCAGCTCATGGTCCTAAAAACGCGCGCTGCAGAACTTAAAGATCGTGGGTTCAATCCCTATCCCGTTCGTTTTGACCTGGGCGAAACCGGTATGCGGTTGTGTGTCACTACTGCATGCCCCTTAAAATCCCGGTACTGGTGCAGCGGCTAAATTTCTCCCCTAAAGCGGACACGCCACGCGCCCATTGGGCTTATTAACTTCCCGCCGTCTAAACGTACACACTGCACAATTGCCTTATAACTGGAACGCGTTTTAAAAGTGTGACGCAACGACTGACTGGCTGTCGTTGATGCTGACTCCAGGAATGCATTCAACGCCGATGGAGATGAAGAATTTCAGGGGAGTGCGCCCAGCGAAGTTGGTCTTTGGCTGGCTTTCGTCGCCGGGCAGGCGCTGCAGACTGCCCGCGCAATACCTCCCGGATAACGAGGCCGTGGTTCCCGATTTTCTACGTCACGTATCGGAGGCCTGAACGAAGCACGCTTTGGACGCGAGTAATCCGTCGGCGCTCGGATGGGGCTCCAGTCCTCCACGATTGGACACGAGTTCCAACCGAGCTGTGACGCACCTGTCGCGTCCTCCCGTATGAGTATCACGGCCCTGATATGTGTTAGATGTTGGCTCGCCGCTTCCCTCGGCTTCCTTCTCCCGACTGATGACCCTAAATTGAGTTCCAACTTTCGACAGTGACACGTTAGAAAGGGACGTGCCTTTAAGACTTCGGGGGAAGATGAGGGTCAGAGACAGTACCTTGGTCACATGATTGCAACCCAAGTCCCCACAGACCCATATTAGGGCGCCTCGTCCCAAAGCAGCAACTTCTCGGCTGTGCGCTGCCGGCTTCCCAAGGCTCCTAAACGCTCCTGAAGACACCGGAGTCGTCGCCGCACTCTTAGAAAGAAAAGGGAGTGGTACTTCGAGCATAGAGGGGTCAAACCCGATGACACTAAGAAGGATCTCACGGAACGCAAAAAGTTGTTTTTACTCCCTTTTCACTTATCATTTTTAGGTTGAGCTTTTGATCCGTCGAAAGCAACCTTTTTCTTCCCTACCGCAGAGCCTCATGAACACTATTTCGTCCCTTTAAAAATCACTTTCGATACTTTGCAGGATAAAGTAAAAGGTGAATTGGGAGTAACTTTAGTCTCTGTGGAGGCAAATTCTGACACTTTGAAGGATGAATTAAAAAAGCAACAAGTAGTAACCTTCGTCCATTTAGATTGCAGTTTTTCGTCATTCCGATGGGCCATTTGTTTTTGTTTTTTTTTCGCTTTCGAGGTGAAAAAGTAAAAGGCCTCCTTTAGCATGCCTGCCTCATCCAGACACCTGATGCAACTTTTCAAAAAAGTCGTGCCTGCCCAAAACTGGCATTGTGTGTCGTTTTGGAGGAAGGACTTCTTCACATGGTGAATGTAGAGTATAGCAACCTTAAAAATACGTTATAAGAGCCTTCGCGAGAGACAAATTTCTTGTTTTCGAGTAAAACAATATCCTAACAGCAAGATGTAGACAAAATATCTGGACATGCACTGTGCAAATAAATTTTATTTTGTAATTCTAAAGGGCATGACTGCGCTAATTGACAGAGATAATTAGCTTCGCCAATATTCACGGTATGTGTACCAAACTTTATTTATTTATTTATCTATTCATACTGTTGACCGTTTGACCGTTACAGAAGTGCGTTATTAAACGCATATATATATATATATATATATATATATATATATATATATTTATATACATAAATGTCAGCAAAGTAAGGGACACAAAAAACAGAAGAAAATGTATTGTTTATTTTGTAGGGCTAGGTCTATCCGGCTGACTGGAAAACCTTCAACGGCGTCACACTTATAAGCATTTTGCCGTAGGTTGTTCCACTCAGCTATGGTCCTCGTAAAAAAAAAAGAAATACTTAAACATTTCGATCCGGACTTTCATCGGTATCAGCATTTCAGTATGACTGCCCCGAAGTCCTCTAGTAGAGCCAGATATTATATATCGCAGTGAATCTATGTTTAACCTTTTGTTTTGTATCGAATATAGCAGTTTCAATCTATAGCTATTCTCCTGTATTCTTTCAATGGCAGGAAGTTTAGTTAGGTGAGCATCGCACTGCCAGACTCAGTTTTCGGTATCTGGATGGTATAAATCTGAGAGCTCTCCTTTGTATCTTTTCTAATTTTTTATGATGTTTTTTTTTCCGTATAGGTCCCACACGGTGCTTGCATATTCAAAGCCAAGGCGTACAAATGTTAAGTAGGATGTTACTTTTAGAGCGCAGCTCTAAAATTTTCCGGCTTGAGCGCCGTCGCCGTCGCCGTCGACGTAACCGTGAGGTCACGTGACCCCCTCCCCCCACTGTGGTCACGTGACCCCCTGAGGTCACGTGACTCACCCCGTGAGGTCGCATGGCCCCCCTGAGGCCACGTGATCGACCTCCCCCTCTTAGGTCACGTGGCCCCCGTGGCGGAGTAGCAGACAGGACGACGAGATGAAAAGGAGGGAGGAGGGGTATACCCTCCCTTCAGTACCCTTCCATCCTCCTCCTTAAGAGCTGCGCTCTAACTCGGCGTCACAGGGAGGTGTAAACGGCTTTCATTTTTTTCTCTCTCTGTTGCTAATTTGTGGTTGCATCTCAAGACCAGAATATTCTTTCTGCGGTGCTTGTCACATTATCGGTATGGGATTTCTAACTCATATCTCCAGACACGGTTACACATCGGTATATGAGATTACTGGCGAACGTTAGTGGACTATCATCGAGTTCATACTCAAAAACGAACGTTTTATTCTTATTTGTGATTCTTGTCAATACAGTTTTTTAGTTGTTATTGTTACTTTTTTACCTTTTGCACCACTCATTTATTGTTTCTAAAGCTATGTTTAAAGTGATCTAATCTTCAGGACACACAATTTTGGAATAAATTAAGCAGTCGTGTGCGAATGAGCGAGTGGTAACTTTAGAGTTAATGTTATATACAATGTCGTTAATATAACTTAAACATATTACCGGTTCCAGCACGGACCCCTGGCCCCTGGGGAACCCCCGACGTGACATTCAATGTGTTAGATCCAGCACCCTTAACTTCTACAAATTGAGTACGGTCGGTGAGGTAGGCTCTGCTCCATCTCAATACCTGTACGTTTATACCGGTGCCTACTAGCTTTTTAACAAGTTGCGAATGTGGAATGCAATCCGAGGTTTTTGAAAGGTTCAGTCGGATTACATCCGTCTGTGGCCTCTGTAAAATAGTTTGCTGTTGGGCGAGTTGGTGAACGTTTGGACACATGGTTTTGCGCAAAAAAGACGGACACAAGAGAGAGAAACAAACAGATTCATTGTGTTTGTTCCTCTCGTTCAGTGAAGTTGCAAAATCGTGTATGGTTTGTCGGTTGTGTGACTGTCGATAGCCTCCGCCGGAATCCGTGCTGGTTTGGGTTCAAAACGTTTAAACTCTTAAAGTAATTTAAGAGCAAACCTGATAATACATGGTACAGTATTTCGCAACAGACGCAAGTGAGGGAAATTGGACGGTAGTTTTGAATGTTATGTTTGCTGCCAGTTTGATGCACCGAGACAACTTTTGCCGTTAGCCAGTAGGAAGGAAGAATTTGTTGGGTCAAGGATGCGCGGAATATGATTGTAAAATATTCGGACACACATTCCGCATATCGTTTTAAAATTTTAGGAACAATATCGGGCCCTTTAGACTTATTGCTATTAATGTTCAGCACAAGAGAAGAAATACCCTGTTGCGATATACATATATGAAAGTCAGCCCGAGACGCCTCCACAAGCACGCTTTCCAGATACTTTGCATCTCAATGCGACTCAAAAAACACAGAGGGAAAAAAAATCATTATATCGGGAAGTCATTTCACTAGGATCAGAAATAACTTCTTTGTTCGCGAACACGTATTTTAAAGACTCTCGGAATGGGGCGAAGTGACGCCGAAACCTTCGTGGCGAAGTTTTCATGAATAATATTAGAGTCACCGGCCAGTATATTTGCTTTGCTTGCGCTAACTTGTTTTTCAAGGTTTGTGAAAGACTGCTAAGCTGATTCTGGTTTTTTGTCCTATTTTTTTGCTTTTATGTTATTTTTCATTTGAGTTGAATGATTTCACAGTTCATTCAGTGATTTGTTTTGCGCAGGAATCTTATTCTTTTTGGAACAAATCGTTCCAGACAGTAGTTTATGATACTTTTAAAATGAAGACCCAAACAATTCACGTCCATCTTCCCATCCAGTGCACAGAAAGAAGTCTCTAGATAATCCTAAATGCTTACATCATCAGCTCTACTGAAGTCCTATACGGAAATGGGTGGCTTTCTTTTATTGCGTTGCAGTAAAACGTTTCTCATGCACAACAGCACAAGCTTATTGTCCGACAGACCATCTACCGCTGACACTGAGTGGTCTGACGCATGACCATCGAGAGAAAAAAAATCGAGTAATGACCCAGCAGTTTTCCCACATCTCGTATTCTCGTTTACAATCTGTGCAAGTCGATTTTCGAGCGAAATTTCCAGAAGAACTTCCATGTTTTTTTACATCAGTTTACCCCGTTTCCAGCTGATCCCAATTTATTTCTGGAAGTTTAAAATTCCCGGCAATAATGACGCGAAAATTGACTTGAACCTGATAAGTTAAATAGTCCTGAATAGCCTCTAAGAAAAAGACCGGGGAATTCGGGGGCTTGTGCACAGCGCCAATGATCCAATCAATGCTGCAGAAATTTATTTTTTTCCAGACACTTTTTTTTTCTGAAATATCAGGCATTCCCACGAAGTCGATACTTTTTTTCGGTATTATAGCAACATTTCCACCACGTGCAGTGCGGTCATTACGCATCGTTTTGTACTTGGGAGCGAGCGGTTCACTATCTGTTATATCAGGGCGCAGCCAAGTTTCAGTAAATATAAGCAGATCCGGACCATAATAAAACACAGCGTCTCTTATATTATCCCTAAGACGACTTGAAGGCGACAGCTCCAGCGCCGATGTATTAAAGAGAGACACACGATTTACGGACGACGCGGTACCCCTCCGCCCGCGGCGAAGGGGTGCCGCGTCGGACTAATGGACGCAAGGTCGCTGGTTCGACGCCAGCAGAAAAACAAGAGCGAAAAGTGTGTTCGGAGGAATATTAAACTTCGCAGATGTAACTTTCGTATCGCCGCCGTGTTTTCGCTCAAGGACTAAATGATGAGACATATAGGGCTTTGGCCTTAATGAGCGAGTGTTCTAGATCCCCAACTTTATTTCCAAGACTATGTCCGTTCACGTTAATCAGCTTGAATTCCCTGCTCGAGTTATTCGACTGTCATTTGGACGTGCTTTAGTTTGCTGAGCCTGAGGCGAGCTTTATCCAACGATTCTCTTCGTCATCGAAATAATATGATTCTCTATCAATCAATATCTTATCGTGGTCGAGTCTCACAAGCAGTCCGGCCCATAGCTATGCCGTTATTGTGCTCTCTCTTAATTGCTTTCGTTTTCTTAAGGTGACCGTGGAATAATCGTTAAACACTGATATTTTGGATTTCTTTAGTTTTCGGTCATTCCTAAATTCTTCGAACTTATCCTTATAGTTATAAACCTTTATAATAATTGATCTGCTTGTTCGTTTTTTTTTTTTTTTGTTTTCAAGTTTATTAATTTGTTTCATTGTATTTACATTCACACCCATGCCGTGCAAGCTCTTTTACATCTGCATTATTTTCACTAGGGTTCTAAGGAAAGCCAAACATTATCAATTCGTTGCGGCTGCTTCTGTCTGCCAAAGTGACTAGCTCTTCCTCTTGTGTCTGGATAATGATGCTCGTCTTCTTAACACTTTCTTCGAAATTTGATATTTTCCCATCTTGTAGCTGTACTCTTTTTAGTCAGTGACATGCAATCGGTGACATAAATGAACATCGGCTCGTATTTCATTTTGACAAATCTGCGTCTTTATGCTGACTTAAAACGATCCGGCGCTTGAGAGGTATGTTTGTTGGCGGCTAAAATGCTCCCTGCGGACGCCAGGACTCAATAGCAGCAGGGCAGTGAAGAGGCCGCACCTCGATCGGCTGCTAGTCAGCGCCGCTGGTGGTCGGAAAGGGCAATTTTGGGAAGGTAATGCCGCCAAATGATTGGGCACGAACGCCGCTTAGCACTCGGGCGCTCTAGCTCGAGATCGGTTGCGGCCAAGAGACATCTGAGTGTTGCGAAAATTCCGCGTAAGATGTCGCTACCTGTCAAACTAAGCCAGCCGCACTCCCCTTTCGGTATGGGAGAAACAGAGTAAGCATAAATTTATGCGGCCCAAATGTGCGCTCATTGCGCTTCTTGCGTTCTGTGGCCGGCGTAGTCACTCACCCTAATTGAGCGTTTTGCCAGCATCAAGAACGACGCTATAATGAGGTATTTCTTGCGTGCAAACGAATAGGAAAATATTGTAGCATGATACTTAGTGTGGCCGCGCAAGGCCTACCAAAAACGAAAAGGCGTTTCGTATAGGCCGGTTTCACGAAACACCTTTTCATTTCCCGTAAGATGCGTTGGCCTAGTTGATAAACAGATTCCGCTATTTTTCAAGATAGTTTGTATGTAGACGACCGGTTATAGACATTGTCTAGGTGTTGCAAAAACGCAGAAACACAGTCAGTTGTTTCACTGGTGGCAGAACCTCAAAGGATTACCAGCGTTTGAGCCGGAAGTTTCGTCATCTGAAACGAAGCGTCACGTGACTTCACACTTCCGGTTTGTCCGGTGCCGATCGTGGCTCGTTCAGCTGCATTGACAGCCCTTCAATGCGTGGTAGCCGTGCTGTATTCGCGGCAAAAATGGTTCACTGCTCCGCGGTACGTTCTTCCAACGCAAGCCGTGAAGGGCATCAAATGTTCTGGTTCCCGTGGAGCGAAGAACGGAACAGTGACGGGCTGTCGCTGTTAAACGGGCCCTGCAATCATCTTTAAGCATCTACCTTTTTTCCGGTTTTCATATCTCTTGGGGTTCGGGCAAGCCAGCTGGCACCGAGAGAGTAACTAAGTATCAGTGTGTCATATTTTAAACGGACGACGCGAGAACCTCCTCCACCGACGGGGGCGACCCGTGGTGCCGAAAGCGGGCGATATGTGAGGTCGTTGGCCCTGGGCTTACTATTGGTCAGAGTCGCTAAAACCTTTTAGTCGAAATAAAAAATATAAGTGGCGCGAACCGTTTCAATTATTTATGAAAGTAGTTTTTGTTCAGTATTTGAGATTAGAAACGGAAAAAAATACAGTTTATACACCTTTTGCACAAGGGCGCAGCCATCTTGAATTTCGTCACGTCCGGTATGCGGTAAAACATCGTTTTGATCTCTCCACGCCGTTGGAAGGTGTTTATGAAAAATGCGTGATTGTCACATATTCTTCTTTTGCCTCACATATATTTCCTCGCACATTCCACGTGAAAATGTTTTATTATTTTTTCGTCCCGCATACCAGATACGGAACCCACGTGACTGAGAGCGACAGGAAAGACAAAAGGTCTATAAACTACGGAAACAAGAAATGACCCGTCGACAGACCCGCTACCAAGCGGTGGAAAAGGCGGCGCATACTAGAAAGGGGTAATGGGATCAGGCACCGACGAGCGGCTAACGTAGAAAAATCCCGGATGTACGCGGCGGCGCTGCGGTCGTATACGGGCTCGAGGATCCGACCGGTTCCGAAGTACTTGGGCGGGCAGGTTCGGCTTGCGGTTCGGCTGTTTTGCGGTATATGGCAGCGCAAGTGGCTCCCGTTCTGAACTGATCTTTACCCCGTGTTTGCTGTCGTCTGTGGCCAATGAAGTGTCATGCCGAATTAGTGTTTAATCACGCAGCAAATGCAATGCGAGCCGCCTTGGCCGCCCGCTTGATACAGCCTATTCAGAACATGCTTTAGTGGAACCCTCTTGAGCTGTCAACACGGAGTGCGGCAGCCGTGAGCGCTCGCTGAGCTCACTACCCCTCCTCTAGTTCACGGCCACCCAAGCGACCAAGAACGTCATAAAGGAGGTTATTTTTTTCTTGTTTTTGTAATTTTGATTTGCCAATAACTTTTAAAATAAAGCGAAATTCGAGAAAAGAAAAGTTTTATTAAGTTACTACGTTCAGTGCGCTCAGGTTCGGTGCAAATTAAAAACCAGGAAAGAAGTCCTTGCAGGACCCCTTTCAGCGAGTGACGAAGCACAGTAACCTGCGACAGTCAGGCGTCGGTGCCCGTACATACGCGGCCCATTTTGTTACATGTCAGCGCAACGTGTTCTCTCTTTCTTCGGACCTGGGGCCGCGCGAAATAAAGATTTATGGCAGAAACTCTTGACACGCAGAAAAAGGTCTCCATTAATCTGCGAAGGGGTGAGCACGGCTTGTCGTACAAAGCATTTGCGAGAACGCGGGATACGATCTCTCAGACGTCACACTGCCCGCGGGATCGCAGGCAATCAGTTCATCGGATGATGTTTCGTCTACAGACCGTTTCAGCGGCAGCAGTGGCTCTGGGATGTATTCCTGTGTATGGGCTCTCAAGGTGTATCGCTTGGTCGCTTTTCACGATGTGGAATAACTTAAGAGCACTAATTGAAACTCGGCGAACAGGTATCGACCACAGAAATCTGGCCCTCAACTTGTTATAATATAAACAAACGAAAGCAAGCAGGCATGCGTATATCTTGACGGATGATAAAGCGGTCGTACGACCCTGCGTAGCCCATATCAAAATCAGCGCAAGATTATGCATGCTTTCTTACTAAACATTAAAAACAAAAAAAAACACGCATGACGGGAGGGACGTGGCACACAGAGGACGACTTAGTTGAAGTACAAAAGACACGTGACTGTTTAAAAGCAAGGATTCTCGCGTTATCCGATGCCGTCGAAAGAAACTTTTGTACGGAAGTGACCTTTTGATTGCTCGAGAAAAGTGCGCCAAAGCTCCGATCGGACATTTCAGCTATCACTGTAAAAAAAGCCTGTGCGCCTTCTTTCCCGCAAAACACTTGGCGAGCCAATCACCGCAACTTACGGAGACAGCTCAGCGAATGACGATGCCGAAACATATGTTTAGACCAAAAAACGCAGCCTGAGCTGCGACATTAGGCAATGCAAAACGTCACGCTTGCATTGTTTAATGTCATAACTCAGAGTGCGTTTTTTGGTCTAAACATATGTTTCGGCATCGTCATTCGCTGAGCTGCCTCCGTAAGTTGCGGTGATTGCCTCTCCGAGTGTTGTGCGGGAAAGTAGACGAACGGGCTTTTCTTAGAGTGTACCGCGCATACACTCGCACTTATTTCAGTTGGTGATGTAATCTAACGTAACAATGAAAAAATAAACAAAGCCCAATAAAGAATTCTATCTCAAAAGAAAAGCACAATGGTAACCTGGCTTGAGTTTTCATGCGAAAGATCCGGAAAGCGCGGCGCGAGTAGAGCCTGTTGCCGGCCGCACTCGCTCCGCGCTTTCGTGGTCGTTCTCGATGCTTCTGCATACCGATTGATACTTAACATATCCGTAGAAGTGACTTCAATCGCTCAAAAATGTGCAAGTCACCCAGAAGCAGAGGGAGGTGGCTCGCATTGATCGGGTACACGCGTCCATAGCCACCATGGTGCTCGTCGGCTGCTAGCTACGAATTGGAATTGCGGCTACTGCCAATCGCCGGTCACCTATAGGTACAATCGGGGAATATTCGGGACGTTTTACCATATCTTACTGTGCTTTTTTCTTACAAGGCTGCCGTGGCGGCCTTTAGCGATGCCTTTTGCCCCTCCAGAGCACTACAAGGCCTCCGGTGTTCATTGTTTTGTGCCTGAAATGTTTGACATACCGAGGGCATAAATGATCGGAGCGTCGCAATAAGTGGCTATCTTTAGCGAGATTCTAAGTGTTTTCGACTGCTCGATAGGTGCCTGTAATCTCTGGGCCGCGTTGGCGATACAAGCAGCGAAGAGGCGAAAGCGCCTCCAAACTTCGCTGAATCCTCCTCGTCAGGCGGCAATGCGCCCGGGCAGCCAATCAGAGCAGCGCATTAAATTGCAGATGCTCTCCAAGGCTTGAGTAGATCCCTCTTTTAAATCTACGGCATCTGATGGTCCTCCTTCGTGGTTCCGTCCAGGTCAGTTCCCGTTCGTGACGTACCTGGTGTGCGACGCCGAGCGAAGCGACCCCTTCCGGCTCATCCTTCAGATGGAGAGTCACCAGGACGCCGGACCCGAGGGAGAGCGCCTCCACCACACGGGTGAGTGCACCGCAGGGCTCACCCGCCATATCACCAGTGAGACAAGGAACTTGCTACTTGCTGCGTGGTGTTTGTTTTACGCGGAGTGTGTATGACGCAATCTGTTGTCTTCTTGCTACGCCTATCTGGAGACCGCACCATGCGTTTAAAGCCGCTAACTTGGTCGTCTGCGAACCTGCCCACCGTTGACCCTGGCAAGTTTGTTGGTCTCGTTTTTCGCAGGAAAGAAGCTATGCCTCATAATTTTATCGGCTAACATAACACACCTCATTGCACAATCGGTAAAAGTTTCAGCTTTTTAATTGTGTGCGGCTCATTTTAGATGGCGGAGATTCATTGTCGACATCCTTTACGGCACACTAAATTTAGCAGGAAATGTTTCTCCGCTACCTTTATCACCACAATGAGTGGCTGATTTATTCAGAAATTCATAATTTCCCCCTAAATTTAGCGAAAAAACTCTTTTCGCAAAAGTTACCGCGAGGTAAGTTTACTCAGAATTTAGCCTGACTCCCGAGCTCACGAAAGCTTATAAATGAACACCTACCTCAGGTATAGAGGGCTAGACAGGAGACGCCTTGCCTTTGCTTGCTTCTCCCAGTGGCCGAGGGCGACTCCACTCTTCGTGCCTCTTTGTTACTATCACCACGGTATCATATCGAGGCTGCCCGCAGCGACACGACGGCACTCCTGCTTCAGGATCACCACCTGGATTGATCACAGCACGTGTTGATCATTTCGGATGTTATCACAGGGTGACATAGGTTGGGCGCGACTGCTGTATTTGCGTGAGCCTCGTTTTCAGTCAGTGCGACGAAGGACGGCGTCGGGATTGGCCCCAATCGCTTTGTTTGCCCCATCGGAGTGGGATGACTCCACGTTGGGGTAGGCTTTGATATGTGGCGTTGACTGAGCTGACATTGTATTGAAGGTTCGTTCTTGCCGAGCCGGCTGATTTGATCCAACACTCACGCAGCTTCCACGCCCCTGTTAGGTTATCAGTGAACGCAGTTTAAAAGGGCGAGGTTACGGTGCAACCATGCATATAGCAGAGCCGTATATGTAAAGAGTTTGGTTATTAATTGGTAAGAATAGGGCGCAAATAAGGGCACGTCATTGGCCGAACTTGTTGCGAAGACACTGTGAGCGTCCATTGACAGCACTTGTGACTAAATACCAGCCACGAATATTCCCTTAGCGGAGGTAATAAACGGAACTTCCTCCAATCACAATTTCTGGGTAAGGATGTATTCAAGTATTTCACTTCAGCATGATACGGGTGAAATTTTCGACTCTTCGTAACTGAAAGGGCAACACACGTGATGTTGTCATCACGGCGACATTTGAAATTTACTAATTTTTTCTTTTCATTGCGGTCGCACTCTAAACAAATATTTTCCCATCAGTGCGAGTTCTTACAATGTTACAAAGTCACATCTTATACATGCTCTGCACAAAACAGGTTACACGACGACATTATCGCTTGGGCCGTCGCAGCCGGCGAGGCGAGACCAGAAAGTGCCCATATTAAACCATGCCCGAGAACAAGCAGGTCAGGTGCACCTAGCCGTTAAGCACTGCCAGGTACCGGCACGACCAGCGCCGCAGGAATTCCCACTCCCCAGATAGGGGCAGCTCACCATCCAAAAACGTGACCAGGTCGAGTCGCAGGCGCCTTAAAAGCGGTAACATCACTAGCAAAAAGAGGCCGTACTCGAAACGAACTTGAAATATATTGAATACGAATATTCATTTTGTATTCATTCTGTATTACTTTGTCCCCATTCGAAATACGTGCGAAACGTATCCAAAATATATCATAAATATTAATCAGAAAAAATTTTAGATTTACCAAAAATATAATTTCTTGCCCCTCAAAATGCCATTTGTGCACTTTTTAGTGCACAAATGGCATTTTGAGGGGCAAGAAATTATATTTTTGGTATATCTAAAATATTTTTCTGATTAATATTTATGATGCATTTTGGATACGTTTCGCACGTATTTCGAATAGAGACAAAATAATACAGAATGAATACAAAATGAATATTCGTATAGCTACACAGCTACACCAGCTACACATTTGGGGGGGATTTTGCTAGTAAATGTGTCCTTGCGGTGTTTGAAGGCACTACTAAATACATCCCACTAATAACCATTACAAACAAACACAAACACCATGACGCACTAAACACCTGAATGACGGTCTCGTTGACTGCTCCAGAGCCTTATATAGCCTACAAATTGAAGGTAAGCATTTGGCCGGTGACCAGCCCTGCACTTATTAACGTTCCAAGTATTCGATATTCTCTTCGGGAGTCTGTCAAAGGGGAGACACTGTTTTGAAGTTCGTGCACGATATCTCTAACTACGAGCATTAATACAGCTAATAATAATTCGGCGCAGTCGCTAAAACAATATCCCTAAAAACGGCTCCTAGAAAAAAATGTATTGCTTCTCTGCGTAGTACCACCCAGGATGAAGCGAGTGAAACTAGTTTCTTCACTTTAAGATAGTTATTTTGCTTTTCTTTACTAGTTGAATATTTAATATGGTCATTTACGTCACTATATTAAAGTCACTGCTCACATCACGTACAATGGTGAGTATAGGCATGCAGTGAACTAACATTGTGCTAACACAATTACACGCCAAACATATCTGCTCACAGCACTTCCTGAAGCTTTCCAGTATCAGCAAGTGTTGTGGTTGTAGTTCCCGAACCCCGTTTGTGATTGGTGCGCAAGAAACTCATCAGGTCTGTTCTTGATAGAAAAAAGGAAACAATAATATAAACTGCGCTGATTTATCAAAGCGATGCTGCTCAACTCAATTGACAAACTAATAAAATGTTGTATTTAGGCGCTTCAGTGTACTCCAAATCTGCTTGAAGTGAACTTCTGATAGGCGAGCTTTTTAATACTTGGGTAGTTTAAGTCAGACTACCAAAGTATTGCACTCAAAATATACTTAGAGCATAACACAACAGTATTTACGATTTCCAGGTGTTTTAAGAGTATTCTGCACATATTTTTCATCGCTGCATTTTTATTAGGGTCGGAGAATATTTTGCATGAAATAAATACATATTTAAAAAAAAATCTATGTGAAAGGTATTTTCGGCCTACTAATTTAGTATTTGCATATTTCAGAACGCATGAAGGGAGCTTCAAATGTAGCTTAATAAATTTATTTTTAAAAGATTTTCAGAAATATATTTTAGTACTAAGTAAAAAAAAGAAGTGTATATTTTCGGTCTATTTATTGTGTACTTACAATTATGAACTGTACTTCAAATACACTCAAATTAGAATGTGGTATATTTCAAACGTCTTAGTTTTCGCTAGGGTACGTTGGCAAGGCCGCTGCACCTCCGAAGAGCAACGGTTGCGACATTGGAGCGCGATTACAAGCAAAGCAAAATTCTTTCGTTGCCGACGACCTTGATTGACATAAGGGCGCACACCAGCGTCAGGGAAGGCATGTGCCACAACGCGAAAAAAAACTACGCCACCACGCATTGCGCCATCGCGTGGACGTTCGTCTCCATTGCGCTGAAGTTGCGACATTCAACATCATTGACAACACCCCAGCGGTAAAGGCGGTCTTTGGTTTGTAAGAGACCCCAACCTTTCTTCCACTGGAGGTTACACATCTCTCCGGGCAAGCTACCCTGGGGGAAGTGTGCTCCCGCGTACAAGAGCCCAAGTCCGGCAAATGACGCTTGAAGCGTGTTTCACATGCAGCGGTTTCGGCCCTAGGGCGGCGCGATCTCTGCCGTCGCGGCGATCTGGCCAGCACCAGCGGTTGAGCGGCACGAGCGCCGCGACAGCAGAAATCGCGCCGCTCTAGGGCCAAAATCGCTGCATGTGAAACACGCTTGAAACTAGAAAATCTCAACGAAACGATACGCCGGAGCCTCTGCAATGTCTTCTTTAAATATATGGGCGCGGAGCTGGCGGAGGTTTCAATAGCAGCTCTGTAGAAAGGGCGAACCATTTTCACGCGTGCGCCGACGGGGGCGGCTGCGAGTGTACCAAATAAATATATAAAGTCCTCATAAAATAAACCACCATCGAACGGGCCGTGTTATCCGCGTCATCCAGAATATTCAAGAGGGTCTTGAGGACAAGGGTGAACACATTACCGAAGTAAAGCCCCCACCATGCTTATACATGGTAAATAAAGCTATTATTATTATTATTACTGTCAGTTTGACAAAAGGAAAGCTCCAGCCATCGCACACTAGAGGGAGGCTGAGCGCGGGGCGAGCCACTAGAGCCGCCTTGCCTACCCAAAAGAAGGACACGAAAGAATAGCGCGCCTGGCGCACAAACGAAGAGGGTGGTGAAGCCACGCGTGTGGCATACCAGAATCGACTGAAAAACACTGGCTGTGCCAAGTAGCACCGTACGGCCATAGGAAAGCATATATCCTGGCCTCTTCTACGCGCGAGTTTAGGTCGCGCGCAAACATGGACCATGTCTCGCGTACTACGCCGTCTCCATCAAAGATCACTCCCCAAGCTTTTGACAGTTGCGCCAACGGGGAGGTTCAAGGGATCACACCGGGGGATCGCCAATGCATACAATTTGGGAGGTGGTGGAGTTTAGCTCTGCACCGGACAAAGCCGCGTAGGTCGCGAAAACTTAAAGCACCCCAAGCACACTGTCGCTATCACGCGCCAAGAGTATCACATCGTCAGCGTACGCGGTCGCCTTGACCTGACCCGCTCCTGGGAGCTGTAGGCCACGAAGATTCGAGGCTCCCTCAAGTACCCGAAAGGAAGGTTCAAAGTTGAGCACAAACAGGAGTGGGGAGTAAGGGAACCCCTGGCGATCGCCCGCGTGACGGGGAAACGTGCTGCCGAGATTCTCTTTGTCAAACAATTCGCTTTACATACCGTTGTAGAAACACTCAAACAGCCCTTCGGAGTAAGGGTGGCGATGTGGGTTAGTTGGTTGATACTGACGAAAAGGCAAACAGCGCACAGTAAACGGGGACTAAAGGAAGTGCAAACACGACAAGCGCTGACTTTCAACTGAAATTTAATCACACGAAAACAAAACAAAGAAAACAGCAACTCCGCCCACGTCATATGGCACATTCACCACGTGTCCAAAAAGGCCATCTCTTTACTACTCAAGTCCAGTGACGTTTGGCTCACGCAGTTCGCGCCTGCTTTTATAATTGCATGCGCCTCTAAAATTTCCGTGTAAGCTGGCGCAACTATGCGCGAGAGTTGCCGATAAGAAGGACAAAGGCCCCACTTGCTCGGTGAAGCATGAGAATCAATATGTTGTTCGCAAGGTGGGAGTTGTTTACACGATTCCACTAACGTGTGGGAAAGCCTACGTCGGTCAGACGGGACGATGTGTTAATCACAGACTGCGGGAGCATGACTTCTCGTTGCGATCAGTGGTGGGAGCTGTAGGGGGGCATCTGCCACTGCATTGTCATGGATGTGAGTGTGAACCTATCTTCAGTAAGACGGGTATCATTGGCAATGGAAGGGACAGAGTGAATAGAGAAATTCTAGAGGCGCATGCAATTATAAAAGCAGGCGCGAACTGCGTAAGCCAAACGTCACTGGGCTTGAGTAGTAAAGAGATGGTCTTTTTTGACACGTGGTGAATGTATCATGTGACGTGGGCGGAGTTGCTATTTTCTTTGTTTTGTTTTCGTGTGATTAAATTTCAGTTGAGAGTCGGCGCTAGTCCTGTTTGCACTTCCTTTAGGCCCTTCGGAGGTAGCCCAAAAGCGACCAGCACAGTGAACAGATATATGTGTTCCACGCGATTGAAGATCTTGTTATGTCGTATTACACCTGAGACTGCGGTGGAAGAAATCGAAAGAACTTTCAGTAGAAGGAACAGACACAGAGAACGTCTCAAACATTTGAGACGTTCTCTGTGTCTGTTCCTTCTACTGAAAGTTCTTCCGATTTATTCCACCGCAGTCTCAGGTGTAATACGACATGATTAGCTACCACCAGCTCGCCTGCACTCTCACCGTCTTTTCACTCAAGATCTTGGCCTGATCAATGGATAACAACAGACCGTCCGCCTTTCGGGCTCGCGTGTACTTCACGAGGTCCCTTGTAAGGGCGACAAAGGAATTAATGGCGCTACCCGGAACGGAGCATGTCTGAAGAAGATTAATCAATTCTGTGAGCATGGTTTGCATCCGCAACGAAGAACAGCGGTCAGAACTTTGTACTCCACGTTCAACAGCGTAATTGACCGCCAGGCCCCCGGGTCTTCCTCGCTCTTTAGGGAGGAGGACAGTTCGACCAAGCTGGAAGGTTACCAGAAGGCACTGTTCCTCAAAGAAAACCCGTAAAACGCCACAGAAATCGCAAGGAACCGGCCAAGAAGTCTTATAAAATTCTGTTGGGAGACCGTCCGGCACGTGTGCCGAGCCGCATTTAATTCGGGAAAGGACGTGCTGAAGCTCCACTGGGGTAGGAGCCTGTTATAAGGTCGAACTAAAATCGTAGGGAAGTCTTGGAAGCCCACAAAGAAATGGGTGATCGATCAGTTCTGGGTGACGAGCTTCATATTTTGTTTGCGCGAAAGCCCTGAAGTGGGAGGCGAAGGTTGGAAAGTGGACTACCTCTGGAGGTGTGTGTCGAGGGAACAGGAACAGGACGCCCTAAGGGCGCGCTGAAAGCAGGCTGCTGGGCCTGGTGGGTGCATAGCAGGACCTCAGGATGGATAGCGGGACAACGGTTCAACAAGGAACCCGTGGAAGCCGTTGTATCACAGTGGAACAGGCACTGGTAGCGTTGCTGGTGTTGTGCCAAGTACGTTTGGATAAGAGGGGTGGCATCCCTACCCCTGTGGACGATCCGTGTGCGGAAAATCGTATCCTGTAGGACCGCTCGACCGTCTGCACAAATGTGCCGCCCTGCATAGAGCATAAATCCCGCCCCCTGCGATTGGGATGGTCTCACATGGCGGGAGTCGGGCGCATTCTAACGAGAGATTTTTATTAGGTTAGACAGAGTTCTCTTCGCGAACTCATTGCTCAATACTCGAACGACCAGATACCAAGGACGCATGTCGCTCGCTTTGGATAAAAAAAGAGCGACGATGACGGGGCTATGTTTCGGCACGCCAAGCGGAGTCGCCGCAAAAACCACCGCAGTGCACGACGTCACCGCCGTGGTCAACCGACACGACACGTAAACGCCACCCAAGCTAAGCTGCAGCTGGTCCTTCCGTCGCTCCATGTGGATTAAAATGTGGCGTCATAGAGCAAAGACTGCGGATACTCAAGCTCGAAATGACGCAGTCTTTGCAGTTCGCGTGCATACCAAACTGATCGTCTCAGGCCCGTGACCCGGATGTCCATCATCGAGTCAGAAACGCAATTAAAATCCCCCACGCTGAAGCAAAAATACGCATCGAGTACATGGACATCGAGGTTGTTAAAAAACGAATGAGACAAAGTGTGGTTCGCGCAGATGTTAACGTTACTACGGCCTGCGAGTTCGTCTCTTCTTTGTGCACCTCGTGCTTTTGTTCACCATCCAAACGCGCCACATGCATTTGTTTCTCCGACCTGAACCAATGACGGAGCTCACTTGGCTGACTCGCCATCGCGCGTTTCCTACACGTTGTCTATGTTGCTCTCAGATTGGTAGCCTCCTCCTTGTGTTCCGATGCGCTAAAGAGGCATTTTGGAACACTTGCTCGCCGTATAGACCTTTGCGAAAATCGCCTTCTGCTCGCTGCCATCTTTGTCTGCTGTTCTGTGGAACGCTGAGCATGCGCTGTAGCTCTGTTGTGAGGTATATCAGAAGCTGCGCATGCGTCCAACATCTCACTGACTCAGAATTTTACGCCCGGGTAATAAGCGATAAGAAGGTCTATAAACCTGTGCCCTGAAAAACTAAAACCAAGACGGCTCACCCGACCCTCTGTGTTGAATAAACAGGACCCATTACGCAGCAATTTATGATTTAAAACAGCAATACCTTCGCCGTCCGAACGCTGTGATGCGAAAAACAAAAACAAAAAAAAACGACGTCACGGAAAACGCTGCCTCAAATTCTGCATCCTTGCGCCGGATCAAAAAACTAGTTGAAGGCGTCGCCCGGTCGCAAAAGCCACGAACGCTAAAGAAAATAATTCGAAAGCCAGCCAAGAAAGAAAATAAAAATGAAAGCCGTTAACAACTCCCTACAACGCCGGATTAGAGCGCAGCTCTTGAGGAGGAGGAGGGAAAGGTACTGAGGGGAGGGTATACCCGTCCTCCCTCCTCCTTGCCTCGTCATCCTCCCTGCTACTGCGCCACGTGACCTCAGGGGGGTCACGTGATCTCAGGGGGGCCACGTGAACTCAGGGGGGCCACGTGACCTCAGGGGGGCCACGTGACCTCGGGTGGGGTCACGTGACCTCACGGTTATGCCGACGGCGACGACGCTCAAGCCGGAAACGGGTGCCTACGAGCTGCGCTCTAAACATAAAATAAAAATGAAACAGCACTTCGTACCTTCTACTTGCTAAAAGTCGTCAGCCGAGCTGAAAGAGGCGTCACGTGATCCCGGTGGCGGCTTCTTGGTGCAACGACCGGTGTTGTCTCGGCTTCGAGTGGTACGAGAGCCGCTGCTTCAGATGACGCGCTAAGCGTCTTGGGCCTGACCCCGGCTTGAGTTTGTTGGGTCCGAGTTGTCCGAGGGGTCCGTGATTTCCGAAGTGTTCAGGAGGTCCGAGCTGTTAGTCGAGTCCTTGCTGCCTTCCGTCATTGAGGCTGTCGAGGTACTAGGGCATCCAAAGAAGAAACGGGAAGTCCCCCATTCCAGACGACGCCTCCTCCACTATGACGAGGCACTCACTGTCGCTGGAGACATCGGAGTCTTCCGTCCCCTCCCTCCACTGAGTATACTTCTCCGCAGCAGACAAACCAAGTGCCGGTGCGACGGACTGCGTCTCGGGTGGCGTCTGACCCGCCACGTCCGGCAGCGGAACCGGGGAAGGTCGTCCCCCCGACAGCTCGTGCTGGAAGTTCTCCGGGTCGACGTTGGCTTAGGGCTCTGGGCGCTCCAGTCTGGGCGGCTGGGAGACGGGAGTCACCTCGTACGTTCTGAAAAAGAAAATGGAAGCCATTTACAACTCCCTGTAACGTCGAATTGGAGCGAAGCTCTTGGGGGGGAAAAGGGAAGAGTACTGAGGGTAGGGTATACCTCCCCTCACGGGGGTCACGTGACCTCGGAGGGGGAGGGGGTCACGTGATCTCGGGGGGGGGGGGGGGGGGGGGACGTGACCTGGGTTGTCACGTGACCTGTGGGGGTCAGGTGACCTTACAGTTACGCCGACGCCGCTCAAGCCAAAAACGGGCGCCTAAGAGCTGCGCTCTAAAATGCGGGGAAATCAGACAAGGCTGTCCCAGCGATACAGCTCCGCCGAGCCATGCAGTCCACGGCCGAGTGGGAGCCGCCGATGCGGCGGCAGTCAAACGTGCAACCGTCCATGGCGTGTTCGAGGACAGCGCACCGGTCGCAGTGCTCTGTCGTGGAGTTGACTCGAATGTGTCCTTTCAGTCGGCACCGTCGGCCATAGGTCAGCATTTTAGAGCCCCTTCATTCACCATCACATCACGAACAAAATCACGTCTCCGAATTCATTCGCATTCACGTCACAAGGTACTCCGACCTCCCAAATTCGCAGCCCTTCACATCGCGGCGTTCAACCGCGCCAAAACTTCATCCCCTTCACATCACGGCTTTCAAACTCTGCCGAGAATTCATCCCCTTCACATCATGTTGTTCAACCGCGTCAAGAATTCATCCCCATCACATCACCGCCGCCTCCAAGTTCACAGAATCATTCACCATCACATCGCCAATTCACGAAGTCATTCACCATCACCCCGAATTCATCGGAATTCACCATCACATCATGAATTAATCTGAATTCACCATCACTTCACGAAGTCATCTGAATTCACCATCACTTCACGAAGTTATTCACCATCACGGTCAACACGAATTCACCGGAATTCACCATCACATCATGAATTCCGCATGACTCACGAAGGTTCATCCTTACTAAATTCAACTCCACGGCTGGTAGCCCTTCACGAGTTCTTTTTGTGTCAGCCACTTAAAACCAGGACCTGATTCGACAAAGGGCCACCGCGCTGAGGCGCGCACGGCTACGCAGCGAGGCTGATGCCCAAACCGCTAAAGTCAAATGGGTCCCTGTCATTTGTGGTGAAGGATGAAAACAATTAGCACGCGAGCAAGCACCTGCGTAACATGTTTTCCGCCTATTCTGAATTCATAACCGTACTCACTATCACGTCAAGAATTAAGTACTTCCCATCACGAACTTATCAAGTTCACGAGCCACTCACATCACAAACTCATCGTGTTCACCAGCCATTCACCATCAGGTCATGAATTCATTGAGTCATTCACATCACAATGAATCCTTCACTTCACGAAGTCATTCACAATCACAACTCATCATGAGTTCATTCAAATTCACGAAGTCATTCACCATGACATCGACTTCAGTCAACACCACATCACGAATTCATTCAAATTCACGAAGTCGTTCACCATCACATCATGACTTCATTCACCATCACATCAAGAATTCATTCAAATTCACGAAGTCATTCACCATCACATCATGACTTCACGACTTCATTCACCATCACATCACGAATTCATTCAAATTCACGCAGTCATTCACCATCACATCATGAATTAATTCAAATTCACAAAGTCATTCACCATCACATCATGATATTTTTCAATTTCAAGAATTCATTCAAGGCCACTCAGATTCACGCCGTGAATGTGAATGAAGGTGAATAGCGAGTTCATGAATGAATTTGCCGAGGTATGCCGTCGGCACACCCGCTTGATTCCCGGATAGTCGACGGTCGCCCGGTGGCCTCCGATACGAAGAAAGTTCGGGACCGGGTTCGACTCTTTCATTTTGATTCTCACACTTCTTGTCCCGGTCTTCACGGTTGCTGTGCTGCGGTACTTCGCATGCGTGATTTCCAGAACCTCCCCGTAACCGGACAGGGTCTGGACCAGCAGGTCGTTACGGACGTAGGTGGGCAGGAACATGCAAGGGACGTTCCTCACCTGCGGTCCGGATGGAACGATGGGGACTTGGGCCGAGGCGATGGTGCCGACGCCGGCTTCGTTAAGCTTGACGGCGGCGGAACGGCCGTTGATAATGATTTCAAAACTTTGCGTACCAACATGCCGCGATGAATACACTTAGTCCGACAACGTTGGTGGCCGCATAGATGACATCGTCCGGCGAGGTGCCCAAAGACACGACAACGCCGAAGGCGCAAGCCTTTGGAGAGGATGAGAGGAAGGGGGGGGGGGGGGGGAGTGCGGCGCTGACGCAGCAGCCATAATGTTGCGTCTCTTGGAATGCTAAACGAACGGGCGACAGACCAGGGAACACCTGACCCGCGATAAAGATTGGAGTCGCAGCCGCGGCCACGACGGAGTGGACGGTAAAAACCGCTGACTGGGCTCCGTGGGAGTTACGACACTAAGCGCGAACGCGCACCCTATGTTGGCAGTTTCGTCTCATGTTCCGGGAAACATTTCTCGTGAATGTCACCTTTTCTGGGTCAGTAAACGCATTCAGCACCTTGAAGCTCCTTATTTCGATCAATATCTTACAATTATCCATTCATGTGCCTGCAGCCTCATTCAACAACAAAAGATACATGCGCCGTGGAACGCGTCTCCTTTCAGGTCATCTGAGGTTTTTTTAGTACGGCTGGGCACTTAATCGATTAACCTACCAATTAATCGATTAATGCTTTAATCGCGATTAATTTTTTTAACCAGTATCGGTTACATTTTATTTACAAAAACAAATTCAACGCAAAGGAAAACCATTAGGTGAAAATCTGACCCAAAGTAAACTGTGAAGGCCATATTTGTAGCTCAAAACAGGTTGAAAAGGTTATACGTGTCCCAGTCAATCCAACTTCGTGCGAATGTCCGTTTAGCGCGGGAGAGACTGTTTTGAACAATCAGGGAGTGCGGTAATTCCGGGGAATACCCTCGAACTTCTTTGTTTCTGCGACTGCAGTATTAATTTGTGAGTTTAGGTGTCCTCTACTGTTCTCCAATACACTTTAAGGTTGATTTAAATTCCTAAATTGTCCATTGCGCCGTTTATAACATATTCAACAAAGGAAAATCATCTAATTTCGACTTTTGTGATCAATCATGCGTGGGAACAAACAAAACCGATTAACCGATTAATTAATCAATTTAGCGTGCCGATAAATCGGGCTAAAATTTTTCATCTTCATCCAGCCCTAATTTTTACTTTGCAGCATCATCCTGCGGTGAATTCGCGGTGCTGGCGGCGCCGCCACTTCCTCCTGTCCGCCCCAGCTCCCGCGGGCTCCATCCATTGGCCAAACGCTTTCTAGATACGCCTCGAGCATATAGCATAGATCATGCTCCGCTCTGTAGCTTGAATGGTGAGCCACTTTCGCCCGCGCGATTATCACACTTGCATCAGAGCGCAGCTCAAAAGACCCGCACATTCGGCTTCATCCGTACGACTTTAAGACATAGTGAGTTTTTTTTTTTTCTTTCTTAACGCAGAATTTGATATACGACTACCCTCTAGCAGTTTCCTGTAGCGCAGTCCGGTTACAGAAAGGAGTTCCACGAACATTTACGAGATTGAAAAGCACCGGAGAAAGCGTGGAAGCGCTTTCTTGAACCGGCCTCTAACCGGAGAATTCGATGCTGAGCCGACTGCCCAACGCGCGCCATTGCCTATTGCACCTAAAGCGCACGCGGAAAAAGTGAGTTTCAATTGTCGTCATAAGTTTGCAGAAAAGTCACATTAACAACGCACTGCCACTGGAAAGATGGGACAACAAGCGCAGAAGCCTTCACGACGTTATAAACTTGAACGAAAAAAACACTGCGGGAAGTATAAAAACCTAGAACACACAGTGATTGCCTAGAATAAACTGTCACATTTCATAAGAGCAATGGCGAGTAAAATAAAGAACGGCGCCGTCGCGGTCTGATCCCTCGCAATTTCACGGGCAGCCACGTGCACTAATAACTCCGTACCGCACGCAGCAACATTATTTTGTTTCACTGGAGGCTCGGTTTGTAACTCTCCGCAATCTAGAAGACCCGCTAACAGCAGGTCACGGCGGAAGTGCTCTTCGTGTCTGCAACAACGAATTGGGCGCGAAATTGATGTCGCTTCCGGCAGTTCGATGCGGCTGCTCCCCGGCAGCCGGGGGTGTGGGTTCCCGTCGGCCGCTGTGGCTGTCAGCGGGGATCGCCGTCTGTCCGCGATCAATAGCCAATTGGCGCCGACAGCCTTGAGCTCGATTCTGAGTTGCTCCATCAACGGCCCACGTGGTACAAATGAACCAATCGAAAACTGTCACGGACCTCTTTTGATCTTCAGTGCTCTCGGTCTGCGCTCGTTCCTCGCGAGGCTCATCGAGACTGGGATTGACAATCGTTTCCTGCGTCAGTTTTTTTTTTTTTTTTTATAAGTACCGCGTTGTCCCTGAAAAACCGCTCTCATTAATTGTTAAAATGGGTTTCTCGTCTACAAACAGCCGGTGATTGATTTTAGGTTCATTTCTTTATTTTAATGACTAACAGAATTTTATTTAAGGTTGCCGTTTATTTTTGTCCTGGTTTTGAGTTTTTTTGTTTAATAAGTCTTGGGTGTCCCTTCTAACATGTGCTTTATCAGCCCCTGATGTATGAAAAACCAAACGTTTACCGTATTACACGTAGTTCAATGCTATATAAAGCTTACACCGAGTAATATCTTTATTCTAAACCATTTTCCTAAAAAAGTAAGACATTTACAGTTTTCTGTAATGCCGAATTAGAGCGCAGCTCTTGAAGAGGAGGAGGGGAGGGTATGCCCTTCCTTTTCCTTGGTAGCCTCCCCCCGTCCTCTCCTGCTCCCCTCCCATTGAGCGGGAAATTTTCGCCAAATTTCTCGCTAAATTTAGCGATAATTTCCCCGTTTGATTGAGCGGGGAAATATTCTCGCTAAATTTGGTTGGAAATTTACCAACATTTTTTCTTTAAATTTAGCGAAAATTTCCCTCTAAATTTAACGGGGAAACTGAATGAGGTCACGTGACGTCAATTTCCCCGCTAAATTTAGCGGAACCGTCTTTGCGCTGAATTTCACGTGACGTAATATTCATTCACGTGACATCAGACGTAACGTCACGTGGGACGTCACCAGGGTAAACTTTTCCCGCTAAATTTGGCGGGAATAGTAATAATTGTGGTTGTGTAAATATTTATACAGCGTGTAGTTCGTCAGCCATTTCAAAGTTGCGACGAGTCACTCCCTGTAGGTGAGCAATTTAGCCAGGGCAGTACGACGGCTAGCCAGGGGTCTTTAACGAGCACCCCGCAGTAGTGATACACGACCGCACGCCGGTACGATGCTCATCCAGATCCAAACGGGCGGGGGTGGCGATCGAACCCAGGAACGACGAAATAAAGACGGCAAAGATGGAGCAAACGCCATCTTGCTTTTGAGCCCACGCTGAAAGACGGCGAACTGACCTTCCTTGCCCGTTCGGTGGTCCGACCAGGAGGCACGGGGTTACCTTGTCATGTTGGACGCATCGCTCGTCGCCAATTTGTTGTGTCCGGCGGTTTGAACCAGAAAGAAGCCGTTAACGCAAACTAAAAACCGTCTTGATAATTGGTTGCTGAATGAATCCCCTGGATTGGTTTGCCTTCCTTCGGCTTACCGAACAGCTTGGTAAAGTCATTTAGAAACTGAAACCGAAACACAACAGACGCCATCTTCTTTTCCTGCCGGAACGATTGGGCACTCCTCGCCTCTCGGCGGTGTACGGGGATGAGCAAGCATCCGTTAGGTGGCGCACGCGACCTCGAAGCGTAATGACGTTTCCTTCCCTCTGTGGAATGAATCACCATCGTGTGAATTCACCATTAGAAGCTTCTGCGTGAGAGATACATGGCGGCGTGGGAAAGCCGGTTCTTGCATGCAGCGCTGCTCTAAAGTAACTTCGATCTTGCGAAGGTTTAGCGTGACATTTTTCAAAACTGGCTGTATTTACACGCCCACATTGTGCAGAAATAAAGTTTGCATCCATACGGGGTCATTACGTAGATAACTCGAGAGGCTAGCTTGTGATCGGGGAGTCGAGGCTTCACCACGCATTCGAGCAATGCATGCCCAGGAATAACAAAAATTTCTTTAAAGACAAACCTTGTCGTCCCGGCGTTAAATTGAGGGAGCACCCTGCTTTCCCCGAGTGTAAAATAGTTTTTATTTAGGAAACTATGAAACAAAGATGAGGAGTCTTAAAGGAGCCATTAGGCTTAGCGTGCGTGAAGAAAGGGCGGTAGGAAAAGTGCGAAATTCCGAGCTAGGCTTCCCTGCCTATCGATCATAACTTGTTTGCCCCGAATTCCCCGGTGTCCCGAACAAAACATTCAGGGGATAATCATTATAAGCTTTGCACCGTCATAAGGCAATTTTACTAAATGTTATTTTTTTATCTCAGTGCAGGCATGGGTTTCGAATCTGTTCTTTTTATAACTTTTTACAAAAAAGAAAAGAAGAAAAACATGTTTTGGGGTATATTTTTGATGAACGACAGCACGAACATCGAGCTTGGCGGATTTTTGTTTGTTTGTTTTGTTTTGAAGTTATTCTTTTTTGAAACTGGCGAATGCAAAAACTTACGTTTCTTCACCCTTTCGCAGATCGCATGTTTGACCGCTCGTTGGGCTTTCACATCTCACACTGCCGCACCAGAAATCTTCAATGACACTTTCAAAACAGGTTTTATGACGCTTAATAATAATATTCATAATTGTAATAATATAAATAATATAATTATTATTAGTAGTATTGGTACTAATAATAATATTAATATTAATAATAATAATAATACTTTTATTGACAGTCTTGACATATAAATCAATGGTGACGGGTCCTTTAATGCCTGTAATGGCTTGCGCGACTTGACACGGCAACGGCGTAAAAGAAAAAATACAAAAATATAAGAAATCGGAATATAAACATACATCAGAGCAGCAACAAAAAACTTCAACACACATCGAATGCACAAAAAAAAAAAAAACGCAAACAATTCTACTATTGACAACGCAGCAGAAAAAGCAAACGCAATAAAATGATGTAATACAGTAACGATATCTAACACTTTGCACTAAAACTTTTTTTTAAGTGTGGTTTTGAGTTTATTTTACGAAGTGGTACTGTCAATTTGTTAAATGTATCAGAAATATGAAATGAGCGCTTTCTTTTCCCATATTTAGTGTACACACTGGGGATCGCAAAATGTTAGCTGTCCCTTAGTGAACGCTGAGTTGTACGTGAAATTATAAAAGGACTATTCCAGTAATGCTTTTCTCTGACACATCTTTCGAAGAGTGTTGCAAAACGAGGGAGATATAAAAGAGGGAAGAGATTGTCAGATGAGATGTTGGTGCCGTATGCTATAGCTTTCAGAATTCATTTTAGAACACTGTCAATTTTGTTTTGCCAACCCAATGAACAGTTAGCATCCAGTGTAATACCGTAGTGCAGCACACGACAAGCCAGAGCGTTTGCTATTATTTTTCGGACTGTGAAAGGCAAAAACATTGTTGTTAAATATAGAAAACATGAAACACTACGTGATTTTTAGCAATATCACAAAGATGGGAATTCCAGGAGAGATCCCTTTCAAACAGTATACCCAAATGCTCGGTTGTACTAACATGCCTTATTAGTATACATCTACAATCAGCACAGCTCAATGGGTATAGAAGAAAAGGAGTATCAAGAACCTTGCGTTCTAGCGGACTACAGAAACGCACAACTTTTGTTTTATGTGCGTTTATTTTTATCAAGCTAGAACTGAACCAGTTCCTCAACCGTGTAGCGTTTGTTGTAACGCAGTCATTGCACTGGTGCAATTTATGTGACACGATACAAACAAAGTACCATCAGTGTACCGATACAGTTCACATCACGACACCCCCTTTGCTTGATCATTCCCATAGAAATTAAGAAGTATTGGTGCTAAGACGGAGCCTTGAGGTTCTCCCGATTTTAAAGTCACACATGTGCTTCTAGTGCCACATACGCGTCTAGTGGTCAAAATTGTACAACATGACAGCACCCAAGCGGAAGTCACTTTTGCCTGTTGAACGGGACACCAGTTTATCACTCTAAGCCCCTCCACCTCGTTGGTGGGACCTCAAACTTAAAGGCTTGCGTCTGCGGGCCTCTTGTTCCTCCTAATCATTGTTAATGTGCTTCGGTGGCATAAATAATGTATAATTAGCCGCGCTGCTGTAGCCCGTCATTTATATACGACTCAATCCATCTCCAAGAACCTCGTGGAATTTGGCTTCGCAAGTCGCAGGTTGTGTAATCAAATTCCTCCCTGGTCTCGTGAAGCGCGCGCCGTAACCGTCATGCTGTGTCGCATTCCAGCGTGATGGCGTCACACCAGCTGCGCTCTCCTCTCTCCACAGCGACGTGCTACACCATAGCCTTCTCTGTACTGACAAACCCTGGCAGATCGCCACGAGACGCGGCCGCCGAAAGTGAAAAGGTAGAGCGGCAGGGGCAAGGTCATATAACGGGCGCCCCGCTGCGGCGAGACGCCGAAACACACTTGTCCCGAGCGATGGAATGTCCGCTCGTGCTTCTCGCGTTCCTCGGCCTACCGATTCGTCTCTCTCGTTGGGTTTGAAAACCATGTTTCGGGTCCTCGCCGCTGCAGAAGCTGTGCGCAGAATACCAGAAATGCTCTGTGCTACCAGATCCTCGCGCTCCAGCTCTGCGACCGGGCACTCTATGGCTCTGTCGTCGAACTGTCAGGCTTTGTGAGTATAGAGGAGGCTATGGTTACCCTCTTCACCACCGTTGCCTAGGCAACCCACCCAGTTAAGACAACAAGCACGCACCTCCTTTGGGCTGACGTTACGGGTGATATAAGGCCATCGAAATGAAACAAACATTTTCAGAACACTCGAACACCACTTTTCTGACGAGGAACTTAACGAAACTCATGGTGAGAAAGCAGATGAACATCTGAGAATGGTGCGAACTTTTCAGGTAGATCAGCAAGCCAGAACATAAGCGACGAGATGTATAATACAGAAGCGAATAACGACGTTTAAAGACGAGGGTTCTAATTGTAATATGTTAGGTTTTGAGGTTATAATTAAAATTTCGTATTTTCGGGGAGGGGGGGGGGGGGGGGGGGGGGTTCCCTTCGATCTTTTTTTTTTCAGGTGTATTTTTTGCAGGATTTGTGTGTTTTGTGTTCATTCGTTAAGGCACAGCCAATTTACACAAAAAACACCAAATCTTCACCACCCCCCCTCCCCCCCCCCCCCCCCCCCGCCCCCCAATAAAAAAAGATTCCCCAAATTCGAAAAAAAAAAAGAGAATAAACACCGAAAACACTGGACCCTACTTGTAGCCTTCTGCTTGTAACTCAGGCCCCGTGCATTTAAGCGTCCTTTGTGTTTTACATTTCGACCGCAAGCCCGCCCCAGTTTTCGCTACAGAATAGGTAGGATTCCGTGTTTTCGAAGTTTATTTCTGGTGAAATTCGGAAGGTGTTTTTCTGAGTTTAGTTTTCGCTGGGGATTCGGGGTTTATCGGAGTTTACTTTTGTTACATTCCCAATTTTTTGAAATTTCAGTTTTATTTTACATCGTAAAATTTAAATATTTGAACGCAAAATAAATAAGGTCCGGGTTCCATGACCCGTTGTCCGGAAGGAACCTCGACGTGTTAGAAAGCAAACCCCTTTTTGTCAGTAGTTCTCGATTTCAAAGCAAACTTAAGTGGAATCTCATTAGGACCACTGACCTTCTGCCCTTATAAAGTTTAAGTGTAAAACTCCGTCTTTTTTGCTCTTTATTTTATCGCTTTGACCTCGAAGTTCGGAATGTTTCGGATAAATCCGAATTGACGAAAAACTTACAGGCGAGTGTCTTTCGGATATTTTTGGATTTATCCGAAAACGCGGAACCCTAACAATAGAAGAGGCGATGGTTATCGGCTCCTCTCTTACATTCATTTTACGCTTGGGGGCCCAGTTTTCCTTTTAGCTGCGAATAGTGAACAAGGCACCGAAGATATAGACGACCATTAACGACGCCGAGGGACGAGCAATAACGAGCGAAACATTTCTCGCCTTTCTTTTTGATGCCGGAAAAGAACCTCACGACAGACGCCGTTCCGCTACTTCCCAAGAAGAGATTACGATTCTCATCAGTAGTCGCTGTACACAATTGAAAATGGATGCTGCCTTCGATGGAGTCATGAGCGCTAAGGACATTTCAGCGTCGAAAACTCGTCTTGACTCGAACAAAGAGACATCAAAAAGAGAAGGCAAGAAAAGCCGACGCCAGCAATCCGGAACCACTATTTGCAAATCAGATGAACTTATCTGCGTCACAAGTACGAATATTTTGTTCACGGAGGAATACTGATTCGGCGCTAGGGATCCGAACAAAGGCCGCAGGCAGTCGTCCGGTGGCACTGAGAATCGGCAGGGACTTCACAAAGTTCTGACACAAGTCCAATTGAAAAGCATCCCTCCCCCTTTTTGCAAAGAAACAAAAAAAAAAAGATATGCCGCGGTGAATCTATCTAGAAACGTTGTAAGGGGAACGAGACAGGCGTTGCAGGACGAGGCAAAAAGAGAATTCATTTCGATTTGAATATTGAGAAGACAGGCGAAGAGGGAATACATTGGGGAAACGAAGCAGAGATGAGGAAAATACGCGTACAAAGTAGGCATGCCGTGTAGTAACGTCCGATATGGCGGAGGATTGCGTACTGGCAGAGTCTGGTCATGCGTGCTGTTGTAGGTGCCGCCAGTCTTAGCCAACGTCACTAAAACACTCAGTTGGGAAACTCAGCCTTGACACCCGGACCGCTCGCGTCCACCGAGAACAACCTGGGTACGATAACAACGCCGCCCTTTAGCGACGAGCCAAAACATAGAAGTTCATTTATATTGCTACTGCGAGATGGCGCCACCGGCCCTTGCGCGACTCGACCTAAACCAAGACGTGCGACAGTGCAGTTCCCGTAGTGACCGCTGCGAGAGAAATGACGGCGTTGCGATCGCGTTCAGTTCGGTTCTCGAGTACGGATCGGAACCACTTTTTCAAAGCAGGTGCTATGGCACTTTCCCAACTGATTTGATCTAGTAACGCTGGTCTTAGCCGAAATCTTGCGGTGAGAGTGCAAACTCTCACAATCTGAGCTTTTTCGCGGCAGCGGCCGTTATTAGAGAGTTTTAGTGAATCGTGTTTTCAGACCACGCTACTTGTACCTGGAGCTCGCGCTGCCATTTCGATGCATGCCCTGAAGCGCGCGCCCGTAGCGGAAGCGGGCCTTTGAAAACGCTCTACTAAAACTCCCTATTGGCGAGGATTGTCAGCGGATGGCGTGTCTGTTTCGCGTACCTACGTCATGGACGGCTAAATATAGCGGGCCAGGACGTCCACTAAATTCAGCGTGGAACCAGTGTCAACGTGGTGTCGTTACTATTTGTTTGTTAAATTTGGCGGAAATTTCAGAGCTAAATTAAGCGTGAATTTCGTGTCACGTAACGGCACAGCTCTATATTGTCACGGGTGGTGACCAATAAACAAGAAATAAACAGGAATAAATAAACGTTTTATGTCGCGAACTTGTGCCAAAAATAAAAGGGTACAAAAGATAATAACGGAGCGTCGCGGGCGTCGAAGTCGGCGTTACAGCAGAGTCGAACGCTGGGGCGAAGCTGACTCGACAAGGTCGCGGGCGGCCTCTTATCTAAGGTTAGTGACTATCTCGAAGATTCGGCTGAGAAGGTTCGAGCGTAGCGCGCTGGGGGCGAGAATGAACACGTACTTTCTGGAACAACTAAAGCAGGGATAAACGATAAAATTTATGTCTGGAACAAGAATAAACGAGAACTTTCTAGAGGTTCGTGATCGAGCGTTGCTTTCTCAGCCCTGCGCGCGGCAATATAAACGCCATTTTTTTTTTTTTTTTAATTTGAGTAGGGCGTTTGTTTGATAAACTGTTCATATAAAGAACACGGAGAATCCAGAGTTGTTCTATCTGCCCACAGAGGGCTGCGTATTTCAGTTGACTGGAGCTCTCGTGCCTTGCGATAGACTGCATCAGTCTGAATTCCCGGATACGAAAAAAAAAAAGAAGACATTGGCGGGTGTTAGATTTTGGGACATACTGCTTATTAAGCGCGAACAAGACGAGGCGGGAATCGAGAAGTCGGCTTGTCGGCGGCCGAAAATCCATACGCCGAACAATTCAATGAGAGGCAGAGCGTAGTGTGCCAAGGAATATGCGATTCTTGCGTTCTGTGATGGCCGGATCCGTTTATGGCGCCTATTTTTTCTTTACTTAATTAGTGATACTGCGGCTCTACTCTGAAGGCGAGCGCGGAGTTGGAAAAAAAGATACAAACAAAAAGTGGTCTGAGGAAGTATATTGTTAAGTGCAGCAGTAATATTTACAATTGCAGAAAGCGTTAAGGCATTGTTTTCAACTAAGTTTCGTTCTTGTATAGCCCGAGGGTGAAATTTATATTTCAAAACAGTGCGTTTTAGTTTGAATTGCTTGACCAAATCGGTGTGATTGATTCTGGGCGGTCGGGCGGACGAAAAGCTGATATGTTTTTCATCTTCAGCATTAAATTTGCCATGAAAGAAAAAAAAATCCAATCTCACTACCCTACTTTTTAGCGTCTGGATGTTGGCTTGCTTTTGAGCGAGTGGAGCACTGAAATGCCGTTCCCGAATATGTGAATCTAGCACTTTGAGTGTCTTCCAGTTTGCTGAATCCATATGATGGGTGCGAAAACCCGGTAGTATACTAAAGCCTCAAGCATAATCAGTGTTTTATATGCTATATTTCTTTTCATGTTCGTATTTTTTAGAATCAGTTAGCCTATGCATATTTTTACACTTATTCGCAACGTTATAAATATGCTTCTTCCAAGTCAGTTTTTCTTCGTTAAATGTAACGCGAAAATATTAATACTAGATTGAATGTTTGATTCCTTTTTTCATTTACAGAATGGATATCTTCCATTTAACATTTTTCAAAGTTGTTGGCTCGCTAAAGTCTCCATTTTTTATGATGATTGTGTTTTAGTAATCCTTGGGGCTTTCACATGAGCGTTTTCTTGAAGCAGAGGAACATATCGCGTCACACAATATTTATCAGTGTCCTTCAAGAACGAATTCAGATATAATCTGTCTCTCTCGCAGTTATTGCAAAAAAAAAAAACATGAAATTGCGCAAAGACGCTTCCAACTATCCAATGACGCCTGTCTACACTCTCAAAATAAGGGTGTCACTTTACACCCTTTTGTCCCATATAATGCACCCCGAAACTTTATTTCGACCGTACCGAACAGACGGCCCCAAATTTTACGAGGGGCTTGATAACAGTGCGATATAAATTATTAAATAGCTAAAGTACGTATCAAAGACCACAGAAAGAAAACCCTGAGCTTTTGCAGTAGGGTTGAGAAAACCCGACTATCTTTTTTTTTTTTTGTAGTCAGTAACACGTGCATTAACTATTTTAATAAGTTGTGTACCACACGGCTATCAATCCTCTTGTGACAGTTAGCACCGTCAGATCGACGTCAGTGCACTGTACGTCCAACTGAAGTTTTGGGGTATATTATATAGGAAAAAGGGTGTAAGAATACACCCTTTTTTAGAATGCATCTTGCAAGATAACGAACCTAATCAGTATCTGCTTACGCGCAAACAAACAAAAGAAATGTTGAAAAAAGATTCAACGCCATAGTGATGAAACCGGATTGTGTATCACTATCGCGTGGTGCACATTAACGGCTCGTAGCTATAGCAAGTGTACCGCACTGCATTAGCAAGAAGGAAAACAGCTATAGCTCGGTGATATGATCCATTCAGCCGGCATGTATAGATTACTTATGATAACATTTATTCGAGATTATCTGTTTATGTGCATCCAATAAACATTTAGCAATACAGACGCACCCAACTACATTTTCTGTTGTACTGATTTCTGGAAGCGTTAAAGGAGCGATGCAACGATTTTTGAACTGTGCGCAAAGACCACTTAGACGGATTCGTGACGTTAATGACCTGTGAAACACCCGTTCGCTTTTCACCACACGCAGTCCAAGTGGCAGAAAAAATTAATGAAAAACGAGCAGCGTTCACCCCCTAAGCTCGCAGCCACAACAAGTGGCCACGTGATCTGGAGCTCTGGAGCCGATTGCGTGCCGCCAATGTTAAATGGCGAATGGGGTGGCTTCGCGGCGCGAAGCCACCCTCTTGCTTAATGCAGGGAAGGGCGCACGTGTGTTGCGAGTCTCAGCCACTGGGGAGCAGGACCGCGGGCGTGGTGTTGAGCTCCGATAAGAAACCGAAATCTAGAAACGCGTCCAAATGGAACGTTTTTACACAACGCCGTGAAATTCTGCCCCGGCATTATATCTTTCTAAAAAGAGTCCATTTAGTGGTTTTCGATGATGCTCAGCAAGTTTCTAATTGCAACTATAATAATATAATAATTAATGAACCTAATTAACAAATTTACTTAATTACTCGACTGGTCATTATTATTAGCCCTCTATACTATGCCCCCCTGGCCGTATAACTCACCTGCACAAACCGCATCAGTGTAGCTTTCACGGCTTTTTTTAAACAAATCTGAAAGATTAAAACAAAATGCAATACAGCCTGTGTATTGGCTGCTGTGCTAAGTCGCGACATCATACGCCCGCTGCGCTATCCGTTGGCGCGCTATGATCTGATCTTTGACGTTATGTTATTCCGTGGGGAGCTGCGATTCGCCATTCGGGAGCCGGCTGCACGCGCCAACGGTCTCCTCTCCACGCGGGCTCCCATGGGGAATACTTGGTCCCGTATTTGCTCTCTTTTTCATCCCCTCTTGTGGCAGCCAGCAAAGGCGTCGGGCAGCAAATCGCATGGTCCGGGGTTTGATTCCCGCGAAGCCACTTGACAAATTTCGCTCTTTACATCTCATTACGTGTTATTAAGTATACTAAGAATTCTTTCTCTGTAAATGCTTAAGCATTTTGCCTAGTTTGGGCTGTGCATGCTTTAAATGGCTTTGACTTGTGTTTTAACGATTGGTCCTCAGAATCGAGCGTGACACTTTTCGCGTGACATTTAGCGCATAAACGCATTTTGCGTTAAAATTATTCATCTCGATTCTACTTATAACGCGCGAATTCCGCAGAACGGGAGCACCATGAGGGGACGTTATAGGTTGATAGATTGGTTCTGACTAAATGTAGATGACGGTGATCACGTACGTTGTCAATGGGACGTGGTGACGTGAACCCCGTGAACACGCGAAGTGACATCACGGTGTCAGTGGCACTGGTGACGTCACTCGACACTGCGTAACCATGACGTAACGTAGCGTAACGTCACCAAAACGTAAAAGTGACATCACGGAGTCACTAACCCATAGTATCACCGAACACATGACCATCTGATCCATACTGGTACTAGCCACGTAATCGTCTTCCTCCCGTTTTATCGAGATTCCGTAAGTACATTTTGTGACGCCCTGACTCAGAAACCAGTTCATGAATCCACTCTACTTTATGGGTTCCTTTATGCCGCCTACTAATATTCCCTAAACAAACTCTATTTCGAAATTTAAAAAAAAAATAGTAGAATCAGACCCACGTCTAACGAGATAAGACGCCGAGGACTGGTCGATAACTACGCAACAAAAGAATATAAAGAACGGATGGACGCGAAGGGAATTGTTCGTTCCTGCCCGCCACCGAACAACAAAGCGCAGGTTCCTCGGGACTTGTTATGCAGAGTTCCGTCGGGGCTCTCGAACGTGACAGACACCGACAAAAGGAAGGACTGCGATGCAAATACGGGACCCGACGGAACAAGTGCGTGCATGGACGAAGACTCGAACAAGTTTTACGACCGTTTTATTTCTTGAACCTCGGCCACTCTGGCGAAAATTGTTCGAGCGAAGACTTGCCTGGGAGAAAGAAAAAACCGTAACCTAGTAAAAATGAAAAAAAAAAAAAAAAAAAAAAAAAACGAGAGAAATAAAACGCAGTTACCTGAAGACAATCCCGAGAGAGCTTTTGCGTCGTCGCACCTGGAAACTGTCAGATATCTACAACCGCGTCTCAGAGGGTTGGGTTACCTGTAAACCGCTGTACTCCGTTTACCTCTACGTTGACGGTATGGTGGAAACTGCGTGGTCCTTGGACCAGTTATACGCCTGTATTTCGACGCGTGATCCGACTCTCGTCCAGTCCCACGTTCAGAAAGCGGGACCAATTAACTGAAAAAAGGTTGGGGGTTGATTGGCCCGTCCAGAGCCCATACGCCTTTTGAAGCGCGAGCGCAGCCGATGCTACGTGCGGTGCGGACCAATCGAACGCCGGTATTAGGCCTCTTGACTCCGCCTCCATCTGTGGAGGCGGGGTCATGTGACCAAACGCCGGCGTTTCTTTTGTCCACGCTGCACGTAGCATCGGCTGCGCTCGTGCTTGAGCTGAAACCAAGTATAGCTGCCACAGCACTGTCATCGTAGAGGTGAACCGAGTACAGGAAAACTGGCGAGCGCTATTTTTTGTGCGTATTTTTACCTTTTTGTTTTCGTTCTCATTTTTTGGAGATGTTTTATGTCCGCGTAGTTTTTCTACAAATACATTCGTTTCTTCTTTGCTCACTCTGTTTGAGCTCCCGAGACATTTGAACGGAGTTAAGCGTCAGAAAAGAACACGAGCATCTAAATCGGAACACCAGAACAGCTTTGACGAGGCACCCCTTGGGAAATCTTTCGGTTCCTGGCTCCCATAAACGCGGAGTCTTCGGGGCCCACCAGAGAACGTCGCGGTGACGTTGACCAAACCATACGCTCAACTGCGTGGGTTCTTTTTCCGCTCTGTACTTAAAAACACAACTTTCGGAGGGCGTGCTTGACCTTAATGCCTGAAATGCTTCGTCATAACTATACTTGACTTCAGCTTAAGTACCCTCGCAGCCGGCGCTACGAGGTAATCGGACCAATCATTCAGCGTCAAATATGCAAGTCACTGGGCCTTCCTTGTAGATAATTATTCCAGCGATGATAGAACACGTACGGACACACGACGAACACCGTGGCTATAACAAACGCTCTGCAGCAGCTGTTCATGGGTGACGCCATAACCGACCTTTAGTTTTTGATTCCTCTCATTCCGTTCACTTCGCGTGATCATCACCACAGCAGGACAGGTTTTTGCCATTTTATATTCTAGAACTCCTCCCCAGCATAGGCTTCTTTTTGAACTCGTCAAAGCCGACTTCAGTGACTCGGCATCTCTGTAAGAGAAGTTCAGCAATGGCGGCTGTTATCTGGCGCGTGCGTAAAGCGTCTTTAATTTGCTTCAGATCCCGTGATTGCTCGCTCAGGGCAGCCAGATGAGGCGGTGAACACTGCTCGTTTTTTCTCGACTTTGTTCTGTGGGAGCCACTGCGTGAAGAAAAACTGTAACGCGTGGAATGTATTGGGTATGTATAGAAAACAATAATTCTAAACGGTATTTACTGAAAGTAAACAAACTGTTCCATCGCCCCTTTAATATGTATATTGGATAGCCTACACCACACCGTGGAGCGTACGTTGATTCGTGCACCCAGCACACATCATCGGTGCCAGTGTCCCTGTTATTGCAACGTATGTTTTGTGACAATCATAAACGAGTGCATTTCACAATTTGGTTCATGACCGCTGCACAGTCGTAGACGATGTAATCCGAAACAACCCAACGGTAGGCGAAATATACCCTCAACGCGAGATGAACTAGCAACGATAAATTGCGTGCGAAGAAGATTATGGTGGCCACCCCTAACGACTAAACCCGTTCCTTATTAGGTGTTTAATCGACACTTAGTTAGGACGAGCATTTACGTTTTGCTGCCACTCTCTTAATGGTGAATTCCGCTCGCAGATCTCGAGCGCTCCAAAAGCGCTCCATTTGGAGCGCGCATATTCCGCTCGCAGATCTGGCTCAAGTTGGTCATCTTCCGCTCGTAGATATCTGGCAGCGCCCGCTCCACGGAGCGCCCCAAACTCCGCCGAACTTGCTCTGCGGGATTTCACGGATCTCTCCGGAACCTGACAGAGCGGCCCACGTGACTTCCGTCTAAATCGGCGGTGCGCATGCGCGGCGAGGTTGGAGAGATCGGCGGGCCGGTCGGGTCGTGGAGTTGGATCTGTTCGGGTGCGTCGGTTGTTTACTCTGGATTGTGACGGCTCGAACGCTTCTACCTCGCGTAGATCAGGGATAAAAAGCCGGGAATGTGGAGCGTGGCAAATCGTAAGCGCTGACGTCTGTGATCGTGAGAGGAAGAACGAGAAAAAGAACGACAGAAAAACCGGAGGCAGACGCAAGGTTAGGCCTATTCATTCTGCAGCCAGTGATTGTTTACCTTTTTACACTGCATTCCGTCGGCGTTTTCCCGTGAAATAAAGCAAGAAGCGGTTAGGCAACGACCGCGCAAGTGATGGTTTGTTATCTCTGTGTTTATTAATGTCGTACTACAAATCTGAACTCCACGCTGGCAATCGCTGTCCGTGCCCCGCCGCTTCGAAGCGGCCGAAAGGTATGTGACGGTGCCGAACGCGGACATCTTCGTTATTTGTGACATGGGCGCCGCGGTACGTATAATTTCGCCCGGCCTGTGTCGCGTGTTACTTCCGCAGCTAAGCAGTGACAGTCGTCACCGGTCGTTGGAAAGATCAGCCGGCTGAGGCGTTGGTGGGCTGGTCAAGTTCAAGCAGCGGCCATTTTGTACGGCGGAGAGAGAAGGGGTGGGGAGGGGTGTGGGGGAGGTCGCTCCAAAAATCCAAGTTTATCTTCCCCTCGTCGATTCGGAGCGGGTGCCACGGAGCGGAATTTTGCCTCCCTCGCGGATTTTGGAAAGCGCTCCAGATCTACGAGTGGAATTCACCATTAGTTTTTCGCCACGTTCATCATCTACTTGCGCAAAAGTGATAAATTAGGTTCATGATCACGGTGGATTTGGTTCTAGATCATGATCAGAGTTTGCGTCATACATAAAAATGGAACGCGTGACGATGTAAGGAGCTGTAGGCCAATTTCGGCGCTTTCTTTATTCTACAAAATATTAGGATATGCGATCAATGGCCGGCTTACTCATTATTTTAAAGAAAGAAACATAGTTGTCAAGCAACAGTACTGTTTTCAGAAAACGGAGTCAACAAAAAATGGCCCTGCTTAATATAAAAAATGCCACAATTAATAATTTTGCAATCAACTTTATACTTGTAAATGTTTTGCTAGACTTCAGGAAGGTACTTGATTTTTTTTTAACATGGCATTCTTTTAAATATACTTATTTGTTATGATATAAGTGGCGCCACTTGAAATTTAATTGAGAGTTATTTATCGGACAGGCCAAAGTTTGTAAAAATCAATGAATTTGGGTTGGCGTTGAGGGAAAATAAATATCGCGTACCCCAAGGTTCAATTCTGGGATCATCACCTTTTTTTCATACATTACCGACATGGTAAACGTACCTCTCACCCCAGATATCATATTTTACGAAGATAATACGAATGTTTTTTTTATAGGTAAAAATATTATTCTAACAGATAAGTTATCAAATGTGGGGCTGCAGGAACTAGGACTCTGGTTAGAAACAAATCAGATTGAACTAAACATTAAAAATCCGAATATATCATTTTTAAACCACGTAATAAGCTACATAGTAAGCAGTTTACAATACATTTCAATATATCGGAACTTGAACGAGTCGCCTTATTTAAATTCCTGGGTGTCTGCACTCTCAAGAAAAAAGGATGTCAAAAGGTGTATCGTTACACCCTTTGTCCCATATAATACACCCTCAAACTTCAATTCGACGTACAGCGCCCTACAGTCGAACAAACAGCCCGAAATTTTACGAGGTGCTTGAGGTACAACTTATTAAAATAGCTAATGTACGTTTTATTGACTACAAAAAAATAATCGGGGTTTTCTTGGCACTACTGTAAAAACTTGGTGTTTTGGTGTTTGATACGTACTTTAGCTATTTAAAATGTTGTACCACACGGCTATCAAGCCCCTCGTAAAATTTCGGGCCGTCTGTTCGACTGTAGGGCGCTGTACGTCGAATTGAAGTTTGGGGGTGTATTATATGGGACAAAGGGTGTAACGATACACCTTTTGACACCCTTTTTTCTTGAGAGTGTGGTTACATAAAAATATAAGCTGGAAAAGTCACGTAAATTATTTTCAATCAAATATATCTCGATCTATTAGCATCTTACATAGGATCAAGGATCTCCTTCCCTGTTGGGTTAAGTGTCAGTTACACTACAGCGTAGAATAATCCCATCTTCCTTATTGTTTATTAATCTGGGGTTACTAGTACTAAAACCAATCAACATAGGCTGTTAGTCTTGCAAAAGAGGGCAATTCCCTGCATTGATAACCTACATTATACCGATCACACAGCCCCATATTTTGCGAAATACCGAGTATTAAATGTTAAAAAGCTTTTTTCCTTAGAACTCTCGGCGACAATATATTGCAATATAGTAGTGATCCCAACCCATTTTCTGAGAACTAACGCCGGAAACCAACACAATATCATCTAAGAAATGAGGTTTACATTAAGCCGAGAACACGCACCAATAACGAATCTAAATTCTAAACACCTGAAACAATCGAGGAAATAAAAATATTCCGCTTCACTCAGGATTTTCAAGACTGACATGGAACGCCAATCTTAATGCGAACGCATTAACTGTGTTATGGAGCGAACAGACGTCATCAGCATTGAAGCCGCGCCAAACGGCACCTAAACTCCCCTGTCCCAATGGAGCGAGGTGAATCCGCGATCTGGTCAATAGGCTCCCATTGGCTGGCGCGCGTCATCAAGAACGAAGCTGCCACTGGTTCTCACGCGGCGTAGCTTAAAAAAAAAAAAAAAAAAAAAAAAAAAAACGCCATTAGAGATGCGTTTTCAATGCCGGTGCAGCGCACGCAGCGGCCCAGCCTCCGTTAAGATGGAGAGCCCGGCCACACAGCCCGCTCGGTCAAACTCCGGAGAGGCTGCACGGCCGAGCTCAGCGCGGCGCGGCCACTTCCCGGGAGCGCGCACTCGGCCGTCGACCGCTGCCTCGGCGCTAGCGAAACGTGGCCGTCCACGTCACTGCGCCACAGACAAACTAACGGAACGGAAGAACGACATGCACGTTTTAGCATTCACGACTCATAAGAAGTGCTTAGGTGTCCTCGGACTTTTTTACCCCCCTCTGAGTAACACCATGTAACTGACTGTTTGGTCGTATTATTGTACTGTTCTATCGTGTGTTACAGGGATGGGCAAAATACATGCAAATATGTATCGAAATACAAATACAAAATACTTCGTCAAAAATGTATTTAATTACAAATCTAATTACATTTCCAAAAAAGCATTTAAATACAAGATACAAATACAACCAAATGTATTTGGTCTCCTCCAAATACTTTTCCAAATACATTCCTCAAAATCTGCGTCAGCGACTTGAGGGCACCTGCAACGGGTTTCTGGGTATCTCATTTTAATTTTGCATCGCACACTCGGGAGTTAATGTGCGAGGCTCTGGTAACGTAATAGAAATATAATCACAAAAAATGTAATCAGCTTGGACGTAATAGGTGAAAAAAGTACAGAGCTTCAAGCAGCTTTTTTGTCAATTACATTTTGGTATAGACCAACAAAGAACCGAGACGGCCAAGACGCGCAGCACTAGCTAGAGAATATTTTATTGTTGCAACTCGCACCAGTTACGAAAATCTGGACAAGCCGCGCATTTAGAATGTTCCCGGCAAAAATATGGATGGAAATCAAGCTGTAAAGCATCACAAGTTGTCACAGGCACTTAATTATTTAGGCAGTCTGTCTGTGAACGTCGATTTGGTCACTATTTTTGCTTTGGACTACCACCGTAATCACAAAGTTACTGAACGCTTGTGCTTGATTGAGAGACACTGCATTCAGTGCAGAACGTAGTTTTCTTCCTGCTCTGGACAGTGACAATAAATTTGAGGGATGTATTTTTGCCCACAAAATTGTATTTAATTATAATTGTATTTGAAATATCCACATTTTAGTATTTAAATACACACGTCAAATACATTACCTAATTTGTAATTAAATACAAATGCAAAATACACAAAGTATTTAAGATACGTATTTTAAATACTTGTATTTTAAATACTGCCCATCCCTGGTGTGTTAGAACATATCTATGAACCGTGTTGACACCCTCCAGATACCTTTATATATGTTCGCACTGTTGGCTTAATCCTATACTAATGCAAACATATAATGTACGATAATATATAGAGTGGTTCAAGTCACCAGGCTCGATCTAAAATGGACCGTAAAAATCGACGCCTGCACGTAACAATCTAAACTTTTCGTCAAAAGTGAAAGTCACAGGTCGTTTGTTTCTTGTAAAATTTCAAAGCGTAGCTCTCTTTCTGTTAAACATAAGGCCCAGAAGCTTGCCAGGGCCTACGGCGGGCAGCAACGTAGACGACAGGGGTCCAGTAGCGGGTGTGTTTGGCGTTCCTATTGATAGATGGCGCTACCTCCTTATCGCGACGGCTCGCGACCAGCATGGTTTATATAACTGAATATAATATTTTTGAAATGTACCTTCGGTTAAAAAAATAAATGCGAACAATAAAAGCAAAACTTAAAGTAAAAAAAAAAAACGCGTCTGCATAACGACGGCGCGTTTGCTGCCAACGGATTTCGCCTGCGTGTCGTCTGCTATATTTCGCTGGTTGGCTGCACCTTTAAACACTGCTCCCAATGTTATCTATCAATACGAACGCCAAACACAGCCGCCATTGGACCCTGTAGTCTGGGTCGCCGCCCGCCGTAGGCCCTGGCAAGTTTCTTGGCCCTATTTTGTAATCTTTGTAATCTTACAAGAAAAAACCGACTTGTGAAATTCACCTTTGACGAAAAGTTTAGATGGCTACGGGCAGGCGTCGATTTTTACGGTTCATTTTAGATCGAGCCTGGTGACTTCGGCCACCCTATATTATTTATACAGAAGAACGTGTAGTTGGGCTAGTTGCTGAACGTTATGAAGCAGGGTGTAAAGCGAAAAAAACAACGTACAAGGAAGAAGGCACGCCCACAAGCGCCTGTGTGTGTGTCTTCTTTCTCGTGTCCGTTGTTTTTTTTGCGCCCTACACTGTGTTTCGTATTAATTATGCGTTTTATGTTTTACATCCTCGCGTATGAGTGTGCCGACCGTTATTTGTTGCAATGATCTCACTTACTATTATTTTGTATTACGTTTTGTTTCCCTAATCACGGCTATCTTTTATATTAAAATGTGGTCTCCAGAATATTCATGTCCCTTTTTGTGTGTTATTTTGTTTTCTTTGTTTATTATTTTTATTTTAGTTTTGCGTTTCCGCCATCGTTGTACTACTGAGAAATTAGCAATGAGCAAGGTGGCGTGGCCTAGTCAGGTAACTCTTGTTTACCTTTTGCTTCCCCACCCGCGACTCAAGAAGTCAAGTCAAGAACAGATTACTGTTAAAACTACAAACAAGCCCAAGAGCAGCACGTGGTCTGCAACTTCGCGCAATTCTGAAGCATGGCAAGCAGATAAGCTGCCACAGTAACCTCGTCCGTATGACATTTCGCGTTGGTATACTGTCGCATTAACTCTGACGCAGTCAACACTACAATCGGATGCGGTCAACCGAGCAGCACCAAAAGTGCTTCGTCATGGTCCTCTTCGCCCTAGTGCTCTTGCTGTCACCTACCAAACGAATCACGAGAATGCGCAGGATCGCGCGGCCTTTATGGTGCGCGATTCGTTGAACCCGTCACAGCAAACGGCGCAGAAGGAAGAGCGCAATGACGATGCACTTTTTCTGCTACTTCATAGGCTCCATTGGATCGTAGCGTTGACTGGGCTTAAGGTGAAACTGAGTATATACACCAATAGAGTGTTTCCAAGGAGAAGCCCGCTTCGCCCACGCCAGGTGTGGTCACTGCGCCTGCGCAGATGCCAAATTCTGGAGGAGTGACAGCAGCGCCACCGCAGTGTTCTGACATCAGTGAGTAAAGTTGGTCTATGCAGTGCAACCTTCAGGGTTGAGGCGGCGCCACCGGTGTCCTTGAGGGATCGCCCGGTCGTTTTAAATTTCATGGCATATGGCTGTCACATTCACGTGCTACCCCTTATAGCGAGGTAATTCCACGTCAGTTCATGCAATGATGGTCCGGGACCTAATTCATATATTTTTGTGAAAAATATATATGAAAGCCATGGATGTTCTTGGGAGGAACATTCAGCTATATATAAACGCCGTAACATTTTTTTTTTTCGCTTAGATATAAAATGGAGAAGCTCGAGGCGTGGAAATTGAGAAGGTTTCACGATGCTACTTTGCACAGTCGTCATTTCCTCATCGAAGCGTTCACATCACCATAAATTTTTTAATACATTTTAAAAAAGATATACAACACATACACAAAAATAAAAACTATCATTAAAATATTTCTATGCAAAGAAAAAAAAATCACACATGGCATAAGAACGCGTTTTAGAGACATAGTCACAATTTTGTTTTTGTTTTGCAAAATAACCATATTTTATAATATTTCACCAAACATATAAAAATGCGCATTTATAAATATTCTTTACGAATATGTAAAAATTGTATGCCCACCTTTAATTGTCTTTTTGTTATTAACGCGGAAATGCAGCTAATTTTTCCAAGTGTGGCAAGATTGGGCGTCGATATTTAAAAAAACTCAATCTTTTATTTTTTTATAAACTCTCCATGGCACTTTGGAGTGAATTGAACTAACTTGTGATAGCAAAAAATTGAGTAGAATATGACCTCCGAACGGGGAAAAGCTAAGACAAACCTTCACACGGAGCGAGCCGACGTGTTCTTCATAGCGGCTTCGCCGCACAGCACTAAACATTTTGAGCATTAGTTATGGCATGTATTTTATATTTTTCAAATTATTATTTTCAGAAAGGGGTGAGTATTTATTTATTTATTTATTTGTTTATTTATTTATTTACTCTCAGGGCCTTTAGACGTTACAGAGAGGAGGGGTGGAAAAGAAAAACATGTAGAGCAAAGAATAGTTATCATGTCAAGTGATGAAACACGGCAGACTTGAAGGTAATGAGGTCCCTGTTGGAGACGACGGAGGCAGGAAGGTGGTTCCAGTCCACGCTGGTCTTGGGGACAAAGGAATCGAAGTACAGGTTAGTCCTACAACTGGGTACGCCAACTTTAAATCGATGATCGGAACGGGATGACACATAAAAGGGGGCTGTAAAAAGTGACTGACAAAGGCTCTTGTTGGTGAAATAGATTTTATGCAAGAGACATAGTCTGGAGATGCGACGTCGGATAGAAAAATCGGGGAGATTTAATGTTTGTTTTATTTGAGAGACGCCAGCTAAACGGGAATAGTTGTACATCATAAAACGGGCAGAGCGATTCTAGGTAGATTCAAGAATTAGAACAAGCGAGTTGATATCTGGATCCCATACAGACGAAGCATACTCAATTTTGGAGCGCACAAGTGTATTATATAATAACAGTTTCAAAGATATCGGAGCGAGAGAGAAATTCCGACGAAGGAAACCGAGCATGCGGTTAGCATTATTAGCAATGTATTCAATATGTGTTTGCCAGGAAAGACTAGAGGTAATGTGAACACCCAGATATTTATAGGTAGAAACGGAAGACAAGGGGGAACAATTAAGAAGATAAGAAGGCGGATTGGATTGATTAGTTGATCTTGTGACTCTCATTACCTTGCATTTGTTAACATCGAGTTTCATTAGCCAAGTGTCGCACCACACGGAAATGCTGTTAAGATCGGTTTGAAGAATAAATTCATCGGAGGAGATAGAAATTTCTCTATATAAAACACAATCATCAGCAAAAAGTTTAATAGATGAGACAATAGAGTCAGGAAGGTCATTAATGTAGATGAGGAAAAGAAGGGGTCCTAGGACAGACCCTTGAGGGACGCCTGATGACAGAAGAAAGTTGAGAATCATGATCGTTAGTTGATACATACTGGGTGCGATCATGCAAAAAACGCTCAATCCATCCTAAAATATTGCTATCGAGGTTAAGTTTGCTAAGTTTGTAAAGTAGTAGACGATGCAGAGCTCTATCAAAAGCTTTAGCGAAGTCAAGAAAAACACAATCAACGGTAGATGACCAGTCTAACACAGAAAACAAGTCATTAGTAAAAGCGAGTAGTTGGGTTTCACACGAGCAATGTTTACAAAAACCATGCTGGCAGGATGTAAAGAAGGAATTTGATTCAAGGAAAAGAACAAGATGGGAGTATATCACACGTTCAAGTATCTTGCAGGGAATGGGTGTTAAGGAAATTTGTCTTTAATTACTAGGGTTAAAAACATCACCAGATTTGTGCACCGGAACCACCTTGCAAACCTTCCTGTCGCCGGGTAGGGTGGTACACTGCAAAGACTGCGTAAAAATCTGAGGCAAGATGACAGATGAATAAGTCACAGTACTCTTCAAAAAATTGTAAGTGATGCCATCAATACCTACTAAAGATGAAACTTTTGCGTTTCCAATCAGCTTAGAAATACCAACCGAGTCGATGAAAATAGGCTCCATGCGTGTAAAATCTGAATTTCGATTAACAGGTAATGCAGTAGGTGCACAATTCGTGAAGAACAATGTGAAGGTATTATTCAAAAGAACACAGCTCTTATGACGTGGTATGAACAGGCCGCTTTCGGACATTAGACGGATGTATTATTGTCGGGGAAAGGAACTTCAAGCTGGAACACCATATTAGCTTACAATCCACGAAAATTCGCTAACTATGCATACATAAGCTTAAAACTTACAGTTGCGCAAGAGGCCATGTATACATCCGGCTTTTCCAACGGCACTCAACAAAGTGTGGTTGGAAAAGCTACTGGCTCCACGAAAGTGAACGAATCTGACATTTTATGCCAGCATTGCTACAAATACCTCAAGAATGAGATTGCTTCTCCTCACAACGTGAGGTCATCAAACTCTTCTTTCGCTACTCTGATTAAATTTTGCTGAAAAAAGTCAAGATTTGTGTGCTGCTAGTCCGTCGGTAACCCCACTGAAACCACGTAAATCCATTAAAAGAAAGGCGTGAAGCTTATTTGAAGAAAAAACAAGCTCAAGTGAGTTCTTCGATTAGAAGAAAGCTGTCAAGCGTCTATGACGTGAAAACCGGCGAAGCCAGTTGTGAATACTGCACGGAGGGGTTTGACGCGTTCCACGAAGCACTGAAGGCATGCAGTTTTCACCAGGAATGCAAGCGATTCTACAGGCTTCTGCCACCAAGCTTCTCGAAAAAAAGAAATATTGCGTCTAATGTTGGAAGCGACTGCCAACGTGATTGATCAAACAAGAAAACTGAAGCGTAAAGCTTATGTATGTGCAACCCCTGATCCCTACATTGAGAAAAAGGCGAATGCCGTAGACGTGAGGGTTGCACTTGAGTACTACACACGCGACGACCTCGCATACTCTGTTCAGAGCCCCAACAAAAAGGACGTCGTCAAAGCCATGATCAACGACAACAAGACCAAAGTCGTAAAATGTTTATGACCCGCTCTATTAAGGAAGCTTACCAGCTGTTTAGGAAGGACCATTCCCATCGAAAACTAGGCATCTCCAAGTTTTATTTCCTACGACCAAAATGGGTGAAAAAGAGTCACGAGCACGAGGTGTGCGTATGCATATATTGCGTCAACTTTCTGTTAGCTTTAACGTAAATAGCAAATGACTCAAAGAAGACGACGACGACGACCTCTAGCGCATCTACCTCTGCAGCGTTTTACAGAACGATTGCTTTCTGCGCCGCTGCGAAAAGTGCCCAAAAAATGCAGAGCATCTCGCTGCAGTCGCTCTCTCTCGACGAAGACGAAGATATCTGTTTCGTGTTATGGGACACCGGGCGAAGTCGTCAAAAAAGTTTCGGACGCTTCCGCCTTCCTGTGGGAATTGGATTCGTGGAGCGAAAAGTATACGAGGCATTCTTACATCCGTGACCTTCAACGAAGCCTGATACGTGACCCAAGAACCGCCTTACCAAACAAGGCAGTGATGCTCCACTTCGATTTTGCGGAACATTGGGCAGTAATCTTCCCAACCAAAGTGCAGAGTTTTCATTGGAAAAAAACTCAAGTGTCTCTCTTCACATGTGTGGTTACGTCCACGCAAAATATGCAAAGCTTTGCCGTTGTCAGCGATGATACGACACATGACACAGCTAACGCTCTTCTAGCCATAGAGGCCACAAAAGAGTGTGTTGATGAACATTACCCAGTCTTTTCTGAAATAATTTTTGTATCAAACGGAGCGGCGGCGCATCTCAAGAATCGCTTCCAATTGCATTAACTGTCTCGGAAGCCGTACACTTCGGCAAGGTGGATCTTTTCAGTCACTGAACACAAAAAAAGCGCTTGTGATGGAGTAGATGGTGTTCTTAAACACCACGCAACGCTCACCAACTTGAGATCTTCGCTCAGCTCAAGGATTGTCACCGCTAAAGACTTTGTGGAAGTGCCGCGTGAAAAAGCAACAAATGTCTGCCTGTTCCGCCTGTCTGCGGAACGGGTTCGAGAGTTTCATGCGGTGAAGCAAGCAGAGTGAACCACCGTAAAACCTGTGAGACGAATCCAGGCATCTCATCCGTGGAAGTCATCATATGCCGAGAGGCCGGATGTATTCATGGCACTCGCGCAACTGAGAGTTTTAAGCTTATCTATGCATAGTTCTGGAATTTGCAGAGTGGGGCTGTTTTGCTTTTGTGAATCGTAAGCTAATTAATGGTATTCCAGCTCAAAATCCCTTTTAGCGTCAGTTATATTCACCCCTTATGAAAAAAAAATAATTTGAAAAATGTAAAATACATGCCATAGCTAACGCTCTAAATTTTTGGTGCTGTGCGGCAAAGCCCATATGACAAAGACGTCGGCTCGCTTTGAGTGAAGGCCTATCGCAGACTTGTACGCAATTCGTTACAAGTAACGAAATTACTTGCAATCCCTTACATTTATCAGTAATTTAGTAACGGAATAAGTACATATTTTCTAGAGTTATTTTAAAGTAATTCCTTTACATTTTTTACGTAACGGATTCCTTATAATCCGTTACTTTTTTTTTTTCAGGACCAACCCTTCCCCCCTCCCCCTTTCTAAAGGTAGGGTTGTTTTTCTTTTGCTAAAGTCGAGCGCAGTGACGCTGTCACGCGAATCGACCAGCGCAAAGGGAGGCTTGGCACTCTTCAGTTCTGCCAAGCCTTTTTTTTTTTTTTTTGCAACATCAAGCTCCTGAATCTATTTTATTTAGACACTAACAACAGTGTCAAATAATCGAAAGAGCATTTCTAAAAAAAAGAAGACAAAAAAAAAGGGGGGGGATCCGTTTTTTTTTAGTTTCTTTGTTTTTCTTTCCGATCGAAGACGGGAAGAGGAGAACATGAATTGATTGTGTGCCTCTTCGAGAAGCTCGAGGCGGTAAGTGCACAAACAAGAATTAACAATGTCCTTCTTCGGTTATAGTTAGGGTTCGGATTTTTCGGGTTAAACCGATAAAAACCGATAAAAGTACGCCAAATCCATTTTCGGAAATTCGGGTTTAACCGAAAAAGGTCGGTTTTTAGGCTCAGCATTTTTGATTAAAACCAATAATAACAGGTAAAAGTACGTCGAATCCATTTTATAATAATCTGTTTTAACCGGAAAATGTCACTTTGACCTTCCAGTCGTACCGCAGAGCCGTGGCGAAAAAGTGGAACGACATTGCCTATCGAAACGTGTACGAATGTGTGGGATACACGGGTGCCATCACGACGTTTTGGTTTAATGTGCGCGTCATTCAATTCAATTCAAGCTTTATTTTTCCAGGTATACACTGGAAGGACGCCCAGACAAAAAGCTGATATCTATTCAGCTTGACAGAATCTTGGGTCCCGTAACAAACGACAGCAGCAACTTCACGAAAGTATCATAATACAGTCAGTCTGTAAAATGTGATATTACATATTAATACATTTTTCACGCCACAACGTCAAGCCAACATGCAAATTAAAAAAAAAAACATTTCTTATTGTTTTAAGCAAAGTAAGCGCGAAGTTTATTTTTAGGAACAGTGAAAACATTGCTAATATGAAGGTGCCATTTATTTAAGAATGTTGGAATGTTGTAGTGAAGTCATTGAAGATTATAGTTCGCGCAATTTTGAGGGACCAACCGTTTCTCTGGAAAACGTGCATTGATAGTGCTTTTATGTAAAGTTAGTTCAGAAGTGCGATATAAAAAATTCACAAACGTAGAAGAAGAGAAGCGGATTTATTGAAGTAGGTAAAACTCAGAGAAGTGTTCTACACGAATTACTTTATATTTATGAAATAAGGATGCAGTATGATAGTTATACGGAACATCCGCAATGAAACACAATATCTTTTTCAAAGTAAAAGAAAGTTATTTAGGTTTGTCTTTGTAGTTGTTCTCCATACCAAGTGACAGTACTTCAAATGGGAATTGAATAAGGCGTAGTATATTTTTAGTTTAATGTTGACCGGGAAAAAACTTCGGCACCTAGCAACTGCACCCACTACTTGAGAAAGTTTTTTCGTTAAATATTCAATGTGGTAATTCCATATAATAGGTTCAGAGAAGTACACGCCAAGAGTTTTGTGTTGATGGACTATTTCAATTGACGCGTTTCCAATCACTAGGGGATTTGTAATATTTACTAATTTATTAACGGGTCTAAATAGAATTGCTCTTGACTTTAATGTGTTAATTTTTAATCCATTGACATCCGACCAAAAGAAAAAAAATTGTAAAACGAAATTTGCCCTTTCTATGAGCTCATCAACATCATTACCAAAAAAAAAAATAAAGACTCGTGTCATCCGCATATATTATAAATTGAGCTTGATCAGTAATGTCTACTACATCGTTTATATAGGCACTAAAGAATAAAGGTCCCAGGACACTGCCCTGTGGGACGCCACAAACAATGTTCAAGAACGGTGAGCGCTGGCCGTCAATAGTCATACTTTGCTGGCGATTCTATAGGTATGATTTAAGATTCGAATGATATGCCGCGAACCCTATATTTATAAAGCTTTGAAAGTATCGTTGTGTGATTGAGGCAATAAAAAGCTTCGCTATAGTCGATAAAAACAGCAAGTCTGAGCAGTCGTTTTTCAATATTTTCAAGTATAATTTCTTTCTGTGGTAACAATGCCGATTCAGTAGATTTACCTTGTTGAAAGCCAAATTGAACCTCTGTTTGAATAGAATGTTTTACGAAAAAATGTTCTATACGTTTAAATACATTTTTGTCTAGCCCCTTGAAGAAAATAGGAAGAATAGAAATTGGTCTATAATTACTCAACATGTTTTTATCCCCTCCTTTGAAAATAACTGAGATTTTAGCTAGCTTATTATTTTGAGAAAACTTACCAGAAGTTAAAGACAAATTGAATATATATGTCAAGCATGGTGAAATTATATCTATGAAATATTTAATAGGTTTTATGTGAAAATCATCAATATCAGAAATCTAACTATTTTTAGCCCAATAAAAGTATTAAATATTTCTGTTTCATCTGTAGGTTTAAGAACAAACTGTCATTGATTCCGTGTACAAACGATAGAGCACTGTCACTGTGCGGTCTAGTAGTTATATTTACAAAATAGTCGTTTAAAAAGTTTAGCCAGAGAGACTCCAGACACAGTTTGGCCATCTACAATTAGGTCACGTATTTGTTTTGAGATTGTCTTGCGGTTCAGTGCTTCATTAACTTTTTTCCACGCAATATCAAGTCGCTGTTTGTCAACGTCATTAAACATTTCTCTGTAGTACACAGATTTCGCTTTTCGCAATTCAGCGGTTCACTCGTTCCGAAAATTGCTTAAAGATGACTAGCTTCTTTAAATCCCGTGACCTTAAAAACGCCTTATATAGGCGGTCTTTTTTTTTTTTTGCATCATTTTGATATGAACTGGGGTAACCCAAGGTTTTCTAATTTTCTTTGATACAGTAGCTGTTACTTTCGGAAAGTGCAAATCGCAAAGCATCTTGAATGTTTGAATAAATTGATTGTATGCATTGTTTACATCTAGTTGGGAATAAAGAAAGTCCAATCTTGGCTTATTACGTCATTACGAAATCCGAGAACACTAGATTTTGAAATGTTCCGAGATGTTATTGTATTCCTATTTTTATTTAACTGTTTCTTGAAATCGGGGTTATGAAAAGACAGAAATATTGGATCGTGGTCACTAAGGTCACAACTTACTGTGCCAGGAACTTTAACGTCTGTGTTAACATTAGTGATAAAATGGTCAATGGAATTAGAAGTGGATAGTAAAGTCCGAAATGCCCCATTACTTTGCCACGCACAAGCATGTTTTCAAACTCTGAAGACTGACTTGATGCAAGCTCTGCATGTTGTGTTGTGCTTCAAAACGTCGTACCATGTCTCTTTTGGTGGTCACAATTGGTTGATCGGCCGATTTTGGCTCAGACAGCACTTCATCTCCTCAGCCTGCCAGTGTCCAGTGTTAGCGTTGAGAGTGCATTCTCGAAGCTCAGTGTCATATTAACAGGAAAGAGAAAGTGCGGATCAACGAGGAGAAGCTGGGAAAGTACATGTGTGTGTGTACTATAATACGATCACGTAATCCTGATATACAGAAGGTGAAGTTCTATGATTTCGGGCATATAGGCTTCATATCTGACTTGCTTGTACTTGTTTTTTTTTGTTTTTTCTTGTTTCTTTTACAGTTGCACACTTTGCCAAATGAAGTGTCCATTTCTTTTTCAGTGTATCTGTGATGTTATTCTTTGAGTACTCACAAATATCAGAGCTGCAAGGATAATCTGATCCGGTGTCCGTTGGTGTTTATTTTATATTCACAGAAAAAAATCCGATAAACTTTTATGGCCATAAATATACACCGATAAAAACCGAAAACAGAATTTTAAAATAAACACCGAAAAAAGTACGCCGAATTTTGAAAAAATAGAAACCGAAAAATACAAGCCCTAGTTATAGTGACAACGACCATTTTCATAATGTCACAACACGAGACAACGCTCTGTCTATCCTAAAATTCACTAAAAGAGATGTGATAATATGTGAAGGCGTTATTGCCACAAGCATCCTCGTTCGTTGCTGCACGCTTCTCATCTTCTCTTAGAAAGCCGGATGTTTTTCTTTCTATTTTTTTCACCTTATTTGACCCTGTTTTAAAAATTACTTACTTTTTTGTAGTCCAACTTCCAGGGTTGACCCACTTTATTTGCGACTTCCAGCCAGGTTATCTGCATCTCAGTCTCCCTTTTTGGGAGTCTGCTTTTTGTGAGCACTTCAATATTGAGAATAGTTTTCCTTTTTTTTTACAAATAAAACATAATGGTGTCTGACGTAGACTTGAGATTCTGTGCTTGAAGAGGGACTGAAACTCATGAGTGGGGCCATAGTGTGGCTTAGTTCTCTGCTCTTCGCTGCCCGTGGCATCAGCGGACCTCTATCTGGAGAGCACTGGAGTAAACTGCAGTCGGTCCGTCCGCCGTGCGTTTTCGAACGGCATCAAGAAAGGTACACACGGCAAACGTGCTTTTAGATTCCCATCTTTTAACCGACGTTCTAATTAATTGTTTTTATGAATGTCCTTGTGTTTCTTTTTTTTTTCTTCTATTACTGATATTTATATACTGAAAACGTTTTCTTATTCGCTAACGTCTCAACCGAGGCTCGGCCTATTGAAAACCAAAGGAAGAAGAATATCGAGCCAAACCCTATGTTTTGCTGTTGTCTGGCAATATATGCTAGTATAGAAAGTTTTACACAAATTAATTATTGTTTCAGTTTTGGCTAGTTGTATAACAACTTTTACAGCTTCGCGACTTCGCGAAGCTGTAGAAGTCGGAGCCATCGGAACGAGATCGTTCCGATGGCTCCGATAACGATATTCGACACTCCGCCGCCGCCTTTCCGCATGCATCATATCGTTATCGGGTACCGTTATCGCGGGTATCGGAGGTATCGAAACAATCTACTAGAACTCGAATATCAGGCAACGGCTGCAACGACAAAGCTTTGCTCTATCTTCGAGGTAAATATAGTACTTCCATTGCTTCGCTGAAAAAGCTCAATGCGGAGCATAAAACATTCGTGAGGCACAATATGCCACTCCAATTTAGTGCCTCAGTTTAAATAGTGTTCAGCATAGCAGTCGACATCTTCAGTAAGAAATAATGAAACATGCCTGACGAGACTTTCGGGAGTCAGCTGATGCTCAGAATACTCAAGGTCATTAAATGGAACCAACAATAAAAACTTGAATAACGCTCTTCCCTTTGCTTCTTAATTGAAGATGGTAATGCTGAAAGTTACGCCACAAAATTAACGAATGCCTTTTTGGGGTAACGGTCACTTACTTTTATGGGAGGGTAATTGTAATTGTACTAAATTATAATTTAGCCTTGAGTAATTGTAAATGTAATTCCTTACTATTTTTCAGTAACATGTACAAGTCTGGTTTGTCGTAGCTTTTCCCGTTCGGAGGTCATACGTTACTCAATGTTTTGCTATCACAAGTTAGTTCAAGTCACTACAAAGTGACAAGGGGAGTTTAAAAATAAATAAAAGATGGAGTTTTTTTTAAAATATCGATGCCCAATCTTGGCACATTTCGAGAAACCATCTGAATTTCAGCATTAATAACAAGAATACGATTAAGGGTGGGCATATTTTATATATATATATATATATATATATATATATATATATATATATTCGTAAAGAATATTTAAACACGGGTATTTCGATGTGTTTTGTGAAGTATTATGAAAGATGGTTTATTCAAACAAAAACCGTGAATATGTTTCTAAAACGCATTATGTCATGTTTGACAATTTTGTTTGCATAAAAATATTTTATTGATAATTCTAATGTTTTGTGTATGTGTTGTATATCATCTGTAAAATGTATTAAAAAAGTCATGGTGCCGTGAGAGCTTCGATGAGGAAATGACGACTCTCCAAATTAGCACCGCGGAAACGTCTCATTTTCCACGCCTCGAGCTTCTCTATTTTATATCTCGGCGAGACAAATTGTTACGTCGTTCATATATAGCTGAATGTTCCTCCCAAGAACATGGCTTTCGTATATACTATCAACAAAACTGTCAAAATAGGACCCGGACCATCATTACATGAACTGACGTGGAATCACCCAGCTGTAAGAAGGAGGAGCTTCTTTGTGCAGTCGTACCTTTTCTTGTGTCCTGTATCGGGAAACCGCGGGCGCTGCAAATGCGGACCCCAAATGACACACCGGATTCGTGTTAGTGCTTCGCTTCATTGGCGCTCCCATTACGTCCGCGTCATTCCGGACCACTCATTCTTCCGGTTCCTTCTTCGCAAATCATCCTAAAGCGAAGACAGACGACAAAGTCCGGGAAGCATAAAACGTGCGATTAACGTCAGACTCCGCACCGCGTGAAGCGCCCAAATAACTCGAGACAAATGCCTCCACGAAACGTTCCGTTAATTAAACGTGCCGCAACCGTTTCGTGGTTTTGCTTCACATCGCTGGCGGCTGCATCTTTAGTCATTTTATTTTGTTCGTTCCCGCGCGCTTTCCTTGCTTCGTTTCCCGTTATGATGGACCACATAAAAACATAAGAAGCTCCCAGAGCCAATCTAATAGCGTGCGAGTGTCACGTGACCTTGCAGAGGGGAGCGATTGTCGCGAGGTGTACATTCACTGCGGTGGATTGGCTGGGATGGCTCGCAACACCCGCTGCGGTCCATCGTAGGCTGAAACGGAGTACATGGTCCTTCCCCTAGTTGCGTGGAAGACATATTGCCGACGTGTTTCATCGCTTGTTCTGCCTAATTGTGAGCCCCGGTTGTTTAGCCCAAAACTTGTTGTTGACCCAGAAAGTGTCCGCATAAAACGTCGCCAAGAGAAACTCATTGTAATTAGGGTGGCCGCATCAGAGAACCCCTATTTTATTAAACGCATAGTGTGTCCTGCCACGCATTTGTTAGCCGAAGTTCTGCTAAGTTTCACCGGGGTGCATCATATCTCTTCGAACTTTCTCCTTTTGTACACGACTACACGTTGTTCACCTCGCGGCTTGCAGCTTTTCTCGCTGTGTTTTTCTAGATTTCTATCATATAATTTTCGCTCAATAGACCAGAGAAGGAAGATGCTTAACGGAGCAGAGAAGCAAAATGACAGAATGCATATACCCCCTATCTTGTTGCCAACGAAGATTTGCTTTCTGTACGAAGGAATTGCTTGCACTCAGGTGATATTAGCGGTCAGATTCATGAGCAGCGTTGCTCTTGAGTGAGTACGTTCGGCAGAATACATTTCGCCCTAGAAAATTTGTTTGTTTTTTCTCGACTGGTGCTACTAATGACGTCAGAAGTGGGCGGCAGCCTGCAATATTCCTTGCGTCCCGGAGGAAGACGAAGTGTCTTTAAGAAGGTTGCACTTTTCTAGCCTCGTTCGGTTGAAACCGAATATTTATTGTTATCAGCTGCCTTAATAGCCAGAATCGAATCAACATTGAAGAACGCTTATCCGGTCATCAACTGGCGGGTATCCCCGCACTGGGTCTTTCCCAGTGCAAGTGAATCGACCTCGCCATGTCCCTCAAGTCATCTTCACTGCATTCGAATCACAAGGCCACCACCGAAAGGTACAGTCTGCCTTCCTCCATAAGCGGTGACTCAATATCCGCATCAGAAGCTGATAACAACAGCCTGACTGGAAATCCTGCTGTGGGTCCCACTCTAGAGGATCAGGGTGCTACCACATTCCAGCGGCGGGTGATAATTCCCCCTAATGACATGGAAATGTCCGACATCGATGACGAAGGCTGGACTCCAGCTAAGACATCAAAAAAGCGGAAAAAACCTAGCTCGAATTCAAGCAACAGCACGGGCACAATCCGCACAAGCACCCTAATGACAGAAGGTCTTACGGTTATCTTTGTACCAGCTGCCGAAGACACTCTTATTACGTCATTGAGCAGTCTAAAAGTATCCGATGCTCTAAACTTGCTCTGCCCAGAGTGCATCATAGAAATAAGGTACAACAGACGGCTGAACCTCATAGCAGTCGATACAAGGAACGGACAGACAACGCGTGCTCTTCTAGACTGCAAGAAGCTATGTGGGATTCCAGTAAGAGCTTACGAACCACTTCCTCGGCATTACGCTGTAGGCGTAATCACAGAAGTGGACACCGCGCTGTCCGAAGCAGATGTCTGGGAGCATTTAAGATCGCCGGAAAATAGGGTAGCAAGACTTCGTCGACTTGGGCAGAGCTCAGCAATGAAGATCTCCTTCTGCGGTACAGCACTACCAAATTTTGTCTACCTTGGCCTTGTGCGTCATCCCGTGACCCTGTTCAAAGAGCGCCCTATACAGTGCCGCAAATGCTGTCGCTACGGGCATCGCGAGGCATCCTGCAAAAACGCTCCTGTCTGCAACCGTTGCAGTGGCACTCATCCAGATACAGAATCCTGCACCGCACAAGAGAAGTGTGTAAACTGTGGTGAAGCCCATTCTGCCAAATCTCCATCTTGCCCAAAATGGAGGAAAGAAAGGAAAACTCGCAACTATGCTAGACATCACGCGGTCGACTTTCGCACCGCCAAAGTCGCCTTACAAGAGCCGAACGCTCCGAACCCAACAAAGGGCAGGGATGAGTTTCCTCCACTTCCCCAGATGTCTGCGGCCGGGGAAACCGGGAAGCAGGGACAGAACCAAGACACATACGCTTCTATTTCAAAGGGACAGGGAAAAGGCAAGCCAAGGGCAGGCGTTACCAACAATGGACAGAATTCAGACGAAAGACCACAAGAAACCACTTCTGAGGCCACAGTGTCTAAAGGTGCCAACCACCAACGTTCTTCGGAGAGGTTCCGTCCACCACCACCAAGAACAACACCACCAAGCCAGGGTTGGATTCCTCTTCTTAAGGCAGCAATTAACATGGCTTGCACGCTGCTAGCAACAGTGAATTCGGAATGGTCACGTTGCATTTTTACATTTCTTCAAATGATACTTCCACTTGTGAGATCACTGTGAAATCGGGAGGGAACCAGTGCAGCAAGCAACTTACGCGCGTTCGTCACCAAAAACATTCATTCATACCTGAGAGGAATATAAATTACCTTCAAACTCGCTTCCCTGAGCTTACAGGCGAGACGGACTGCAGTGATACAAAAATCTAACATTTTTCCTCTAGAGGTACAGATATTTTCTTATTTTTTCTACTACAACAATGAAGCCCGACCCAAAGACCAATCTCGGGTATCAATCCTTCTAAAAGAAAGCTTTAACTACCAATCCACAGACATCCACGATTGGGGACACTAGTAGAGGACCTACAGCCCGCCCCCAGCCTCTCACCTGTTCCGCCCTCCAGTGGAACTGTAACGGCTTGAGAACGAGACTCCCAGAGCTACGCGACCACCTTTTACACTACGCCTACGATGCTGTGGCCCTCCAGGAACCCAGAATGCCAGCCGGCAGCATACGCATTGCGGGTCACGTAGTTTACTGCAGCAGGCCTCTGGTGGCGGGCGTGACACCGCGAGCAGCCCTCCTTGTTCGACGAAACCTACGACAGATAGAGATAGACCTCAGCGATCTTTGCAGTGAAGGAGCAGATTTTGTGGCAGTAAAATTGGAATTTGGAGACCGTTACCTGACCATCGTCTCGGCATACGTGGCCCCTAATGTACCTTGGGACGTCCATGTACTCGCGGACATTCGCGCACGGGCCAAAGGAGAGGTTATAATTGCCGGCGACTTCAATGCCCATTCACAGTCCTGGGGAGACAGAAAGGACTCTCGGCGAGGTCGAGAGCTACAGGCAATGCTAGATAGGCTCGACCTCAGAAATATTACAAGTGGGAACCCGACATTTGTACGGCCTGGAGTGACGGGAAGCGTAATTGATCTGACTTTCACGACTTGGGCCCTACGTCTCAATGCAACTCCTCAGGCAGACAGCTGGGGAAGTGATCATCTACCCATTGTCATCGGAAGGCCGCCAAAAGCTCCTCTGAAGACTTGCCGCGTCGTCGACTGGGATCGCTCCCGTACCCTGCTCAAAGAAGCGCTGGAAGAAGGACGATCCTTCACCCCGGAAACGCTCTCCCGCGTCCTCCAAAAGGTCACCCACGAAGTCAGAGTGCCAGCAACACGTCCCAACCCCGACCTCAAATGGCTAGAACTGCGGGCAAAAAGACGTCGCGCCCAGCGACGGTCATGGGCCACAGGAGATCCGGCAGATGTACTGGCATACCGGCGACTGGATGCCAAGTTCAGGAGGCACGGTAAAAAACTAGCACGCCGACAATGGCGCCTCAAATGCACCACCTTAGACAAACCAACCGCAGGAAGCCGGGCCTGGCGGATGCCGAGAACACCTAGCAGGTCGCCCAATCCCCCAAAACCCTGTCCTTGGAATGGCCGTGGCAATGAACCTTCAACCAACAGAGATGGCCGAACTACTCGCGGATGCATTTACTGAGGTTCCACCACTGCCGGCTGCCAGCCCGCCCCCCCAGGGTTGGAGCAAGTTCCGTCACCCAACAGCTACCCCCATGCAGCAGCCAGACGAAGACTTCACCCTGCACGAACTGCAGCACGTTCTCGATGCTCTCCCGAGACACCGTGCGGCCCCAGGCCCAGACGGAATCACCAACCAAGCATTGAGAAACGTTAACGATTCGGCTGTCCCAGCAATGCTGACTCTAATCAATCATGTGTGGAGGACCTCTAAAATACCAGAAGCGTGGAGAGAAGCAACCACGGTACCACTACTGAAACCCGGGAAACCCCAAGACCAACTAAGCTCCTATAGGCCCATCTCATTGACATCATGCCTTGGCAAAGTGATGGAACGAATGGTGCTACGTCGCCTAGTCTACCACCTTGAGGCGGCCGGGGCTCTGCCGGACTGCTTCTCGAGGTTCCGCCACCACAGGAGCACCGCGGACGCAATTGGTGACATCACCAGCTCGCTGGAGGAGGCCAAAGCACAAGGTTGGTCGGCGATGGCCGTATTCCTAGACGTCCGCAAAGCCTTCGACGCCCTCCCGCACCGAATCATCATCTCAGCCCTGCGTCGTTTCGGGGTATGTGGACGACCTCTTAACTACATTTGCGCATTCCTCACTGAACGCATCATGTGCGTAAAGGTCGGCGGAGCACTGAGCAAGCCCCGACGAGTCGACCATGGCGTTCCCCAAGGGAGCGTAGTCAGTCCGCTCCTGTTTGCACTGGCGATAGCATCACTCCCAGCCGCAGCAAGAGTAGGCGAGGAACCAGCACTCCCGATAAGCATGGCTGTCTATGCGGACGACGTGGCGCTCTGGTCCACGGCCCCAGGCTACCGTAGGCAACGGATGGCACGCGGCCTCCAGAGAGCACTTACAAACACTGTGTACCACTTGCATCAACTGGGTCTGACAACATCGGCAGAAAAGACTGTTGCTCTATGCTACGCACAAAGGAGACCCTCAAAGTTCCAACCGACCCTGTTCATCGGAGATGTCCCGGTGAGAGTGGAGAAGACAGTCACGTACCTAGGACTCACCTTGGACTGGAGGCTATCCTGGGGCCCAGCAACGCAGGTGGTGCTCCAGAGGATGCGAACGCACACAAATATCCTCCGCGCGCTTGGTGGCACTACCTGGGGCACATCGCAACAAATGCTACTACAGCTATACAAGGGTCTCATTCTGGCTCGCCCACTCTACGCCTTACCGCTCATTCGACTGAGCGGCAATCAGATCGAGAACCTAGAGAGAGCGCAACGTGTAGCTCTACGAATTTGCATCGGAGTTCCCCGTTCGGCATCGTCACGACACACTCTTACCGAAGCAGGTATGAATACCGTTGAAAACCTTCTGCAAAAGCGAGCGCTCGGACATCTCATCCGAATGAGCAACTGCGACTCTACCATCACGCTCTTGATAAGCATCGCCGAACGTACGGATTCGGAACTGGGAGCTCAGCTCTCCACTTTAGGCGACATCGCGGGTACACCAGGACCGCTAGCGCCACTTTCAGCACTACACACAGATCCTCACCCTTTGAGGGTTAGTATCAGCATACCAGGGCTGCGGACCAAGAAGAGCGCAGCAGTGGTAACCGCTCGGCAGCTGACGGAAAGTCACTTGGATGCGGAGTACGATGGGCGGACACGCGTTTTTACCGACGGGTCGGTAGACCCATCTGGAGGCACAGCAACAGCAGCGGCCTTCTTTGAGGCTGCAGCCGTAGGTATACACGAGCGCCTGTCCCATCAGGCATCCTCTACTACCGCAGAGCTGGCGGCCATACGACTTGCCCTCTGGGGAATTCGGACAGGCTGCGCACGGGGGCTCAGCTGGGTAGTCCTGAGCGACTCAAGATCGGCTCTCGGGCTACTACCGGAGCTAGAAAGGGCTACGCCTCTGGCGCGGTCAGTCGCACAAGATGCAGCCGAGCTCCGGGAGAAAGGCCACGAGATTATCTTCCAGTGGATCCCCAGTCATTGTGGTATCAGGGGAAACGAAGTCGCCGATTCCCTGGCAGCGCAGGCTCACAAAGACCCCGGATGTCCGCTCTCTACAGTTCCCCGTTTCTCAGACGCCAGGCTTCTGGTGAGACGAACCATCACACGACAGAACCCGGACCCGAGAGTGGCGGACGGCACGTTCTCAGCCCGTCTCCCACGAGGGTTGGATCGCCACACTGCTGCGGTGCTTCACCGTCTGCGGACCGGAAGCGCTTTCACACCAGCGTGGATAGGTCGCTTCAGGCCTGATCTCAACCCCAATTGCCAAACCTGCCAGGAAACTGCTGACGCCGAGCACCTCCTCCTACACTGCACCGACTACAATGACGAGCGTACTGCCCTCCATAACGCCTATTCCCGCCTCGGACTCTCCAGTGATAGCCTGGAGGACCTTCTGCATCCGCGGGCAACGCGAGCTGTGACAGACATGGCACTAAAAAAACTAATAACTTACATGAAGGACACGGAACTCCTAGAAATTCTTTAGGAGACCACCTACAGTTCAACACACCAGTACAAGGCACGACTACCCAATCTACCGTTCCAGCTCATGATTACGAAATCTGCATTTCAGACACAGCTTGTTCAGCCAAGACAAGAAACGTCATTCCTTCAACCGAACGTTCGTGCCGATATTAGCCTTGAAGCACAGTTACCAGCCAACGCAGCTTTAAGATATTTAGCTATTCGCCCTAAGACGGCTCCACATCAAACTTCGACAGGCTTTGCGTTCTGAGGCTTGGGTCGTCCTATGACTCGACATGCCTGCGACGGCCAGGACATCCCCCTGCACCTGGCTCCCCCCCCCCCCCCCCCCAAACCTAATCCTCTCTCTTTCTATCCTTTCTTTTTCACCCAACCCCCTTTCCTATCGACAGTGACATGTGCACACTAAGTGCACAAGCAACAGTCAATTTTTCCAAAAAAAAAAAAGATATAATAAACATCGCTTTCACTCACTCACTTGCGTCCCGTTAAGCCGGGGGGCGGTTTCGGCGCTCCTCTCGACGCTAAGGGCCACGCTTCGGAATGAACGGCGACGACTGCGGCGGCGGGTTGCCGAAAGGGATTTCGTTTATAGCTGGCAGCCTCGTCGTGCAGCCGCCGCAGCAGTCCGACTTTAAGAACGCGGGGCAAGTGGCTTCAGTGCGTCCAGGATTCCTCCTTCGTATCGGAACTTTACGCGACGAGCGACGAGGTACGCACACCATCTTTGTTTGTGTGCGCATCTCGTCCTGACGTCACCCGCGCTCGATGATCACGATATTGGTAACTACACCAAGGTGGCAGAAAAGTTCGACAGCTATTCTCTCCATCCTATCAACGAGTTGTACGAAAGTGCCTATTTCCTGCGGCGTACTCATCAACCCAGCGAGTCGGCGGACTTATTACCAATGGGCAGTCATCCCTCCCGCTCGGCTGAATTTGTGATTGTTTAAATAATTAAACTCTTCTTAGAAGGGTAAGTACCTGGTGGCAGTACTAACCTGTAAGTTTACTGACCAGGCTTCTGTTATGTTTTACGCCAGGCTTCCGTTATGTTTTAATTTACGCCAGGCTTCCGTTATGTTTTAACATAAATAAAGCCGCAGCAAAGCGGGTGGTAATTACGTTACCGGCCTCGCGGTCTCTGGAGTACCTTCCTCTACAATCAACAGCAAGTACAAATGACCACCAGCGTGGTGCGAATACGTAACGTGCAAGGGACATGTATGAATTTATGGTCTCTTCTTTTTTTTAACTGCGCAATTCAAAACATACTTAATGCGCGCCAGATTGCTCTACGCTCTAAAAAAAGCTCGTGAGTCTACCTTCCCGCACAACACTCAGGGAGCCAATCACCGCGATTTGCGGAGGCAGCTGAGTGAATGACGATGTCGAAACATGTGTTCATAACAAAAAACGCAGACTGAGTTGTGACATTAAGTTTTGCAACTCGTCACGCTTGCATTGCTTAATGTCACAACTCAAACTGCGTTTTTTTTTTTTTTTTTTTTGTCTAAACATATGTGTCAGCATCGTCATTTCCTGAGCTGCCTCTGTTTGCACTGATTCGCTCTCCAAGGGTCGTGCGGGAAAGTAGACGCACGGGCTTTTTCTAGAGTGTAGGTCGGACTAGATTTCATGAAGTTGGAATAAAGCACGAAGTTGATCTAAGCTGGTATTGGTAGAACTTCAAAGGAACCTTTTGTATGGCCTTTGAGGGGAAGCCCACATTTCGCTGTGAAACTTAGTTTTTTTCTGGCTGAAACGACGGCGGAACGTCGGCTGCAACCCCGACGCTATAGCAAAATATCATTTTCGAGAACATCGCATAAGAATATTCAGCAACTTAACCCTTTGTTGGCGAATGTTGCCTACAAGCAACTAACCGGGCAATAATAGTTTTTTTATAGTTTCGGTTTTTGTACGTTTTTCATCCAGTTGTCTGGCAGTAGTTATGAAGATCGCAACTAAATTGCCATCTACTAAAAATGTAGCAAATAGTTGACAAAAAAAATTCAGCCTTTCCACTCAGGTGAAGAAGAAAGACCAGCGAAGCTGTACTTTGGTGCGAATGAAGTAACGGACGGCCTCAAGTCGGCAAGCAAGAATGGAAAGGCTGAAAAGGTTGCCGCCATCTATGAGCGGCGGTGGCAACCAGACAACGGGCAAGCCGATTGTCTGGTCGCCGCCGTCGATCATATATGAGACTAGCTGTCTAGAGTTTTGTGTCATCATTCGTTTGCTGGCGGACACGATCCTAGGGAAACTAGCCCTTAACAGCTCCGCTGTAAAAACGTTTGGCGCGCAAATACGCGGCAATTGAGAATGGCGGAACGGCGAAAACTATGAGTAGGTGTTTTTCTCTTGCCATAATTATTTTACTATAGGTTTACCGTTTTACTTGAGGCTATTGTATGCGCAGGTATTATTGACATTTTATAGTAATCTGTAGAGGTTACACAAGGAAGCCACTTTCGGACTTTAGCGTGGCATCGCCCACAGACAAGAAAACTATAACTTTCCAGTTTACGTCGCAATTTTTTTCAGCTTGGTTCGTTCATTTGATTTTGTGAAACATTAGTGTGATAAAAAAATAACTTTTTAGGCAAATTTTGTATATCTCGTTAATGGCTCTTTTGTAACCTCATGAATGTAACCATTCCTACAATGGTCCTGAAAAAGGACCAGTAGTATAAATCAATAAAAAATAAAAGCAGAAATGTGAGCCTATGTCAACCCTTAAACGTTTTTTTGTTATTTTTACTTCGGGTTTAAAAGGTCAAGGGCAGAGGCGTGGTTACCCTAGGTTAGGTTTACACGCCTGTATGCTTTCACTCTTACTCCTGATATTAGGTTGAAAGTTTAAAAACCGCATATATCTTAGTCTTGAAAACAAAGCCAGCATACGAGCATAGCGCAGCGGAAATATGATTTAGCTGTCCTATATTGAAAATAAGGGTTAACTATTTCGTTTCTTATCTTTTTCGAAAGAGCTTTCTGAATTTTTCTCTGATGCACCCGCAGTGCTTAATCGTGCATCACTCAACTCCAGATTAGGATATCAATACAAATGCTGCATCAATCGAACTGCGGTTGTCATCAATTGATTCTTCAGTAAATATTCCAATTCGCGTTCGTGGCTAACGTACCTTTTTCTAAATTACCCAAACACCAACAAGCGTATTTTTGCTGCAGTTAAATGCACTGCACGAGCTGGCGTTTGGAACCGTATTTTTTTTCCAAAGCGAAAATATTCAACTAGTGCTGCACATGCATTCGTCAACGCCTTATTTTAGTAATTTTCTTAAAATATTCTAAACATCCAAGGCTAGCGCGCGCAGCTCTTGTACGCACTTCGCTTTCCCCTTAAGGCTGGTTCACGCAAACCCGTTTTCTTACGTTAGGTTAGGTTACGAAAAGTCACCGGGAAATGTGTGCTTCGTATTAAGCGTGGCTACCAAATCAAGGAGATAGCCTGGCACGCGACATTCCAGACACAAATGTTACGGTGACGACGAGCTAGGACGGTGAGTTGCCATAGCAACCGAGGACACAAGGCTCTTTGTAACGTAACGTAAGGAGTTGAGCTCGGTTCAACTTTTCACACAGCACCGCTTTCATACTTTACGTCTGAGTCACCGAAACATTCGTGTCTCGAATGTCGCGTGCCTGGCTATCTCCTTGAATTGGTAGCCACGCTTAATACAAAGCACAGACTTCCCGGTGACTTTTCGTAACGTAACGTAAAAAATTTGCCTGTGGGAACGAGCCTTGATTATTCTGGTGCTTAGGTAATTTAGAAAACAATCCATTGATGGCACGACGCTTATCGAATAACTATAACAACGTCCCTGCTCCAATGTGGTATAACTGCCGTAAACGCCCGTACTTGTGAGTGTACTAAGCATTACTATTATAAACCGAGAAAAGAACGTCTGAATTAGCTTGCTCTGGACATAAGAGTGGGCACCAAACCTCTTTTGTTGCACAAGCTATCCTAACACTCTTGACCACTCGTTATGCTAATGAGAAAAGTACCAAAGTCGACTTGGGGTTTGATCCTTTCTTTCTGTAAAATTTGACGAACTGAAGTGGACAAAAACTTTTGTGCTGGATTCTACGAACGTTCAGAAACTACTAAAACCAGTACTCAGTAAAGGGTGAATAAAATAATGTATTGTCAGCTTTAGTAACTTTCCGAAAGCGCATAAAAAACCTTTCGGCTTATTCGACTGCCGAAGTCATCCAGTAAACCGCCATGTTCGAAGGTTAATTTCCCGATGGCTCCAAGCAGCACCTCCTAAAGTCCAAGGTCGTAGTGGAGTGCATTCTTCGTCACCAACGGGAGGCCTGCCCGAAGCTCGGGCACTACAGCGCTGCTGTGTCAACGTGCGGCTGGGGGTTGGGTTCAATGAACGAGGACACGAGCCGAAGGCCGACACAGCACTCGTGCTCAACCTGTCCACCGCGCTGGCCTTTGGTGCGCGACGTAGGAACTCCAGCGCCTTGTTTCACAGGAGGACACAAGAGGAAAGGCGGAGGGGGGGGGGGGGGGGGGGGGCGGATACCGCGGCTCACGATTCGAATCTGGTTCTTCGGGAGCCCAAGTGTGGCTCGCGGCTCCCTAGTGAACCTACCCCTTTTACCTCCTCGCAAGATAAAAAAAAGGACATAGAGAAACAAAAGGCAGCTTGCAGTTTCAGCTTAATGCCATCACACGCACACCGGGCAATGCCCTCGCAACAGGGAAACGTACTGAGCAATCGCTTCACAAGGAAAATTCACCGTTTTCCCCAACTGAATAACAAAAAATAAATTGGAATAGTGCTACTCCCTCCTTCTATTGCGGCTCTTCACTTAAAATGCTTCCTTTTGATGTTCTTTTAGTATGTCCGGCTGGCCAGTGGCCACCTTTGCTCTAAGGCAATGGGCAATGGAGCGGGTAGTGGGCCAAGACACAAACCCACATATGAAACAGTTATCGAGAACGTACAGAGTGCGGCACAGTTACCACAAGCAGAATAACAATTTTTTCCTGTTGATGTGTGTATCATGTATATTGCCAGGTCTTAGAGCTTTCGTGTCCATGTCTGCTGTAGCCTCGATGGTGACGTCGCGCTGATGTCACCTTGGTGGCTGCGAGGCATAGCACCGGCCTACGGATCCCCAGTTGGCGGGTTCGAAATTCGTCCGAGGTGCCCGCATCTGACGTAGGCTTATTGCAGGGTAAAGCGCTGTGTCGCCGAGATTTAAAAGATCTCCAGTTGGTTAAAACTTCAAAGTAATACTCCCTTCCTCGCTGGAAGTGCTAAAGTTTGCTTCAGGTTAAGTTCAGGCGCAGCCCTCGCTACGAGCTAATGACACCAATCAAACCGCGTCAAAAACGCAAGTCACTGGGCCTTCTCTGTACATGATTGGTTCAGCGATGACAGAACACGCACAGAAGCATGAAAAACGCCGTGATGGTGCGCTTTAGACGTTACCTAATTGGCCCTATCACCTTATTGCCTCTGCTCTTATTAGGACTGGCGCGTAAAACCTTCAAACGTTTTTTTTTTTGTCCCGCTGATCAACTGTTACTTAACATAATGTATTATTATGTTACATAATACCGTTACATATAAAAGATATAAACAATATAATAGTGTTACGTAATAGTATACTTCATCGCTAAAAAGGTTGTCGAAGTGGTGAACTTGCCAATTGCCCCTTATTGACGGAAATAATCTCTGGAGAAGGGAAACAAGAGGGACAAAGGAGAAACACAAATCTCGAAACACAGCTGTGACTGGTGCGCGACCGAAAAAAATCTGCCTGGTCCGAACCGTGACATCTCCATTTCAGGTGGAGCTCTCTACCAACTGAGCTAACCACGGGTTAGACATCAGTCGAGCAATCGGGTTTTATCGGCTGTCACCTGTCTAACGCCAACAAGGGTGAACTGCTTGCAGTTCTCCAGGAATTATTTTCGTCATTCTTGTTGAGCTCGCTTGCACCTTCGCATTTAATTGCATTTTCGTCATGCCCCGGCTTAATACAGGAAAATGTGGGCAGATGACGGTTTCGAAGAAATATTCCCATTTAGTTTTCAGAACCATGTTAATAACAATCCTTTACAAATTCTTTCAACGTACAAATATGTTGGAGTGCACTTTTCGTCTGATGTGAAGTGGAATTTGCACGTGGATTCTATTGTTCGGTAAGCACACGGCAAACTTTGTTGTCTGAAACAAAATATTAAACATGCTTCGTTTGACAGAAAAACTACTGCTTACAAAAACTTGATTCCTCCTTTTCTCGGATATGCCTCTTAAATGTGGGACCCTCATACGGGGTTAAATATTGACAAGCTAGAAAGGGTACCGATATATGCATTGCCATTCATTTTCCATAAATTCAAACGAAACTAATCTGTGACGTCACTGTACTAGAAGGCCCAACCAGAGTTCCTATCCTCGAGGCGCCGTACAGAGAGATAAAAGGTTTTATTTACGCTACTGAATCGCGATTTTAACATTGATGTTTCAAGATATTTTACACCACGACTAGTTCGAGTTATGCGAAGCTTGCATAATAGGCGCTAGTTCCGAATGTTTTTCGTACTGACGCCTTTCAAATTTACTTTTTCCTACAAACAATCGAAGAGTGGAACAGCCTTTCCAGTGTGCAGGTGAACTCGTCATCATTCGAATTATTATTAAAACCATTGGAAAGCTGTCTGTGAAAAGTCGTCTGTTTTGTTTTGTGTTGCAGTTCGTTGCATTTCTATATTATTATTGTGTATTCGCTACATTTCATTGTTTTCTTTTATACGTTTCTCGTTTAAGTATAAATATACCGGCCCCTCATGCCAAACCCTCCCAAAAGAAATTAGCAGTATTTAAAAAAAAAAAAAAAACGGGGTTTACGTTGATCGTGTTGCCGCGGTTCTGGAACGCTGGAGGGGTCTTAGAAAGAAAACACTCGGGTCAATTTTTTTTACGTGAAAGAGTGATGTATGGTGTCAGTAATGTAACTTAACGTCACGTGGCACCGTGTTGTAAGGCTATATACCATGACATGACATCCTGATGTCGCATTACATAACACCATGACGTTTTCTAACACTTTGACGGTGGGCTACACTGAGTCACATTAAACTGTGACATCACAACGTACCTATAAATGCTATGAATTTAGATCGCCTTCAGATTATACTATAGCCACTAAAGAAAGTTTTATATAGTGATTCTGGGATATACAAAAAAGACAGGCATTTGTTTCCCCTCAAGCTTAAAAGAGCAGAGACGTCAAAATATTTTTTTATTATTATTTTATTGTCCGGAACGCATAAAAACGATGTTTTGACATTACCCTCAAAATTCCAAACTTGGGAATTCACTATTTGTGAAGTAAAAAAAACAATTTCCAAATGCCGAATTTGAAGTTCCCGCGCGATCCGCGCCAGTGCAGTGACGTCAAATATTGAGCTGTCCTGCGAGTCGAGTTTTTCCTGGGCCTCCGAACCGCCGTTGCCGCCGCGACCCCAAGTGTCGTGTTCGCCGGCATCTCGCGAACAACCGGTTTCCTCCGTCCGTGCGCCGTGTCGCCTATCGCTGCGAGCAGACGACGCTTGACGTCTTAAAGGGGCCCTGCAATCATATTTAAGCGTCTACCTTTTTTGCGGTTTCCACGTCTCTTGGGGTTCGGGCAAGCCAGCGGGCACGGAGAGAGTAACTAAATATCAGTGCGTCATATTTTAACCGGACGACGCGGAAACCTCCTCCACCGACGGGGGCGACCCGCGGTACCGAAAACGCGCGAAATGTGACGTCTTTGGTCCTGGACTTACTACTGGTCAGAGCGGCTAAAAGCTTCTTTTTAGTCGAAATACAAAACATAAGTGGCGCGAACCGTTTCAATTATTTATAAAAGTAGTTTTTGTTCAGTATTTTAGATCAGAAAAAAAAACAAATGCAGTTTATAAAGTACGGAAACAAGAAATGACCCGTCGACATACCCGCCACCAAGCGGTGGATAAGGCGGCGCATACTAAAAAAGAGTAGTGGGATCAGGCGCCGACACGGGAAGGTCCCGGATGTACGCGGCGGCGCTGCGGTCGTTTACGGACTGGAGGATCCGACCGGCTCCGAGCGTTCCGAAGGGCTTCCGCGAGTAGCTTTGTCTTGCATTTTGGCTATTTCGCGGTACGGCAGTCCGAAGGGACTCCCATTCTGAACTCATCTTTACCCCGTGTTTGCTGTCGTTTATGGCCAATGAAGTGTCATGCCGAATTAGTGTTTAATCGCGCAGCAAACGCAATGAGAGCCGCTCTGGCTGCCCGCTGTATACAGCCTATCCAGAACACGTTTTAGTGGCGCCCTCTCGCGCCGTCGACACGGCAGCGCGGCAGCTGTGAGCGCTCGTTGAGCTCACTATCCCTCCTCTAGTTCACGGTCACTCAAGCAACCAAGGACGTCATGAGGGAGGTTATTTTTTGCTTGTTTTTGTAATTTTAATTTGCCTATAACTTTTAAAATAAAGCGAAATTCGAGAAAAGAAAAGTTACATTAAGTTACTACGGTCAGTGCGCTCAGGTTTGGTACAAATTAAAAATTAGTAAAAAAGTGCTTGCAGGGCCCCTTTAAAGGGGTACTCCACCGATTTTTTGAGCTACCTCAACTAACTATATTTTCTGACTCCCCGGCCTTTACCCTTTCCGGTATGCTATTTAGTATCGCGAAATTCATAATAGGTATTGTGAAATCGGCAAATGAAAATGGTGCAAAAACCAATATTCAAATATTCGCGGACTTTTCAGTGCCGTGACGTCAGTGGCAGGCAGGCTTGCCAGTCGAGCAAGTAGTCTAAAAATAGAATATGCCAATCATTTGTTCCGTGCTGGAGCGCGGATACGGGAGCGAGCTTCCAGAGCACTCATTTGACACCAAGAAACTGCTTCAAATCCGTTGGAAACAACTTTTGTAGTCCAAAAAGTTAACCCCTGCCTTCTACTGACGTCACTTTCTTGTTGTTGCCAGTAGAGACTTTCAGTTTGAAAAACATGGTGAAGACCAAAACTGTAAATTCAATAACTTCGCGAAAAAACAATATTTTGACCTAATATTTCGAATACTATTTTAGCAATGTTTGTTGGTTAGTTTAGCGAAATTTCAAGCAAATAGGAGACAATGAAAAAAACGGTGGAGTAAAACCGAAACTACGATACACAGACACCAAACCCAGTTGTCTTGACCGTTTCAAGATTTTCTTTTCGAAGTGTAAGATGTCGTTGGGTACCTAAAAGAGACCACTTCGTCCGATTCCCCGACTCACCGATCATCCTTTGCTATGTGCGTCGAGGGCCGCCATGTTTTCCGCGGCAGGATACAAGTTCAGGAGGCGACATCACAGCGGATTCAGAGTTTTGGTATTTAAAAAATAATGGCTGTAGTGCGTTCGCAATTGCTTTAAAAACATGTTTCACGAATGTCATTATTAAGTTCCATAGAAATGTAGCCTTCAAAGGTTTGAAATTTCATGATAATTGACGTCACGTATCAAACGAAGCGAGGAGGTAAAAAGCGGAAAAGAAAAACACCAAAATTAAAAAATGCGCGCGCGCGTGAAATTCTCTTTTTTTTTTTTGCGGTGTTGTATTTTTTTTTGAGTGTTTATGTCTACAATTTTCATCGTTCTAGACAAAAAATACATTTGACCATGGGGTGTCAGCGGCCGTTTAAAGGCTGCATTCAAACCACTAGCGTTGCGGAAAGAGCTTATTGGTGACATGAACCCTATCGCAGTACAATGCATTCATATCTGATGGCAGCCCTTCATTATTTTGTCTTATTTTAAATGCAAAAAGGTGTTCGTCACAGCTAACCCGCGCAGCGTGTATGTTAAAAAAAAAATATGCCTTTAAAAACCTTAGGAGGGCTAAATTAGATGGCGAAAAATTCCTCGTTTGTTAGACCTCATGAGGTCACAAAATATCTTGTAGGCCTGGTTGCCCAAAAGAGAAAACTTTGGACCTTCAGCGTCAGAAGGCCCCGTATTTCTAGAAGTAGAGGCAGCTGCGTTACAAACATTCGACACTTCTTACTGCTACTTGGATAGTGGCCAGCGTTGGGAATAAGCTCGTTTTCATTTTTTCCGCACATATGCAAAGTGGTGTGCAGCTTAAATAAAAGTTATGATGCATTTTATCATAACTTAAAGAAGGTAGCCAGTCCATTGGCAAGGAGATCGAACTAGAGGGGGTGCTATGTTCAACTGGATTTCCCGAAAGTTCAATGTTCACCAACACAAGGCACGTGCACTACGTTTTTTACATCGTCTCTCTTGATTGCGCACGGAACAAAGATTGGCCGCGGATCGTGCCCAATTTTTTTCTAGGGCTCAGTCGAGAAAAATAAGGTAAGAAACCCGTGAGCGCAACGTTATTAGGTTATCTCAATTACGGAACTGCTCATGGACGCTGCTTGCACGACTAGTACCCCAGCTCCTTCACCACGACTCGCCTCCCGTCGTTTGACGTGCCGGACGGCTGTTCTGGTAGCTACAGTGTATTTTATCAAATACGTACGCTTCGAAGCACAGCGTCTAGGTGGTGTTCCACCGTACTCTATGGAACACATGGTTATGAAATTAATATCTAAATGGCGCTTCAAACGACGGGAGGCGGACAGAAGTGAGTGAGGGAGAGCTGTGGAACTCTCTTTTCGGCGGGAGTTCCACAACTAAGGTGATTAGTAACGTTCCCAACGCTGGCGCAACTTTTTGCTATGGGGGCCGAGCGCTGCGTCGAAACACAAATAAATCACCTATGTTGTTGTGTTCCTTAGAGCCACTAAATAAGCTACCCTTCAGAGTAACGACACTTCAGCCATCTTGCTGCTTAAACTTATGGTTGCCAGCATTCTGAAGATTAATCTGAAATCACAGAAAACGTTTTTCCGTCCTCCAGAAATGTTATAACAGTTCGCGGCAAAGCAAACCGTCATCATTTGGACGTCCTACCACCGTGTCTAAAGCTGAAAAAGTTGAAATTTTGAATTGTAACAATTATTAGTCGCGTGTGCTCTGCTCTAAGCATCAAGATGGCGGCTCCCACTAGCACACCGGGAGACGGGGTGTGGATACTCTAAGCGTAGCTCATTTAGTGACTCTAGTTGCTCCTAGTGCCACTAAATAATCTACGCTCCGGAGAAACAGCACTTGATTAATCTTGGTACTTTGAATCATGGTTGCCAGTTGTCTGGAACTTTATCTCAAATCGCAGAAAAAGAATTTTCCGTCTTCAGAAATATTACAACAGCTGGCGACAGAGCAAAACAAATATCACCGGAGTTTCCAAACACCGTATCTAAAACTGAGGAAGTCGCAATTTTGGATCGTGACGATCCGCAGTTGCGTCTGCTGTGCACGAAGCACCAAGATGGCGGCACCCACTCGCAGACCGGGGAAAGGATTGCCGACACTCTAAGCGTAACTCGTTTAGAGAGTGTGGCTGTCGCCATCGGTGTAGTTCTCAATTTAGCCACAAGGGGTGCAACGGTTGGATCTCCTTCGCAATACTTTCTTTCACATTAAGTCTGAACGCAACCAACGCTACGATTGGAAGAAGTCAAATAACGAGCGCTAAAAATGCATCGTCTTGGCGCTCGTTGCCTTTTTGCGTTTGCTGCCTCCGGCTTAACCAATCACGCACATTAAATACGTCGTGATCCTCGGCTTTCTTGTCCGTGATTGGTTTAGACGGTGGTGGTAAACGCACAAAAGCGACGAGTGTCATGACGATGCGCTTTTGTCACCATGGTATTGGCTCCACCAAATTGTAGTTTCGGCTGCCTTCGGACCTCATGGGAAACGGGATAAAGATGCCGAGATTACTGCAGCAATTTCAGAAAGCTGGACTGACCTGACAAGATTGTTTTCGTATTGCTTTTCGTGTTGATTCACTTAACACGCCTTGCAAGCGTGAAAGGGGAGAGGGGGGATGTTGAAATATAACGCGAGGTGGGCGTACGTTATAAGATTTTTTGCCTCAAAAGGTTCACGTGCTTTTAAGACTTCGTGTTACATCTTCAACGTCTTATAAACGTTAATCTATCAGGTTCAGTACCAATGCTGAACTGGGTTTTTTTCTGCAAACCACGCAGCTGTTACCACGACCGGTCGCTAAAAGAGTGTTTTTGTATTGAAACTGTCAAGAGAAGACATTGAACCAAGGATCCTCAGATCCTATAGGTTGGAGCTCCACGATCTGCAAGCTGCAGTGCACTAGCAGATCCGTTCACCGACCGCCCTGAGAACTGTATGAAATCCCGTTGCAGTCCTTATCTGCTATCGCCGTATGCGTCATTACCTCACGCCCATGTTCAGGAGGGACGGCATTGATAGGCCTTTCGCGAAATGCTTAGCACCCTCCACCGGCGCGAGAAGGTATTCTTCGAAACGATTGTGTAAAGATACTCAAAAAAGGTATTGTTGTTTGAAATGCTTCCATTAAACTAAACGCCTACGACTTAGACAGCGAGGGCCTTGCTTAGAAGAGGTAATGGCGCGGAATGCAAAGGAAAACGACGCATCTTTAGCTCACAATTTACGTAGAAACGAAAGCGGTAGCTGTAGCGCGGTCGCGGAATGTGAGTGGAATGGCACCGTCACGTACTTGTGGATGAATGTGCGACATGGTAAATTCTTATAGCCGTCATGGTCGCCGTCATGGATGCCACTGACGGCCGCCACGAGTTCTTGGTGATCCACGAAGTGAGTATGTGAGTGCGGTGGATGTTTCCGAAACCATCCAACATTAAGCGTAGCAACTGTATACTGCCGAAGTAGGATTTCGCATAACGCGAGGGATGTTTGAAAACAACTGTTTGAAGCAGACGACACGGCGATTCTCTCTTTGTCGCGTGATTCTTGGCGGTACGCCAGGGCTGCCCCTGTCGTTCTCTTCGCGGAGCACGGCCGACAGTAAGTCCCGACTTCCCTCCTGTCGCGCCAAGAAAGGAGAGAATAAGCGTTTGTCTGTCGTACGTGTCCTCACTTTTTCGTTCTTGTTTTTCGCGCGCTTTCTATTTTATCATAAACTGCTATCAACCAGCCCAATTTTCAACCCTGCTGCAAGGTTTTTTTATAGCGGTGACGACAACCTACGAGCTGGAAATCTCTGCGAAATTCCGCCCGTAAAGGAATCGCTTAAAAACAAAAAAGAGGTGGGGATGTACAGGAAGAGGTTGGCCAGACCGGCCGTTTGCAGAATCTATGGGGCAGAGTTGGAGAAACAGACAGTAGAGTCGGAGAAACACACAGTACAGGCCGTTCTGCTAGAACCAGTTGTGGGAAACGACAAAAGAAATGCAGATGAGGACGCTAGGGCAAACGAGCAACTGCACTAGGTGGCACACCTCTTTCTCACGCTCTTTCTAGTATGATGCGGAAACAGGGAAGGAGCATACAGGTTGTTCCCACAATTCGTTGTGTGCCTCGCGCGTTGCGCTTTAGGATTTTCGAAAACGGTTAATTTCTTAGCATGTGCAAGTTTTTGCGCCCGAAGCTCACTATTGCTTCAATTTCCTTCTTCACAGCGGCGTACGAGGAGGTGGCCACCATCGCGCGGCCTCCCGTGGACGTGGTGCCGCGCAAGCCCACGTCCAGCAAGACCGGCTACATCTTGTCGGCGTTCCGCGTCTTCCCGGGCGAGGACCGCGAAAAGCTGGACCGATCCTGGCTCCTGTGGACCGGCGCCCGGCAGATATACCGCCGGCTGCCCCCGCACCTAGGTCTGCGCCGCATCACCTTCCACAAGAAGATCTGCCCCGTGGACCACGGCATCACGTACGTCCTTCTGTGCGAGTGCCCGTCCCTCATGGACTACGTGCCGGAGGCCTGCGTGCTCGTCGACCAGCTCAGGGCGAGATGCTGCGGCTACACCGCGCTATACCGAGTCGTCGACGCCTTCTGACACAGGTGGTGCCTGGCAGGGATGCGTGCCGGCAGAGTTCGGCTGGTGTGAATGCGAGAGTGCTGGTTCGTGCTCGGTCCATGGTGCTCTGCCAGTGGTTTCGACCGTGTCTTGCAGGCGGCGCTTCGACATCACGGTTGTGTTTGGAGGAAACGTGTGCGACGCACTCGTATTTGAGATGGGACTAAGAAAAGCAGACAGTCTTGTTAGGGCCTAGACAGGAGAAATATGAGGAGGTGTGACAAGCTTGCAGAAGTAGAAGCGCGTTTGTCTGCTTGTTCATTTAATGTAAGTCCTCCTTTGGAAAGAATGTTCACCAATGTGTTTTTTCTTTTAGCATTCTTGCTGGGTTGTGTTATTAACTGGGCAACATGAACTCATAAAAATACTGAAAACATCGATGCGGACACTGTGCTCGTGGAAGATAAGGTTGTTACTATATTGTCTTTTCTTTTGATGGCCGTTGTGGTACGATAAAGGCGTCTAAAAGTATGTAAGACAACATTACATTACAAAACTCATCAAAGTGTGGGCAGACGTATGTTGATATGACTTCAAAGTGTGGGCAGAAGTATGTTGATATGATACTGGTAATTTCCGTAATTTTTTATTGTTCATTTATATTTAGGGAAATTCGCTTTTTTTTATCGTCAGGTTGTGTGTCTGCTTTTTCTTGTACTGTGATTCCTTTTGGTATACCTGGCTTTGTGGGTTTATTCGGAGCGCATTAATCATTTAATCAATCAATCTATATTCGCACAAATCAAGAAGATGGCGTGTAGTTAATATGTCATGCTTTTGGACTCGCCGTAACGTGTAATGGGTGTAAAGCCACACTTCAAAAGAACTCTTCTGTAGCTCTTGGCGATACTTCAGTGTCCCGGAGTCTACACGATGTCCACGTGTAGACTCAATTAATAAAATTGCTTATAAGCAATTTTATTAATTTTTTATGGGAGGCACGTTTATTTATTTAATACTGCGTCTCTTAGTAGCGCAGTGTTTGGGGAGATGAGTTACCTGTCTCGCCTTATAGGCTACACTGAATCATTAAAATGGGAAACTGAGCCGTTAGAACGGGCCATCTGTTGCAATGGTTGGCGTGCGTAAAGCTAAGTAGTCTCTTAATCCTATGCACAGTGGCCGGTGAGACATAGTATCGAGATGTGTGTTGAAGTCGACGTTCATCGACCTGCCCGGGCATACCTCCTCATCTGGGGTCACGTGGTGTGATGTCTCGATGACGCCTGCGGCCTGCTAAGCCCGAACGGGATGTGAAGCATCATCGAAAGTCTGAGTGGTTCGCTCACGGTACAGGACACCTCGGTAACCACGCCCACTGCCGTGCACCCTGAGACACTCACGATGGCACCTCCGTAGAGGCTTGTATCCTCGACTATGACTCATCGTTCCGTCCTATGGGACGCAGCCGACACTTCTCAGAACTCTGCGGTGTTCCGGAGTTGAGAATCAGAACGGTATTTTGCATTGTGTGATGAGCTTAGTACACGACACCCTTCGACCTCTTGGCACAAGGTGGCACTGAACTAGGAGTCTTTAATGAGAAAAAGTTACTCAAGCCTTCAGCGTCCACAACGATGGACAATGAAAGAGGATAGACCAATGCTTGCCGCAGTTTTTTTTCGTGTCTCCATCTGTTCATTGTCCTCTCAGCTATTGCAAAATAGGAGAACCACAGTGCTTTATGGCAACACTCTCCGCGTTGGAACGTGGCCTGTCATCGAATGACAAAATCAAAAGTATGTTGGGTTTTTTTTGTACTTTTTCTTAAAGCGGGATGCGCTCCAACACGATCCAGGGGGTCAAACACGGGGCTCTCGACGCTTTATACCTTCACTGTGCACACTTGTCCTTAGGCCCAGTTCACGAGTTGCATGCAGTGCCATTAGAGGAACAAGCGTTGAAGAGCGTTCCTGATAAATTAATTTTTTGCAAGAGCGTTTTTGTATAAAAAGCGGTTTGTTAGTTTATTTCTACCTCCCCGTACCAATTCCAGTTCCAAACAGAGCTGAATAGAAGTATACGATACTAAAATTTAATTGGGTAATAGTAATGTTATAATATAATAATATGAATATCTTTATTTGGCTAGAGAGAGCCGCGGCACCGCGGAAAGGCAACAGCCCGACCACGAAGGTCCGCGGTGCCGCGTCTAATGAACATGAGAGTGCGATGAATATATACGTGCAAGATGACGACGAGATGAATTGCTGTTAATGTGGAGGAGGGCAGTTCGATTTGCAGACGTCCAGGATTTGTTGAGGCGTGTCAGCAGCAAGCCATGGGTATCTGGCACGTCGTTCGATCGGTGCATGCAGCACGAAAGAGCCCTGAGAGCATGTTGGCGCCTCCGTAGAGGCTTGTATCCTCCCTTACGACCCGTCGTTGCGTCCCGTGGGACGTTAAGATGGGTCATAGTATAGGATACGAGCCTCTATAGAGGTGTCATCTGGCTCTTCTGTAGACGAGCACGATAATACCTTTTCACTCCTCTGTAGGGTTATTCTTAAGAGCCAGCTTAAGAGACGCAGAGTGTGCCCTAATATGTTTCCGCCATGTGATTGGTCCTTGGACATTCTTATCGGCTAATGCCGCAGCCTCATTGGCTGCGGGGCGACAATAAGGGCCTGTTGCTCAAGGCAGACGATAAGTAGCTGACGACACATGAGCAGCGCTACATCGGTGCTTCGCTGCATGTGTTGACCGCACTTTAGGTTATTGACACTGTTCACGCTCTGCGTTCCTTGCGCTGTCAGTGAGAATAGCCAACGTTTGATGGAACCCTGCGCATACTTCCAGCGGAGCAGAGTGTACGTAAATGACTTTGCTCGAATAATGTTCTCTATTTTGATGCCCTCAGGCATTTTTTTTTTTTTTTTAATATTAATAATAGCCTAAAGTGACCGCTTGTGTTGCTAAACTTGTACTTCTGGTTTCGAATGAATCCTTCTCACTTTTCGAGAACTCCTATACAAACCTAAGTTACCTAGCTCTGAACTCTTTTGAGCCTAATACCAGAGCTTACAAACGAATTTGAGAGCATTAACGTGTTTATACGTCGAAATGGGTTTCATCGAAGGGCTTGTGGAATTTTTAGTTACTGGCTCGAAACTACCAAAAAGCGGCTTATCGTTCTACACGAATTATTATGTGCTGTGGGCGATCTTGTAAATTGAACTTATTCTAGGACAATATTTTCCGTCATCTACGACTCTAAGAAAATTTAACAGTGCTCACGATTATATTGGTTGATTAGATACTTCAAAAATATATTGCTTATAAAACTGTTCGAAATTTTCAAATTGGAGTTGTGACGGTTGGCCGCGAACGATGCGTACAAAAAAATCAAAAATTATTCTGAGATAAGGAGAGCGTCCTTATCGGCTTTGCGATTTAGAAGCAGTTATGAAAGTCTTATTATGAATTACAAACAGCTTTATACAATTTTACCAACGTGGCAAAATGTAAAAAAAAACACGTTCACGGCCCACAGTTCCTACTGTGCTGCAGTTCAAGTTTCAAAATGTTTTTACCGTCGTGCTGCTTCCGTACCCAATTTTCATAAGAATACTCCAAAAAGTTCAAAATTCGAGTACAACGTGCGATTCCCAGGCTTCTTAGAATCACTCGAAGCTTCTTATAAAATAGGAAAGGTTTACACTTCTTGCGATTAATACAACGAAGATTAGCGTTGGTTTACATAAAAAAATATTGTTCCTTACGTCTAACTCATGATTGTGCTGTTGATCTTGGAAAGAAAAAAACCAGAAATCACAGGCCCAAACAAAACAAACACAAGTGTGACTGTCGTGTGTGCGTTCGTGCGTGCGTACACGTGTGTGTGTGCGTGCGCGTGTCTGTGTGTGTGTGTGTGTGTTTATGTTAGAAGACCCCAAGTTGCATATAAGGCACGAAACCCACACCTGGCTTCGTTTCTTTGCTGCGTAAAACTCATCTGGTTAAATAAGGGAATCTAAATTTTTACTGCGAATTCAATCGTTTATGTGTCTTCTATACTGCTAAAAAGTATGTAGAGAAAAAAAGGGATTTAGCGAGCAATCCTCCACATTTGTTTAAATCAGTCTTCTAACACGTTGTCGCTATCATAGATCGACAATGCAAGGCCGTCACTCCACAAAAAAAATGTTCCCCTTCGGGTTTTCATGACTGGAAGCAAAAGAGGCCTCAGTCAGATTGGTACAAGAAATGCCTTAACAGCAATTAAGCACACGTGACTTTATTGTACGAGCTACTCGTTCGCTTGAGTTCGCCTCCAATACTGGATGCGGACAAAGTTGCCTGGTACCCACCTATGAAGGATTTTCAAAAACGTAAATTCATTTCCCTCACTCTCAAAAAAAAGGTATCACCATACACTCTTTCGTCCCATATAATACACCCCAAAGCTTCAGTTCGACGTACAGCGCGCTGACGTCGGACTGGCGGTACCAACTTCCACAAGGGGCTTGATAGCGAATCAAAATTAACTGTTGGGCTAGTTGGCTATACATTGTTAAAAATCATAAGCGCAAACACCAAGTAAAAAAGAGGGGACAGGACAGAGCGCTCGGTCCTGTCCCCTCTTCTTTTTTTTGGTGTTTGCGTTTTTGATTTTTAACGAGGCTTTATAACCTCGTAGTAGACTTATTAAAATAGCTAGGTACGCCTTACTGACGAAAAAAAAAAATCTTATTTTTTTGTTCTTATTGCAAAACCTCCGTGTTTTCTGTCTTTGGTCTTTGATACCTAGTTTAGTTAATTAATAAGCTATACCGACCTGTTATGAAGCCCCCCGTAAAATTTCAGTCCGTCTGTTCGACTATACAGCGTTGTACGTCGAACTGAAGATTTGGGGTGCATTATATGGAGAGTGCTCGCATTTCTTGGCGCCTTGTTTTCTGAGTGAATGTATCATGTAAAACTCTACGTGTGGATCAGACAATGGTGTATTCAGGAATACCCTGTACTTTGTTCGCCACTAATGCTGCATAATATAATGCGAAACGATTATCCGATATCATTACAAACCCTAATATATATTTCACGTATTCACTAACTAATAATTTCCTTCGCTAATTTATGAAGTTGCTGTGAGCAGGCAAGATCGAAATAGAGTGCACTTTAAAATTCGAGCTGTTCTGGGGATATATTTTTTTTTTTTTTTGCTCTATTTATTTCCCGTGGTATCGACGGAAGACCGGATCACGCGCGAATTTCCCTAATGTGTGGTTGTCAGACAAGATGACGCAGTAAAGTTTGTCTCTAACTTTTCGAAGAAAAATTGCATGTTCCACGCCCACAGTTGTAGAAAAGAAAAGAGATAAAGAAATGTGCGCCGCTCCGAGCTGGCATAGAATTGCGACTTTGCGAAGTCGCGTGAAGAAAGAAGAAAGAATACAAAATTGAAAGACGCATGAACGCAGTCTTGCGAGAAAAACACGTTTTCTTGTCAGCCAAGTATAAATGTACATCTTATTAGTTCAATGAAAGTCATTTCTTTTTTTTTTTAACTTCCTTTGTTAACGATTTACTAGAAATACAAGGGCGAGGGGCATACATTTGTTTATCCTGTGATTATTTTAATATAACCTAATCGCCAAACATAAGAGTGTAAAGTCTGATTGTAGTGTAACACAAAAACGCAATAACAACACTATATTGCACTCTATAAAACATTTCCCAAGGGAACCTATTATAAGCACTAACCACTGTTAAAGCATACCGACTACCTGAACACCTAAACAAGGCAAAAGTACAGTAGACAGCAACTATGAATATGTTCTCCTTGTCAGTGTTGTTTTGGCCTACGAAGCGTTTGTTGTCTACCATCTGGCCCCGCTTGGCATCATACTCCTTTTTGAAACGTAGTTTAAAATTGACTGCAATTGACAAAACTTTTTGTAGAGAATCCGTTTTAATTTATTCATAATGCATCTAGAGTAGAGCTGCAAGAAGTGAGAGCATTTGAATGAGCTGGCTAGAACACGTACTCGAAACCCCGCGGTTGCCTTGTCTTGCAATTTGAGCACATAGATTGCAGCTTTGCATTTAAGGTACCCACAAAACACCGGACTTCATATAGTCAATCTGTATAAAATAATGACGCTGACACATTACGGTAAATGACATAATTACTTCATAATATCTTCACAAAAAAAAACAAAAAAACAAGGGACTGAAGGAAAAAGAAAACAAAACGCAGAGGAGGGAATCTTGGCACTAATAGACCATCGAGTTACTATAACGTACCCTACACGTACAACAGCCGCCTAATGTCTATGAAACTTCCGAATTCATACTGAAGCAGACAGAAGCTAAAGCCGCTAAATAAGCTACGCTTCAGAGCAACGACGCTTCAGCCATCTTGGTGCTTCAAATCATGGTTGCCAGCTATCTGAATCTTTATTTGAAATCGCATAAAATGTTTTCCCTCCTTAAGTAATGTTATAACAGTTGGCGACAAAGCGAAAGGATATCACCTGAGCTTCCTATCACCTGCCTACAACCGAGGAAGTCGCATTTTTTAATTGTGACGATCGACATTTGCGTCTGCTCTGCTCTAAGCACCAAGATGGCGGCGCCCACTAGCAGATCAAGGAACGGAGTGCCGATACTCTAAGCGTAGCTGTAATAGCAACCAGTCCATGTTTCGTGGTGCTCCTGTGCATTCTTGTGGAACATCAGGCGTGAATAGTGTCCCTTCGCCAAAGTACAACAGGAATTACGATTGCTGCTTGGGTTGTAGCAAATAGTAAATAAAGTTATAAAGAGTATTAGAGTAAAATTGCTTTAATTCCGGTACTTTTCCGATCAGTTGGCGGTGTTAAACTTCCTAGTATTTCGGCTCTCGTCCTATGCTCCAGGACAAGCGGGTAAAGACAGGCGGCGAATCTAGGCAGGATTAACAGTCGAAAATAGGTTTAGGAGTTGTTCAAGCAGCGCCAACATCCCAATGACGGTAATATTGAGATCCTGGGGGATTTATATGACACTAAAATGGCCACTAAAAAGGTAAAATAAGTAAGAGGAATTTTTTTATTTGTTTATTATCGTACGGTATTTATTGGGCGGTAAGCGTTCTTTGGCCTTTCCTCATTTTAAAAGTTATCGATCTTGCAGCTACGAGTTTTGAACGCTGGAACAAACTTAGCTTTGCACCAATATATGTGCAGCAGAGCGAATAAAACGATTGTTATTTATTGCAAATGGCAGGAATTACTTGACTTGACTTTATTTTGATCGTTTACATGCACAGGTCGGTACTGATCCATTGTTAGTGCGAAGTTTGTGACGTCTCTCTTGATTTTAGAAATGCTTCTTATTCCTCTGGCACGTAAACCCCCGCCGAAAATCCCCGATGCCGTGTTCGCGCTAACAGTGTCGGACTGTGTACATGAATGCATGTGCGAAGCCATTTTAGCACCGTTTTGATGCCATGAATATAAAAAAAGAAACGCCGTAACTGACCAATATTTTCATATGCGGAGCTGAGAAACGTTCCAAGCTATCTAGTACGCACGAATTATTCGTTATATTTGCTCTTATATTGAACTGCAGAGATAAAATGCACACGCTTCTATTTACACAGAAATTAATTACAGGAAGTGAGTTTCAGACTGGTTCGTGTCTGCTTCAATTTTAAACCGCAGACTAGCGCCAGTTGTACCACACGTATATTATAGTAACTCTACTTATTTCCAAGAATTCTTGCATGCAGCACTGTGCGCGTTGCATTATAGGACCTTTCTCTCAATGGAGAGGAGTGGTATGGTTTCAGTTTCGATTGCCCCGTTGACGAAGTAGTATATCTCAGAACTAAAGTCAGCGCTCGCTTACATTGCACCCATACATCTTCCCGGAGGCCCCCGTTCAAACACGGGCGTCCAGAGGCCGTAAGGACCTGCCTAGACTTAGCCAGGAGTAGGAAGGACTACGGCCGGCCGCGTCCAATACATTTTCGGCAGGCTGGCCACAACTCTAGAGAGGGTCATGACCCTCCCAGGTCACGGATAATTTAAAAAGCACAGGACACTGAGACGATGAAACAGGCTGATTGTTTCAGTACACTTCTTCCTGTGTTTACCTGCGCGCGAATTATGGTACGTTGGGAGCCCCCGAAATACGTGACCCAGCGTTTTATTCGTACTGGTAGGGAACACCTACAGGATTATAAATGTAAGCAAATCACATATGCGAAAATGCGTGCGCTGTATTTGGTTGTGACGGGATGTCGTGGATTGAGATCGGCAAATCGAAATCGAAACTAAAACCGTGACCATTGGGTCCCCAATATGCTTTCCGTGTCACGTACTATTCCGCTAGAATCGCTTCGATTTTGCAAGAGGGATATTCTCCCGGTTAGCTAGTCTGCAAGAGAGATGGGGAGATTAAAAAAGAGGTTCATAGAGGAGAAAATTACATAATAAGGGGCATCAAAGCAGCAAGGCTTGAGCGTTATAAACACCGTCCTCTTCACAAACAAAAGTTACATCCCCTACAAGCTGAAGTCCAGACCTGTTTCTCTCAGGAAACAAGCAAGACCGTTTGTGTTCTTTGTGTGACTTTTGCTGGTTTGTGTCGAATTAACGTCAAAGTTCAGTTTTGCCGTACGACCTCGTGTTGGCTCTTTTTATTTCTACTTTGAGTAACAAACTTTACTGTATTTAAAAATTCGTGTTTCAAAATCAACTATTTTGTCAAGCGCTGACAGTCCCGTGTTACAAGATCCGCTGTTGGTGCGCATTTCCGCGTCTCCCTTAAGCCTAGTTCACATGCAGCGGTTTTGGCCCTAGAGCGGCGCGAATTCTGCCGTCGCGGCGCTCTGGCCAGCACCAGCGGTTGAGGGGCACGAGCGCCGCGACGGCAGAAATCGCGCCGCTTTAGGGCCAAAATCGCTGCATGTGAACTAGGCTTTACGTGCATTTGACGCTTTCGAGTAGTTCCCATGTGTTTGGGTAAGTATAAAGCGAACAATGCCAGTGCCTAGGCTCGAGCGGCCGCCGCTTAGAAGCGGACTTTATGTCAGAGTGCCCTCGCAGATTTTTGACGACACTACGTTGCAAAACGTGTGGACCACAATTTTCACGATACCTGAAAAGCAAATCTTGCCCAGTGTTAGAAAGATTCCTGGTTTCAGTGACGGATAAAAGCTACACTATGCAAGCAGAATTTTGTTTATGCTGCATAGAAATTTTGTAAGACTACTTTTTTTTTCTACTCCCAAGGGTTTTCAAATTTTAAGGGTAAAAGAACGTCGAAACATTATTGATTTGATGAATCAATGGGAACTTTCGACACTTACTATTTCATTCAGTGTGCGTCGTTTTGCGGTATTTCTTTTTATAATATTGTTTCACTGGTAACTTGAATGCAAGTGCCACAAAGACAAAATTCCTCCTCAGGATATGCAGTCAAATAGGCTCATGCAACCTATCATGTTTTTATAGTTTCCTTTTTCACATGGCTTCGCTTTTTCTTGCTGTTATGCACGGTCCATTGCTCGCTTAAGTGATTTTGTCATCGGTATAGTGTTGTGGAAGAGCGTGTACAAAGAATATATACCGATTCATTGAGATAGAGGGCGCCGATTTGAGTCAACAACAAACACCGCAATTAGGAAACTCGTTGTATCAACTCCTTTTTTTTCTAATACGCAACTGACATGATACAAGTAGATATAGTATACAAAACCTTCTGTGAATGTGTGCAAGAAATCCTGTTACGGTCACGCAGCACGACCTATAACTACGTGACTTTTGCAAAATGATATATATTAAGCAGAAACTTTCGCAACACCATTTAAATACGGGCGGTTTGTGTGCCTGTCAGCAAACGCTTGACGTGCCCTGGCTTGTGGCAACACCTCCTGAATAACAAGGCCGTAGTGTCAGATTTGTGACGTCACCTACCGAAGGCCTGCGCTGGACAGTTTGCACACAAGTGCTTCGTCGGCGTTCGGCAGGTACTCGTGTCCGATCTGTGTCCTACGTTGGCCTCCGGTAGGTGACGTGGAAAATCCAGTACTGGGGCCTTAATGGTTACCTTCGAGGTATCGCTTGTGGCTAGATAAGTGTGCGATGTCTCTATAAAATGACGTCCTCGAGCGCATAACGAGCCCAATTGAAAGGTTCTCCACTGAGACTAGATATCCCAAAAATGAGTCGCCTGTGATGTTCCCGCTCAGGCTACAATGACGCCAAGTCAGTCGGTGTTATGTCGCAATGGGAATCACCACCTAGAAGACAAAGTTCGCGTGTGACGTCATTGTCAGTCGATCCCTGACCCACCCCAAGCGGCAAACTCTCTGTACTGCCCTCCCTGAGTTGGCAGGCGCTCTCTTCTGGAGCCACCACTACCGATTATGCTTGGGGGAGGGGGTGGGGGGGGGTGGGGGAGTCTAGTCTTCTAGGTGGTATTGGCATGGGTGTCGCGTCAACAACCGCCTTGTGCGGCATCGCTTTGTGTTCCGTGGCGATGGGCTGCCCATTGCAATTTTGCATCACTCAGGGAAAGGCCTGCTGAACGCGGTGCGATCACCACGCTTCCGCCAGTCGCCTAACGCGTGTTAACCACCAGTGCGCAATGGGGTCTGATTGTGATGTTGCATTGTGATGTAGTGGCCGGTGGACTATGATTCTACGCTCTCCGTTGTTACCGCTTTTGTTGGGTTGAGTTGATGTAGAACTGTACATTCTTAAAGAGGACATAAAAGGACGATTGAAGTTTGCAGTTTGAAGTGGTTGATGTCGCTCGTTGTTCGCTTCTTTTCTGTGCATTGCGTCTTTCTTTGTAGCTCCCAACTGTAATTAAAGGCCGGTTCAAACATGCATCCCGCGCTGAGATAGCGCTAAGTCAGAGCATAGTAAGCCCCACAGTTAGCGCCGATTCAATGCTGAGTTTGCGCAGCATTTTATGTGTGGATTGTACTAACGCCACTGAATCTTCGGAAAGTAGCACCAAGTTCCCTGTACGGTCGCTATTTTGGTTTATAGGATGAGCAGTTTCTTCTTTAGACCTCGATTCCTGGCGAGCCGATCGAAGCTTGCGGGGACAGGTTGTTTTATGAAGACATTTATTTTACATCGAATATTTCTTATCCACACAAGCGAAAGAATGGCACATTATTACATCGCCGCTACATGCGGAGTCAATACTTTGCTTTGCAGTATCATAGTAAGAGATTTGTGGAGATCGGCATGATTAGTAACTTGATTGCTTACACAACGCCAAAAACACTTATATTGGCGAGGATCGCTTTTGTTCAGAACGACCCTGGAAGGTGCGAAGATTGGAAAGGACCGAAATGGCAATATGGCAACATGGATCGATCAGCCAATCGAATTAAAATATTTTAATCGTCTGTATATTAGTATCTGCTTGCATCCTGCTACCAGGCAGGGAAGGCAATGGCGCTACTTCCACACCATCCACTGGCTTTAGACGGGACGGCCAGGACCACGGTGTAAGATATACACCAATAGGCGGCTTTGGCATCACGCAGCTGCGGTGGCGCTGTCGTTGCCCTCGCGCATGCGCGTACGTACCACTTACCGCGGGTATGGTTTCCATAAAGCCCCTCTATCATGGGAACAGCGGCGCCATTCATTGTTGTGGAGATCCTCGAGACACGTGCCGCGCGCCACTTCTGGGAAGAAATGGCGCCTGAAATCTAACTGAGTGCTGTGCTGTGCCGCCATGATCTTCCCAAGGGCTGCACGTTGCACGTTCCTCGTGCATCGGCGCACATTGCACAACTTTTATAACATAAAGCGGCTTTAGATTTCCGAGCACCGCATACCCCCACACTTGGTGTGGCTAAAAATAAACGATGTCTGAGCTGATCGTCTGCCACGAACAATAGTTTTGACGGTGGAAAATGAATCTGGCGAACGCTCGCTGTCATCACATGCACAAAGCACAGAAACCATTTGACGCGGATCTGGTTCCTGCGCACAAGCGGTGCCCGCTGTTGTTCTGGCCTAGAGCCTCTAAATAACCTACGCTTCAGAGTAACGACACCTCAGCCATCTTGGTGCTTAAGATCATGTTTGCCAGTTATTTGAAGCTTTTTGCTGAAATTGCAGGACACTCTTTCCCGTCCTCCGGAAATGTGAAATCACTTCGTGACAGATCAAAACAATATCACCTGAGCTTCCTACAACCGTGTCTAAAGCTGAGGAACTCGCATTTTTAATTGTGACGATCGTCAGTTGCGTCTGCTCTGCACTAAGCACCAAGATGGCGGCGCCCACTAGCCGATCGGGGAACGGAGGGCCGATACTCTAAGCGTAGCTAATTTAGTGCTCTAATGTGGCCAAGCGCTGACTTGTTTGTAGACTGTGTGTTGGTCTATATAGAGGTGAGGACACATAGCACGGCGAGCGCTGCGACGCGATGGACCAGATAGACCTTTTGGCGCGTGCCGAGTAGCCTCAGACGACGGCGTCGCCGCCATTCAAGTGGCGCACCTGAGTAAAACGGAAGCAAACAAAACAAAACAAATTGGCTGCAGAGACCACTATTGTTGGTTGTCTATGAATTGTGATAGCATTCGTCATGTTTACCTCCTTTTGTAACGAGGCCATGGATGACGTCAAGGACGGCATCCTAGAGGGAGACGTCAAGAAAGAGGTCTAGGACGACCTCAAGGACGACCTCTAGGACGACCTCCAGGCCAATTTCTAGGGCCTAGAGCCCTAGAAATTGATGCGTGATCACGTGACGTTAATTTTTCCGCTAAATTTAGGGGGAAACGGTATCAATCTCTAGGTTCCATTACATCAGGTCTTGGTAAAATTTGCAACTTTCAGCTATGGTGGGGCCGCGGTGTGAGAATCACGCTCTTTAGCTCATGGATGTTTGGCTTCACAATAAATGTACTTGCCTACACCTTCCTCATGCGAAAAAAATAAAGTAAGGATCTAATACTGCTCGCATATAGCAAAATTATAATTACTTACGCGTCGCACACCCAGCATCGTACTTCTCTTCTACGACGATCATCCAGATGACAGCCATTTTGATGGGCGGCAGTGCGCCCCCTATAAGTCGTGAAATTTATCGCAAAGACGCACTCTAGAAAAAAGGGTGTATTGGGGTACACCCACAGGAAGTTTAAGTGCTTGTCACATATACTGCACCCTTTGGGGGAATGTTTATACACCCCAAAGATGGGAGTATGTGTACACCCGTCGGTGTGGTGCACATGTACACCTTTTTCTACACAGATCTCTCTCGAAGGGAATACAGGTGCACCTCATTCAATGGTGTACGTACGGTTACACCTATTTCTACACCCAATGAAATCAAGGGGAACACAGATGCACCCCATTCGAAGGTGTACCATCGCACCGCTTCAAAAACCCGCCTTACTCAAAGGGAACACAGATGCACCCCGCTCAATAGTGTACCCTTACTCCCCTTTCGACACCTACTGCCCTCAAAGGAAACACAGGAGCACCCCGTTCAATGGAATACTGTTACACCTCTTTCTACACCCACCTAGTTCGAAGGGAACACAGATACACCCGATTCAAAGGTGCAGCGTCACACCACTTTAGGCACCCGCTTCATAAATCACTTCAAAAACCTATTTAAGACATCGAGGAAACCGTTGAAAATGTATGCACCTCGGTAATTGCAAAAAGGCAGGTAAACGGACACACGGGATTGTTTTCAAATATCCTAGTAGCTTATTAGACAGCCTATTCCGTAAACAAGTAGAAACTTGCAAGCAATCTGTGATATGTGAAGAGGTACAAAAAAGCTGTTACACATCTGAGAAGATTACTAAGCAAACAAGAATCGGGGTGAGTCTTAGGTAGTGTCCATTCTGCCAGCAGTCTGCAGAATTATTTCCCCGAAATCTCACCGGCAATCACCACTCACTGGCGGTACAATCACTTCATCGAACGACGTTTCATCGACACGCGATGTTTCATAGACAGCTCAAATTAGCTTTCCTATATTAGCCTCTTTTTTTTCTAATGAGCCGCTCCAGACTGTATCCGCGAAGTGACGTGAAGGGTGGGACAGGTGGGCTAACATTTTTGTAATGGGCCGCCGCAGACTGTCGCCACGAAGCGGCGTGAACGGATGGGTTGGGTCGGTGAGCACGAATCTCAGAGATACACGTCTCGACAAAATGTCCCTACAGCGTGCATTTCGTGTAACGAGTAACGATGAAACGTTAGTGTCGACGAAACGTGTCTACAAAACGTGTATCAACGAAAAGGTGTCCATGAAAGGTGTTTTCGCAAAACGCCGGGAGAATAAGAAAGTCAGTATTCTACCTGCAGTTTTCACATGATTGTAGACAGCTAATGACAGGCGACTGCCGATAGAATTATGGGGAAATTATTCTTCCAGCTGCTAGGAAATAGACACTGCCTAATTCTAGAGGTAATACGGAACGGAACGGTCAATTGTTGCAAAGGTTACAGCGCACTTACGATGAAAATACCGGACTTGAAATATGTGATCCGAGATATATGTCGACACGGACACTGCAGAACAGTCACACAAAAACGAAAAGTAAGGGGTCCGTGAAGATTCAACACGATGCGGCAGAAGCAGTAATTTGCCGAACCAAACGCTAAACGCATCACATGAATTCATTGGGCTTTTCTGAAGAAATCGCTTGTTGCCGATATACGCGTAGGACTTCAAACACTGGAAGCCTTAGTACACTCGAATGCGTTGTCGCGGACGAAATCTGCGGCAGCCCCGCTGGTCGCAGCACAGCACACAAGAAACTAGGCCGGGAAACAGACATTCCTGGATTAGAAAGAGCTACTGCGTCATCCGTGAAACCTTTGCCTCATGATCACGCTCCTACCGTTACCCGCGCCCAGACAGTGGAATCAAGGAATAAAAAAGCCTCCGGTACATTGATCCGGCGACTGCGCACCTTCTTCCACGCTTTCAGCTTAGGGAGAGATAGAAAAAGGGAGGATTAGCAAAACAGCATCTCCTTCAAGGCCAAAAGGGGGGTGCCCTCGTAAAGGCTTACGTTCAGGCGCACCCCAACAATGAACACAACGAGAGGATTTGCCACTTTCTGTTTTAAATGTCAGTACTTCTTCTCTGTCTTTCTTTCACTTAGTATGAAACGCCAGTTGTAAGTAGGGCTCTTTCCTGTCTCTACGTTCTCCCTCCCTCGCACTCTAAGAAAAAATGCCTGTAGTCCGGTGCATCAGGCGCCCATGCACCCTTTTCCTGCAAGATGTACCCTCCGTTACACAGTCAGTGTACTTGTACACCGACAATGAGCATCCTCCTCTCCCTTAAAAATCTCTAGGTGTATCAGTGCATCGCCAGGCTAGCCACGCGCCGCGATCAGCTTGTGCTTGGATTCCCCCTTGGGGGTCACTTGTTGGGTTTGGCAGTTTCTTAGGAAGTATAGAGCTATCCTGTTCACTTGGTATTGACAGTAGAGTAGAAGCTATGCTTGTTTTAGGCCAATCGGGTCTCCGGCTAGGACACGTGACTGCAGTCTCCAAGCTAGAGATAAGGCAGAGCACGGCACCTGCCCGAGGGCCAAGGCCACGGATAGCATCCACTGCACTATTTTTCATCAGCCTTTCGAATACTGATGGTAGAAGGTCGACGGGAAACCCTGCCCTGACGAGCCTTATGGGCAGGGTTTCCCGTCGACCTTCTACGATCAGTATTGGAAAGGCTGATTTGCGGGCCTGACCGCCAGTCACCAGCCACAAAATAGAAACCCCGATTCGTCGTCATTCCTTACCTACACAATTCAGCCCGCCGGATAAAATCCATTGCTTCAAAGTTCGACACAAATGTTGTCTTCTCGTGCCGCATGCGTCTTAAGCAACTCTGTCAACAAGTGAACAACAACCGGATTGCGAGTAGCTGCAATGTTTTAACACGAAAAGAAACTCATATCATGCAAAGAGAAGAAAGTTTACTCGATCCCCTTGAGCTGCGGCCATCAATACATAGGTCAGATGGGCAGATGCACCAATCACAGACTTCGGGAACATAACAACGAAGTTTCTAAGGCCTCTCCACATTCCTTTCATCCCATAGCCATACATGCCCGTTCGTGTTCGCCTTGTCATCCCCTCTTTGATGAAACAAAAATCCTGCGGGGGGGGGGGGGGGGGATGACAGCAGATTCGGCAGGGAGACCATAGAGTCATTCGCCATGACCACAGCAAACCACAACGTGTCAAAACCTTCCCTCCTGCTGAAGAAAACTGAGGTTGAATATCTAAAATCCGAGAAAAACCCACCTCTCCGACTTGCACTTCGCGTTTCTAATCTCCCCTTCTCTCCCCCTCTCCCTTCTGCGTATAGTCGGCTGCTCGCTGTGGAAGCTTTACTCGTCTGTTGCTAGTTGAAAGAAGTGGTTGTGTTGTCGCAGTTTTAATTGATTTATTTTTTCTTCATTCATGACTTGAACCAACACGCTCTTCTCCCAAGCAAGCAATCTTCTTTGGCAAACCTCATTAGCGGTACTTGATATAAAAAAAATCCCTGAGAAAATCAACGCACCTTCGTTTGTTCCCAACTCGCCGGTGGCCAGAGCTCCCACCCGTGTTTACCTACCGTAGCCGTGGCCATGCGGAAACGTTCTATGAGCATTTGTTTGTTGTTTTGGGCCGATCCACGAAATGGGCCGACTGATAACTTCCTCCAAGGGTTCAATCAGCCATTTAGAACTGGGTTCGGTGGAATGGACTTCCGGTAAGAGAACTGATTGGAATTCGGTACTCTGGGAACATTCAGTGACTTAGCATTGCTAAGTCCTCTCAACTCTTTGGATATCATATCGCTGCTCCAGTCGGCCATTTCCAAAATTTATGAGCTGGCCTTTAGATTATTTCAGTAGAGAGTTTTAGAATATCAATCCGATACCTCCGATAACGATACCCGATACTCCATTGGCGCCTTTCTGCATGCAATGCCTCGTTACCGGGTATCGTTATCGGGGGTATTGGAACGGTCTACGAAATTCCCTAGTGCCTTCGAACACGAATATATCGCTTTTTCTTCGTTATTAATAGAAAAATACACCAATGTTAATATGGCAAAATATTAAAGCACGCGAAAAGCCTCAAACTCAAAATTCAGTTCCCACAGCTTGCCGTTAATGAAGTAAGTCAAATAAAGGCACGAAATGGGATCAAAATGAAACACCATATACTGAATGCTCCAGGTTCAGGCAAAGAATGGTCACACAAAGCTCAGCGAGAACATTTTTATCCCATCACTCAAGTAAAGTAACGCATAATTGTAATTCCCGTTTTTTTTTCTTTCATTCTAATTGCAATTAACTTGTTTCTGACCCAAGTAGTTGTAATTATATTTAAAAATTAATTTTTACAGGTACTGTGCAACCTTACGAAACTGCCGTGAGACAGGTCGAAGAAATTTAAACTCATCATTCCAGTTTTGATTGAGTACCCATTGCAAGCAATTTACCCAAGTATGACGCGCGCAATACCAATCTATCCCGATTTTTAGGTTGTTGTTTTTTCAATGCGCTGCGGTCAGGTGAGTGAAGTGAAGAAAGTTTGTACCCATAACTGGCCATCGGAACCAAACGGATCTCAACGGCGAAGTGCAAGTACAACGCCTGCCATTTGCTTTAGTTGAGAGCAGCGGAATCGCTACACATATTATAACAACAATTATATTATAACAACAATATAATAACAAGGAACTGCAGTTCCTTGTTGATACTTGTTTCATTTGCATGGCGCATATATTGCTGTGTTTTACAATTCTGTTTAATTTCTTTACTTATAGTGCTACTTGCAATACTGTGTTCTATTCCTTTTATATGTAAAGATTTTGGTCTGCCTGGTCCCACGGACAAGCAATCTTCTTTGCTTTTGTGGGCCAGTTAATATAAGTGTTTTTTTCAAAGGAATAAAAAACATTATTATTATTATTAATATTATTATTATTGGGGGATTTCAGATAAGATCGACCAAAGGGTGGCTGGTCGACATTTTTAAATCAACTGATGTTTTTATATGACATTGTCTAGTGTCTGGTATAAACGAATCCACACTTAGTTTTGACCAGAAAAAAAATTTGGAGACAAGAAAAATCGTAAGGCAGGGAGAGGTGGACAGTTGCAATAACGCGCACTGATGGAGGGGGCAAGTTTGAAAGTGAATAATTAAAACAATAATATTAGGAGAATTTTAAAACTTTTTACAAACAAACTATGGGTACAACTTGCTTGTAATATAAAGTAATAATATTTATTAAAAATTTATTTAGGTTTCTAAAAATTGCCAAACATGCCTGCTCGAACGACAAATGGCAAACTTCGGAAATCTGTATCTCATGAAATAATTTAATCATTATTACATAACTTGCAGACATTATTTTACTAATATATGGCTATTATTGAAAAAATAAATAAGGTATCTGAGTGACACAATAGTTACAATATATTTAGGCAAACATGGGAAAAAAATCAAACAAAGAAAAATTCCAATGCGAATTAAAAAAAAAACACCACCTTCGATTTTTTTTAAATTTGGGTACCCTGTTATACTCTATTTCGGCATTCATTTCTATTAAAAACATGTTGCATCATTGCCCTGTGAAAGAAGAAACAACACCCCAAAGTAGGGTCCTTTTTCAAAGCCTACACTTAGCAGTGTCCTATACAAGAAGTGACTCTGAGTTCCAGTTTCATGAAACTTGCACAAATCTTTTATATACATTTATTCAGATGAGGTCATTGATAAAAAGAGTGATCGGTCACACAGTAAAAGGGAGGAGAAACTATATACAGCATTTTCAAAGTGGTATCATATTAGAGACTAATGATTTGAGAAAAGATGATGCAGTGTGAAGTTGTACCTTCCGGTATATTTTACATCTAGAGTAAAATAAATAACTTTACTTCCACACACAAAAACAAAGATATAATAGTAAGATATTTAGGTTGGCTGTGTATTTACGATTACAAACAATTTCAGGTGACGGATGCCATAGTGCCTAACTGGAGCAGCTTCGATGCTCTCGGTGTATGAATGAATCGTGGCAAGCCGATATATTATATCCTGCTCGAGGATAACATTTTGGGATTTTTTTTATAGTGATCAGATAAAAATTATTAATAACCACCAACAAAAACAGTAGGTTAAATACCCCGTGAAGAAAAATGTGATAAATAAGATGTCCCTGCATTCAAAATGAGCAGTCCTTGGGAAATCAAATTCGGCACTTTAAGCTAAGGTTTTCCTCGCTGTACCCATTTAATAAAGTTGCTTCCAAGCAGATCCGACTGTCCGTGCTACATATACGTCACAGGTCCCTTCTGTTGATGACTTGCTGAGCCGCCACGCGTGCCAAGACTGAATGCCAGGGAAGGCGCGCACCGTCAGCCACTCTTCTTTTTTTTGTTCACGATACCGAACAACCTCATTTTTGTCCAGTATACAAGATGCACGCCTTTCAGTTTCTTTGATAGAACGCTCACCATTGTCCTGGCCGTCTGAATTGCGCTTACTGAACGTTCTCTCAGGTTGTTCAGCGTGGCCTGGTGCTTCACGAGTCCGCCAACTCCGTCACATGCATTTTTCCCATGTCCAGATGCAGAAAATAACCACTGGGCTTGTGGGCAATCGTCCTTTGCAAATTGGTGAAGCTGGTAGTGATTCTTGAAATGACTGGCGGCGCCGTCACTTACGTACATACGTCACGTACGAGTATACAGCAACGTTGTCTTCAACCCACTCCTTCACTTTTTCTAGAGCCAAGCAAGCGTGAGCGGCGTCGTGACACAGGTCCTCACTGATGATGGCAAAGCTGTTTGTAGATTTTCTTGTCGTCACTACACATGTAAATATCGAAACTTGTTTTTTTTTCCAGTGATATGCTTGCACTTCGTCAGGAAGCACGATGGTCCAGTTTTCAGCAAAGTCAAAATGAAAGACAATGCTCCCGCGTTGCATGCACTGTTTTTCATCGTAGATCGCTTTACCTTGCGTTTGCCGGATATGGTTGTGAAGTAACCAACTTCCATGCGTCACTTGGATGACTTTTAGGAAAGTCTCAGGTTCCAAAGTTTTTTTCACAAGGTCGCCGGACTCCCATGTTGCAAGCACAATCTCTTCATCCTCCGGGATATCAAGTTCCTGGAGTGTAAGAAACTGGCCTTTTGGGCAGTGATCACAGTCTCCTTGAAGGCACAGTTCTGTTGCTGGGTCGCACAGAAATGCCGAGTTCATTTCACCAGTGTTGAATGTTGAGCCTGTAACGTTCTCTAGAGCGGCAATACAAAGATAATAATTGGCGCAGCGCACACAAACGCACACTTCCTGGTGTGGAATACATTGGACCCATCTAGGGCGCAACGAATAAAATTTCGTTAGCCCAACGCCGGAATCGGGATGCTTGTCTTTGTATATACGGAAGGCCTCTCGTATTGAGCGTGTCATGAAGCGCTTTGGCACGAACGTTTTCTCTCCGTTGAGCATGACAGAGATGACGTCCTTCTGGTTGGGACTTTAGCGCGAACATTGTAGCTCGTCTTTCGTGAAGTACTCTAGGGCAGCAGTCAGGTTCTCAGGGCTCACCTTGCACCTCGTGTAAGGATCCGGCTCATACCACACGCCATGCTTTTCCTTGAGTTTTCGGGATTTACTGATGAGGTACATTGAGGCCTGTGGAATCATCTTTTGAACCTCATTCTTCGTCAGTGTTGACGGCAGGAGTGTAAGCAGTTGACAACGTTCCCGGAGAGAGGTGGCGGTTTCAAAGGCCTGCCGAAAGTTGTCCACCCACTCAGTGCATGTGGAGCATGTTGGTTCGGACGACCCCGATGGTGCGTCCCTGTCGTACGCAATACGTAGCCTTGAGCGTATATTCTTGACAGCAACCTGCTCCAGTTCTGTCTGCTTTCTCTTGACATAGGCAGGCCTGTCCCGACTTCTTACGACGCTTGGTTGTCTCAGCGGCGACACATCTGTAGGTAGTATGCTGCGATTTAGATCTTCAATTGCTTCTTCAGCTGGCACAAATATGTCAGGGCACTGCTCTGAGCTTCGCATCGAGATCTCCTTAGTGATGTGCATGAAGCAATGGTAGCACAGGTAGTCCGTCGCACTCACTTTGGTGAAACAGTCAGGCGGAAGAATTTGCTTCAACGAGTTTAGGTCCAACTCGCCAACACTTCGAAAATTCCGCTGCTTTGGTATAGTCTTTTTGTGTTTGCAAAAGTAATCTGCACAAAACACTCGTTCGGAGCTCCAGGACGTCTTCATAATGTATACATAAATAATAGAAATTAAACCCCAACTGATGGCATATAATTGCCAAGTGAAAGAACTACTGGTTGCACAAGTGACAAGTCCGAGGCTGAGGAGCTCACTCACTGCAAACGTACATTTGAAAAGAGAGGTCACAACTGAGGCTGTCGGTACAGCTTGATCCACGTCAAAGGAAGAAAAAGGGAAAGTCTCCAGACAAAAAATTGTGGTCAGCGGCCTTCGAAAAAGACTTTCCGGAATCGCACTGTCGTCCCTCCACGCGGTGATATGAAAGCACCCGAGCTTCTACCACGTGGTTCATGACACAGCCTGAGCCATGTCGGCGACCGGTTCGCGAGGGGTTGGCGGTGGGGTTACGTTGATGGTCACTCGGATTAGCCCTTGCTGTACTGAGCTACCGCCTGCAGTGCCTTATCGCCGGCTGGTGTCAACAACGAAAACACACACACCCTGTCTACACCAAAACTACAAGCGTTCACCGTACACGCGTCGCCGCCGCTTTTAAGCTTTTGTGAAATTGCTTTCTTTTTAAGAACAAAACGAGCGTGTTGGTAACGGTAATTAGACACGAGGAAGATACATAGAAAGGGGGGACGGACAAGTCCCCCCTGGAAGTCTTCGTTGTCCGTCCCCCCTTTCTATGTATCTTCCTCGTGTCTAATTGCTTTCTTTTGCCGCGGAGAACCGCCTTATCTTAACTACGCGCCTGAAATCCTTCCAGGCGGGCGTACACAATATCAAGCGTTTCGAGAAATGCCCGTGGAGTAGAACTATGGGAAAATTCGGAGCCCGCGATGTCGATATCGTCGCCGTTGTGTTAGTACGCCGTCGCGTACTGCAGTCCCCCGTTGGGGGAGGGGGGGGGGCGGTCTTACTACGATAACATGGCGACAGCGTTTACACTCTATGTATTTACGCGAGGCTCGAGTATTTGGGGATAATGCTGCCGGTTGGTGTGCCCCTTTGTGCCTGATATTATCGCCCGTGACGCCAGCGAGTGAGATGGCGACAGGCATGACTGCTCAGTAAACAGGCGTCGGCGGCCATGTTTTGCTGGTTGAAGCGAACCCCCTTGTCCTTGACAGCGAGCGGGGAAATGCGAAAAAAAGATTGTATCGGCCGTTTCGCCAGAACTAGCGACGAGTGTCGTCTGCGGTTTCCGGCAACTATTTTGCCATAATCGTGAGCTTAGCGAGGAAATGATTTTTGCTAGCCACAGAACACTACCACGCAGAAAGGGAATGCTTGAACATGTTTTTGTTCTGGATATATATCAGGGATATATATGAGAGAGAGAGAGAGAGAGAGATGAAGGTAGAGCGGAAGAGGGAATAGCATATAGTGTCGCAGGAGACTAAAGTAAACAAAGTTCCTAGTGGCCGATGGCTGCATGATCTTTTCTCGGATCACTAGTCCGTAATATGATACCTCTTTGTACACAGTAGTTTCTCCTTAATTTAAGTGTGTGAACGATTTCTTTAGTTATCATTGGCCTCATCTGAATAAAAATATATAAAAGATATGTGTTGGTTTCATGAAACTGGAACTCAGAGTCAGTTCTTGTATAAAACACTGCTAAGTGTAGGCTTTGAAAAAGGACCCTACTTTGGGGAGTTGTATCTTCTTTCTCAATAAAATGATGCAACATGTTTTTAATGGAAATGAATGCCGAAATAGAGTATAACAGGTTACCTAAATTTAAAAAAAGATCGAGGGTGGTGTTTTTTTTTTTATTCGCATCGGAATTTTTCTTTGTTTGATTTTTTTCCATGTTTGACTAAATATATCCTAACTATTGTATCACACAGATACCTTAGTTATTTTTTAAATATTAGCTATATATTAGTAGAATAATATCTGCAAATTATATCATAATGATTAAATTATTTCATGAGATACAGACCTCCAAAGTTTGCCATTTGTCGTTCGAGCAGGCATGTTTGTCAATTTTTAGAAAAATAAATACATTTTAAATAAATATGATTACTTTATATTACAAGCAAGCTATACCCATAGTTTGCGCCTAAAACGTATTAGAGTTCTCCTAATGTTATCGCTTTAGTTATTCACTCTCAAACGGGCCCCCTCCATCAGTGCGCGTTAATGCAACTGTCCACCACCTCATGCCTTACGATTTTTCCTGTCCCCAAGTATTTTTTCTAGTCAAAACTAAGTTTGGATTCGTTCATACCAGACACTAGACAATAACATATAAAAACATCAGTTGATTTGAAAATGTCGACTAGCCATCCTTTGGTCGATCTTATCTGAAATCACCCTATTATTACCGCGCCTGTTTTTGTTTCTGCGACTGTCGCCGCCTGCGGAACGCGCGCCGCTTTTTAGTTGCAAAGATCGTCTGCTAAAAACGCCGGCTCACGGTGCCGTATGCTCGTTCGTCGGCGGCGTTCGTTGCGCCATCTCTTGTTTCCCGTGCGAAACGGCGCCGTGTTGTTTGAAGACCGGTGGCGTCGCTGCGTTTCCATAGGAGCTAAGCGTTTTTCTTTCTTTACTTTTTCCTCAGGTAAGTTCGGTCTTTACAAATTTTACAAAAAAAAACAAAAACACCATTTGTGGGCAACGCTGCACAAAGTCGTAGCGCGATAGGTTAAGAAACCGAATTTTGCGGTCGATTTAAAGAACCTGGCGTCTCCTTAAATCACCCGGTACTGTTGTATTATACTCTAAGTATATTTTGACTGCAATACTTTGGTAGTCTGAATTAAACTAATAGAAGCATTGAAAAGCTCGCCTATCAGAAGTTCATTTCAAGCAGATGTGGCGTACACTGAAGTGCCTAAATACAACATTTTATTAGTTTGTCAATTGGGTTGTGCAGCATCGCACTGATAAATCAGCCCAGTTTATGTTATTGTTTCCTTTTTTTTCTATCAAGAACACGCCTGATGAGTTTCTTGCACACCAATCACAAACGGGGTTCGGGAACTACAACCACAACACTTGCTGATGCTGGAAAGCCTCAGCGAGTGCTGCGAGCAGATATGTTTGGCGTGGAATTGTGTTACCACAATGTTAGTTCACTGAATGTGTATGTTCACCATTGTACGTAATGGGAGTAGTGACTTTAATATAGTGACGTTAATGACCATATTAAATAGTCAACTAGTAAAGAAAAGTACAATAACAATTTCAAAGTGAAGAAACTAGCTTGACTCGCTTCATCCTGGGTGGTGCTATGCAGAGAAGCAATGGCATTTCTTCAAGGAGCCGTTTTCGTGGATAATGTTTTAGCGACTGCGCCGAAGTATTATTAGTGGTATTACTGCCTTTAGTAAGAGATATAGTCCACGAACGTCAATACACTGTTTCCCTTTTGACAGACTCCCGAGGAGAAGATCGAATACTTGGAACCTTAATAAGTGCAGACCTGGTCACCGGCCAAATGATTAACTTCAATATGTAGGCTATATAAGGCTCTAGAGTAGTCAACGGGACTTTGATTCAGGAGTTCAGTGCGTCATGGTGTTTGTGTTTGTGTTCGTTTCTGATGTGTATTTGTGAGATATATTTAGAAGTGCCTTCAAATACCCCACAGACACATTTACTAACAAAATCCCCCCAAAAATGTGTAGCTGGTTTTTAGTGCACAAATGGCATCTTGAGGGGGAAGGAATTATATTTTTGGTATATCTAAAATCTTTTCGGATTAATATTTATGATATGTTTCTAATGCCTCTCGCACGTATTTCGAATGGGGACAAGATAATACAGAATGAATATTGATATTCAATATATATCAAGTTCGTTTCAAGTACGCCCTGTTTTTGCTAAAGGTTGTTTGGCCATCGCGGAAAACCTAGAGTGCTGGACCTTACTCTCGCTTTTCCTAAATCTAGATGTGTACTGGTCGTTGGATGCGAACAAACGTAGAAGCGATCATCTTCCAATTTTGATGAATATACCCGAAGTGAGCCGCCTCCCACGTCGTCAATACAGTGTAACCAATTGGGACGTATCTCGCGAAATTTTCTGCTTTCTTGAGCCATCAGAGGACATATTAAAAGCTATTCCTGCATGTCTCGTTCAATTCACATATAATATTGTTAAGAAAATCAAGACGGTTTAAAATCCCAGCGTTCGGAGTTCAACGTTCATCGCCATCTGTCCTTTTTCTCGCGCCTTCTTCCTGTCTTCCTTTTCGTCGTCTTCTCATTCGCAGCACCGCCACAACACTGCCCCCCGACAACACATGAACCTCGTCCCGAGGTGGTGCAAAAAAAAATATTCAGTCAGGTTGATAGGGAACCAGCCGATCAAAATGAACTACGTGAACTTTCCGACTTAGCAGGTTCCGAACCCGGTACACGACGTCGTTTAGTCGCTTGACAACTTCGTAGGGGCCTTCCCAATTGCGCTGAAGTTTCGGGCAGCGACCTTTGGTGCGGCGTGGCTGGTGCAGCCACACTTTGTCTCCAGGCTGGAGTATGCGACCCGAGCAGCTTCGGTTGTAGCGGGTTCTTGCACTTTCACTGCTCAGGTGCAAATGTCTTCGTGCAAAATCGTGCACACAGTTCAGTTTCGTTCGCAGGTGGCGGGAGTAGTCAGAGTAAAGAACTCTGCGTGTTGTCTCACGCGATGGAAGTACTGGCGTGCCAAAAGTGATGTCCGCAGGCAGCCTTAGCTCCCGGCCCATTAACAACATCGCTGGCGTGTAGCTTGTCGCACTATGAACGGCTGACCGGTAGGAAAGTAGGAAAAATGGAATTAGAGTGTCCCAGTTGTCCTGGTGCTCGTCAACGAAGAGCGAAAGGTATTGCTTGAGTGAGCGGTTGAGCCTCTCTACCATGCCATTCGACTGAGGATGCAAGGGCGTGGTTCTCGTCTTCCTGACTCCGAGTGTCTCACACATGCTCTTGAACACTTGCGACTCAAAAGTCCGACCCTGATCAGAGTGAATTTCCAGTGGTACCCCGTATCTTGGAACGATGTCTTCCGTCAAGATCCTGGTTACAGTGTCTGCGTCGTACGTTCGTACTGGAAATGCTTCTGGCCATTTGGTAAAGTAGTCAGCAATGACTATGACGTACCGATTTCCTTGTGTCGTTTTCGGTAGTGGACCTACAACATCAATGGCCACTCTTTCAAACGGGACACCGACGTTGTAGGTTACCATCCTCCCCCGGCTGCGTGATGGTGGTCCTTTACGCGACGCACAGTGGTCGCACTTTTTACACCATTCGCGCACATCTCGAGTTGATCCAACCCAATAGAACCTTTCTCGAACTCGTTGTAGGGTCTTGTATATCCCAAGATGTCCGCCAGCAGGGCTGTCATGAAGTTCACGCAAGACGGTGTCGACACGGACTTGAGGTAAAATGAGCTGAAGCGTGCTGTTTCTTCCGTCTTTGCTCTCCCAGCAACGATACAGCAATCCATCCTGTAGAATGAGGGAATCCCATGTTGCCCAGTATGCTTTCACGACGCTGTTGTATGGTGCAACCACGTTCCAGCTGGGTACTTCTCCCACCCGCTTCCAATGCAAAATAGGTTGCAAATTGCTGTCGTTTTCTTGAAGCACACGGAGAAAATCTGCAGTCCAGTTTGTCGGGTCTTGGTCATCTTGCTGGTGTTCTACCATCGCAGGGCACGTAGTCGTTTGGGAGGACGACAACGGTTGGCAGTCCAATGGAAGGCGCTGCTCGCTTTTCAGGCATGGGCGACAGTTGCCAGACAAGCAAGGTCGCCGCGAAAGTGCGTTGGCGTTTGCATGTCCCTTGCCGGGTCTATGCTCAATCCTGAACTCGTATTGTGCCAGCCGCTCTAACCACCTAGCTACTTGGCCTTCCGGGTTCTTGAATTTTAAAAGCCAAGTGAGGGATGCATGATCAGTCCTTAAGAGGAACTTTGTGCCGTACAAGTAATGATGGAAATGGGTCACGGCTTCTACAACTGCCAAGAGTTCCCTTCTCGTAACGCAGTAGTTCTGTTCTGCCCTGTTTAGAACTTTGCTATAGTACGCAATTACTTTTTCAGAGCCATCCTGAATCTGGGACAACACAGCACCCAAACCGACGTTACTCGCGTCGGTATCGAGGACGAACTTGCAGTCTGGTCGAGGAAATCCAAGAACTGGAGGGGCGCTAAGGGAATTCTTGAGTGTGAGGAAAGAATCTTGTGCGTGTACACTCCATTCGAACGCCGTATTCTGTTCTGATAAAGCGTATAGCGGTTTGGCAATTGTGACGAAACCTTTTACAAACCGCCGGTAGTAAGTGCACAGTCCAAGGAAGCTTTTAACGTCGCGCTGATTTTGAGGTCGAGGCCACTTTCTGACGCACTCTGTCTTCTCAGGGTCCGTCTCCATTCCTTTTTCAGAGACGATGTGACCGAGATAATGCACTCTCTTTTGAAATAGAACGCATTTCTTGGCATTTAGCTTCAAGTTTGCCTTTCTCAGACGGTCAAATACGAATGACAAATTACAAAGTGCTCCCTGGAAAGTTTTGCCGTGCACAAGTATATCGTCCAGATAAACCAAGCAAACATCGAGCGGCAGGCCCTTTAGGACCTGGTCCATGAGACGCTCAAACGTTGCAGGGGCATTACAAAGGCCAAATGGCATTACTTTGAATTGCCACAGACCATCTCCAGTAGAAAATGCCGTCTTCTCGCGGTCTCTTGGGTCCATTTCAACTTGCCAGTATCCGCTCCTGAAGTCTAATGTGGAAAACCAGGAAGACCCCACAATCGCGTCGAATGTGTCATCAATCCTAGGGAGTGGATAGGAGTCCTTCTTGGTCACATCGTTCAATCGTCGGTAGTCAACGCAGAACCTCGTGCTGCCATCTTTTTTCTTTACCAAGACGACCGGCGACACCCACGGGCTCGATGAAGGCTCAATAACATCTTGTTGTTGCATATCTTGGATCATCTGGCCGACTTCATTACGTTTTGCCAACGGAATTCGCCGGGGCTGTTGCTTAATCGGAGCTTCATTTCATGTATCGATGCGGTGTTGAGCAGCGCCTGTCCGTCCGGTCTCCAAAGAAGAAGCAAACACATCTCTGTATTCGTTGAGTAAACTCAGGAGATATGCTTGTTGTGCTTGATCAAGGTGGCATTTGGAGCGGTCTGCTAGATCCAGCAAGGAAGCCGGCAATTCCTCTTGTGTCATATGGACGAGATCCTTTCGTGGGGGAGTAAAGCTCACAGCACGGGACCACTTCGCAATGCGACACCCCTTCTTTAGGTGGATAGGTTTATCCGTTAGGTTGGCAATGCGGATAGGAACCTTTTTGTTGCCGAAATCTATTAGCGTTCTTGCTATAATGATTCCTGGAACAGTATCGCACGTGGCGTCTCCTTCAGCGACCGCAATACCATCCGAGCAGTTATTGCCGTCCGTCACCCAGATAACGTTTTCGCTTTGTGGAGAAATCAAAGTGGACTTGGAGCATAGAAGGAATCCCCCGCCGTTTTCTAAAATTGCTCGTTGGCTGTACAAGATGACGTGTTCGTCACTTACGTCCAATGTGTGACTCTTGAGATCCAGTGAACAACCATTCGCCTGTAGAAAATCGAGTCCAAGGATGCATTCCTCAAATATTCCAGCCACAAAGGCAACTTGCACAAACTTTTGCGTGCCAAAAAGAAATGTAAGTTCACATGACGCCGTGATTGGCGCTGTTTCTCCTGTGACAGTGCGCAGTGAGCACCCAGAAAGGCGTTTGTATGATGTTACGGGTGTCTTTATTCGTTCATATACATCAGTTCTTACGATTGTGGCGTTGGCTCCGGTGTCAACAAGCACCTTACATGGTACGCCTTGTATTTCCCCATCCACAAAAAGCCCGTCTTTGTCAGCTCGTAACTTTTGAACTTGCAGCGTTGGGCCGGCTCTCTCTTTTCTTTCTCAGCCGAGATTTGGCCGGTAAGCTCGGCTGTAATTAGTTTTCCGGAGTGGAATAGCCTTTTTCTTCTTTACTACGCCAGCTGCAATATCTCTGGATGTGGCCTTTTTGGCCGCAGCGCCAGCATGTTGGAGATGGCCTCTGATGAGGTGGCATCCCTGTTGCCTCGTGAGAAGTTTGCCGATCCGTGTTGAGAAGCGGCACTGGATGTAAAGCAGACGACGTGCCTGGCTGATAACCACCTGGCACTGTGACCCGCCGGGTGGCTCTTACTGCCCTCGTCGTTGCCACCACCTCCATAGCTCGTGCAACAGCGTCACGCATGCAGGCAGGTGACGACAGGCGGACAAACTGTTGTACTTCAGTGTCTCCGATTGCGTCTAAAAAGTGTCCCACAGCCACAGAGTCCAGTGTCGCAGTTGTGCAGCCTTGATACGAGAGTCGCGTAAGCCTCTCGATGTCAATGGCCAGTTCAGACAACGATTCGTTTCGTCCTTGTATCCGCGTTCGGAGAGTGGCGTGGTAGAGCCGCCCGAGGTGCTTCTCACCGAAGCGCCCTTCGAGTGCTTCCTCAAGCGCCTTGTAGTCCCGCTGGTTGCCAGGAGGAAGGTTCTGAAGCAGCTCCAAAGCTGGTCCTCGGAGTGTAGATGCCAGGAACGCTCCTCGCGAAGCGGTAGTCCAACCATTTAAGTCTGCGACGAGATCAAAATGCACTTGAAAGGCATTCCAGGGGCTGCGTCCATCATAGGTGTCGAGCTTGACAATCATCTTCTGCGAAGCCAAAGCCAGCTGTTCGTAAGCATCCCCCGAAGGTAGTATCTGCTGTCTGTTATCATTTTCGGTTTCTGCTGGGGCTTGCAAGGAGAGATCTGTCGCGCTAGCGGTGCCGCCTTCGCTCGTACCTTCAGTAGTCTCGCCGGACCGCGATGGTGGGTGCAGCGCTCCTCGATGTCCCGTGGATTGGCGTGACGACCCGGTCCCAGGTTGATGCTGGAGTTGCGCGGAAACCTCCCGACGTAGCTCTGCTAAAGCTCGCCGGTCTTCGTCTCGGTGACGATTCTGCTCCTCTCACAAGCTGGCCAACGAAGCTTGTAGCGCGCCGATCGCTCTCATCACCAGGTCAGGCTGAGAGGTGTTGGGATCTTCCATAATCCCACTTCTGGCACCAATTGTTAAGAAAATCAAGATGGTTTAAAATCCCAGCGTTCGGCGTTCAACGTTCATCGCCATCCGTCCTTTTTCTCGAGCCTTCTTCCTGTCTTCCTTTTCGTCGTCTTCTCATTCGCAGCACCGCCACAACAATATATATTTAAGGATATCTCAGCCTTCCCCTGATATGAAGTTTGTACGCTTACGTGATGTTCGCCGCCTCACTCAGTGCCGTGCGCGCCGATTTGGTAATGTCTCCCATTGGGTAGACTCTCGTCGTGTTACGTCAGCTGTATTCCGGCTTACTCGCGCACTTCGTCGTCAACGATTTTGTTAATTTGCCTCGTCACTAATTTCATGTACACCTAAGTCAAAGATCGACAAAGTACTGAGAGGTACGGGCTGCTCTCCAACACTTCGAGATGTGTTCATCACCCTCAATCTGAGAACTGGCCTTGAATTATCACGACTCGCTTATGATTTTGCGATGCGCTTTATTGTACCCCTACGCCCTTCTGGATCTTCATATCCTCGATCACTGACTGGTCTGGCACAATGTCCTTAGTGTCTGGATCATCCTTTCAATATGTGGGAACTGGATTCCGCTCTTCGGAATTTCAAACGCCACAGTGCTCCTGGGAATCATGGGATTACTTATCAAGCATTGCGTAACCTTCGTGATAATTCACGCTTCGTTTTGCTCGAACGCTTAAATTTGGTGTGGATTACTGTCGTTCTTCCGGAAGAGTAGACGCATGCTGTAGTAACCCTTATTTCGAAACGATGCAAGCCTTCATCGGAACTGTCATCGTACCGCCCAATATCTTTGACCTCGTGTGCTGGCAAACTTTTGGAACGCTTGGTGCCTACGCGTTTCCAGTGGTATCTTGACGGAATTGAAGCAGTGCCACCTGAATTAGAGAAATTCAGAGGTGGACGATGCCCTGCTGACTGTATCGCGAGCCTTACATCAGCATTGGAAGACGCTCGTTCGAAGGGCACACTGCTTTTGCAGTGTTTCTTGATGTTGAACGAGCCTTTGGCTTTGTTCCACATGATGCAGTTCTTGCCTGCTTGTATCACCTTGGCATAACAGGAAGAATGCTAAAATATTTTAAAGAGTTTCTGAGCAACAGGACAATTAGTGTTCGCTTGGGCAAGACTACTGGAGCCGTGCATCCACTGTTGCGTGGGTTACCTCAAGGTAGTTGTCCTAGTCGAGTGCTATTTAACATAGTAATGACGACAATACCTTTAAGCATACATAAATCACCCCATCCTAGTGTTATTATCATCTATGCAGATGATATCTGTTCGTGCACTTCTCATTCTGATCGACGCATTTTACGTCTTTTTATACAAACATGCCTCGCGCGTGTTGCAAACATGCTACAAGACCTCGGACTTGCAGTCTCAGCGCAAAAAAACAGCGGTGCTCGCTTGTTCCCGCCGCCCCTTCCGTCATGGATTTTCGCGGCTTACTTCAGGTAGGACTTGAGCACCGCTCTTGTGTTACTATCGATACTTGGGGGTCGACCTTGATTCTCGACTATGTTGGCGTCAATACGTTACGAGCCTTGTACATCAAACGGCGATGACGACAGCCCTTATTCGTTGACTTCGTGGACTGCAGTGGGGATCGGCTCTAAAGCCCTACTATGCGTGCACCAGGCGCTTAACCTTCCCGCATTCTTCATGCCGCGTCGTAGTTGCCGCTTACGCGATTTCTATGAGATTAACTGTAACGATGCCATCAAGCCGGAATACGAATAGCTCTCGACTTTACCTTGTATTCTCGAATCGAGGCAACATGGATTGAGGGCCGAGAGATGCCGGTAGCTTTACATGCTGTGAACCGTGCTCTTCAGCATCTGGTTCGATTTACTGAGTCGAGCAGTGGTGTCTCGTTGTTCATTGACCTGCAACAGCGTAATTTTTCACAATATGGCGGTCACTGAACCTCTCTAGTTGAGGCTTTCGGCTTCATAACCTCCGTCCATTTTCATCCAGTTGACTCCCCGTGGAGCAAGCACCCGTTCACCATCTACGAAGACATCCCGAGTTCCACGGAAAATCACTACACCACTGCGTGGTTAGTCGCGCCCTGACAGAGAAAGCGATGACGTCTCGAGATTCGTTGTTTACGGCCGTTTGTACTGATGGCTCTGTCAACCTCCTTCATAATGTCGCGTCTGCAGCTTACCACATCCCCTCAGAATCCTGCTCATGGTCAGGACGATTCGTCCATGTTGTGTCGTCGCCTACAGCTGAGCTAAGTGGAATCCACACAGCTCTTCTTCACATCGGAACGAAACCACAAAATAACTGGCTTTTGGCAAGAGGCTCTCGGTGTGCGATGCAAAATATCCTAGCAGCAAAGGCGCCAATCCCGATTTGGTTGGTGAAATAATTTGTCTGCGTCGTCTACCTGTCTCCCATCTAAATGTTGATTTAGATGAAAACGGGCACAGCTGTTCCGGGAATTTAGCTCAGGATCCCTGGGTTTCGCAGCGCGATCTTTCGCTCAGCGTGCTCCGAGCTTTGGAGCGTTTCCCAATCGGCCACCCTAGGAGCATCTTGTTACGGTGCCTGGAAAGCTTCTCCTACTGGTGTGTTTAGCCTCCTATCCTGCCCATGTATCTAAAGTGTTCCCGGAAAGGCAAAAAATTGTGCAACAGGAGTCGGCGTGTCATGCTGTCGGATGTCGCGATCCTGGCGATTGGTCGTATTAATCCTGGTAAAAAGGGCGAGAGCACGCAAGGGTCGCTGTCGTCGCAGCGTCTCAACTCGCATCTGCTCGGGTTTCCATCGACTGTCTGACTGCGCAGTGGTCTGCGGCAGAACAAGCGACTGCCGCGTGTTCCTCTGCTGATGTGCCACCGCCTGAACCGCGACAAGTTACAACATGACACTTCCATGACGTCATCAAGGAGAAAAGGAGGCACCCCTTTTGCGGACACGGTAAGGACACCCGCTGAAGATGCGCTCCGGACGCGCATATGTTGTCCATGCACGCACCTTTAGCGCTTGTGCAGAGACCCTCCTTGAACTTCCGCAACAGCGTGCCCGTCCAAGTCTGCGGACCCGGTCTCGCCGCAGCGGACGAGTTCGCATCTTCCCCGGCTTCGTTCTCCTTGAAACGCTGGTAAACCAGTCTGCTCAGCACCACCACCAGGATGAACGCGATGCACAGTACGATGAAACCTGCGTGCACAAAGGAAGACCTCGCGCTGTGGACGGATGGAACTGTCTATAAACCCATACCCTAAACAGGGCATATTGTTACATCCCTTGTCCCATTTACGACACCCCAAAACTTCAGTTCGACGTACACGTACTGCCCCAACTTTTGCGAGAAGGTTAATGACGGTGCGATACAACGTACTCAACAGCTAAAGTTCGTATCAAAGCCTACAGAAAAAACACACATAGGTTCTCAGTAAAGCCAGAAAAACCTTGATAACTTTTTTTTTTTTTTTTTCTGGAGTCAGTCACATTTTCATTAGCTATTTTACATTTACATTAGCTATTAAGAAGTTGTGCAACTCGGTTATCAAGCCGCTCGTGAAATTTCATGGCGTCGGTTCAACGTCAGTGAAATGAAGTGAAGTGAAACGTCCCCCTCTGAAGTGAAACGTCCAACTGAAATTTTGGGGTGACGTATATGTGACGAGGGGTGTAATAATACACCCCCTTTTTTTTAGTGTGTACACGTTGTTCACAAAGAAACCCTCGTCCGCTCACACCATGTGTGGGTATACTCTGCGTGCGCAGAAACCGGATTCGTGTGAAGTAAATCGTGCCGACAGCAGCGCCACCAAAGCGGCGTGAGGACAGAGTCAAGTGTTAGTGCATACGGTAGGCACTTGTGTATCAATACAAACATACCTCACCTTTATTTCCAATGGAGAATTGCATAGTTACCGAAGCTAGCTCATATTTTGTGTAGCGTGAAGCGTGCCTCTGGAGGAACGCGAATGGCAGCAGAGTTAGCCGCCTGCCAAGCACATACGCCACAAACGAACTGCACATGTTCACACATGCTCGAGTCGACACGGCGTGAGTCAACCCAAGCAACGCTCCCTGGCCTTTATGCGTCTGTACATTCTCTGGCAAAAGAGGATGACTTGGTGACGTTTATAAAAGACGCGGTTGACTCAACAGATGAAAGTACAGGTGAACGTCGTTTTTCATCTTTTTATGCGGTTGGCTTTACTTCGTCGCCATGGTCTCACGATATGATGTAGCCTCTCTAGACACACCTGTACGCTTGTCACCAACAAAGGTTCTGTGTGTGTTCGTCACCACGAGCCCACACAAAAACTGTCCTTGTTCTTCCCCGAGTCTCGGTGGAAACACGGAAAGGTCAGTAAACGAAACACGGCACACGCTTGAAGTCTATTGGGCAGGACATCGAACTATGGGGGGCGCTTTATCGAGCTTGTTGTCTCCACAGCCCGGTGCTTACTAACACAGCATAACAAAGAAATTGAACCTCGCCTAGCACGGTCTGGGAACGAACGCTTCGCTTTGACCAGTACTTTGGTCGCACGAGGAGCGGCCTTCGATTTTTTTTATCGAAAACAAACAATAAAATATAGTCGGCTGACCCCACAGCTGAAGCGTACCGCTAGAGGCGTAAATGTTCAACCTTGTCCCCAATAGTGGGCCTAACGTGCGCGGAGTGTCGTTTTATATACTAGAACGTTTGCTGAGTGTCTGGCATTCGAAAACGTTTTCAATACCCTTTGGTATAAAAGTTGTCATAAGTAATTTAACTTGTTGACATAACGGTTACACAAATCGCGTAAAAGTGCATTTCGGTTCGGTTTGGTTTTAAAGTGAGAGACAAATATCTGAGTCGAATAAGAGTTGGTAAAGACAGACTTCCAGCAACTGAAATTCTTTGTAACTAAGGCACAACATGGAAGGAAATCCCCGAGATTCCGTGCAGTACAAGTATATACGGGCATTGAAGCGTATGTGTCCAAAGTCATCGTCCTTTCAAACGGCATTTTCGGAAAGCTGGCTTCCGTGACCATACAGAAGCCTGAGGAGTAGCCATTTCAAAGGGACAATGACGATGTCAACAATAACATTAATGCCCTTGGGAAGCTAAGACACGAGTGCTATGAGCGCCATTTCAACAGCACATCTGCCTTCCCAGCAGTAGAATGTAGGGCGAAGGTGCGAGAGTGTCATGGGAAAGAGAAAGAGGGAGAGAAGGAGAGAGAGAGAGAGGCCGCAACGAACCAGTCGGCAAACTTGCGGCGGCTTAATATAGCGGGTAAAAAGAAAGTGTGAGTAAAGTAGAAAAGACGGAAAAAATACGTTCACTATGAGCGTTTGTACCATGCTTTTTAATCAAGGGACAACGGCGCTGCTCGTTTAAACCTCATTTGTCGTCTGAACTCTAAAGAAAAAAAAATGGTTCTGGAAAATTACGAGTGAGGTTTTACACGCAGCGTTCGCGTGTAACCCATGAACATACTATTTTTGTTTTTCGTGAACCGAAGTAGCTTCTGTGTGCTTTTTTAATTACTCCTACGGCGCATAAATGGAAGAAATATTTCGGTAACTCAGGGGGTTGCAAACGTGTTTTGTTTCAAAAATGATCGTGCCTCGGAATTTTCGAGGAATCGGCGAACTCGCGTGCATTTGCAACGGAGTAATGTGGTTCCAATAACCCCACTATACTTCGTTTCAGCTTCGGTCCGGGCGCAGCCGATGTTATGAGCCGAAGGGCCAATCAAAGAGCGCAAAAAGCGCAGCGTCATGGCGTGCTCTCCGCTCTTGATAGGACTAGCCGGCGGAGGAGCGCGCAAAGAGAGACGGCGAATACCGGCTGGTCCTATCAACTGCAGAATGCACGCCATGACGTTGTGCCTCTTTCGCTGTTTGATTGGCTCTTCGGCTCATAACATCGGCCGCGCTCGGACCGAAGCTGAAACGAAGTAGCTCGCGCTGCAGAACCCAGGTATCCTGGGTTCGAGCCCCACCCCTGCCCGTTTCGATCTGGATGAGCACCGTACCTGCGTGCGGTCGTGTATCACTACTGCGTAGTGCACGTTAAAGACCCCAGGTTAGCAGTCGTACTGCACTGGTTAAATTGCTCATCTACAGTGTGAACCAGTGTCGCCCCATCCTGGCAGACCGACCTTACGCTGTACAAATCACTAAAACGTCCGATTTCACTTTGACTTTACACACCACAAAAATGTTCCCATGGGCATTTTTTCCCAGACTGAGAAATACTGCAATAGACTTTTTTTTTTTTTCACGTTCAACATTTTGCAGCAGATATACACTCTAAGAAAACAATGGAGGAAAAAATTAAAGCCGTTTACAAATCCCTGTAACGCCGAATCGGAGCGCAGCTCTTGAGGAGGAGTAGGGAAGGGTACTGAGGGGGGTCACGTCACCTGCGGGTAGTCACCTGACCCCGGGGGTCACGTGATCTCGGGGGAGGGGGGGTCACGTGACCTCGGGCGGGGGGTCACGTGACGTGGGTCCCGAGGTCACGTGACCTCGGGGGGGGGGGGGGGGTCGCGTGACCTCGGAGGGGGGTGTCACGTGACCTCGGAGGGGGCCACGTGACCTCGGGGGGGGCCAGGTGACCTCGGGGGGGGGGGTCACGTGACCTCGGAGGGGGGTCACGTGATCTCGGAGGGGGGGTCACGTGACCTCTGAGGGGGGTCACGTGACCTCGGAGGGGGGTCACGTGACCTCGGGGGGTCACGTGACCTCGGGGGGTCACGTGACCTCGAGGGGGGGGGGTCACGTGACCCCCCCCCCCGGTTACGCCGACGGCGACGCCGACGCCGACGCCGACGCCGCTCAGGCTGGAAACGGGCCCCTAAGAGCTGCGCTCTGAAAGGTAGCACTGGCGCGTCTTCCTCCTTTCTACTGACGTGCCCCCAAGCGGACACCAGAAACAGGGAGGAACGAAACGTTTTAGAACGCAGCTCTTAGGGGCCCGTTTCCAGCCCGAGCGGCGTCGGCGTCGGCGTCGGCGTAACCGGGGGGGGGGGGTTCACGTGACCCCAGAGGTCACGTGACCCCAGAGGTCACGTGACCCCCCCCCCCCCCCGAGGTCACGTGACTACACGCAGGTGACGTGACCCCCCTCAGTACCCTTCCCTACTCCTCCTCAAGAGCTGCGCTCCAATTCGGCGTTACAAGGATTTGTAAACGGCTTTGATTTTTTTTCTCCTCCAGGCAGACGAGAAAAAGCTTTCGCCCCCCCCCCCCCCCCCCCCCCGACTCATCTTATTTAGGTTTCGTTTTACGAGCACGTCGTGCACGTTGTTTTATAAATGCTATTGAGTTGATTAAGCTTCAGCGGTAGCGAAGGCCGCCTGTAATTCCGTCTTTTAGTCTAAACGTGTAGAAAATTTCGGTTTCATTGACGTTTTTATCACTAATTTTATCAAACGAGCAAACGAAGCCGCTAGAAACAGCGAAGTTCCGGAGCAGTGCCAGCAGCGCCACGTACACTGGGTAAGGTGGCCGTATCCGGATTGCGGGACTCACGCGCTCACGCGGCTCGGAACTACAGTAGCGAAACCACGCGGAACTGTATCGACGTTTTCGACGTTATGGAAATCGCAGGAACTGCGTCCAAGACAGGCAGGTTTTGCTGCCGGCTGCCTGGGTGCGTTCCGTGCTGAGTTCGGTTCTGTTCTCCCATGCCGATTGCCAACCGGCAATCAACGTAGTTCTGTATTTGTGCCTGTCAACAACATAGCAGCAACATCGTGATGGCAGGGTTCTGGGTTGTGAACAAAAGACTGGAATTATCGCCGATGTCACCGTGTGTTTGCGTATCAGTGGTGTAACAACAAGATGAGATCGTAAACCGTCGGGCATTGATGCCGCTGGTCGGGCCGTGATCAAACGGGGCGGGGTGTCGCAGGTTGACATTCCGGTTTACATTAAAAAGTTTAATACTACTTGAGGGATTAGGTGCAATCGATCGACGTGCGGATAGTCATGTTGGAATGCTGGTCTGAGCAGTAAGCTACTATCGTACAATGGCCAATGTGACTGTCGGTTGTCTCGTCCCCGAAAGCGATTGCGCTCTGAGGCAAGGACAACAGTACGAAATCGTGACGGAAAGTGCGTATATTCACAGTGTGGAATTTTAGCATTAAAAACAATAGTAGCTAAAATAAAAAAAAAAGCTATCCTTTATTTTGCTGTTTAAATACTCTACGGTTCCTGGAGAAACTGCCATCCAAGTGGCGCGCTGGGATGAGCGCTAGAAGTTTTCGGGCTTGCCACGGCGTAGCTCCGTACACTGAGCACCTGCCGCAAGTCGCGGCTTTGACTGCATTCAAGTTCATCGAAAAGCGCTTTCTCAGCCCGTGAAGCATCACTTTCAGCTGAGTGAATATCGCTCCGAGATTAATTCAAGGCGGCAATTGCAGCTTTGCGCGAACAGCACAAATAGAAAAACAAACACTAGAATAGAAATACAGGCTACGACGTGCCGTGCGGGGAAACGAACTCATGGCTTCGAACCTCATTGGAGCGGCTTCTTTTATTGGCTTTCAAAGAATTACGGCATGATTGAGCGCTTGTTTTTGATAAGAGATTCATCCCCTGAGCCATTCAAAATACTCTCAGAGGTATGACATTGCTGGAAAAAATCAACATGCTGGTAATATTTTTTATTGCTTATTCAGTCACCGAGTAATTCCGTTTGTTCAAGACGACCAGTATAAGAGACGGAAACGCAGAGCACGGGTGTAGTGTTCGGGTTAGTGTGGTATGCCGTTGTATTGATATTTGTGTGTGCCGTGTATGTGCTCAATGTATGTTCACCTGATGCTTGTACGATGCGTAATGTGTGTACAGTAGAGGATCCCCAAGCGCAATAGTGGCCTGAGGAAAATCAGATTATTGTTTGTAGAACATGAATAGGGCGGTACCTAGCGCCACCTAGCCTCGCTACTTGCAATTACTCTGCTTGATCCTGCCATCTCTGGTGGCTAGAGATTGAACTAGGGTGCCTTCATGTGCGCTTTGCTTAGGGTGGAGACATCTCGCCATTTTGTCCCACACATTTATTTTTCTTTTTTGTTCAATAGCGCGTGAAAGAGCGTGTCCCTGCACGCGTTTGTGGCGCTGACTGTGCTATGGCGACATTTTGTTTTCGTCAATTTCTTTGTATTTTACCCGTGAGCGCGTGCTGTCGGCATCGGGTACTACAAAGGGTGGCATCACCCTTAACAGAAGGACATTGAGGCACCCTAGATTGAACCTTCTTTCACGCTACGCGATAAACAGCGGCTTCGAGTTTGTTCTTTCGAGAGCGGCTTTTGGTTTCGCGGATTGAGTTTGCAATTCTCTGTGATGTCCGGTTGACGAAGGAATTGAGTTTCGAGGAACACCAAAGGTAAGACGCAAAGTGCACGAAGTAACCGGGTATATCGGTTGTCTCCTTTTGACATCGCAGTGCTGTCGACGAGAAGACTGGAGCCTGTGTATGAAGGCTCCCTACTTTTGGCCATTAATTGGATTGAATAGGCGAGCATCTCGTGGCCAACCAAAAGCCGCGAAACAGACCCTAGCGGTGGTCGTGAGCTCTAAAATTGCGACACGACTAATTTAAGCCGTTTCAGCGTCGCTAGAGTGAAAAGGTATAACTTTTGGTGACTGAAAATTTGGCGCATGGGAGGTTTTCGTAACGCCCATATTAAACGGTAGAATAAACGATCGTCAGTTCCCAACCAGAGCAAACTGCGTGGTTGCGGTGCGGAGCCCGACTAGAGCCCGACTCATTGAGTGACTCCTTTTCTGGTACCACTCGTAGTGCGACAACAAGTTCCGTTGTAGACTCTCCTCGCGCGCAACACACACAAGCCAAACAGTTCGCTCGGTCCCAAGCTCGCTGTTCCCTCGCTTGCCCCTTCGGCAAGCAAGGGAATCATGCAAACACGTGGAAGTGGTATTTACACTTCGACTAAACTCTGGCAGAGGCTACAAGGCAGAGGCTACAAGCGCAAGGTGGTAGCTTCGAAATATTCTTCCCCAGTACGAACACTCTAACGGCAGAGCAGGGAACAGAAGCGGGATGCTCGCGCTCGCAGGAAAGCACGACGCCTGCGACTTATGGATTCTGAAAGTTGCATGCTTCTTTTCACTGCGCTCTGCGAAACCCGGTGTCAGCGCAGAGCCGTTCTGTGACAGCGGAGATCCCGACGTCTTCTGTCTTCGATCAGATTGGCGCTCACTCACAAGTCATATTTTCGTCCAGAAAGAAGCGCGGACGCGGAACTAGTGTCTCGATTATTAGCTTGATTTGAATAGTTTCTTGGTAGCCTGGCCTGGTCACCCAACGATCATTGCTGCAGACACCGAGATTGAACGATTCTATTTCACGATTTAAATGTCGTTTCCAGTATTGTGACGTCGCGGTTTGCTGACTGGTCGACGCGTTGTCGCATATTTAGTTTACGCGCTAACCGCGGGGGGAATATTCGGCGCTGGCGGCGGCCTCTTGGCCAAACTCTCCCAATAAACGACTCTGCTTTGGCTGCTGGACCAGGGGCGCCGCCTCACGGAACGGGCACAAAGTAGAGCTTGCCGCGTGGGAAATTCGAATCTAAAGCGAAAACCGACTAACTGCACGCGCTTAATACACTGGTCCCGATTGGGGGTTTATTCTCAATAATAAACCTTGTTTCTGGCGTTAATTCACCCTTGTGAAGCCCTTGCTATCCCCTTCCCCTTCCCAAATATAATAATCAATCAATGTTGTGGTGCCTTGCTCACTCAAGGCGTCGTTGGCATTCTCCGCCAGACCACTATACTTCGTTTCAGCTTCGGTCCAGACGCAGCCAAAGCTACAAGCGCGAGCTCCGGGCTTTCAGCATCCCTGCCAAGCACGCGCTCTCGTGCAGTGCAACCACTGGTCTGGGCCGCATGCTCGCGCTTGTAGCATCGGCTGCGTTTGGACCGAAGATGAAACGAAGTATAGCGTCCAATCTTCAGAAGTGTTATAAGTTGGACTAGTTGGTACGATGACATGGTGAACAGAACAGCGCACAAAAAGACATGTGGTAGAAGCTATGTGGGCCAAACTGGACGGTGCCTAAACGATCGCCCTCTCGAGCATGATTGTTCACTAAAATCTACGGTGGGTGGTCATCTTCCCGTTCATTGCGATTCCTGCTCGTGTACTTCGATTCTTAAAGGAGCAACAATAATTGGACATTATGGAGACAAGACTACTCTCAAAATCTTGGAAGCGCATTGCATCAACAGTCTGGGGGACTGCTGCATTAGCCATTCATCAGTGACACTGCTTCAAACCGAAACCTTGTTTCTAGATCGGACTATGGGGCAAAGACATTGTAGTTAATTGGTGTTGTATCGCGTGTGACACGCACTGTGTTCCCTGCCTGTCTTTCGGAACGTCCTTTTCTTCTTTCTTTAGTGTATAAATTCAGCTGCGAGTCAGCGCTTGTGTGTTGTGCATGTTCCTTTTCTCTGTCCTCGTTTTTGTGTGCGCTGTTCTGTTCACCATGTCCAATCTTCAGTTCCGAACACCTGACGTCATCCGTGGTTGGTGTCGAGTTTCCTAGGTTGGAGTGCCCACAACAGCTGTGGAATAAGCGACCATCCAGTCCAGGCTCCCCAGGCAGAAAAAACGTCTCTATCTCGTGAGCCGTCCGCACGTATCTCGTGCCAGCCACGTCGCACGTGGGTCACTCAACAATCACCACATCTCCCTTTTTTTTCAAAGCAGAGTAATTTACAACATATACAAAACAGCTAGCCAAGTTTAAACACATCACAAAGTAATTTAAAATTTACACAAAACATCTGCCCAAGTTTAAACACATCACAGAGTAATTTACAATATGTACAGATAACCTGGTGAAGTTTAGATAGCACATTAGCTGTCGAACAACAACTCGGACAACAAACGTATATGGTGCAAAGTATTTGACAAAACCTGTGTTAGAGTTTAAATCGCACATCAATCTTCAATACCTAACCTTACAGGCTTGCGCACAATTCGTCCTGACCTGGTCACATAAGCCTGAGGTACCCTTGCAGCGCCTGAAGCAGATCCTGCAACAACGTTACTTCGCGTACTGCAGTCTAGACTTTTGTCCGAACTGTCGGTGTCTTCCTCATCTCCTACGGGAAAGTCATACGAACCGCCGTCCTGGTGGGAGGAACCAGAAGGAAGAAAGTGCATAGCTCTTCGTTTCGTCTCAGCTGTCTTTCAGAATCTGTTTCCAGCAAGTAAGACCGGGGTTTGGCAGCTCGCGCTCCCACTGTGGCTTCCGACTTCCTGTCGTTTACCCACACTTTATCTCCCACTCTCAACGTGCGCAGCTCTGTCGCTCGGTGTCGCTTTTTGAAGCCTCTGCGTTGCTTCTCGCGTTTTCGGCGGTCCGTTTGTGTTGCTGTTTTCAGATTGGGACGCACCTGACCTTGTAACTTCAGGAGCATTGGCAACCTCATCCGTAGACGTCGTCCCAACAAAATCTCAGCAGGACTTCTTCCCGCCAACCCTGGGGTGGCTCTGTAGGCCAAAAGAGCTATATAGGGATCTGCTGATTTTTGAATGAGACGTTTAACAGTTTGCACCCTTCTCTCCACCTCGCCATTTGCTTGCGGGTACCTCGGACTAGTCGTAACGTGACGAAACCCGTACTGCGATGCGAAGGTTTAAAATTACGAGCTTGCAAATTGGGGTCTGTTGTCTGAAATGACAATTTCGGGCACACCATGTCGAGCGAAGATACTCTTAAGTCGTTCGATGACAACGTCGGCGCGAGTGGGGGGGGAGCAGGGCTACTTCCGGAAACCGTGACAAGTAATCAACAACTACTAAGTAATCCGAGTCGTTTATCTTACACAGATCCACACCCAGCTTTTGCCAGGGGTAGGCGGGGGTGTCCGTTGGGATGATTGGTTCCGCACTTTGGTTGCCATACTGCGCACAAACTCGGCATTTCTGTACCAATGCACCAAGTTCCTTACTTAGGCGTGGCCACCACACGCATTCTCTAGCCCGAGCTCGACACCTGGCTATGCCCTGGTGACCGGCATGCAAGCGGAGCAAAACCTCTTTTTTTAGTTCCTGAGGAACTAAGAAACCGCGTGCCCTTCAACAAAAATCCATCACCCTGGGTTATCAAAGCCCTCACCTGCCAGTATGGGCGTAGCAAATCAGGAACTGATGGTTTCACGGGCCAGCCCTTCTCACATAGACGCTTTAGCGACTTACAGACAGGATCAGGGGCTTGATACTCTTTTACTTTGGAGACAAAGTCTTGTCCGGTTTCTAGCCCCATCAGGCAACCCTGCGAGTATGCGTTTACTTCTCCAACTGTTAGTTCGTCCGGAACTACCCGTTTGTATTTGAGTGGAGCACGATACAGACCGTCGGCCGTAATGAGCTGTTTTCCCGATACCTAAACCATTTTAAAGCGGTATCGCATGAGCCTCATGCGAAACCGTTGCACGCGGGGAGGTAGGGCGTCAATAGAGTAAGTTTGCAGCAACAGAACCAATGGTTTATGGTCAGTCTCAAAGACGGCATCGAGCCCTCTCAGGTACTCATCAAACTTTTCAGCGGCCCAAGTCAAGGCCAGCGCCTCATTCTCGATCTCCGCGTACCGCGTCTCCGCTGAAGTTAAAGAGCGAGAAGCAAATGCAATAGGTCGTCGGTCGCCATTTTTCTGGACCTGAGAAAGAACTGCGCCAAGGCCGAACGACGAGGAATCTGCAGAAAGTACAGTTGGCAGGGTGGGGTCATACTTCGCTATGCACTCAGCCGAGCAGATGCTGTCTTTGATTGCACTCAGAGCTGCCTCTTGGCTGGGCCCCACACTCACTCAACATCTTTCTTTAAGGGTGCGGTCCCACGGCAGCCATCTTGAACAAGGCGTTAGTTCAATCAATAGATGGCGACACGCACCCGTGGGGTGGCCGAAACATTGGTTCACGGTGGAATGGCTCGAGCACCATCACGTTCCCCTCGTGGCCTTGCTCGCGCCGCTGGCAGCTGTGCTCAGCTGGCTCAAGTAGCGGCCCAGCAAACGCATGTATGCGAGAGTGTCAGGCTGGGTATAAATTGTTCTCTGATATAGGGAGATGCGGTTCGGCGGTTGTCACCGGCTTTCGCAATAAATCTTACCAAGAAGGAATCAATTGTTGATTGACGTGTCAATATTCTATCAATGAAAACTTTTTCTGCAGGGATGCACGCTCAGTAGACTCACCGCCGAATTCAGAAACCTCACTCAAACTGCACTCAAAATGAAGGGCCCCACCACTTCCTCGAGGAAGAGGAAGGGACCTTCAGTTTGAGTGTAGTTTGAGTGAGGTTTCTGAATTCGGCGGTCAATCTTACAAGACACCAGTGGAAGCGGACGTCAAGTGAACTTCTCCGCGATTTACGGTGCTTACCTCACCATTATAATGACGACTGAAAAGTGACGTCATGAAATATTGTGTTTCACGGGATCCGGAAGATGTTGTAAAGGTTATTATATTATAGGTTCCCAGAAAACAAACGCCGTTGCAATATCTTCGGAAGTATCGACACACATAATGTTGTAAGTACAGCTTAGGAGGAATATGATGAAAACCATCAGAATAAATAGGAAGACGTTTCTTTGCAGTGAAAACGCTATCAATGAACGGCATTTAGTGACGGCAAGTTATGGGCGTTCGGGAATTTATAAGTTCACGTGATTGCTAACTATGGACATACGGGCAATGAAGACCTGTTTTGTCGGGAGATAGAGTTGCGGTGATGACCTGATATCGGACGACTCGTGGCAGATGAACAAGGAAGCTTCTTCTCAGCGAACGTTAAGCGTTCAGTGTCAAGCACAGCATGTGGCTACCGACGTTGTCGACGTTTCGAACACTTACCGCTTTCGACAAAAGTGCTAGCACCTGGGCTAACTTTGTGAAAAGACTCGAAGTCTTCCTTGAGTCCAGCGCCATCATGAACAGTAATTGAAAACGATCCACTATTCAGTCGGTGGGTGGAGAAACGTATCCGCATCTGCGAAGTCATGATCGATGCGTACTCTAAGTGGTTGGAAGTTCACACGATGCCTGCCACGACGTCCGAACACGTGATTGACGTTCTACGCTTACTTTTCCCTACTTTTGCCCTACCGAAAATACTTTCCTCTGGTAACGCGCCAAATTTCGATTCAAATAAAATAAAAAAGTAAAAAAAGAAAAACCGGCATCAGGCCTCACATTAGTGCACCATAACATCCCGCAACTAAAGGGCAAGCAGAGCAGATGGTGTGCGGAACGAAGAAAGCCCTCTTAAAGGTCACGGAAGAAGCAGTTCAGTGAAAAATAGCCAGGTCCTTGTTCCAGCAGCACGCGACGGTCTCATCTTACACGGTAAAAACACCCGCCGTAGCAATGTTCGACGAACGAAGAGCCACACCCCTCGATCTCATGATACTATGGCCTACGAACGAAGATCGAGAGATGCCTACATCGGGAGTAATGGCAGTTTATTCGGTCGGACAACTCGTCTACGTGAGGAATTTCAGCGGAATTTGGGCCTTCCATGTAAAACTTGAGTAAAAAAGGCTCTATGTTAGTTGACCAGAAGGTGTCATCCCTCTGAATACGTTGGATATCAATGCCCTTGAGTGTAAATATAACGAAATCACAAAACTCTCTTTGTGTATTGTGTAACTGCTTTTGTATTTGGTAGCAGAAGCTCTGGTGGTGTTTTGGATTCTACACAACAGGCTCCTTCTTCTAATTTTTCGCCTCATACTCCTTTGCGGTTTCAGTAGGCTTCAAGAATCTTTTGAAATGGGAACACCTTACGTCAACGAGGCCATTTGTTCCAAGTAGTATATCAGGGAATGCTGCTAGAAATCAGTCCCTCATATTAACGAATAAGCCGCACTTCTGCACAGTGCAGTTTTCCTGTTCCACGTACAGTTGTAAAGCAGCATCCTCATTGATTCTACCATATTTTGTTGCGGGTGAAGAAAGGTCTTTGGGTACACGCTATTGAAACAAGTATGGCACAGTACGTTGTGGTTCGACACCCACTAATGTCGTGGTCCATATAGAGCCTCATCATTTAATCATTACCTCGTCACCTCGTATTGTTATTCATCAACAGTAAGTACAATAGGCTACCGCTATATTACAATCCAAGAATTGAAAAATTGAGTCGTTCAGTCCTTCAAGGTGTTTATTATTTATATAATGTTATTACGTTACATTACCTCGAGACGATCGACGTCCATCGTCGACCTTCAAATACTTATACCTGTATATAAATTAGACGCACAAAAGGGGGGGGGGGGGGGGGGGGGGATCGGGGACCGAGTGAATGGTCTAGCGCATACCAGCTCGAAGCACGTGGAGCGAAAGCTCGCGCTGCAGAACCCACCCCGCCCCTGCACGTTTCGATCTGGAAGAGCATCATACCGGCGTGCTGTCGTGTATCACTTTCTGCGGGGTGCACGTTAAGGACCCCAGGTTTGCAGTTGTACCGCACTGGCTAAGTTGCTCATCTACATCTGAAACACCAGACACCCACTGAGGAAGACTAACTTCCGGCTGTGTAAACATACACACGACAATTTACAGTTAGACGCACAATCACAAAGAACACAGCGTGCCGCCTCTTTTCTTTGGATCGTCTTTTTGAAACCAGCGCAAGCTGGCATTTTCTTTTCTGAGACGGTTAGAACGGTCACACATAAAACCCGCGTTTCTCCTACCCGGCCGCTTCCTCCTCTCATCATGTGTATTTGGTTATAACTAAATTAGCTATAATATTGGTGTATTATTCATATTTAGTTTCTGTTTTAGTCAGGAGAAAGGAGGTTCGCATGAACTAGAACCGCTAAATGAGCTGCGCTTAGAGTATCGGCACTCCGTTCCCCTACATTGTTGTGGGCGCCGCCATTTTGGTGCTTGTGCAGAGCAGACGCAACTGCCGATCGTCAACATTCAAAAGCGCGACTTCCTCAGCATTAGATTCGGTGTTAGCAGTCTCATGTAATATTTCTTTGCTTCGTCGCAAACTGTTTAAACATTTGTGGAGGACGAAAAAGCGTTTCCTGTGATTTCAGATAAAGGTTCCGGTAACTGGCAACCATGATTTTAAGCCATAATATGGTGAAGTGTCGCTACTCTGAAGCGTAGCTAATTTAGTGGCACTAGCAGGAACAATGAGGAAGAGGCAGGCGTCAAAAGGTAGTGGCTTGTGGAACATATGGTGCTTACGTCATGGCCCCTTCAAGCATTACAAGCTCCTTGAACAAGGGCATGAATAGTGTCATTAAATAGGCTACACTTCAGAGAAATGACACTTGGGCATATTGTGGCTTAAAATCATGGTTGCCAGTTGTCTGAAGCTTTATCTAAAATCACAGAGAACGCTTTTCCGCCCTCCACAAATGTTTAAACAGTCCGTGACAAAGAAAAGCAATATTGCATCAGTTTCCTGACACCGGATCTAATGCTGAGGAGGTCGCACTTTTTAATCATGACGATTGGCAGTTGCGTTTGCCCTGCACTAGACCCAAAATGGCGGCGCCCACAAGAATGTTGGCGAACAGGGTTCCAATACTCTAAGCGCAGCTCATTTAGTGACTCTAGGGACGAAGTGAACTCTGGTGTATTCTTTTTCTTTTCGTCTTTATTGTGTATCGATTTCAATTATATTGAATTATGAACACATTATATCACATTATGCTTGTGTAATTATTCATCTTAGATTTATTAACCTGACCCAGTACTTAATCATTCATTTGTCGATAGTAAATCTTCCAACATATTTTCTAAATGTGAAGCTAAAAAGACACGGACATTGATGATGATACAGACGCCAACGCCGCCCTCGAAAATGTCTTGAACATTAAAAATAAGCAGTTTTGTCTGCCATCCGGCAGGTAGCGCAACAAAACACCCAAACAGATTTTAATTGTTTCTAAAATAAACTAAGAAACCAATGCAAGATCGTTGTGAAAATCGAATACATCTCAATTTATATATATTCTATACATAAATGTTATTAGATCCCAATAAATCTGTTTGATGTCCATAAAAGATGTGCCTCAAAAACAGTTAAGTTTGAAGGGCTCCTGGAGCGTTATGACTTTGAAAATGAAAAAAAGCCATCGTCCACTTCTTGGGGAACCATTGTAGTTCTAACTGTTATAAAATATTTTATCATAGTTTAATTATTTTCTCAGCGGCATTTCAAGCACCGTGACTCGAAGCACAAAAAAGTGCTACGTTTGATATAAAATATCTAAACAAAAAAAAATCTGCACAAGATTAATTTTCTTTCTGCATATTACCAATTATGAGCACTACGTCTGTAGCTAATTTCATTGCCCTAGCGCATGTCATTAAAAAGATATTTTTGCTGAAAAATTACAATTTTAGGGCAATATTTGGAGAGACGAACAAAACAATGTAGTGCAAATAACAAAAAAGGATATCGTTACACTCTGGTCCAACATCATCTTAACAAAACTGCTTTATTGGAACCGTGTTATCTTTAATAGATTCTTCACGAAACATGAACCAGCGGAGCAAGTGAGGGTCCGCGCCATCATATTCGCAACGCAACAAATGCGCATGAGCAGTATAAACCAATACATACATAATACCAAAGGAAAGAGAATCGCTTTGCCTTTCGAACGACATCAATCCCACAAAACAGTATTCAAAAGAAGATGAGTAATGACCAGCCAGAAAGTACCTGAACTGCCACACTCAGTGGGACCGTGGCCTTAACAATTTCCGCAAAGGAAAGGTCTTGTGCGCTAGGTTAGGTAAGAACCGGCCCAACTGGTTGGCCATATCTAGGACTCTTCTTACCTTCGACACGTCTGTAGAAGTTCCAAGGTTCCGGATGGCTCTGACCTTTTCAGGGTCAGGCTTTATGCCGTCTGCACTGACGCGGTAACCCGGAAAGGTCACTTTCTTCGCCCCGAAGATGCATTTGGACATGTTAAGGGTGACGTTAGAATCTGCCAGCTTATCTAAGGGTTTCTTTAACCTTTCATCATGTTCAGCTTTGTCTTTCCCGAAGATCAACACGTCATCCATAAGGTTAACGACTCCAGGAAGACCCTCCAAAATTTCTGACATTCGCTTCTGGAAGTATTCTGGCGCAGAGCTTATACCGAACGGAAGCCTGGTAAAGCAGTACCTTCCATACGGCGTGATAAAAGTCGTGAGCTCCTGGCAGTCCTTTGATAACTTGATTTGATGAAACCCTGAGTTTGCATCTAACTTTGAAAAAAAAAACGCATCGGCGAGCAAACCTAACGTTTGATCTACTGTGGGGAGAACAAATCTCTCCCTTCGCACGCTCCTGTTCAATTGGGTGAGATCGACACATATTCGTACATCTTCGGACGGTTTGAGCACAGGCACTATTCCCGCGCACCACTCTGTAGGCCTCTCGACCCGACGAATCATCCCCATCTCTACCATTTTCTCAATTTCTCATTTCACCGCATCACGATGCGGGATCGGAATCCGCCTAGCTGCGCTTATTGCAAATGGTGTAGCGTCGGGAATCAGGCGGATAGTGTATTCGCCGGGAATTGTGCCTAGGTTACGAAACATCTGGGGGTACAGCACTTCAAAGTGATCTTTATCCTCCGAAATGTTGTCTACAAACTTCACGACTCCCAAGGACTCAATCGCTGGCAACCCAAGCAAGATGTGGCGCAGTGGGCTGACTACGTACAGGGTATGGAATGAAAGGTTTTCTTTCCACTGAAACTTGGCCCTGAACTTTCCCAGTACATTTAGGCTCTGCCGGCTCGCGCCCCTTAAGGCTACGTCAGCTTTTTCCAGCGGGCCTGGAATGCCTGGGAAAGCTGAAGGTACTACGGTTACCTCGGCGCCTGAGTCAATCTTTGCAAAAACGGGTACCCCATTGAGAACTATTTTGGTATATCTACCTTTCGCACCTTCTGTGTTTAGGGCTCCGAGAAAGAAGTGTCCCGTCTCTTCGTCGATGGCCGAAACCGGTACCCTTTCTTTAGGTAGGCGAGATGTCTTTCAGCAGACCTGGCGGAAGTGTCCCTTATTCTGGCAGTTGAAGGCTCTTCGCAGGACACAGGGACCGCTGGCGATGGTCTCCACCGCAGAACTGACACGACTTTTGGAGAGAAGATTGGTCCAGGATATTGCTTTTCCTGTCCGGCAGCTTGGAGTGGCGGAGCACAGCGTCGACATCCAGGTCAGAGTCCTGGGTATCATTGGACGGCGGCGGATCGGTTGATCGGAGTGTGTGTTGCTGCTCGCGCACTGTTTGTTTCAGTCTCGCCTTGGCTGTCGCAGTGGCAAGAGTAAGCTTGGCGTCCATCTGCAGGAATACCCAAAAGCTTCTCGTCGAGAAGGCAACCACAAATCGGTCGCGAATCATCCGCTGTTTCATTTCGCCGAAGTCACAGCGTTCAGCCTGCACGTGCAGCGCCGTGAGGAACTGATCGACCGTCTCGCCCTTCTTTTGTTGCCGACTGTGGAAGCACGCGCTTTAGAACACGACGTTGCGTTCCTTGACGAAATATTCATCGAACTTCTTTTTTACGATGTCAAATTTATTTGCGTCTGCTTCTGCTAGGTCAAACGTTGCAAAAATGTCTCTTGCCTGTTTGCCCATGGAGTAAAGCAGGGTACGGACTTGCGCCTCTTCACTTCGCTCGTTGATACCAGACGCGTAGCGGTAGTCATCGAAGTGCTGTATTCAGCTAGGCCACTCCGACGAATTATTGAAATCCAGTGGCGGCGGCTGCTGGAGCGAGGCGAAGAATCCTGACGGATTTTGTCTGGCGGCTTCTGCCATCGGTCCCCAGTTTTGCCGTAACGTGGCCACTTCTGACACCATGTCGAGTTTCCTAGGTTGGGGTGCCCACAACAGCTGTGAAATGAGCGACCATCCAGTCCAGGCTCCCAGGCAGAAAACACGTCTTTATCTCGTGAGCCGTCCGCACGTGTCTCGTGCCAGTCACGTCGCACGTGGGTCACTCAACAATCACCACAGTTGGGGCTCCGCGTTCTTCAAGAATCACACTCTCCCGCTCTCTTCTTAGCCACGTGATGGTAGGGTCTGGCGTGTTATCCTGATTGCCCTCCGTCCGATTTGTCATCTTCTGCTTGAGCGGTGCTGCTTTGGTTTTGGCGGAATATATTGCCTTTGGCAACAGGCTCCTCCTCAGCCACTACAAAAAATCCGGTATAACTTTTCGCTATCCGGATTATGGAACCGGAAATCTATCTGGATTCTATCTGGACTCTATCTGGAATTTAGGTTTTCAGAAATTATTCCTTTGTTCTCAATCTGGATTTCGGGTTTCCAGTAACAAATTTCCGGTTCCATATTCCGGATAGGGAAAGTTATACCGGATTTTTCGGTAGGGGTTTGCTCCGTTAGAGTACATGGGGAGCAATTGTGGACCACTGAGCGGATTTGCTCCGGCACATTCAGTGTCGGCGGGCGCCGGGTCGCATCGTTGGACAGCTCGCAGCGTCACAATTCACGAGTCCGTCGGCTTGCCACGTCAAAAGTCTATCCTAAAATATATGGCTACCAGATCGGTGTTGAAAAATAAGCGTCGTGTTTTTTTTGTTTTTTTTTTTCCTTTGGTGTGCAATCTTTACATCTGGTCCGCTGCAACGAGCAGGCTAGAGTTCCTGTAGAGGCTCCCTACGGGAGCCAGAGTTGCGCGTTCATCTCCGTAGCGCCGTCTTTCATGCACGGCATGTTGATCCCGCTCGTCACTTGACTGAATTCGGCGAATAGCGGCGCCGCGCGTTCGAGGCGCGCGGCGCGTTCAAAAGCAGGGGAACGTCGTCTACTTTCCTGTATGGCACTCGATCTGGCTCCTCACGTGATCGGATCTCGGCGAATAGCGGCGAGGGCGGCACGCGGCACGTGGAATCAAACGCGCAACTCTGGCTCCCGTAGAGAGCCTATACAGGAACTCTAGAGCAGGCGCATGCCCAACTCCCCCTTGTGTGAAAAAAGCATCACGTTGTCAGTGATGTCCCCTGTGACGGCTTTAAGGAAGGAGTGCTCGATAGGTGTTTCGGTGATGCTAGTGCCACTAAATAAGCTACGCTTCAGAGTAACGACACTTGGCCATATTGTAGCTTAAAATCATGGTTGCCAGTTATCTGAGGCTTTATCTGAAATCACAGGAAACGCTTCTCCGTCCTCCACAAATGTTTAAACAGACCGCGACAGAGAAAAGCAATATTACATGAGCTTCTTAACACCGAATCGAATGCTGAGGAAGTCGCACTTTTGAATCATGACGATCTGCAATTGCGTCTGCTCTGCACAAGCCCCAATATGTCGGCGCCCAAACAATGTCGGGGAAAGGGAGTGCCGATACCCTAAGCGCAGCTCATTTAGTGGTTCTAGGTGATGCCATGTCATGAAAGGGACGATGACGTCCTCGGAGACGTGATCTTTCGGTGTACACTGCCTTCGCAGTCGCAGTTTCACCCCTGCGAGCTTCTGCATAAGCACTTCTAACACTCGGTTGGTAAACATGTTGAGATGCATGCAGTGGCGTCGTAAGAAAGGGGGGGGGGGGGGGGTGCGTGAGGCGGGGGGGGGGGGGTGAACCATCCCCCGAATGCGGCGTTCAGGGGGGTGCAGCTGGGCAGTGAAAAAGGGGGAGGGGGTGCTCTCTTTAGCTAACACACCCTAAAAAAAATTTTTCTTTTCACGTTCCCACGACGTGTAACGCTACATGGTAGATACACACGCATCAATGAACACAAAATATACAGAACAGAAGCAGAACGAACCCCACTTGATCAATTGGCTTTTCCTGAAAATTCCCACTTGATCATACGATCCAATTCATTTTTATTTAAATTGCCTTTGAATCGGGTGTGCCCTCGAGGCGGTACCGATTGAGGCATTTTTATTTTTCAATCTTTTTAGCGAAGCCTCGCCTTAGCAAATGTGGTCTTGAAGCCATCAGCGCCTGTACAGAGAGATGCACGAATCCCGACTGTAATTTTGGTTCTGGCCTTGTTTCGACGCCCCTCTCTTTTTCCACCGTGGTGCTGAATACGAACTAGGTACCTACTACGAAAGGGAAAAGGTTTTTAGCCACACTGTGCTACGCACTGAGTGGGGACTGTATTCTTAAAAATAGGCAACAACCAGTGGCCCGTTGTAAACTTTTTATTAACATCTTTGTGTCTGATAATGGTTCTGAAATCCATATACTAGTAATAATAATGTCTTTTTTTGCATCACATTACATTCGGGATAGAAGGAGACCGAGAAAACAAGAAGCATAAATGCAGCTTGACGAGGTCTCGAACCCCCGCCCCCTTTCCAGTCAAGAGCTGTGGCAACAAAGAACACAAAATAAACAAAACGCATATTGGTCAAAACACAAAGAACGAAATTATTTGGGCCAACAATTCAAAACATAACATTGTAGCACGGCAAAAAGTCTACTCTAACAATTCGATAAGAAGAAAAAAAAAGAATAATTATAGCAACAAAAAGCCACTTATTTAGGGACATAGAGAACATAATTCAGCACTGATAATAAATTGTTACTAAGCTTCTTTCGAAGAGACAAACAATAGCTAGACACACTAGGCCATTAGGTAAAACCATTCTAAAACTTTGATGGGTCATTCGGGATACGGCCCATTCGTCACATGTCGATTCGTCATAGGGCAACTGGTAACAGGCCCGTTCGTCACAGCGGAACATTGGTCACAGGGTGATTCGTCACGCTGGCAGTTCGTCACACAACGACTTCAAGATTGTTAAACGTTTTTTTTTTTTTTTTTTCTATCTTGTTTTTTTAGAAAAGTTACGAAAGGGGGCCACTTAACTAAATCCGTACAAGGCCAGTGAGGTTGACTACGGGAAACAAAAGCATGTCCCAATGACCCCAAGTTAAGGCAGCATGCAGCGTTTAGCCTGCATGTTGTCTTATCGGGGTCACATTTCTTACAAAAGACCTTCGAGAACATAAAGTTCACAATTAAAAAAAAAAAAAAACACCGAACGCGATTCTTTCTTTTTTTCTTTTTTTTTTTTTTTTTTTGCCCTGTTTCAGGGCTTATTATGCCGGTTGCCCTCCGATTACAAAAATATCACGAGTCTCGATTTCTAAATGGAGGTAGTTACTACTAAGAGAGGTGGCGATATGCTTCTTCACGAAGGACATTCATTAAGGTTTACGAAACTACGTTGTATTGGGCCTGCCGCCGAAGAGGAGTTTTTAAAACTAAAATAGTCACCGATCACGCCAAGACTCGAGTAATCTCTTATTCAGGAGACCATACGCATGCATTTGACAACGTGTAGTGCACGAAAGCACCCAATGTCAAAAACCCCGTATCAAATGCCCCGCGGCGAACGCCCCGGCCTTTTCGCCCCGCTTTCAAAATGCCCCAATTTCGAAAGCCCATGACGCGAATGCCCCGTGTCAGATGGCCGGGTCCTCAGTGCGAGGGCGGAGCATTCTGCTTTTAACTAAGCGACAGTAAGTGCGCACGCGAGCTGTGTAACAATCATGCCGTACCCGGGACTCAAGTATAAGGAATAAATAGATAAAGCTTCCCCTTCTTCAAGCGTACGCTCTACATATTCACATCTTGTGGCGACGGTTCTGTCAAAACTGCTAACCCGCAGATAGTGGCGCTGTACTTATTGCATATACAGCACCAAACACCACTTCCATTCTTACGTCGTTCTAAAATATTTGCATCTACCTAGGTAGATAAAGTCTATAATTCTACGTCTGAATATATCTCTATGATAGCAGGGCGCGTGGCTGGTTATGCAGATTTATGCAATTAGCCACTTGTAGGACGTCATTCTAGGTTTTTCTGCGGTTCAAGTTGACAAAGAACAATGCTGGTTCAAGCGCGAAAAGAATGGGACGGGGGCATCGAGGACGGGGCTTTTGGCACGGGGGGAATACGGGACGGGGTAATTGAACACGAATCCCGGAGAAAAGCTCACCGGAGAAAAGCTCACCGGAGTAAAGCTCACCGGAGATAAGCTCACCGGAGAAAAGCTCACCGCAAAACCGGCGGATGCGGAGAAAAGCTCACCGATTGTATATTGCTCCCAAATTAATAATGGAGGCCCAGTGTTTTCTGCGGCTTACTCTCTAGGCAACTAAAGCCTAACTGAAGATTTTATGAACTTTAATAATAAGAGAGTTCGAAAACTTATGTCTCTCTAAAACCTAAAAATAAAAACTGTAAACACCGAAAATCCGAAAGCGCATGCGCAACAACGCGGTGCCTGAAATTCTCCTTGAAGTTTTTATTAACCTTTGAAAACACGATAAAACAGTCAGTAGGATATCGAAGCTTCTTTCTTCCACGGACACGCACGTTTTCTAGCCGTTCGCGCTGGCGCACGTTGCCTTTGTGTGATAGTGCCCTTCTAAGGTGAGCCACTCATGACTTTCAGAGCTGTACACTGGCACCGTTGTTACTCGTGACCTATATGAGAAATAGTCTTCTGTAAGGTAGCGAATAGGGCAAGTTGGTAAACGTTACACATGATGAAAACCGCTTAAACGACGACGACGGAGTGAAGACAACAAACACGACAGGACGAAGCTGTTCTCGCAACTAAAGTTTTCTTAGTGAAATTAACAGAAAGAAAACAGCGTAGCCGACACTGACTGCATCAACAAATACCTGCTCTTCTATAAGGCACTACAGAATACTTGGAGCTGAAACGGTTCACCACACTGCTATTCATATTATCTCGCAAAGAACAAACCTCTTTATTTGACAGAGCTACCGACGGAGCACTCAGTTGTCAATAAATTGTTTTCTTTTTTACCGGTGTACGATGTTCTGATATCATTTGTGCGGCTTCATTAATACACAGAGTGGGTGATTACTAATTTCTGAGGAATTAGTAAATATGCCCAATGACCTTCAAGAATATTACAAGAAAGAGGACATTTTTTCTTTTTTTTTTAATGAAGTGGCGAATGAGAATTGTGTTAAATTGCCATGTTTAACGCAAAATCCGCTAAGTTAAAACAAAAAAAAAATCGGTGAGCTTTTCTCCGCATCTGCCGGTTTCGCGGTGAGCTTTTCTCCGGTGAGCTTATCTCCGGTGAGCTTTTCTCCGGTGAGCTTTTCTCCGGTGAGCTTTTCTCCGCCGCCCATTGAACACGGGGTTTTTGAGACGTGGGGCTAATGACGCGGGGCTTTTGCGATGGGGATCCTGCACGCGGGGCAATCGTGCTACACCCTTGACAACACCAAGATAAACGTGCTTGGGTTCGTCATGAGATGAAGGAAAAAGCTGGTATGTACCAAAATCTGTTCCTGCTCTTGTATTCCCAAAACAAGGTCATTAATGTCCTTTATTCCAGTGGAAGGCCGTCTATCACCCCACCAAATGCTTCTGGCTGCGGTTGCCTGTGCACGTGACGACACTGTTTTGCAGATTCCCGCACCGCCAACACTCCGGCGCACCATCCGCAAGCAAAGGCAGCGGCCGAATTTCGAGTACAGCGTATCATCTTGCAGAGCCGACATACGATCGAATGCCCACAGAGTTCAAAGTAAAGTGTATTGCAGCGCGAAATCACAGTGCGCGACATATTATGATAATAATGACTGTTTTACCTGCATGCAGACCACAGCCAAAAAAAGACTCCTTTCTCCTCCACGATAGCGGAGAGGGCGACGGCGAAAGAATCCTGATCTTTGCCACCGAGCGCAACTTGAGCTGTCTGGCTCACGCGACTACGTGGTTCGCGGACAAGACCTTGAAAGTGACCCCGGCACAGTTCTATTAACTGTACACGGAGCATGCCACAGTCAACGGCGTGGTAAAGCCAATGGTTTACTGCTTGCTGCCCAACAAATCTGAAGCTACCTACAAAAGGTAAGCATTCAAGAGCTCTTATAAACGTATAAAACGAAACGCTCGGTGGTCCTATTATTGGATATGTGTTGAAACACTTCAAAATATGTTCGCTCGTTTTAAGGTTTTTCGACGTCGTTCTGAGTCACATGGGGGGCCAACTGCCTTGAGGTGGCTTACACGGACTTCAAGATAGCGGCCATCAACGATACAGGGATGTTTTTTTCAGTTCAGACAATTCAGATGACGAGTTTGCTGTTCTGGTATGCGGCATTCTATTTATACGTCTTATTGTTGTCTTCAGGTAAGCCAATTGGTTACTTTATTTCTTGTTGATTTTCAAATGGGAATGCATCCAGCATTGGCCTTCTTGCGAATCGCCGACATTCCCGAGGCCTTCGAGGAACTTCTCGAGGTTTTCCCCACCGATGCCTTACTCGTGGCGGACTACTTCGAGGACGTGTATATCGGGAGACCCCGTCGAAACGGCTTGTCGTCGGCCACCTCCCCTCTTCTGGTTTGCTCAGTCATAGAATCAACACTAGCAGGAAGGCCAACAAGGACGAACAACAGCATCGAAGCGTGGCTCCGGGGACTGCACGTAAGAACTGACCCAAACCTCTGAGAACTTGGACGCTTTCTGTAGTACATGTTTGCATTTGTGGCTCAAAATTTCAGTAGGGTGCCCACTTAAAAAGCTTTCTCCACGAGTGTGTGTGTTCTTTTTTCTTTTTATCCTTAACAGAGATGAAGCTGGCTCAAGCGGAGGGTGGCACGACATCTTCGACGGTGTCCAAGAAGCACGACGACAGCAAACGGCGTCTTCAAATCATTGTGAGCCGCTATAATGGTCGCAATCGTCTAGACACCCTGAGGGTGGCAGCTCGGAATATCACTTTTTAATTTTTTTTTATTTCGCTCAATAAATCTGTTGTTTTTTTAAGTACAACGATGACTTGTTTGGATGTTCCCTCTCTTTAGTAAAATTAAATATACCGTACTAATCTTTATTGCTTGCACAGCCAGGTGAATATATGTTGGGCAAATTCAAATATCCGGTTCGCACAGTGACAAACGTTCCTAGGGACAAATTCCCCTATGACGAATATTCCGCTGTGACGAACGGGCCTATTACCAGTTGGCCTATGACGAATGCGCACATGACAAACGGGCCTACACCCGGGTCATTCATAGTCATGACATTATACTCTTAAAAAAAGATCGGATTTCTTTCGGTGTGGATGTTAAAAATATATATATTTCGATCATTCAGATAATTAAGTATGTTGAGAAGTATGTACGATAACATCTGCTCACCGTAGCTTGTACTGCAATTAGGCACTTTCCAGTTTTCTAAGTGCTGAGTGGGGTCACTGCATGCCTACCGCCCAGCGTCCCATGAGTTCGATAAGGGGCCCGTAGACGGCTTGGGCTGCCCCAGTCCCGAGCACAAAGTCCAGGTGCACGAAGCCCGGCTCCGGCACCACGTAGTCGAACACGACGTTCGGGAGGCTCTTTCGGAGCGTGCCCACGTCCCGGGGGTTGGCGAAGTAGTCGCCTACGCTCGAGAACAGCGCCACGGGGGCCGTGATCCTACCCAGGTCGTACGCCGGACTCGTGGGCTGCCGGGGAAAAAAGATGGATTTCGAAAATGGTCCTGCGAAACATTTCGACCTTTCGCTAGGTTATCCAAGGACCAAGGAGCGTCCGCGAGCGTATAGTTACACGGGCTGCGCGTGATGCCTCCTGCAGCCGTCATGGACACTTTTTCAAAAGTGCGCGCCATTCTCTGTCCGCCATTGTTTGGGTACGTACTTTGAGCCCCTGTTGGACGCGAAAGCTGCGCCACCCTTCGGCGCAGAGTCGGCTCAGCTCGTATTGGGCACGAAAGCTACGTCAGAGGTCGGCGAAAACTCGGATCCAATTGGACGCGCCATTCCCAAGAAATGGCGACCGCTAATGTCGCTCCATAGACTTTTGAAAAAAAAGGTGTACTGTTCTAAAGCGAAATTTTCAAACTAGATAGCTCTTTGCACGCGCGTTCATCAATGCCTTATTGTGACTATCGCCGCGAGCACGGCCGAGCAAGCAGCGCCCGGTCACTGAATTCTAAAGATTCGCGTTTATTCTCACTCGGGCGAAACTTTTATCATTTCGTTAAGGTTTTTTGTTTTCGAAAGTGCCTGTTGATTCTCGCCTTGGACGTTCGATGCTCGAGCCTTCTAGGCCGAAGTTTCGCGATGCGGCGCACACTAGATAAGGAGCTGCCCGTGACCTTGTCGAGTCAGTCTCGATCTCGATTCCTGTTACGCAGCCAAATCGCCGCCCGGTTTTTTGCTGTATCGACGCTCGTTCTTTATTTTATTTGGCCCAAGTTTGCCGATTAAATCTTTCTTTTCAGTTCACAAATTCACCGTATCTTCGCCTTACTCCGTGACACTATATACTTCGAACCTTTTATGCGGATAAGGAGAGCGCGTGCAGCGCGTCTAAGTAGGTCTCTTTGAGGCTCGGGTAATGTGGGTGGCAAAACTTTTCTTGTAGAGGCCGGTTCACACATTTGCGTTTGACTGTGAGGGACTGCGTTGGGACCGCTCGTGAACGCATACGACGAGGGGACATACTTGCGCCATCTACCGGCAGCCCATGGAACACCCCCAATGCGCGTACATTTTCCAACCTTTTTTCAGGCATACAAGTTCCTCCACCGTGCGCTCAAAATAATTCTGGAACTACTGCAAGGAAACATTTCGCATGAATAGCGCGTATGTTTGATCTCTAAAATACTTTAAAGATATAAGCAAATCGGAGGTGTTAGCCGGGGTGCCTTGTAGATGGCGCCAGAGTACCAGTGTCTATCCTAGTGTCCTGTCATCGTGAGCAATCACAAGCCATCGCACTGTGCTGAATCAAACACAAACGTTAATGTGTGAACAGGCTTAAATTCTTCACACGCGTCATCATCTTCATAAGGAATTCATACTTTTAGTACGTATTCTTTCGCCGCAGTAATTATCTTCGTCATTATTGTGTCGTTATTTCCATGAGTACATATATAAGCAAAGGTGTGTAATGTGGCACGACGTAACACATATATAAAGCGTGCTCATCTAAACCTCATAAAACTTACATAAATATCACACTCACGAGCAATAAAAATGAAAACTCACAGCTAAGCAAGAAAAAGCCAACCACGTCTAAAAATTAACACAATTCTGAGAAATATTCAAGTTGTCATGCTTCCGATTATTTAGCGACTTTATTCTTCTTTATGGTGATTACATATATTAATTGGGAGTGTAACAAGTTAAAGCACATCTGGACTTAAAATAAACTTAATTTAGGTGATCAAATACAATAATCTCCGACATTTTTAAGTGTTTTGTGCAATCACTCGTGCAAGGTGCGTTCTTAGAGCCTTGCACGCGCAACATTTCGTCCAAGAAGGTTAACAGCTTAAGATGTAGTACAGAAGTTATCCGCCTATTTTCTAAGGTTAAAAGAACATTAAACTTTTCTCAAGCTTTCGGCTGATGATTGCTTGCGAATAGTACCTTCCAGAGCTGCTGAGATCGACCTCACAGCTTAAAAATACAATGAGACAAGCTCCATTATTACAATATTTTTGTGAGGTCTACTGCAATGAGAAGTGCAGAGTCATGTTCTGAAAATAAAGCCCTTTTATCCGGCCTTCATAAACATACTACGCGTCGAAAAAAAGAAACTGAAACTCTGTGAGAATGTGATGCTAGCCTTGGTGATAAAATGCGAAAGTTTGAGCGCGTGATGTTACCCGAATCAAATTAAACAGAAAAAAAATTTTTGAGCCGATATTTACCTAAGTTTAATATCCATTAAACCGAAATTTGAGCTTGTGGGCAACTGTAACAATTATGTGAGTGAAGAAACTTAGCAAGAAAGAAAACAATAGTGTCTCTCTAATTGGCAATTTGTTTTCACTGAAAAAAAATGCTACAGGTCCTCGGCTCAGGGAAACATTTCGGTTGTATATTTTTATTCAAGCAACGTAAGGCGCTCAAATTGACACATTTTATTACCACTGCTAGCGGCAGATCCTCACGAAGTTCGAGCGTTTTGCGATGCGTATAGGTTATTTATGCGGACAGAAAAACTGGTTTCAGTTTCTCAATCTAGCCCTGTGGATCTAAATTTCCGTGGCTACACACTCTAAATAAAAAGAAAAGAGCGATGAAAAGCTAGTGCATCTTTTTGTTTATGGATAAAGTCGTCAGGCAAGCATAAGAAACCATACACATCAGGCACGTAGCCAGGGGGGGGGGGCCCATGGGCCCCCCCCCCTGGCTACGTGCCTGATTCGGGGGGGGGGGGGGCCCATGGGCCCCCCCCCCCCCCCCCCCCGAAATCTTTCATTTTGCTGGGACCTTCTCTCCCCCCTTCCCGTCATACAGCATTTTGTCATGAGCAAATCCCTCCCCCCCCCCCCTCCTCCAAAAAAAAAAAAAAAAAACTAAATCCTGGCTACGTGCCTGATACACATTACAATGACACGTGACTTGACAACAGGGTGTCACGTTACAGTAGAGTGGAAAGTTGTGCTAGTTGGTAGTTATTCATCTTGGTTTTAAAAGCGCACAAAAGACGAGGACAGAGGTAAGAAACACAAACGACGGACGACTTGTCTGATTGTATTTTGAGCGAGAGAGCGCTCGTCCGTCGTTTGTGTTTCTTACTCTGTCCTCGTCTTTTGTGTGCTTTTAAAACCAAGATGTCACGTTACATTACGCTGTCAAGTCAGGTTGAGGACTTTAAGTAAACACCGCCTTCTGAATTACGTCTTACGTCTGCCACATTTAGCAGGACGGGCCGCTAGACCTCGCGCGTATGTGACGGGTTTTCGTGACGGTGTTTTGAGGCGTCAGGTCAAGCTTACCTCGGAGATCTTACCCTTCAAACGTTAAAGGCATTTTGAGCGCCAGTCTCAAATTTCTTATATTTTATCTCGAACTTTGGCCAAAGTATTCTAATTAAGGCTGTAAAGTCCTACTGATCTCGGCAATCAAGGCGCTCTTGGGCCACTCATTTCTTATCTGATTGTAGAAACGTTTTTGAAAGAGTGGTTTCATTTGAAAGGAAACATTATTTTTTTTTTTCCTCTGGTATAAACTTTTGTGTGTGTGAGGATATTTACAGTCACCAAAAGGGAGGGCCAAGCCGCGCTTGGTCCGCGAGTTCTCATTTTGTGAAAGGGTCATTAAAATAACATAATTCTGATTATGTTCTCTTATTAAGAACATATCAAAATAGAACCACCAAAAATAACTTTTTTTTTTAGTACTCCGTCTTGTTCAGCTCCTCAAGTATTGCTCAAATATATGTAAATTTCAGCACGGATATCTTTTCGGAACTGGAGTGTCATCGTCCGAATCTCGGACGCTTGTTGGTGCTGCTTAGAGACCTCCCAATTTTTGTTTTATTTGCGCTATTATCAGTAAAGCCTTCCTAGAATAAACTTGAAGCCTGGGCGAGTTGGTATGACATACTTAAAAGGTTAAAACAGCGCGAGAAACGACGGACAGGGTAAAGAAGGACACGGACAGAGCGCAGCGCTCTGTCCGTGTCCTTCTTTATCCTGTCCGTCGTTTTTTGCGCTGTTTTAACCTTTTAATTACTTCCTAGAATAAGCTGAAACTCGTTTTCTTTGTCACGGTGAAGTATGCATAGCCACAGATGACGTTTTGCTTCTTACGTGCCGTCTGTGCGCCACGAAAGTTGTTTTAAGTCAACAGCCGGCGGCGCTTTTTGATCGGAAAGGTTGGATTGGGTATTGTGTAAAAGAGAAAAAAGAATTCTTAATATTTCTTTTTTTACTGAGACAAAAAATTGAACAGCTCATTGCCACACTTTATATGTATATTTATTTCGAAAATATAACGTCGATCACCATTGCAGGTAGGAAAGTGAAACAAGCCTGGCCACGATCCTAACACAGGTAAAAAAGTGGCGAATAAAACGACTGGTATTACTCTTTCAAATTTAGGGGTTTCTAATCACACATTGATTCTGTAAGAACAAAACCTGTAAGAGTCACTTGCCAAAAGACAAAGAATTGAGAAGATGGCCTGCTTTTCGGGAACATTCACACGTTGTAGCGAAATTCCGTGCAGCATAAGTAACATGGTTATTGCAAAAAAAAAAAAAAAGTCTGGTATCTATTTAATGTCATCTTGAAAACGCAGGGCGTTGGTTATTATGTTTATTGCTTCCCAATTGGAACTTTGGCTCCGCCAATACCGTAATCCCACTGGCTCTGGAATTATAATGAGCTGCTCGGACCACGCTCTGCGTTACTTAAGCTCTCATTGAGTAGAACAAAATAGATGCTCGCCTGGCCATAACGGGCGATGTTGCCTCCAGTTCCATGGTCGTATTTCACGAAGTTTCTGGCTCGGATAATCTAAAGGAAAAATAAAACACAAACGCACGAGTTTATTTTTATTTTTTTTTGTTATTGGTCAAGTGGTTCTTATATATGTGTATGTTTTCTTCTGCGCAGATAATGGACTCCGCACACTAAATTGCGACCAGAAGAATTGAAGTTATGGTTGACTTTATCGCTTCCTGCGCGAGGCTAACCTCGGTATAATGACTATTTTAAGGCATCTATGACAGTGAACGAAGTTTTTGAGTTTCTGATCCATGAGCAGCCCGTGCAAACCGAAATTCGAGCCAACCAGAGGCTGCTCCGGGCGACATCAAGTGCACCACAAAATGGCTCACCTGTGCGAACTGCTCCACGTTTCTTTTTGACGCTCCGGACGGGATGTGGCTCGAGTAGACGGGAAGCCTCGACTAAGGAGAAAAAGTTGGGCGTTCAAACAAAGGAGCCTCATGAAAGGCATCACGGTGAGCAAGTGCGTCTACTTCTTGCGCAGTGGATACACTGACGTCACAGCACCGAGGTCTAATTGGGAGGATATTGGGTAGGCACAATTAAAGGGTGGCTGCCATTGTCTCAACTTCTCCCATCCCTAAAATCGGAGCCACACTCTAAAAAATGCCTGTGCGTCTACTTTCACGCACAACACCTTGGAGATCTAATCACCGCAACTTACGGAAGCAGCTCAGCGAATGACGATGCCGAAACATATCTTTAGACCAAAAAATTCAGTCTGAGTTGTAACATTAAGCAATGCAAAACGTCACGCTTGCATTGCTTAATGTCACAACTCAGACTGCTTTTTTGGTCTAAAGATATGTTTCGGCATCGTCATTCGCTGAGCTGCCTCCGTAAGTTGCGCTGATTGGCTCTCCGAGTGTTGTGCGTGAAAGCAAACGCACAGACTTTTTTAGAGTGCAACAACATCATCGTCTGCTCCTGGAGCAAAAGTAGCAGTGGCGTCAGGGTCTAGCCAAAGCCAATAGAGAAAGCGTTGGGCCATCTATGGTCCTCAGTAACCTCTTGCTGCCTTTTGGCTCCTCCCACAGGAGTGACGTCGCACCTAGGAACCGCCCAGCAACGACGGACGCCGTGCAAACCAACGTTAATGTGCGAACGATGACGCCTGTCCGCCATTACCGATTCCACGCACTATGCGTGCACATGCAGGGCCACACGTTATTCTGTATATAGACCTATAGTTTTCCGGGTTTTTCAACCGCTGGATGCTCTAACCACAATCGTCAAAGCTTTCGTTTTTTCACAATCCCCCCCCCCCCCCCAAAAAAAAAAAGAAAAATTAACTACACCATATATAGTTAGGGAAAATCAAATGGCCGTCCACGCTAAGCTCCCGACTTTGAGAGGTAAGAACGCTTGTTTTGACTTGAATATATGTTTTTTTTTATGAAATATAGCTGTCGTCACTGTTGTAACCGTGGGTGTACGGGTATCTAAATAATGATCAATAGCTTCGATCTTGGGACCCACTCTCTTGAACTAGCTGCGTGCTCACGAAGTTATGATGCTGATCCTGCCGAATTAAAGGCCATAATTCGGCTATTCGCAGCGGGAGACAGGGGTGTCCCCTGCTATGCGGTGTGCCGTTTATTTTCTCTGCTTTTCTTTCCAAACAATGAAAGAATGAAGGGGGAAACTTTGTTATTTTACGTATGAAAAAGCCAGATTCTTCTTTCCTTTTTTTTTATTTTTCGTTGACTGGTATGTACCGACACAATGATAAATGCTGGGATCTCAGCACGGTTAGGGACGGCCGTTCATTTGAATTTAAATTTATAATTTCAAAGCGAGCTTGCTTACTGTTCGCTGATAGCGTCTAAGGCTGAATCGCTCAAAGTTTATTTTCTAGTCTTCTGTCTTCCTCGAAGATGTTCAAATAACAAGATCGCTGTCTCATTGGTGAAAGAGCTCGGCTGAGACTCGGGTCCCCTTCAGCAATACCTCTTCAAGCGAGCCATCCCATTTCACAGCCTGACGTAGGATGGAGGAACTACCAGTAAGAAGAAACAAAGTTACGTAAAGCTAATATTTCGGACGAACCGATTTATCTCATATTACATTCTCACGGACAATCGTTTCTTTAGAAAACACGGGTGCTCTTCAGAAGATCTCGTGTAACGGTAACGTTCTGTAATGTATCAGCTCTCACCGACCCGAAAATTATGCCTAAAGCTCGTCAGCCCCGAACTAGAAGTTGCCAAGTGCCCCGCCGGAAAACAAGAAAAATTATCTAGGACTTAAGATGTCTAAAGTTGCACGACGCACCTAACGTACTCGATGCGTATGAAGGGCCGGGCGTTTGGGGGGAGAATAGACAAGTAGATGGGGAACTAACTTACTGTAATCCCTGAATAAACACCAAAGAGCGTAAATACTCGAAGCGGCTCACTGAAAAAAATAGTAATAAAATGGTCGTAGGTTAAAGGAAACCGAGAGTCCAGCATACAAGTATTGCGCCCCACCGCCGTTTGTGCTCAAAGATGGCGAACCGGGGCGTGGCAACGGCGTTCCTCTGAGGTGTCAGTGAAGTAATTAACGAGCTGCCAAACAGGCCACGCCCGTTCATAAAACTCTTCCCCTATCTGGGTCAGGCGTTGGGCCACCGAACGCCGGCGTCGTCTTGTAGTCCTAGCAATTGCTGTTTGTTTTTTTTCTCCTTTTTTACCACATTGGGACAATGTTTGTTTTACTAACGGAGGCAGCCACGCAGAAAGGGGAAAGCAAATAACTTGAAGGATAGCTCAAGCACGCGCAAAAACTAACGGGAAGAAAACGACCAAGATGTCGTCTTCTCTCCCGCCATGCACCAATGAGCAAACAGATGCGTGACGGAACTTTATCGCACACCTGATCACACCCTCCGACCACGCCACCTCCCTAAGGTGCGCTCTCCCTTCCATGCGCGAAGGGACGCGTTACTGAGCAACTTAGTGACTGTAGGCGGGCAGAAACTGAAAGACAGAAGGAGAGGCGCGTGAGGGCGTCAGAATGCCGAGCTCCGGTTGGAAGGAAAGCTAGCTGTATTCGTCTGCACTGCGTTCGTCGAACGTGCTAACGCCGGACGCCGGCCTTTCGCGTTCTAACGCCTCATTATATACCAACGTCGAGCGTAGCAAACTCGGCGAATAGCACATCGTACACAGATACTGATGTTATTTCCTCTCCCCTTTCTGCGTGGCTGCCTCCGTTACTAAAACAAACATTGTCCTAAAGCGGTAAAAAAAAAGGGGGGAACAGCAATTGCTAGGAGTACTAGACGACGCCGGCGTTCGGTGCCCGAACGCCTGACCCAGCACCATAGATAGGGGAAGAGTTTTATGAACGGGCGTGGCCTGTTTGACAGCTCGTTAATTACTTCACTGGCACCTCGAGGAACGCCGTTGCTACGCCCCAGTTCGCAATCTTTGAGCACAAACGGCGGTGGGGCGCAATACTTGTGTGCTGGACTCCCGGTTTCGTTCAACCTACGTCCGTTTCTTTTTTTTTTTTTTTTTTTTTTTGAGTCGTTTGGCGCACAACTTACACAGATACTCAATGGCCGCAGATATCGAGTCCCCAATCGCCGGCGAACGAGACGCGCGCGTTCCGCGCTACGCTGCGTTCGCTGCAAAGTTGAGAACGCCGGCGTCTGGCTTTTGCGCGTTCGACGAGCGCAGTGGAGATGAATGCAGCTATAGACCATTCCATTTAGCGCTCTCTGGGCGGCACCATTTTGTTCGACAGCAGCGCCCTCTCCATATATTCGGGAAATTCAACGGGTTCGGCGGGGTAAAACGAGAGAGAGGGCACGCGCCTGACTCCGCTAGCAGACGACAAACCGGGAGGTAGCCATTCTCCATCTTTGGGTTGTACCGGCGGGCTGTACGGAACATCGAACTCTCGCTCGTGGTTGCCGTTGTGAAGTGGTTCGTGTTCTTAGAATAGTTATGGCTACTCCAAAATCTGCCTATAGCTCTCTGTTGTTCTATTTCGGTAAATGGCCAACTAGCATATCTTTTTTCCGTTACTTAAATAGTAGTTGAGTCAGCCGGCAGTGCTACCCTCAACTACTGTGTGTATTGCGGCAAAAGAACATGTTTTTATTTATTATTTCAGACTTCCAATCATGGTCGCTAAAAGCCTACACCAGTACGAACTTTGTATAGTAAAAAAGGTACAGCAACCGGATTTATTTTTGACCGGATGAGAACGGCCAATCTGACACAGTTTTCTCTATTTTTTTTTTTATTTGCACGCAGATGACAGCGCAATTGGACCCTGTTAGTCCTTTTATCTAGCATAGTATTACACGATAACTGGCATACTAAAACCTGCGCACCTGCGCTTGAAATTTCCAAATGACGAGATTTTAAATCGAGTTTGCAAGCCAGTCTGATGGTAGGTACAGCCCACTCGGCGGAGCGGACGACATAAGGGGAGAGAGGGAGAGGGCATTTTTTTTCTCTATTACCCTCTCTGCTATGACCCTAATGGAACGGTCTATAGACCTGTTCTGTGTACTCTCGTCCCCAGCCACCTAATAGGCGTATCCGGTATGGGCGACGAAAAAATAATCCAACGTTTCAACCTGCAAATAGTAAAAAAATAAAGGGGAGGCAAAACGAGAAAGTGTGACGGTTACGCTTATATCCTAAATGCCTTCTAATGGAGTGGCAAAGGCAAAACAATGTTTTCGCCCATACTGGAAGTGACGTCAATTCAAGATGGCGGCGCCCTTGTGAAAAGGGTCTATACCTTTGCGCCTACCCACTAATCATTCCAAGCAAAGCTCGGCCTGGTGATGCCCTCTCCTTCAGCTTCTGCCCGCATACTGCAACGCGTGGTTCGGACGCCCTTATCGGCGCGGTACGTGCTTGTTTCTGTGACCACGCAGTGGCCACGCCTCATATGCAAACGCGGACTCGTTTTCACCTCAAGAACCACAGCGAAAAAAAAAAATGTCGGTTCTTTGCGAAGCATTATTAATTTCTCTCTTAATGTCGAGAAATATGATATATATGTAGAGGCGATTTAGATTCTATATAGGTTATCTAATCAAAACGTATAGAATTTCAAACGCCCCCCCCCCCCCCCCAAAAAAAAAAAAAAAGCATATCTTCTTTCTCTTACAACTAAAGGCCGGTTCAGACGCTTGCGTTTGAGTGCGTTTGACTGCGTTGCGTCGAGAACCGAAAGCGAGTCACCGACACATCTGTCCTTCTTATGGAGCGTGGAATGCAATTCAAGGGATCATCTTGGCACGCGATATATGCAGCACGGATGTCCTGGTTTCTCGCTGCCGCAACGCAGTCAAACGCAGTCAAACGCAACTGTGTGAATTAGGCTTAAGTCTTGCAAGACTACCTCGCGCGACGTATAAACAATACACAAAACTTTTTTTTCTTGAGGTGAAAACAAGTATAGTCTGTAAACAGCGGGTAGGTTTATACCGGGAGCAACTGCACAAACCTTCTTACATAAAATCTCTTTCTGGGGCAGTTGGTTCACCTATATGAACGGTGATTCAAGGAGAGGCCAGGCTCTTTAAATCGACCGCAAAAAGCGGTTTCTTAACCTATCGCGCAACGATTTTGTGCAGCTTTTTTCACAGATGGTGCATTTTTTTTTTGTAAAATATGCAAAGAACGAGCTTACCTGAGGAAAAAGTAAAAAAATAAAAAGGCTTAACTTTTATGGATACGCAGCGAAGCCACCGCTCCTGAACAATAGGGCGCTTTTTGGCAAGGGAGACGAGATGGCGCAATCGGTCGCAACGCCAACTGCCGCCAACGAAGCTGCATACGGCGCCGAGAGCCGGCGTCATCAGCAGACGATCTTTTTGACTCAAAAGCGGTGCGCGTTCCATAGGCGGTGACAGTTACATAAACGATAACAGGAGCGGTAAGAACAACGAACTCCAAAGCATTCGACATAAGTACCCCGAAAAGAAACGGTCAAACTAGCCCGACAAACTATTGTTTTCATCGATTATGTGTCCATTATGCATAAGCAACTGACATCGAAAAAGCTAGTGCCGCTTTTGAGTCGAAAAGATCGTCTGCTAATAACGTCGGCTCTCGGCGCCGTATGCTGGTTCGTTGGCGGCAGTTGGCATCGCGACCGCTTGCGCCATCTCTTGTCTCCCGTGCAAAACGGTGCCGTATTGTTTGTAGACCGGCGGCCTCGCTGCGTTTCCATAGGAGTCGAGCCTTTTTCTTCTTTTAGAGCGCAGCTCTTAGGCGCCCGTTTCCGGCTTGAGCGGCGTCGGCGTCGCCGTCGGCGTCGCCGTCGCCGTCGGCGTAACCGCGCGGTGCATTATGGGTAAATTTTTCCGAAGGGACCCGAGGACTCCCGAAGGAACCCGAAATCGTCCCGAAGGAACCCGAGGTCCTTCGGGAGGACCTCGGGTCCCTTCGGGAAGACCTCGGGTTTCTTCGGTAGGACCTCGGGAGGACCTTGGGTTCCTTCGGAAGTTGCATGCAACAGGTTGCATGCAACCTGATGACGTCATCGTCATCCGCATCGTCATCGTCATCATCACTGGTGACGTCCAGTGACGTCACTGATGACGTCATTGGCATCGTCATCGTCATCATCACTGATGACGTCATTGGCATCCGCGTCGTCATCGTCATCATCACTGATGACGTCATCAGTGACGTCACTGATGACGTCATCAAATCGTCATTGTCAAGGTCACGTGACCCCCAGGTCAGGTGACCTTGAGGGTCACGTGACCTGGGGGGTCACGTGACCCCTGAGGTCACTTGACCTCTTAAGGTCAGGCGACCCCACTGAGGTCACGTGACCCCCTGGAGTCACGTGAACCCCCTGAGGTCACGTGACCCCCTGAGGTCACGTGGCCGCCTGAGGTCACGTGATTCTCCTTTTGTCACGTGACCCCCCTCCCCCGAGGTCACGTGACCCCCTTGACGTCACCCGGCCTCCCATGAGCGTGACCTCAAGGAGTCACCTATCCCTCAGTACGCTTCCATCCTCCTCCTCAAGATCTGCGCGCCAACCGGCGTTACAAAGAATTGTAAACGGCTTTCATTTTTTTCACTTTTTCCTTGAGTAAGTTCGCCCTTTGCAAATTTTATAGGGAAACAATGCACCACCTGCGGGCAATGCTGCGCAAAATCGTAGCGCGATAGGTTATGAAATCAATCTTTTCGGTTTTATTGAAACAGCCTGGCCGCTGTTTGAGACACCCTGTAGTTTTTGCTTCATTAAAGTTATATCCTACAGCTTCAGAACTTACAGCGTCTGAGAATTATTTAATTATGTCGTCACTACTATAATCTACTCGTAGCGATTTCTTCGCACCGTGGGTGCGAAGCTAATGGCTTCGCACCCACGGTGCGATGGCACGCACGCTAATGGCAGAGTGTAAAACATAACGAGGGAGTTATTATAAAGAAAACAATACATAATTCGAATAAGACAGGAAAGCGTGAAATTAAGTCGCTTTATTTTACGAGGCGTAAAATAAAGCAAATTTGCAACTGCAATTGCACACCTCAGACTCAAAAGAACAAACCCACAACACCCAATAAAAAGGCGCGCTCCCTAAATGCATGCAGAATAAAGCAGCGGATGGTGCGACAATTTCCTGAATTAATGCAAAAGCAAGGTTCGCGCAGACTGCCTCAAGTGATTAATATATGAAGCGTTTCGGTAAAAAACATGTGCAAGTTTTTTTTTCTTTTTTTTACATTTTTAACATAGGGTAGGCAAAGAAGGAAACCTGGAAGTAATGACCCGAAAACACGGTTGTGTAAATGTCAAAATAACGCTTCGAATTAAAAACAATACACTCAAGCCAAAGAAATTTGACAGCAAGAACCATGGAAAGCTGGCAAACTAAATGCCCCAACATCTTTTCGCCCTCTTAGGTTCTTTTGGTTTTTTTCTTGAGGACCACGTTTTCTGATCTTTGCGATCAGTTAATAAAACCGTCTATTCTAACAGCTTTATGATTTGCTCACGTTCAACCCAAATATGTTGTGAGCTATTCACTTATGTCTTCTTTTTATACATGTTTTCGCCGAGAACGATAATAATGAACAAACTTGAGACTCTACTAAAGCGTTTGATGATGTTCATGAAAATCAAATGCACTCGACGGGCGGAAACCTTCATGGACTCTTGAATAAAGATCCCACAGCTCTGTATCCAAACACTGTATCAATGAATCGGTAGGCGCAAACGACTGAACACTTAAATTCGGTTGGCGGCTTGCGCCAACTAAACGGCGCTTATGATATTCCAACCTCAACCTAACATAGAAAACATGCAGGTAAAGCCTTTAATAGTAATATTGCTAAACCTTTTGATCCGTGTCACGAAACTGCCAGCTGGTGGGTGCACCTTCCACCCAACGGATATATTGGCTGGCGAACGCCATTTACTACGTGTCTTCCACAACGGCATGGCACTAAACCGCTTTCTTTGTATCCATACTTGGATCGAATATTTTACTAGACCCGTTCATACATTCAGACCCGTTCAGACCCGTTCAGACCTGTTCAGACCCGATTTTCAAACCCGTTCATACATTTGCGTTTGACTAAGAGCAACTGAGACAAGACCAATTTTTAAGGCCCGTCCACACTCTTGCGACCGAGTACGACCGAGAGAGACCAGACCGGTTTTTAAGCCTCTTGCGATCTCTTAGGACCAGCTCCGCTGCCGCGCATCCGGTCTTAAGAAGTCGCAAAAGGCTTAAAAACCGGTCTGGTCTTTCTCGGTCGTACTCGGTCGCAAGAGTGTGAACGGCGCTTGAGGCCTCTTATGACGGCTTGCGACAACCTCCACAGCAGCGCATCCGGTTGTAAGCCGTCGCAAGAGGCTTGACGCAGGACTTGTCTCAGACGGTTGTTGTCGATCGCAAGTGTGTGAGCGGGCCTTTACTCCGCGAAAATTCAGTGGCCTTTGGGTCGACAGCTCTAACATAGTTGAAATGACTGTACGCGCGTACATTCGGGGTTTTAAAGGAGTGGCTGCCACCTGGTACCGGACATTTCATCGAACGCCGTTTCGTCGATCGCCGTTTCATCGAAGCCGTTTCATCGAAGCCGTTTCATCGAATGCCGTTTCATCGAACGCCGTTTCATCCAACACCGTTTCATCGAAGCCGTTTCCTCGAACGCCGTTTTATCGAACGCCGTCTTATCGAACGCCAGGGTGGCATTCCCGCTTCCTGAAGCTGGTCGGAGGTGCCCATCCCGTGTTCTTGAAGTTTTTGACTTGCATCGCCGCAGAACATCAACTGACGGAAGACAAGCTGGAGGCGATGCTGAGTTCCCAAGAGCCTCCTCGCCAGAAGAAGGCCATAGCGGCAAGAAACGAGAAGGTCCGCCTTTTTTATGAGAACCGACGGGCCAAGGCTTTGGGGGACTTTTTGAGAGCAATTGCTCATCATTTGAAACGGTGAATGGCTGTCGCACGAACACATGAATCCCCGAAAGTTTTCAAATACAATTTGAAGTGACGTACTTACTTTTGACTGCATTGAGTCGTAAAACAAAAAAAAATGTTTCATTGTAGTTTCATAAATAGCACCTCAGCTTTAGCTACTGCAAGCTTCGGGCAGTAAAAAAGTATCAATAGAAAGACATGAGAGGCTAGGAGGTTCACATGGCTAAAGTTGTCGCGCCTGCCCGAAACCTAAGTCGCCTTCTGGCCTCCATGAGTTGGAGTGCGCTCTTACCGGGAGTGCGACGTTTTATTTATTTGTAACAATACCCTCAAGGCCCATCGGGTAATACAGAGGGGATGAACAGATAAGCACACTATGCAAAAAAAAAAAAAATCGGTACAAATATCCTCATGGGTTACTTGCATCAAAATAAATTGTAGCAGCTACAAGTTTGGTCATTAAAAAACCAGACGATGAAATGGGTGAATGACACGAAAATGCACTCGATCCGTGCATAAAAGAGTATCTTTCACAGTTTTTATATAAAAGGCATTTGATGAAACGGCGTTAGATGGAACGGCATTCGATGAAACGTCCATTTTTTCGATGAAACGGCGTTCGACGAAACGGCGTTCGATGAAATGTCCGGGAACCGCTGCCACCATCTATCGTCGTGGAAACCCGCCCAAGCAAACGAGACAGCCGTCTCTTTTGTCTTGGCGAATTCGGTATCTCTGTGCGTCACAGGCAGCCCTCTCCCTCGGCATAGCACGAAAATGCGAAAGCGTACGTGGACAGCACGACGTGCCTGCTTTCTCTCGGACGCGGGCTGTTTCTGGACTTATTGGAATGAGCGTAATAAGATGTCTCTTCGCAGTCAAGTACTACCTGGTATCAAGTTTTGACCGGTGTGCGTACCTCGTTGAGCTGGTTGAGGTTGACGCCAAACAGGAAGAAAGTTGGAAGCGAGCACATGTAGCGTAGGGGTGTCTCGCACAGATTGTAGAACAGCCGCTTCGTGGTCTCTGATCTCACTAGGAGGCGTCCTCGGTTGAAGGTGATGGCCGCTTCCTGCGCTAGCAATAGGGAGTTGTAGTAGACCGTTTTTCTCCTCCGCTACGGTATCCCCGAAGAAAACGCCGCAGCTGCACATGCGCGCCGCCAGCCTTATCTGCATAGTTTAAGGTCTTGTGGCGGATTACGGAGCGCTATCCGGGTGCTTAGCGGGCTGCGGAAACGGTCTATTACAATTGCCCAATGTTTCAGAACTCACGAGCTCTGGCAGCATCGACCTCGTGACGCTGAAGACGGTAAGAGAAAGAGAGAGGGTAGCGCAACTTGCCCCCGAGAATAGTCAGACAAGCGTCATGACGCCATAACAGTGAAAGGGAGCGCAGACACAGCCTGGACAAGAGTGCCGCCTCAGCATTAGGCTGAGCGTGTCCAGTCAGTGTGTCGAAGGACGTCTGACGTCGGTCTCCAGTCGAATTGCTTAGTTTGCGCCATTCACTCTGATTATTTTAGATGGCGTTGTGGTAAGTCGCCAGGCTGAAGCTTATAGACCCTTTTCATGGCAAACGCCGCCAGGCGATGCTCTAATGTTTGACGTCCCAGAGAACTTCCGGTTCATAAAAATAATGAACAAAGCCCACCTTAACAACGCGGCCTGAAATGTTCAAAAACGTATAACCACAAATTCTCCACGTGGAAGCTAATAGAACCAAGAGGCGCGGAATCTGTTAAAATGTTTCGCGCCGAAGGCCCTCGTTAAATCTCCAATTGTCTCGTCCGCGTAGCATTTTAGCTTTTTAGCACTGGTGGCATAAGCAAGCTCGACAGGCTTGCAAAGACGGAGCGACCGGAAGTCGCCTGGGACGCAAGCGGCAGTTCATGTTTGTAAACAGCAAAAGGTCTACACGACCGAGGGCCAGTACAGGTCACAGATTGAACACTGCGTCAGTCAACCTTCTTCTGGGAGACTGACTGAACGCGAGTTCCACCCGAACAATGATTTAGCACTCCTGTCCAATCTGTGCCCAGGGCTAGCCCTCAGCGGGTGGTCTATAAAGTTCAACCCTACGGCTTTCTGTCTAGGGGATGTTGGGAGGGCCCTCCCGCTCGCATTGCTTTCGCTGCCTCCGTCGTCTGCTACAGCAGGTTCAATGCCGAGCGCAAGTTCGTCTGCTTCTCGCACAGGGCTTGCGATGATGTCAGAACGACGAACTCTTATTGGCTGATTGAAAAAAAAGTGAAAGCCGCTTACAACTCCCTGTAACGCCGAATTGGAGCGCAGCTCTTGAGGAGGAGGAGGGAAGGGCGCTGGGGGGGTGGGTTAGACTAACCAGGAGGGGGGGGGGTCACGTGACCTTGGGGGTCACGTGACCCCCATTGCCGATGATGTCATCACTGACGTCACTGATGATGTCATCAGTGACGATGACGATGCGGGTACCGATGACGTCATCAGTGACGTCGCTGACGACGTCATCAGTGATGATGACGATGACGATGCGGATGCCGATGACGACATCAGTGACGTCACTGATGACGTCATCAGTGATGATGGCGATGACGATGCGGATGTCGGTAACGTCACCGGCATCCACATCGTCATCGTCATCATCACTGATGACGTCACCGGCATCCACATCGTCATCGTCATCATCACTGATGACGTCACCGGCATCCACATCGTCATCGTCATCATCACTGATGACGTCACCGGCATCCGCATCGTCATCGTCATCATCACTGATGACGTCATCATTACTGATGACGTCACCGGCATCCACATCGTCATCGTCATCATCACTGATGACGTCACCGGCATCCACATCGTCATCGTCATCGTCAACATCAGTGATGATGACGATGACGATGCGGATGCCGATGTGGATGCCGGTGACGTCATCAGTGATGATGACGATGACGATGTGGATGCCGGTGACGTCATCAGTGTCGATGACGTCATCGGGGGGTCACGCGACATCGCCGGGGGTCACGTGACCTCGGGGGGTCACGTGACCTCGAGGAGGGGGTCACGTGACCTCAGGGGAGTCACGTGACCTCGAGGAGGGAGTCACGTGACCTCAGGGGAGTCACGTGACTTCGGGGGGTCACGTGACCTCGGGGGGGGGTCACGTGACCTCGGGGGGGGGGGGCACGTGCCCCCCCACGAAGTCACGTGACCCCGGTGGGGGGCTCGCGCGGTGCATTATGAGACATTTCCCATGATGCACCGCGCGGTTACGCCGACGGCGACGGCGACGGCGACGCCGACGCCGCTCAAGCCGGAAACGGGCCCCTAAGAGCTGCGCTCTAAAAATAGTGGGTAGACCTCCAGGCATCGACCTCTGAGGTCGATGCCCCCTATCATCATTCATGATCATTTACTAAACCTTGAAGGCCCATACGGGCATTACACAAGGGGGGGGGGGTATTCTGCTGAAGAAACATTATATAAGGGAACAAACGAAAAGTGGGTTACATGCTGGAGAACATTGTTATATAAAGCTGCAAAAACAGGAAAAGAAACCTTCGAAACATTTTTAAGGAAAAACAGCTGGGTCAACAGAAAAATACACAAATAAAACATTTCTATAACCCGGTTTGGGTCGATGCCTGGGGGTCTACACACTATCTTTTGAATCAAAGCCAACCAGAGCTCGGCGACGTTCTGACGTCCACACAACTCCTGCACAAGAAACAGACGGCTTGCTTTCCGCATATAAGCTGATTCGCAAAAGCAAATCAATTAAACACTACAAATATCGATGTCCTTACGTTGTTCAGTATTTACATATTTTACCTTTGTCCTTTACGACAAAATCCGCCGTTTCTTTTCTTGTGACCTTAATGCACACCTTGTATACAGGTTCTTTGTTAAGGTCAAATTCGCTGTTCGATCAATGCTCCTGGCCCAAACGCGTCTCTGACGTCACGTCGCAGCGGCGGCGCTGCAGACGGCCGAAGGCTCGCCCAGACGCCGCACCTCCCGCAAATCTGGTTTCTGCTCACGCGCACTGCGCGCTTGGTGTGGGCAAATGGCTGTCGGTAAATAGAGAGCAGGTGCATACGGCCTTACCGTCAGAACGGGAGACACAGGAACCAGGAAGCGAATCGGGCTCCTGATGAAGCTCATGTTGGCCACGGGCGCCAGAGCCATAAGAAGCCTTATCTGCAAAACGCACGCATTGCACACTTCGCCCGCTAGTTTCCTGTACCGAAAAAGGGATGGCATATAAACGTCCAGCCCTAAACAGATCTTGCCGCAATCTTTGCCATACAGTCCCACATTCCACCAACGTTTTCACGTTTCTGGGGCCCACAGCCCCGCGGCGCCACCAGTATTATGAACGAATCTGGTGGCACACCGGGGTTAGTTCAAGTGTGCCTTGATTTCAGAGTGTTTCTAACTGCTCAATTGGGGTCACGTGGTTTATGGAACGCGTTTTCGATACGAGATGCGAGGAGGCAATGGACGTTTGTCGTCCGAAATTGTCTCTGACTTTCTGCCCGCTTTCTGCCTCGCCACGCGACAACGCAACAAGTGTGATCTTGTGACCAGTATGCGCCGTAGTTGTCCGCCATTAAATTGCAAACGCTCTCCATAATATGAGATGCACCCTCTCTTTAATCTAGGCTTTCTAGTTCGTTGCACGGCAGCTAGAGACATCTCCCGACATTTCTTTTCACTATTCAGGTGGTTGCTATAATGACCGCAGTGCGGCGCAGCTTGTATCATAAAAATTTAGTGCCGGAGGCCTATAGCTGATTTCTCACACACAATTGCCTCTCTTTTACACAAAATGCTTTAGGGCTAGGATCTTATAAAATAAAGCCTCCCCCCCCCCTTTTTTTTTTAAGTGTAAAAAAAATATTTAATATAAACATGTAACGCAAAGGTGTAGCACTCAAAGTTTAAGGAGCTCCCCGTTACATCTAGCGGAGAAACGTGAATTGATGTACAGTTATAGAATAATTTATATTATTCAATAATTTTGTCGACTACGCGCTTTTAGTTTTGCGGCACCAGTAAACTTAGCTGAATTTATTCTGACCTTACACAAATGCCTGGAACGCGTCACCACTGGTGTGTCTACCGCGTCATCATTTGTGTTACTTCGATTTCCTCCCGGTGACGTCATACAAGCAGTTTTACGTAGTAACGCGTTACTAGTAACGCGTTACCGTAATTTTGTTACTTCTTTGGTAACTTGTAACTGTAACGAGTTACTTTTTTTAAATATAACTTGTAACTGTAGTTCTATTACTTTTTCTGAGGTAACGATGAAAGTAACGACGTTACTTTTGTAGTTACTTTCCAGCTTTTTTATGAATAATAGATCACTGAACGAGTACAATTTAGTATTCCTTGCACTTTTCAAATCGTCTATTCCGACATTTCGAGTGTCAACTTGGCCTTGCACAAACTTGTGAATACGTTCTTTCTCAAGGGTGACAACGCGAATATAGCCACGTGTAGATTTCATGAAAAAAGATCGTTATCTTTACGTACGCGCTTGTACTTTGTGACTGAACACCTAAATCTTAGTGTCTTGAAGCACTATTTATGTTGTGGTTTTTTTTTTTTTTCTGCTAAAACGCTTTTTAATCGGGTGAATCAACCGTGAAACAACAATACACGCGGAGGGCACTGCGCATGTCCCGTATTTTGATTTGCGCCAATACTCTGGCGTGGAAACTTTCAAACACTAACTTCAAGAAGCAACTAACTGCTGCTAAGTTACAATATGAAGTAAAAAACGCACTTTTTAATTTTATGCAATAAAACTTGGTGAGGGGCGTTTTCTAGTTTTTCCTCATTTTTTTGTTATAGAAAAGTAACTGAAAAGTAACGTCGTTACTTTTTAAAGGTAGCTGTAACTGTAACGAGTTCCTCTTTTGTTGCGGTAACTGTAACGGTATCTTCGCTACTTTTTTCTTAAAGTGACTGTAACTGTAACGAATTACTTTTTAAAAGTAACTTAACCAAGACTGCATGCAAGATACAAGTGCCGCGTAATTTCCTGTCGCGATCTTGGCGTTGGTACAATGGCGGCGGCGGAAACGGTCGGCGCATGTTCTGCAGCAGCTCCTTCGGCAGCCAGGCGGTCGCAGGACGTCGACGGATGTAAAGGATGACGCGTTGATGCGCCGCGAGGGCAGCGACCCTATCGTCCGCTCGCCTTTTTTGCCAAAACTTCTACGACCATCCGCCAGGGTCGCGACATCCGGCAGCACGACACACCGCCTCGTGTAAGGTAATTTGTTGTGCCTTGGGGACCACTTTCGACGCACGAGTAAACACACCAGTCAAAGAAGCGTTCCAGGTGCCGTAGCATGTACCCGAATTTAAACTCTTCAAAATAAATGCGCAGCAAAGTTCAAAACAACCCGCCCATTCTGTCTCTAACCGTGGAATTAAGAAACCTATAATTTAAAAAAAAAAAAGTGTACTATTTCGTGTTTTGATGAAGCGATTAGCATATATTCGCATTTTCATCGCGCAATTCGCAAGAAACATGCTGAATGGCAGTAACTAGTTTCAACCTGTAAAAATATTTTGTAAAAGAGGGGAGCGCATGAAGGCATTCGTAGCTCGAGTTTCATAAAAATGCAAATGAGAAGGAGACTAGGCCTACAGAAAAACTATCACCTCATACATGCGAAAGACTTGATAAAAAAAAAATCTTTAAAAAATACACTTTTTTGTTGATGTTTTTTTTATGCGCAGTGTTCAACGTTGTCAGAGCTGGGAAAAATCTGTTCATTGATGGGAAACGTATGCTGTAGAAATGTTTAAAGCGTTGGCCGACGCTCGGGCGTGCCGTGAGGCCTGACCTTGTGGTTGTAGGCGGGCCTGTCGGCCAGCATGACCCAAGCGGCCGTGTTGCCCTGCGAGAAGCCTACGAAGAAGAGGGAGCTCTTGCCCGTGGCAGCCAGGACGAAGTCCACCAGGGCAGGGAAGTCGTACAGGCCCACCTCGTCGAGGCTGGGGAAATGGAATTGGTATACAAGCGCCGACTTTATCGACCATTCGCTCCACCTGAATGCTTCGTTGTGCTGACAAAAATAAAAAAAAAGGTTTTTTTATTGAAACATTAACATTAATGACTGTTTCATGTTTTCAACACTGTGAATATAATGCAAACTGGTTTGAAAGTAATGTTTATATCGTTGTTTTTTTTTAACTAAGTTTTTATTTATTTATTTCGTTTGTTTTTTGGTTTGAAAGTGTTTTTCTTTTGTTTCGTCAATAGACTTGCAGCGACAAAAATTGTCGTGCGCTTTACTACGCGATGCTGCATTGCGAAGCTTGATATGTATGCGTCCTTTTATTATCCTGCCTGCGACCCTCCAGCTGCGCAGTATGAAATCTGCGCAGTATGAAATCTGCGCAGTATGAAATAATAAAAAAAATACTGTAGTTGTACATGCCTCACTTGACGCAATATCAGCTGTCATTGTGATGACTCTGTTGTTGAACTCGTACCTTCTGCAGCCTACAATTCGTCCGACCAATTTTTTCATCACGTGCAAGCCATGTATTGTTCTGCTGAACGAAACAACCGATTATAGGACAAGGAGAAAAACAAATTGAAAAAATAAATAAAGGTTGGGGGAGATTGGCAGCAACCAACCAGAAGAGAAATCCTAGGAAAGTATGGGAGTTGCAGAAGCAAAAAAGTTGAGCCTCTTCCCTCACCTTCGCGAGTGCGAGTACCCACCTGAGTTATCCGAGCGGGTAGGTATTGCACTACGTGAGACTGTTTGCGCGAACACGACATGGGCACGTGTTCACAGTTTGTTTCGAAGTGAAATTGGTAAGCGCGAAATTGTAACGATTACGTTTATGTTCCAAATGAGCACTTAGCATCACACTAGTAGTTTTACTGCCAGACTTTTGATTCTAAAAGAAAGATAGCAAAATACAATAATTGCTGGCTCACGCTTACAATGCCGCACACTGTACGCTCCTATTTTAATGCAAAAAAGTGATACATGTGAGGAAGGTGGAAAGTCTCCCCAGCAACAAAATCCACGAATTAGCAATGGAGAGCAGAATAAACTAGTATCACAGACGATTCAATAACGTTTTTTTTTTTGTATTTATTTACCTTTAAAAAAAGCCACGTAAAAATGGTAATGTCATATATCAGGTTTGTTATTTTTCGCTAGTTCTTGGAAAAAGAGACAAAATGTATGCCGAACACTTTTTTGATGAAACGGTGAAGCCAAATAAACAAAAGCATTCGTGAATAAAATGTAAATTGAGAGAACTGGCGAATATTAACTACCATGAAAATATGTAAAACAGTGAGAAGGTCACCAACAAACAAACTTTCGTGTGTCAAACATCTTCATCAATTAACTTTATAATGTTAGACACCTTGTTCCCTTTGCGGCAGCAAGATGTCTGACGAATTAAAGTTTACTGGTGCAATATATATATATATATATATATATATATATATTGGTTAGAGCCTGTCATTATAGGTGGAGCGATATTTTAAAAAAATAGCAAAAGGCAAGAACACAGGAGCGACATTATGAAAACACCCTCTTTCCACAAGTGCTCAAAACGGCATCAAAGATAATAGTGCAAAGGACACACGGGACACGAATAAGACGGAGCAAGTGCTTCTTTTTCTTCTTTTTTTTGTATCCTCGTCTTCTCTTTGCGCTATTTATGTTTATTATGATTTGCCAACTAGACTGCCTTGATCAACAGTTTAATAGTTCTTCACGAGCCATTGTAGCACCGTTATCGAAGGTACACTGTCCCAACGCCGTAGGTATTAGGGCCATGCAGTGTTTCTTTCAGTGCCCCATTCTACAGGCTTGATCAGGTACTGCAATTCAGCTGCACTAAGGTCAAATTCTCGTAACACAAAAAAATATATATTTAGCAGTCCACGTATTAAATAGTTGCGCCGGTTAACACAGGACACCGGGGCAGAGATGTCAGGCAGCTTAGACTTCCTGAAACCTACTCACTTGTGCCACTTAAAACCCGTAACACACGGGCAACTCGAATGTCATTTACAACGAATGACATTTGAACGATCGGCCAATCAGCGCGCGACACTCCGAGCGTGGGGCGTTCCACGCGCAACAGATCGCAAGCCGATTCGTCAATCACACAATGTCATTCGTTGTAAATGGCATTCGAGTTGCCCGTGTGGCACGGGTATAATTCAAAACCGGTTTAATGTATTCGCGTCACAATCTCATATATAAGATACTTTGAGCTGGAAACAAGCCATATAAAATTAAAATGCCATAGCCCTGTATTATCAATAAACACCTGCCCCTCTGAAAATTGGAGCCATCCATGGATCGACATCTGGTGGTTAGCCCACTACAACCCAAAATGAATTACCGAATTACTGCAGATGCGTCTAAATTTTCACGACCTAAAATATTTTTACGACAAAACAGTATGTAGTCATCGATAGGAAAGAGTAGCAGAACAAGTTTCCTGGAGTTTACCTGAAGTTCCAGTAGCGCCCGTCCGTGTTCTCGTACTCCACGTGACGGTTAGCGTACGGGGTGCCCCGGAAGTTTCCCAGCCAGACATCGTAGCCGGAATCCGCCAAGAGGAAGCCTGGGGAAACAAGACACTCAGCACCGCACATATTTTGCATGCATTAATAAAGTAGTGTAGAAAAAAAAGACGTCTAGAAAAAACTTCGGCAGAGACACTTAAGGCTGATTACGTGTAGGAATGTGAAAGCACTCCTACACGCAGCGCATTCGTACAGGCAGCGCGCCACGTCTTCCTTTTTCAGATTGCACTCCGGCGTTGACACCAGGCTCCCCCACTGCGCAGGCGCAGCGCGCGCGCCGGCTCCACGGCTTCCGTGACGATGCATGTGCGTTGCTGTGCTTCTCTTTGTGTTATATTTCTGTGGCGAGTGGAGGAGGGGGGAGAGCGGCGGCCGGGCGAGCCTACGTTTAGAGCGGGGGGGTTGGAGGTTTTCTCTTTTTGGGGCCGTTTGTGTGTCGCGTCCGACGTTGAATCGAGGATCTGACCAAATCGCTGAAAATATCGTAAGATTGTATTTTTTTGCAGAGCACGGGGAGCCGATGGAGGCATTGATTGGCGGCACCGGCCAACCGCCGTGATTGATTCCCAACGTCGTGGATATATGTAAAGGTCAATGTTAAATACTGATTTTTAATATCAAGGTTATTTTTTATAATCTAACAAGGTTCGATACATATTTCGGTGGAACGCCAGGTTACGTCGTATCTGAGTCAATTATTCGTGCACTTCACAAACATTAATAGTGTCATATTACGGAATAACATCATAAAGTTATAGCCGGCAGCGAGACTAGCAATTATATTGTTGTTTCGGCGTCTTCATTGCGTGTGATCAGACATTTTTAAAAGTCTGAGCATTCAGTAGGCGAAGGTAGATGGCTCATGTTTGCATTTTTTGGAGTTGACTGAATACATTTCTGTCATCTTGCGTCAACGTTTTAGGGAAATTCCGTCGAGGGTCCTGGATGTCTTCCAAGGTCCACCACCGCATATTGTTGCGGCTGCTACCTTGGACTCCTCTCGTGGCGGTTCTCAACACGGTTTACTGCAGATAAACCTGGTCAAATGTTTTATTTAAATTTTTTGTTCGTATTGGGGCACTTGAATTAGGGCTCTTGATGTTTTCTATTGTCTTGGCGTGTGTGGTTTTCGTTCATTTCCAAGAGAAAAATTTAGTGCATACTCCGGTAAATTGATTAAAGCACACAAGGCGCTTGCGAGTGTCTTTTGCGGTGTTTTATTTTTCTTCTTTTACTGCATTCACGTTTTTGTGTACTGTTTTTCTGATGTCTAAATATAACATGTATTCAATTTTACTCTGGCAAATAACTTCGGCAAAAATATTTACATATTTGCCGAAGTTCGGCATTCGGCAGTTAGTGCTGGCGGTCATGGGAGTCGGCTGTGGTGCCGAGTAGCTACTCACCTGCTGCCGTTCTTCTACCCCTTTACGTAGATTTGTTACTCACCTAGGTAAATCGGGGTGACAAATATAAACTTGCTTGGTGAATACAAAGTGCTTGCTAATCTACGATTACCTCCTGCTAGTGCCATGTGATAATTTTTGGTCAAAGGTGTAGCTTGTCAACAGTTAAAATGGTCACGTCAGATAAGTATAGTTAATGCTGTTCAACGCTGGCATCAGTGGCCCATCAAATGCTCCAAATACGTCTTAGATAAATCAAATATTTCTTCAAACTTTTCTTTATATTGAGGATGAGAGGTTTCAATTTTATATCAAATGATTCCTACATTTATTTCGTTTCAGGCAGGCTGTACAATCTACCCGGTGGCTGTCAGCTCAAGCCTAATTAATCCTGAGGTGCCCAGCTATGTGGTAGTGGAGGGAGACCTCGAAGCCGCGTCGCCTGCTCGGGCAGTCCTGTTTGCATTCCGCCTCTATTTCATCTTTAGCTTTGAGTACCATCACAAGTTCAGGCGCAGCTTCATTGTATTCGAGTACTTAATTGCTCGGAAACACTCAAATTTGGAGTCACGTGCACCACATTGCTTTCAAACCTAAAAGAATGCAAAAAAGTATTTTCTTTTTAATGCCCTTTTATTCAGGTTTAGAGATGTTTTATGTAGTTTGTTTAATGTGTTTTTTCTTCTTTTTGTTTGTCTTACATAAGGCAGGATGGTTGATTCTGAGAGTTACAGAAAGGAACTGGACCTAATGCCGTGAACCCGAACCGGAACCGAACCGATAAACATTTCGGTTCGACACTCTGGAAGAGATTAAACAGTCGTTGCGGGAGGTGAAGGCCACATTGTTTATTAATTTGAGGTTACTGAACCTGACATAACGTGACGTCAAGTTTACCGTCAAATATAGCAAAGAAATTTACGTCAACATGACCTCTCGGTGTTGTTGTAGTGTCACGTAAACTGACGTAATGCCAGGTCACGTGGTTTGATGCCGCCGTGTCAGCTCGTAGTGTCACGTGCTAGTATGATGGCACGCGACTTTAATGAAAATGCACGGACGGCCGGACAGATGAATTTCTGGGAGGGGGTTCCGTTAAAAAGAATTCCATGCCTTGAAAACTTCAATATAAAAGCAGCCGATGGAGGTGTTTTTTTTGTTTTTGTTTTTTTAGACTAGCTTACAAACGCGAGGTCTATGGCTAAGGTTTCGTGCTTTCCGATAAATTCGAAAATCTCCAAAAAACACCCGCCGGTAAAGTTTCGGTCAATTCGGATTTATCCGATAAACTTCGAAGCTTGATGTGGCAATGCTTTCTCCCTCCCTCCCCCCCCCCCCCCCCCCACACACACACACATTAAGAAAATAAAAAAAAAACACGGTGTTTTACAATAAAGTTTGATTAGCGCACAAGGTCAATTGTCATGGAAGCGTCCACGAGTTAACTTACAAATTTCGCACCATTGACAAAAGGAGTCTTCCGCTTATCTCGTCTAGGTTTATTCAGGTCACGACAAAAGCCACTGTTTTGGTTTGCACTTTGTGTCATATTATTTGTGCCTTACTGTATCAGTGACAACGATGGACCACACAGATTGCATAAAATAGAAAAGAGGGGCAAATAAAACATTAGATCCTTTACCAATCCCCATCGCGCGGCCGCGGGGTAGGTTGGTGGAATAGAATGGGATGAATACGCGCTTCCCAGCGACGACCTCCGGGACTTTATTAATTTTAAGGTATCGAAGTTTATCGAAGCAACGCCTGCGTGCAATTTTTGTCCCGAAACAAATTAGTATTGCCCACTGCAGTGGCACCAATGCCAAATCTAGCTGAATAAATAGTAAATGATACAAGCGCGTTTTACTTTTTGTCTTACATACGTTTACGCAAGGATATGAGTTATTTTCTTCTTCATTTTAAATAGGAAACACTGCAAAATTAACCTCCGAATTTCGAAAAAATGGGAATTAAACAAAGATAAACTCCAGTAAACAATAAACTCCCGAAAGCACTCTCCGAATATGATGCTGGATAAACCCCAAAAGCACGGAATCCTATCATGACGCACCCAGGCTCTGGTTCGGGTGGTTGATGACCCATTCGACAGCCGAAGAGAAGAGTCCGTGAACGAGCAGGACTGGAGGCGGGCTCTTCCAGGACGTCGCGGAAGATCGGCCGTGCGGTATCCGCTGCAGGCTGAGCACGTAACCATCCTGCGTGACCACCTGGTGCTCCTCGGCGGCGTAGCCCTTGCTTCGAATCAACTCGGCCTGCGCACGAGTCGTCGCCAACCACTAGTACCAAGGTAGTTTAAGTGTCCGTACTTTGAAATGTTTACTTATTGGCTCGAACGTTCTCTCGTCTCATTGAAATGCCGTGCCACTGAATCAAACTACAACGAGACCAGAAAAAAAAAAAAACACTTTTATATGCTAAAGGCATTAATCTGTCGTAACACTAGATTGATGATGTGAAATGAACAAAATATTGTTATTAAACTTGTATGTCGGTTCTGGTTGTGCTCACGAACTGCTCCCTAAAGAAATTCCTACATTGACAATATTTTTTATTTATTTATTTATTTGCAGATATCACTACCCTTTCACGGAAGGCATTATAGGACCGGGGGAAAGGTACAATATGAGGGATATCGGTGCCAACAAAGTTATTCACAACTGTACTAACAAGAAACCACAATTCACAGTTCACACAATGCTAACACAACAAAAAGTAGCAACAATAGAAAGACAATGCTCGGTCAGAAGTTATCACCTACCACACTCAAGTGCAATGAAAAACAAAATTCAGAGCACTGAAGAAATGAAAAACATCATTCACACGTAAACACGGTAATTCAAGATTTTTAGACCAGAATATGGGGTTCATTTCTATAATAAAAAGAGCGATACTTTAAATTATTGTGAAGATGATGCTCTTATAATATCAAAAGGTAATTCAATCCACTCGTTTACGGTGTTAAGAAAAATTAAAACGTGAAGTAGTCATTATGACACTTATATTCTGCAAGTGATAAGCTATGGTAGTTTCGTGTGCTTCTCGCAAATTTTAGAGAGACATAGCGTGACTTGTATTCTAAAGCCATCTTTGATCAGTGTGTATAAGAAAGTGAGACTTAATTTTCCTGTGCGTTTGAAGGGGCTGGAAACCTGCTACGCCGTAAGCTGTACTCACGGAATCTACCCTTTTATATTTGTTGTAAATGAATCTAAGGGCTTCCTTTTCTATTCTTTCAAGTTTGTTTATGTTTGATGACGTGTGCGGATCCCAAATAATATCGGCATATTTTAAGGCCACGGTCCCACTGAATGTGGCAGTTTAGGTACTTTTTGGCAGGCCATTACTCATCTAATTTTAAACACTGTTTTGTGGGATTGATGTCATTGGAAAGGCAATGCAGTCCTCTTTCATTTGATATTATGTATGTGTTGGATTTTACTGTTCATGCGCATTTGTAGCGTTGCGAATATGATGGCGCGGACCCTCACTTGCTCCGCTAGTTCATGTTTTATGAACGATCCATTAAAGATAGCACGGTTCCAATATAGCAGTTTTGTTAAGATGATGTCGGAGCAGAATCTAACGATCCACTTTTTTGATATTTGCACTACTTTGTTTTTTTCATCCCTCCAAGTATTGTCCTAAAATTGACATTTTTCAGCACAAATATGTTTTTAATGACAAGCGCTAGGGCAATGAAATTAGCTACAGATGTAGTGCTTATAATTGTTAATATGCAGACAAAAATGTAATGTTGTGTAAAATATTTTTGTTTAGATATTTTAAATCAAACGTAGCACTTTTTTGTGCTTCGAGTCGTGGTAGTTCAAATGCCGCTGAAGAAATAATTAAACTATGATAAAATATTTTATAACATTTAGAGCTACAATGGTTGCCCAAGAGGTGGACGATGGCTTTTTTTCATTTTCAAAGTCATAATGCTCCAGGAGCCCTTCAAACTTACCTGTTTTTGACGCATATCTGTTTTGGACATCACACAGATTTATTGGCATTTAATAACATTTATTGTTTGGAATAGATATACATTGCGATATATTCAATTTTCACAATGATCTTGCTTTGGTTTCTTATTAGGTGTAGAGCTTAGCTAATTTTAAAAACAATTAAAAACTGTTTGGGTGTTTTGTTGCGCTACCTGGCGGATGGCAGACAAACTGCTGATTTCTAGTGTTCAAAAAATTTCCGAGGGCGGCGTTGGCATCTGTATCATCATCAATCTCCGTGTCTTTTTACCTTCACATTTAAAAAATATATTGGAAGATTTACTATCGATAAATGAATGGTTTAAGTATTGGGTCAGGCTAATAAATCTAAGACAAATAATTACACAAGCGTAGCGTGATATAATGCGTTCATTATTCGATATGATTGAAATCAATAAACAATAAAGACGAAGAGGAAAATAATACACCCGAGTTCACTTTATGCCTAAAGTCACTACATGAGCTTTAAAGTATCGACACTCAGTTCCCCAAAATTGGTTTGGGCGCCGCCATTTTGGGTCTTGCTCAGAGCAAACGCAACTGCCGATCATCATGATCCAAAAGTACGACTTCCTCAGCATTAGATTCGGTTCTAGGAAACTGATGCAATATTGAAATGCTCTGTCGCGGGTTGTTTAAACATTTGTGAGAGACGGAAAAGCGTTTCCTGTGATTTTAGATAAAGCTCCATATAACTGGCAACCATGATTTTAAGCCGCAATTTTAAGCCAAGTGTCGTTACTCGGAACCGCAAGCTAATTTACTGGCACAAGCGGGAACAATGAAGAAGAGGCAGGTGTCAAAAGGTAGTGGCTTGTGGAATCCACGGGGCTTACGTCATGGCCCCCCAAGTATTGCAAGCCTCTTGAACAAGAGCATGAATAGTGTCATTAAATAAGCTACGCTTCAGAGTAGCGACACTTGACCTTATTGTGGCTTAAAATCATGGTTGCCAGTTATTTGAAGCTTTATCTGAAATCACAAGAAACGCTTTTCCGTCCTCCACTTTAAACAGTTTTCGACAAAGCAAAGCAACATTACATCAGCTTCCTAACACCGAATCTAATGCTGAGGACGTCGCACTTTTGAATCATGACGATCGGCAGTTGCGCCTGCTCTGCAGAAGCAACAAAATGGCGGCGTTCACAACACTGTCGGGGAAGAGAGTGCCGATACTCTAAGCGCAGCTCATTTATTGGCTCTAGTTCGCGCGAAACTCCTTTTCCCTGACTGAAACTGAAAGTAAATATGAATAATACACCATCATTATAGCTTATTTAGTTACAACAAAATACACATAATGAGAGGAGGAAGCGGGCGGGTAGGAGAAACGCGGGTTTTATGTCTGCCGCCCACCGTGAACGACTGCAACACTCACGACCCGGCAGAACCATTGTCAGTCTGATTCAAGCACTTAAACTCCCGCTTCCCGACTTCCCAGAAAACGACCCTCCTTGGTTAGACTACATCGACCTCGTAGAAGGCAAGTCCATCCCAAAGAACGCGAGCTTGAGACATCCAGATCGTCAGAAATCGCAAGCCAGTAGCCAAAACAAACGAATACAGACCTGGGAAAGCTCGGCGGAGAAGCTAGCCGTCTACACAGACGCGGCTTTCGCGACACTCCCAGACCAACTTGCTACGGTCGCAGTGGCAATACCAGGAAAAGGAATTATATCTTCCAAACAATTACCAAACAGCACCTCCGTCAAGGGTGGCGAACTCGGAGCGATTCAATATGCGATTGAAACAGTCCTCAACAACACAACCATTAGACCAAAAGAGCTCCACGTTTTTACGGACTCGGTAGCCTCGCTCACCGAGTGCAGAAATAGGAACAGCCCCTGCAAGAGAGCAAAATCCATAAAAGAGATGGCCCTCCAACTTTCTCTGCAAGGTACAAAAGTCCAGCTGTCCTGGGCGCCCGCCCACGCAGGCATAGCTGGCAATGAGCAGGCCCACTCTGCAGCTCGCGCGCTAATAGTTACACTCCGCGAGACGCAGAAGCCGCCCTGCCACCTTCACGATCACGGCTACGCATCTTCCTCACCCGAAGATGACGAAGACGACTATGACCCCGACGAAGCTAAACAGCAGATCAAACTTTCGTCCCGTACTGCGCTGAAGGAACACCTTCCACCCATCTCCGACCCACTGCCGCGAGGCTTTGGGCGGAGAACGAGGGTGCTCTTAAATCGCATTAGAACCAATACCGCCTGCACGCCGAACAGAAGAGCAGCGTGGGGAAAGGCGCGCACACCACCGACATGCTGCTACTGCAAGGACCCCCAACATGCGGTCGACCTAGTTCACCTGTTGTGGGGCTGCAAAGGCCTTGAGGCAACAAGGAAGAAGCACTTAGAGGACGGGGTGACATCCATGGAGGACTGGGTCTTTCCCCCAGGCCCTCCAGATAAGCAATATCAAACTCTACGCACGCTTCTGGATTATATCCACGAAGCTGGCATAGAAGTACATATATAATTCCCTTCCCCCATACCGCGAGTCCAGGCCGCGATGACATTGACTTATTCCTCTCCCCCTCCCCCTTAAAGCGGTTCAAATAAACGTTTTATACTACTACTACTATGTGCGACCGTTCTAACCGTCTCAAAAGAAAGAACGCACGAGCTAGCGCTGGTTTAAAAAAAAAAAAAAAAGAAGGCACCAAAAGGAAAAAATTGGGTTCTAGGCTGTTTATACAGCCTAGAACTTGGTCTGCCTCACAGGGGCGACGAGTCTCCCAGCTGTAGATGAGAAATTTAGCCAGTGCGGTACAGCCGCTAGCCTGGGGTCTTTAACGTGCATCACGCAGTAGTGATACACGACCGCACGCCGGTACGATGCTCATCCAGATCGAAACGGGCAGGGGTGGGGCTCGAACCCAGGATCCCTGGGTTCTGCAGCGCGAGCTTTCGCTCCACGTGCTCCGAGCTGGTGTGCGCTAGACCACTCGGCCACCGATCCTTTTTTTTTTTTCTTTATTGTCGGCCACCGATCCCCCTGCACCAAAAGAAAAGATGCGGCACGCTGTGTTCTTCGTTATTATGCGTCCAATTGCAAATTGTTGTGTGTATGTTTATACAGCCGGAAGTTAGTCTGCCTTAGTGGGCGTCTGGTGTCTCAGCTGTAGATGAACAATTTAGCCAGTGCGGTACAGCCGCAAACCTGGGGTCTTTAACGTGCACCACGCAGTAGTGATACACGACCGCACGCCGGTACGATGCTCTTCCAGATCGAAACGGGCAGGGGCGGGGTGGGTTCTGCAGCGCGAGCTTTCGCTCCAAGTGCTCCGAGCTGGTGTGCGCTAGACCATACACTCGGCCACCAACCCCCCCCCCCCCCCCCCTTCTTGTGCGTCTAATTTATATACAGGTATAAGTATTTGAAGATCGACGATGGACGTTGATCGTCTCGAGGTAATGTAACGTAATAACAATGTATAAATAATAAACTTGTTGAAGGACTGAACGACTAAATTTTTCAATTCTTGGATTGTAATATGGCGGTAGCCTATTGTACTGACTGTTGATGAAGAGCAATATGAGGTGACGAGGTAATTATTAATTGATGAGGCTCCGTAAGGACGACGACATTAGTGGGTGTCGAACCACAACGTACAGTGCCAGACTTGTTTTAAGTATCGTGTACCCAAAGACTTTCTTCACCCGCAACAGTATAAGGTAGAATCAATGAGGATGCTGCTTTACAACTGTACGTTGAACAGGAAAACTGCACTGTGCAGAAGTGCGGCTTATTCGTTAATATGAGGGACGGATTTCTAGCAGCATTACCTGATTGACTACTTGGAACAAATGGCCTCGTTGACGTAAAGTGTCCCCGTTCCAAAAGATTCTTGAAGCATACTTAAACCGCAAAGGAGTATGAGGCGAAAAATAAGAAAAAGGAGCCTGGTGTGAAAGGTCCATATCACCACTATAGCTTCTACTATCAAATACAAGGGCAGTTAAACACTACACAAAGAGAGTTTTGTGATTTAGTTATATTTACACTGAAGGTCATTGATATCCAACGTATTCAGAAAGATGACACCTCCTGGTCAACCAACATAGAGCCTTTTCTACTCTGGTTTTACATGGAAGGCCCCACTTCCGCTGAAATTCCTCACGTAGACGAGCTGTACGACCGATTAAACTGCCATTACTCTCTATCTGGGAATCTCTCGATCTTTATTCGTAGGCTACAGTAATATGAGATCGAGGGGTGTGGCTCTTCGTCCGCCGAATATTGCTTCGGCGGGTTTTTTTTCGTGTAAGATGAGACCGTCGCGTGCTGCCGGAACAAGAACCTGGCGATTCTTCACTGAACTGCTTCTTCCGTAAGCTTCAAAAGGGCTTTTTTACGTTTCGCAAATCATCTGCTCTGCTTGCCCGTTAGTTGCAGGATGGTATGGTGCACTAATGTGATGCCTCATGCCGATTTGTTTTCTTCAAAAACTTGTTTATTTTATTTGAAGCAAAAATTTGCGCGTTATTAGAGAAAAGTATTTTCGGTAGGGCAAAAGTAGGTAAAAGAGACCGTAGAACGTCAATGACGTGTTTGGACGTCGTGGCAGGCATCGTGTAAACTTCCAGCCACTTAGAGCACGCATCGCCCATGACTCCGTAGATGGATACGTCTCGCCACCCACCGACTGAATAGTGGATCGTTTTCAGTTACTGCTCATGATGGCGTTGAATTCAAGGAAGACTTCGAGTCTTTCCTCAAAGTTAGCCCAGGTGCCAGGACTTTTGTCGAAAGCGGCAAGTGTTCGAAACGTCGACAACGTTGGTAGCCACGGGTTGTGCTTGACACTGGACACTTACCATTCGCTGAGAAGAAACTTGCTTGTTCGTCTGCCATGAGTCGTCCGATATCAGGTCATCACCGCAACACCATCTCCCGACAAAACTGGTCTTCATTGTTCGCATGTCCATAGTTACCAATCACGTCAACTTATAAATTCCCGAACGCTCATAACTTGCCGTCGCTAAACGCCGTTCATTCATAGCGTCTTCATTGCAAATAAACGTCTTCCTATTTCTTCTGATGGTTTTCCTAAGCTGTACTTACAACATTATGTGTGTCAGTACTTCCGAAAATATTGCAACGGCGTTTGTTTTTCGGAAACTATAATGTAACAACCTTTACAACATCTTCCGGACACCGTGAAACACAATATTTCGTGACGTTATTTTAGTCGCCATTAAAATGGTCAGGTAAGTACCGTAAATCGCGAAGCAGTTTACTTGACGTCCGCTTCCACTGGTTGAGTCTACTGAACGTGCATTCCTGCAGAGGAAATTTTCATTGATAGAATATTGACACGTCAATCAAGATTTGATTCCTTCTTGGTAAGATTTATTGCGAAAGCCCGTTACAACCGCCGAACCGTATGTCCCTATATCAGAGAACAATTTATACCCAGCCTGACATTCTCGCATACATCCGTTTGCTGGGCCACGCTACTTGAGCTAGCTGAGCACAGCTGGCAGCGGCGCGAGCAAGGCCACGAGGGGAACGTGATGGTGCTCGAGCCATCCCACTGTGAACCAATGTTTCGGCCACCCCACGGGTGCGTGTCGCCATCTATTGGTTGAACTAACGCCTTGTTCAAGATGGCTGCCGTGGGACCGCAGCCTTAAGAGGGGCCTTACGAGTGTTTTGTAAGCTGTTAGTTTTGTTGCTGCTGTAGTGGCTTAAGCTACGTCTAAGATACGAAAGTTTAAACATCGCTATATGACACAGCAAGTCAATGTGGATATTCCATTTGAGGTCAGAAGTTATAGTTACAGCAAAGTATTTAAAATATAAAGCCTGTTGCAGACGAACACTTTCTGAGCTTTATGAAAAGGACAAAGAAGACGGTGTGCGAGTTATAGTCATAGCCACATTTTTCAAGGTTTAAACTCATTTGCCATGTTTAGCACAAATTGCCGATTTTGGCCAGGATCCAATTTAGATAAGCTTGGTTGCGACGTATTTCATTTCAGAAAATATTGCAAGATAATCAGCAAACTTACGAACATTATTATTTATATTGTATTTTATTAGATCGTTTATAAACACAAGCAAAAGAAGAGGGCCTAACACAGATCCCAGTGGTATGCCGGAACGTACCGGCAGGGATGGTGATCTTTGCCCTTTTACCTCAACAAACTGGTTCCTATTGCATGAGTGCTCTGTAAACCGAAGAAACGGTTTGTCATTTAGTACCATTTTGGATAGTTTTAAAATAAGTTTGGATGTGACACTCGGTCAAAGGCCTTCGAAAAATCTAAAAGTATAACGTCCCGCCTGTCCCTTTTTGTTAATGATTTCTGAAAAGTAATGAAAGGTTTCTGCGAGTTGCGTAGTCGTAGAAAGCTTCCGCCTAAAACGATATTGTTCAGCAGAGATAAAATCGTTTGTTTCGAAGGATAATAAATATGCTTATGAACTAGATGTTCAAGCAGTTTGTTTACCGTGCAAAGCAAGAAAATCGGTCTATAATTATTAGTGTCACTAGTACTCCCACTGATTTATGGATAGGAACGACTTTCGCGCATATCCAGTCGTTTAGTATTGAGCCTATTCTTACTGATATATCAAATAATTAGTATAAATACTTAGAGCACCATTCGGCTTATCTTGTTAAAAACTCGTTAGAAATAATGTCGGGGCCCGCACTTTTTTTATTATCTAAACTTAGCAGCAAGGCGAACGCTCCATCGTCTGAAACAGCAATGTTAGGTATTGGCAGTGCACCAGGAAAGCCTGGGGAATACGGTATGAAACCGTTGTCAAGAAAGAACACGTTAGAATATTTTGTGAATATTGTCAATAAAACCGTAACGAACTGTAACCTTGTGAACATTCCGTCCAACCCGAATTCTATTTTTCTTAACCCTGTAAATGAACAAGAAGTTATTACTACAATTATAAATTTAAGCAACAGCAAGGCTAAAGACGCTGATGGATTTCAGATAAAACCAATTAAGTACGCTGTTGAACTTCTTGCCCCTTACATAACGCATATATTTAACCTTTGCCTTAGTCAAGCTGTTTTTCCTCGGAGAATGCAAGTTGCCCATATAAATGTGTTGTATAAGAAAGGCGATAAAAATGACATGGGAAACTACCGTCCCGTGTCGACACTTCCAATTTTTTCAAAAGCGTTAGAAAGAATAATTTTAAACCGTTTTATTGACTTTGAGCAGAAGCATAACCTTCTAAATAAATCTCAATTTGGTTTCCGTAAAGGACTCTGTACAGAGTCCGTACTGCTCGCGCAGAAAGAACTAATCTTGACCGCACTCGAGGAAGGAAAATTGGTTCTTGGTATCTTTGTAGATTTAACTAAAGCATTTGATCATGTAAATCATACATTGCTTGTTCAAAAACTTCAACGTTGTGGTTTCAGAGGGAAGGCTGCATCCTTAATCACCTCTTATCTACTTCATCGTTTACAAACAGTCCGTATAGACGATCATTTCTCCGATCCACTTCCTGTTACTTGCGGTGTACCACAGGGGAGTATTCTGGGTCCTTTCCTTTTTAATATGTATGTAAATGACATCGTCTCTGTTGGATCAGATGTTAATATGATTATTTACGCTGATGATACCAGCATATTAATAACCGGAAATGTATATAATGAGATAGTCGATAAAGCAAATTCGACGTTACAAAAACTAGACGAATGGACGTGCCAAAATAGCTTAAAGATAAATATAAACAAACTAAATCCGTCTTATTTCGTAGTAAAAATAAGAGTGTCATGTTAAATCGACCAATAATGCTAAATTCGACACCCATTGCAGTTGTTTCTAGTTTTAAAGCACTAGGGGTTGTTTTTCAAGAAACTTTGTCGTGGGATACACATATTGATTCCGTAGCCGCTAAGCTGTGCCAAATAGTCGGACTTGTTTATCGTAATCGGCACATTCTGCCACGAAATATTATGATTTTAGTTTATAATAGTTTGTTTTCATCTAGGCTTAACTACTGCCACTTAGTCTGGGCATCCACAACTCAAGCAAATCTACATAAAATACATGTCTTACAAAAACAATTCCTAAGAGTTGTTGAAAATATTCCGTCTTACTTTCACACGCATGAGTTGTTCGTAAAATATAATGTATTGCCGGTTCATAAAATGTACGATTATCGGCTCTCTAAAACTTTTAAACAAGAGGTAAAAACTAAAACATCGTTTTTAAAAGGACTAGCTAACTTACAAAGCAATACTACCGCCTACACAACACGCCATGGTGAGCCTTGGAATGTTAGCACTTACAGAACAATCTACGGGCAAGATACGTTGAAAAACAAACTGCCAAGGTTACTAAATAGATTAGCTGCCGAAAATGTCGAGCTTTTAGATATTACGTTTAAAGCATTGCGTCGTTATTTCAGCCCTGAGTCGACTTTCCTTATGTAAAAAATGCTGTGTAATATTATTAAACGTGAAACTAGTTGTGCATGTAAGTAATTTTTTTTTCTCTTGATAATGCCTTTCAAGATATCCTACAATTGCGTAAATGTTACGTAATTTGAGTGTGAACATTGTTGCTTCTCTTTATTCTGTTTATCTTGCTTTTTCTGTTAATGCTGTAGTCTGTATGGTATGTTGATAATTTTCTTTTTAGTGCTGCAGATGCCAATGTGGGGGCCTGTGGCTTTGTCAAGCTGGTCTTGTGACCGATTTTTCCACAAGCCTCCAGTATCATGTAATCTGTATTTGATGCAAATAAAAACCAACAACAACAAATCAACAAAAAGTGCTAGTTAAAAGAGGCCGAGATTTCTTTGGCCATAGTTATGTCCGATCCACCGACGACTAGTTTATCTACCTGTTCCTTCTTAGCAGAAATGTATCGCCAACTTTTCTTGGGTCTGTTTTTAAGAAGCGAAGCAAAGAGACCTTAAAAAATTATATATTTTTATTACGTATAGTGTATTTAGTACCAAACTTTGCTCTTTCATCTTCTCATCGTATTCACCCAGAGGAAGAATGTGTTTATTTTTCCTCGGTCTCTGACTCCTACGCTTTAAGTGAACAATATTGGGCGTAATCCATGGTTTGGGTTTCGCGATTAAGCTTCAAACACTCATAAACCAAGTTTTGAAAAAATACCCAAATTTCGTTAACATTGTTTTCTAGAGAACAATAAAGATAAAAAAAACATCGTGTCTAAGATCAAGTAGATCAATTAAATTTTCGTCAAGTGCTTTTCTAATATGGTGCACTGTTCGCGTGCTAGGAGGAGCAGGTTTAGTGCTCGCTACACAGGATGAATTATACTCAAAAACAACAATACTATGATCCGAGATGCCTTCCGAAACCTCGCACAAGAAAGAGCGCTGTGCTACATCACTTGAAACAAAAACAAGATCAAAAGTACTTAACGCTAAAGCTTGAAGACGTGTGCGTGTGGTGAGGGTTTGGAACAAGTTTAGATTGAACGACGTCTCAGCCAAGATGGCAGAATGAGGACAGTTGTGATTCAGGGGAAATAGGTTTTTTTAGTCAATGTTAGGGAGGTTAAAATCTTTCGCAAAAACAACGTACTTGTTTTTCTGCACGATGGGCGTAAGGTACGAGTATAATTTTCAAGAAACGACAGATTTGAATCGGGTGGACCATACACATTGCCAACGATAATGGGAGGTAAAAATTGTTTATTCGAGCCAAAGAGGACTCAGTGCCGTCAACGCTATTCCTAACAGGATACTTCAGCGTGTCTCTGAGTAGTATCGCAACTCCCCTGCCTCGAGAGCAGCGATCTGTTCTGATAATTTCATATCTCGTAGGGACAATTTCCAAGCCATCGATAGAGCTGGACAGCCATGTTTCTGTGACGACCACAACATCGGGATCATGTTCAACCAATAAAATGACGACATCACCAAGCTTGTTAAGAATAATCCGAGCATTGACATTTATCAGCTTAGAGTTACTCGATCCAGAAGGTTTACGTCACGGTCGTGAACTTGAAAGAGCGAACTGCTGCTTTTCACGCTGAGCAGTGTCAAAGTTCCAAACGAATGCGTCACCATTAATGAAAAGACTATCATAGACAAGTTTAACCTTGTGTTTGCTTGCTCTTTCGGCTCGTGCGCTTTCCCATAAAGTACGGCGCAATGAGTGCACACGACGCGAGTAGTCTTCGCCATTAAATATGCGGGTTTTTTTTAGTTTCGAAGCGTTTTTGAATAAAGACATATTTTCATTGTAATAGTGGCAAACGAATAATGACTGGTCGCACTTTTTTTCGTTGTTCTCGTCCGAGCCTGTGCATGCATTCAATGGAGGCAACCCTTACACCTAAAATGTTTTCAAGTCTGTTTACGGTGATATGCTCTTTTAAGCCGTGGGAGGTTTCGTTAGCAACTTCAGGAATCCCGTAAATTATAAGAATATTGCGTCGTGATCTGTTTTTGAGGTCGTCTAGTTTGAGTTCAATTTATGGAACCGAATATGTAAGGTCCAATATTTTTATCTCGCAATATTGAATTATTTTTTAATTTTCGTGCGCAAGCTATCGACCGACAGGTCGATGGAGTCTAAGCGATTAGCAAGTTTTTCTAGTGCTTCATCGAGGAATGATTTCCCAGTTTTGATGATCGCTACGCTTTGAGCCATTTTGTTGTGACTTTCCGGAACCTGAGTGAGCGATTCCTCTGTTGTAGGCCCGGGTTTCAATTCAACGTCGCCCGACAAGGTCAACTTGATTAGTGAATTTATAGCTGACATAAAATCAGAACATACCTGTGGGCTTGGCAGCATCTTCTAGGGTAGACTGAACAAACGTGCGAACAGACAAGCATTAGCAATATTCTGAACCAAAGGAAACGCAGAAATGCACCTTTGCATTTTTTTTTGTTTACTACAATATCACGGGAGTGTCGACCGGAGGGCCAGTCAGCGCCGTGTCACGGAGCGCTGCGGTGTCTTCAGCGAAAGTGAGCTCAGCTACGCACTCGCTCGCTCTCGCTGATATTGTCACGAATGAAATGACGATGAGGTAGAAGAAAACGGAATGAACAAAAGATTTAATGGGAGCGAACTCGTGCCAGAAACGGAAAAGAAGAACACACGTCGAGGAAGCAACAACGAGCGTCGACGGCAGCAGCAGTGAGCGACGCTACGTCGGCGTATCAGCTGGCTATCGCGAGAGAGAATCAGCGAATAAATGGGCAGTACGGCGCTCGGCTCTTTATCTCCTATGTTCATCATCTCGAATATTTGACCTACAATGTTCGGGAAAGAATAAGGGCGAGACTGACTAAGCAAGGTGATCCTGGCCTCCATATCGTTTACGCTCGGGGTGTGAGTGTGCGCGAATCTTCGAGACGAAAGGAGACGCCTATCTTCTCGATCATTCACGCGGCAATAACGCCACAGCTAGTACTCCGTAATATATCGTTGAACCGCCCGTCGGTCGAAGATTCCGGTGTAAACGACCGGTGCGCCGACATTCGTTCTGGAACAGATTTGGTCGAGAAAATTGATTTCGGTCCGCGTAAATAAACCACACATTTTTAAGTATGTGACGCTAGCGGTGGAGATAGGATGCCAGTGTCTGAGAACATGACGTCACCTGGATCAAAAGATAAAAGAGAAAGGTGAAATTCATATATAAGCCAACGTACACCTAAGCCTACGTTTGTAAAAACAATGACATGGTGGGCGCCTGTGACATTGATTTCAGTTAAACAAACTTCTCAGAAAGAGAGAGGCCAAACATGTCGCGCTTGCTGACAAGATTTTTTGTTTTTTTTTGTTTTTTGCTGAAATGAATGACAGAGGAACTCACAATGTTACTTTCTGTTTTAAGGAAATTCAGCTCCGGTGGGCATCATCTCATAAAGAAGTGTTTTCCTTTTATGTTTTGAACGAGGTACGCCATCCAGTCAACTTTTCGCAAACTATTCTCACCGCTAGCGTCATCCTCTGGCGTGCGTTAGCTTTCTACTGTGCATAGTTTATGCTAGTCGAAAAATCGGGCAGCGTTGCCAGCCCATAAATCAAAACCCAGCAATCCTTAAAATCCTCTGGAGAGATCCCTAAATTTTGGAGGCTGAAAGAACGACCTTCTTGCGCAGTTTACCGCTATAATTACACTAAAACAGTACAATAAATTAAAAGAAAAACATAAGAGAGCTTTTTTGCCTGTCTCGGATTGCTTCCATGCACTGAACATGTTCACTGCATCATCTTACTGTTACCAAGTGTTACCAGGTCTGTTGCCTCGCCATTCCTGCCGGGGTACACCACCATCGTTCCTATATTTAGTGCAGTACTTGGTGACAGTTAAAAGCGTCCGCGACCAGGTTCACATGCTTCGCCAAAAGTCCTATTTTCTAGTAGAAGTATCTCACACGTATGACGTCGCCTGGAAATTCGGTGCAGTAACCAATCTTGAAGTTTAGAATCCTACGGTCCCCGTGATCTCTGAACCCTTGCGCCTAGTTAACCGGGACCGTTTCGTGTGACATACTTAGAAACCGAATTCTTAGATTCGCGCACAAATCAGTTGAAAGCATGTTTCAAGGTTCGCCATTGTAATATCTGCATGGCGTCACAAGCGCATGGCGTCGCATCTGCATGGCGTCTCAAGTCACGGTCACACTTCCCATGCATCACACCAAATATTTACTGTCTGAGGTGTGCATGGTACTCCCTGTATGGTACTCATTTCACATTGGAGATATAAAAGACCGTCTTTAGACGTGTTCAAAGCATGTAGGAAGCGGCTTCAAACATGCTTCAGGTGTGCCCGTAGATGTCATCGTACCTGCAGAGAACACCGTGTATTCTGCAGAATGCATGAGAGTGCGACTTGACTCTTACGGTCAGCCATTTTGCACAGAGGAAACAAAGATGACGATCCTTGTAACCTAGCACAATATTAATGTATTTAGGATTCATAAATATAAACTTAAAATCAGTGTAGACCGTAAGAGAAAAAAGTAATGCTTAATCTGACTTGAAAACCGCGAAAAACCCCGCCGCACGAAAACCTTCAAATCCTCACGCTAGACAACTAAAGCTACGCTAAATTTATCGGGAAACCCGTTAAATTGGCAACACTGAAACCGGGCTATATCGTCTCGACTGAACCCGGTACTTTCACGTAGTGGACGTTCAAGGCGCAGGGTTACCAGCCGTTCTGCATTGGTCAGAAGTTTCTTTTACGAATGCCGCCCAAGTTCTTCACGAGCAAATTTTTCTCTCGGACAGAGTCGAATTTACTTTAGCCTGTACTAGTTGGTATGCAATCCACTAAAAGTTCTGCTACTGTTCGTCTTGCAGCCAAGTGCCCTCGGCATTGTTGATGAAACTGAAAGGCCTTCATCTTATAATAAATTTTGTTTGTCGCTATTTTTATATGAACTGTGGCATTTGCATCAAAGTGCACTTTTGGCATGCAATTCATTTTTTTAATAAAAAGGTGCGCGAACGTGTTGAAATATCGCAGATAGTGGGCTTCCATGCCAGCAATTAAACCACAAACTTTAAATGCAGACTCAACTTAAACCATTTTACGAGCATCGGTAAAAACCAAATGATACATATACCCTGCGCGTCCAAACTTTCTGGGACTTCATGAGCTCTGGAAACACAAAATCAACGAAGTAGTTGAGGTCCCCGAACAAATATTGTTATTATTTGTTTCAAAAAGTAAGCGAATGACATTCACAACTGTTTTTTCACCAAAAGTTACGAAATGTGAACTTACTCCTTATTAAAAAAAATTTAATTAGGAGTTATGATCAGTAAGCTACAGCCATCGGGTATGGGCTAACGGCCCTACTGTGGTGCCGCAAACTTTGGGGGTTGTATAAAGATATTATGCTTATTATTATGAATGAATAATGGGAACTCAATCACCGTCGTTCCCCCAAGAATGGCATAAAGTCGATGACAGGTTAGCAACCCAGTAGAAGCTCCGCCTCGAGTGCAAGCTGCCTAACCTTGAAAGCGCGCGGTCAGAGCACGGCAAAAGGTAAGGAGGGCGTGCTGGATCTAGATTTGCACGAAAATGTAGTAGGTGTTTAAACAGTCACCGATCACATATTTTAAGTGAAGTTGGATATTCAAATTTAGTCGGGAACACTACTCGCAAGAATAGTGATGCGTCTCCTCACCGGTCCTCGAAACGCGTCCGGTTGAAAGCGTCGAGCTCCGTAGCAGCTTCCACAACAGAGGCACAGGCCGCAGTGGAATGCAAACAACTTCTGGGCCAATCCCATAACATTACTCCCTTGCCGGGTGTCCACTTTACGTCGCTCACTCATCACATCACGTGGCCTACAGCACGGAAAAGACGGAGCACGCCGCTCACGTCGCGGAGGAAGCGCCGAGCTTTCGAGGTCACTGGGCCTCGCCGTCAAACGAAAGCAGACAAATACGGAACGCAGGAAGTTGTTCGACGGGTTGTCGTGTTTTGGCGCCACGTTTTGAAATGAAGTTGAGCTGAGAAGAAGCGTATATTTGTCATTCGTCATCGGTTGTGTGATTGTTTGTTTTGTTTTTTTTATCTTTTTTGGGGGGGGCTTACTCGCGTATATTTTTTTCTGTCAAACTTTAGCCTAGCGCGCACATAGTCATTGCTTTGAAACCAAAACGAGCACATACGCGCAAACGCTGAATATGGCACCATCTACATTTTGCTTGCTCTTAAGCTGAGAGTGTGCGGGGTACAAGCTACGTGCCGGTTGGACCAGTTATACGCCGATCTTTGGCCACGTGATCACGCTCTCGCCCATACCCATGCCCCACGAGAGCGATGTCAGGTTATGAAAAGAAGGCGGTCGATTGGTCCTGCGAACGCGTAGCTCCCACCGCACTGTCAGCCTAGGAGTGAACGGAGTATAGGAAGGTGCCCTTTATTGGAACCGCTCTGCAATTGAGACATGGTGTTTTGCAAGCGTCGCATGTAAATCGTATGTTCCCTTGCCAGGCCGACGTCTTTGCGGTGTTATCCCCGCTCTGGGCGGCTCAGGCGTTGATGCACTTGAGCTCAACACTATCGGAATTCATAATTTGAGAGCTTTTGGTTTGCAAACAAGCTCACGTTCCGTCTATAATTTGTACGAAAGATTCTTGTCAGCTATCACTTACGGTGGAAAGAGTGTGCGGAAAGAGCTTGTCCTGCTCTTCTTAACCAGGGTGTACAGCCGCCATATGCTACACGGCGGTCCCTTGGTTCCGCTTGGTCCTGCCGTGCAGCATATAGGGCCCCAGGGGGCGTTGGTTGCTCTAGGGCACGGTGGGATAGAAGGAGAGGTGTGGCGATTGAGCTGTCTTCTTTCCCTTCTCTCATTCTGCTTCCTCCTTCCCGTCGGGTCCTCAACGGGTTTTCGCGCTTTACTAGCGAGTTTTAGTAGACCGTGCTTCCACCTCCGCTAAGCCCTTCCGCTACCCGGAACTCTACAGTCAAGGCCATCGGCGCGCAGGCGCAGTGGCGGTTTCTTCGAAGCGGAGGGTTAGCGCAGGCGGAAACACGGTCTACTAAAACTCCCTATTGTCAATAGGTTGACGCTGTTACCTTAAGTCCGTCCGAACCGGACGCTACGAGACATCCTGCAGCTAATCCAGCCCTGTGAGCGTAGAACGTGGTGCGCCCTCCGCGCGTCACTGCGCTTCTTCTTCAAGGTCACGTGACAGTCACACGCTCTTGGATTGGTTTCGATGGCTCGTTGCATCCGCTGTGGCAAGGCGTTGGGTTGAACGGAGTATACACCCAACTCATGTTTACAAACAACCCGAAGCGCCCGGAGCGCCCCTAGCGGACGCCACCGGCGCCGCGCATGCGCGATGGGGGTGTGGGCAAGAAGCTCGCCGTCGCCCATAAACAAACCTTTGAAATGCGATGTTGTCGGCGTCGGTGTGAGTCCCCGCGCTCTTTTTCGCGTTAGAATTGTTGATTCTACGTCCTCCTAACGATGTCTGACTACTTGAGCGGCATCAGCGAAATTAACGAGGCTCGTTACACCGCAAAACTTCGTGTGAATAATCTGACATGCGGCGATTCATTCCGCGTGGACGCCGCAGAATGTACGCTAAAGCCTGATTCACATGATGAGATTTCGCTCGCAATTTTCAGTAGCGACGTCGCTCGGACTGCAAGAGCGTGAACCGTAGCTGAGATGGTCGACGTCGATACTAAAATCGCAAGCAGAATCGAACCAAGTGAATCAGGCATAACAAGTCGGTGATGGCCACTGGTAACAATGATCAACATCTCCTTGTGTCTACTGTTTACGTCGAGCCTGCTTACCAACCTTCAAACTTAAGTCTTTTAAGGCCTGCACTTACTTCTTATCGCAAGTACCGGGCCCACGTTTGGTCTACGGGCCGGTGTCCTCTAAAAGAGCAGACGACAAGCAGAAACGTTTGAAAGAGCAGACGACAGTTCGAACGATCAGGCGACCGTTTGAACTTGAAGACGCACTGAACGTAGTCCGCAGGTGGTCCGTACAACTTGACGGTTTTCCGGCGTTCATTTTGGAACAAAACAAATAAATCTGATGGCCAGAAGTATCCGTGAATTCAACCCAAAATGCTTCCCGCCCAAGCAATCGCGTGGTCCGACGGCGTCTGGTTTTCCCTTTTCACGGCACATATCCACGTTCTCGGACGAACCGAGCGCATGAAAATTGACCTTAAAACCTTTCTCGACCCTTTTGGTACAGCCCCAGTCGCAGCATTTTGACAAGAAGGCAAGTTTTTTGTCTGGTACTTTCAAAATAACGGAGGAATACACGTCTCAGATGGCCACTTCCGCCCACAGCCCCGGACCGGAAGTGCGTCCGACGCGCCACCACCGCGCCGTGACGTAACAGAGATGAGTTCGTGTATAGCTGCAAGATGTTTGTCTCGTCCAGTCCCTTGTGTTTTCTTTTTTCACATGTGATTATGTTGCTTAAGGGGTATTCACACGAGAGAGAAATCCCGGGAATTTCTCCCCGGCACGCGTGCATCACGAGATGAAAACGCGAGGCTTTTGCGCATCGCAAAGCCTGACGTTTTCGTCGAAGAATGCGCGTGCCGAGGAGAAATCCCCGGGATTTCTCCCTCATGTGATTACCCCTTTAAAGGCTGATTTTTTTTTTTTTCTACTTTGTCGACATCCTGCAATGTACTGTTAGTAAATGAACGTTTCAAAGGCACCTTAAAAGGCCCGCAAAAATCGGTTTCTCAACGTATAGCCCTGCAATTTACTACAGAGGTACAAGTAGGTGGTCAAAGTAATTAAAAAAATCAAGAAATAAACTTACCCCTTCAAAAGAAGAAAAAAAAGCAGAACCTGATCCGGGCAATCTACGCCTCCGCCTCGCAGGCGATGCACGCGTAGAGAGAAGTGCTGCTGACAGATAGCGTATTCCGCGTCGAGGGAACGCCAGCCGATTCCAGTAGATAGCAGACGATCTCGCAAAAGAAACCGAATAGGTTGGCGTTACCTCGACACTGCGTACGCCATCTGTCGACAACACTTCTCTCCATGCGTGCATCGTCTGCGAAGTGGCGGCGTAGATTGCCCTGATAAGGTTTTAGTTTGTTGGCTTTTTCCTTTTGAACGCGATAAGTTTATTCCTTGATTTGTTTACTTACACTCACCACCCGCTTGCACCTGCGTAGTAAATTGGACTATACGTCGAGAAACCGATTTTTGCGGGCCCTCTGAAGCGCCTTAGAAGCGTCAGTTTACATACTGTATTTTTCATATCAAGATAGGATTCAACAAAATGTATACTTAAATTTACAATCATTTTATTAAATATATTACTATTAAAACTTTCAAAACAAAACGCGCCTTATGACGCAAAAGGCTCGCAGTCTGTGCGAGCCAAACGTACTAACTGAGCTAAAAATTGCACAAATAATCGACGATAGTCAATTACTGTCACTCGACGAAGCGAAGCAGTAGTCGGGACTGCGGTTTCCTTAACCGTAAATCGACACCGATGATGTCTGGTTCAGCGTAGTCGTCGAGCCCGTTTCAGTTCCGTCTGATCGGGTTGGACCCTCTTCTGTCAGGTTCATTCTGCAAGGCAAAATGATGTCCTCTGGTCTCACTGACAATGATATGATACACGGAAAGAAAATTCACGAGGCCAAATTCAGCCTACTGTTTCAGTAAATGGAACTTGAAAGGCTTCCTTTTCGTTCCCCGGCTCAAAGAAAAGCTTTCTCGTCGTCAACCACTTTGTGGTAAGTTGTCAAGGCCAGATTAGCTTCCAGACTGCTGCAGACTCCGCGTGCACGAGGCTTCGTAGAGTCTAATTTCCTTGCGCTCGCGGAAGTAGCTTTGACGATACTGTAGGAACAACGCTAGCCTTGACAACAATAATTTGACGCTGAATACACAAGGCTTGCACGTGACGTCATTGCCCTGTTCCGGTGGTCATTCTCAACCCTTTCTACTTGTTCAGGCCAACAACAATTGTCGAAACGTACGCTGCCGAAGGTACGCGCGCAGCAGCGAGGCCCGCCACCACAACTGAGGCGAGGTCAGTGTAAGCCATGCCTAGATATGCTAGCACGACAAAACACTAAATATCTTCTTCCACTGGCAAAATGAAACCATGTTTTTTTTCTTTTTTTTTTTTTGCTTTTTTTTTTTTGCTTTTTTTACAACACTCGCAGTTTTCCCGGGTTAGCAAATGGTCGATTTTGTAGCTGTGACACTGGAGGAGCCAAAAGGATGTCGACCATTTGGTGCATGCTTGTGTGTTTGCCACTAAACTCTATTTCTACAGTCGGCACAAAAACAAACTACAGCAAGTGGTCGAGGATCGGAGCGATAAAATCACCGTACGTGGCGCTGCATTCTCGCGAATACAGCGAGAGCGAGGGTGCCCGGGCCGTTCGCACATTTCAGTAATAAGAGTGCCCGCTAGAAAGTTATTGTTTGCAAAAAAAAAAAAAAAAAAAAGAAAAACAACACGCAGATATTATTATGTGTTATTTTTGCAAATTCAACGTCTTAAACTGCCAATGGCGTTGAAGCAGTAAAAACTAAATTATATCGCTGCTCTTGAGCAAAAAAATAGACGCTTGGGAACAGCTATGCATGCTGGCGAGGGCCTGAGGGGAAGACAATTGGTGATTATAAAGCACGCCTTCGGAACAACTGATGTATTCCGACTTACCCCGCGTTAGGAATATGTCATCCGTTAGGCAATCTAGCTCACGCTGTATGAGAGATTGCAGCGCCACGTGTCGCAGTTTCGCCGGCCTGGCAGTCGCTTATTTCTTCCAATAGTGTTTAGTGCCGACTGCACTTTTGCTGTTGACGAAGGCTAGAGCCCCAGGAAGCCACATACACACTGGGAAGTCTGGACGACCTACCTTCCCGCAATGTACTTGGGACAGTTAATCGTCGCAATCTACGGTGCAAGCTCGGTGAAACGCTGAAAAAATGTTCAAGCCTAAAAACAAGAAATGAACAGATTATGTTGCGGCACTTTGCACAACACAGATTCACAGCGCAGACTGTCTTGTTTAAGCCTAAACATCATTTGCCGAGCTCCCTATAGCTCTGTAGATTGGGGCGACTAACTCTTGAGTCTCAAGCGCGTTCTGGAAAAGTATATATTTTCCACTAGGGCGCCGCCATCTTGAATATCGTCACTTCCAGTATGGGCAAAAATATTGTGCTGCCGTCGCCACGCCAATAGAATGTATTCAGGTATAATCGTAACCGTCACCTATTCTCGTTTTTCCTCTCCTTTATTGTTTCAATATTTGCAGGTTGAAATTTTATTATTTTTTCGTTGTTCATACCTGATATGCCTACCAGGTGGCTAGGGACGAGAGTCCGAAAAATCGCGGCGAGAACCAAGCTAGGGGTCGCCACTGAGCTCCACCTGGGTGTCACGTGATAACCGGAATGTGAGGGATGCCCGCTTTCTTTACGTCGCGCGCGCCTGTTGGGACCGAGGGGGTTCTCCGGGTAGCGTCACGCAGGCCCAGGCCAGGAAAGGAGCAGCGGGCAGACTCCCGTCCAGGAACATGACGAGACGGGAGGGTCTCTCCCAACGAAACTTTGTTTAATACATATGTACGAAGTATTTACAACGTCCGAGAGCACAGATGCGACATTCTGTTCGCCCCTTTTATAGGGTCGCTCTTCGGTACTCTCGCGGCTGGCAGCCAATGGTGGCCGAGCTGCCAACAAATCATGTTCAGGCCCCGCCTCCACTCATCCCCTGAGCACGCACACACCCACATGCACACACTGCAGCTGTGGCCGGACTTTACACTCCGTTGCCGAGGCACCCTTGCCCTCGAAAGCTGCGCCGAGGAAACGACAGCAAGGGGTCCAGTGTTTGCCCGGGTGACGACGTTGGCCGTGGTAGTGCTGACCCCTCCATCAGACGGCGTTGAGGCACGGGAAAGGGCTTGGCCGGATCATCCGCAGGTGGCGTCCGGGGATAATCCCACCCTCACGGAGGTCCCGTTTCGGACCGGCGTTAACGCAGCCAGAAAGAAGGGTCCGGCTTAGCTCCGCGCCTAGGTGGGGCGACGCCAACACGGTGGTCCCACGGCACCCCCTTGTCGCCTCTCGCCTCGTTTCCGGGCAAGCCGACCGGAGCCATGTGGCGATGCTACTCAATGAGTTCACCGTTGCCGGACGGATTAGATAGGGAGGGTCTGGTCCGGGGCTTTTCCGTTTTCACAACAGCTCCTCCGCCGCTGGGAAGAGTGTCTTGAAAGGGAGCAGTCCACACTGGTCCCTTGAAAGACGCGGTCTCACGGCAAGGCTGGCGACTGAGGTCCAGGCTGGAGTCAACTCTGGGAAGTGACAGTAACGAAACCCACAACACCGAACCAGACTCCGCGCAGCCGAGCGCCCAGCCCTCCATACCTTCAATCCGCCAGACCACTCTCAAATGTACAAAACCATAAAATTGTTCTAATAATATTCGCGTAAAACCCGTTCCCTCAAAATATTCACTTTTTCCGACCGGTTGCGTAAGCAAGACAAATTTTGCCCTCACCTTTGCATAAATCAGGTTACACACACCGCTCATCAGTGCCCACTTTGGCCATCAAAAGCTTCGGCTAAGGCCATCAGCATTGCCATTGAGTTTTCCTTTCTTGTACTTTACCTCAAAGTTATACTGCTGAAGGGCTAAGCTCCATCGAAGGAGGCGGCCATTCTTGTGTGACATGTTTTGGAGCCATTTTAAGGGACAGTGGTCCGTCTCAATGACAAACTTAGTACCCGCGAGGTAACATGCTAGCTTTTGAACGGCCCAGACGAGGCAGGCCCATTCCTTCTCAGAAGCACTGTAGGCCTCTTCACGGGTAGTGAGTTTTCGGCTAATGAAAAGCACAGGCCTTTCCTTCCCCTGATCGTCGGTCTGACTCAAGACTGCACCGATTCCGCGATCGCTGGCGTCGCATTGCACCACAAACGTTCTGGCATAGTCCGGTGAGCTTAACACCGGTCCTGTAGTGAGAGCTTCCTTCAGTAAGCTGAACGCGCGTTCTTTTGCGTCATCCCACGTCACTATTTGCGGCTCGGTTTTTCGCAGGGCGTCAGTAAGCGGGCTTACCACGTGAGAGTAGTCTTTAATATAATGCTGGTAATAGCCAGCAAGTCCCAAAAAAAGCGCGTATGTCTGTTTTAGTTTTGGGACGTCGGTGTTCCGCTACAGCAGCAACCTTAACCTCCGAAGGTCGACGACTGCCCTGCCCGATCACATGGCCCAGATAGCTGACTTCAGCTCTCCCAAGCTGGCACTTTTCTGGTCTAATGCTAAGCCCCGCCTGGCGAAGCCGGTTCAGGACGGCACGTAAATGTCCCATATGCGCCTCCCAAGAATCAGAAAAGATTGCCACGTCGTCTAGGTAGGGAAGTGCGAAATCACTAAGATCCCCGAGAACACGGTCCATGAGGCTGGAAAAACAAAACGGGGCGTTTTTCAAGCCGAAGCTCAACATGACCGGTCGAAAAGTACCCATCGGGGAAATAAACGCGGCGTACCCGCTGGCTCGCTTAGAGAGGGGGACCTGCCAGTAGCCTCGTACGAGGTCCAGAGTCGAAATAAATTTAGCCGCACTCACCACTTCTACCCTTTCCTCGATATTTGGGATTGGATATGTTTGGTCTCGCGTGATGCTATTCAACTTTCGATAATCGATGCAGGGCCTGGGGTCTTTCCCCGGGGCCTCAACGAGGATCAGTGGTGAGGTGAAGTCACTTTCTCCGGGCTCAATCACTCCGAGTTCTAGCATGCGCTTAATTTCGGTTTCTATGATATCCTTTTGCCTCGGAGACACTCGATAGGGCCTAGAACGAACCGGTCGATTCTCCGTCAGCTCGATGTCGTGAACCAGAAGTGTCGTCTTCCCCGGCCTGTCCGAGAAAGCTGTCCGAAATTCTTTGATCAACTCTGTTAGATCGGCGATCTTAGATGACCCCAGCTTCTCATGGTTTATCATTTTACGACAGAGTTCTTCCACCGTGAAACCTCCGTCACCCTCCAAGAGCGGGATTTCGAACGGCGTCTCTTCGGGTGCGTTCAAAGTCAAGTTTACGATGGCTTCCCGCTCTCTGTAGGGCTTCATGAGGTTGCTGTGGAAGACTCGCGTGTTTCGCCGTTTCCCCTCTAATTCAACCGCGTAGTTTGTCTCCGAGAGCTTTTGGATAACCCGCGCCGGACCCTCCCACTGAACGTCAAGCTTGTTCTTTCTGGAAGGTACGAGAATCATAACCCTGTCGTTCACCCTGAATGTACGCAACTTGGCGGACCGGTCATAGTAGGCTTTTGCCTTCTGTTGCGCCCTTTTCATGTTCTCTTCAACGATCCCCTTCGCGTCATTTAGTCGCGTCAACAATTCCAACACGTACTCGACGACAGTTGGATTCTCCCCGTGTCCCTCCCAGGACTCCCGAAGCATGCGTAACGGAGTTCTTAATTGTCCTCCCGTATACCAGCTCTGCTGGACTAAATCCTGTCGACTCATGAGGGGCCGTTCGGAGCGCAAACATTGCCGCGGGAAGACAGGCCTCCCAGTCCCTGCTATGCTCTACGCCGAGTGCCCGCAGGACACGTTTGAGTACCGAATGAAGTCTCTCCACACTGTTAGATTGCGGGTGATAGACCGAGCTGTGAACTAACGTAATCCCGCACTTTTCGAGGAACGTGGTGGTTAACGCGCTCGTGAAGACGCTGCCCTGGTCACTTTGGATTTCCGCCGTTAATCCCACTCTCGCAAAAATCGATAGAAGGGCGTCCACCACGTTTGTTGAACTGAGCTCCTTTAGCGGAACTGCTTCGGGAAACTTAGTGGCCGGGCACAAGGCCGTCAAAATGTACCGGTACCCCGACTGTGTTTGAGGCAGTGGTCCGACGATGTCAATCACGAGCCGGCGGAATGGCTCCGTGATGACAGGGACCAACGTCATTGGTGCCTTAAGCCTATCGGTGGATTTTCCGATACGCTGACAGGCATCACATGTCCTCACAAAGGTCTCAATGTCCTTCCAGCACCCCGGCCAGTAGTACTCCTGTGTCAGCAGCGCCTTGGTTTTCTTGATTCCAAGGTGTCCCGACCAAGAGCAGTCATGGGCGAGGTGAAGCAAGTCCGACCGATACCCTCGAGGAACGACCAGTTGGTCAAACGCCTTCCCCTTTCGGTCTCTGTACTGCCGGTACAGCACCCCCGCTCTCGTTTGAAAAGAAACGTTTTTTCGTGCTATGCCCTCCCTCGCACTGTCGTGAAACTCTCTAAGGGACGGATCCCCTTCCTGCTCCGCAATGAGCGTTTCTCTGTCTACCTTTGCCAGAGACCGAAAGCTGTTAGACACGGGCGAAAGGAGTATGCCGTCCCCTTCCTCGGGGTCGGCAGACCGCTCTCCCGTTTCGATCTCAGGTTCTCTGGCCTCACCCCGCGCGCTGTCAGGCTCACCGAAAGCATCCGGCTGTTCGTTAGGTTTAGCAGGTGAGCAAACCTCCCCCTCAAAGTTATACTCGAGTTGCCCCGCTAATGCTCTTGCCCTTGAGCGCGTCAGGGCCAACACGGTTTCGTTAGAGAAACTCAAACCCTGCTGGCTTAGCAACTGTTCTGACTTATTCGAAAACAAGTACGGGTACGGTAATGGGAGGTTACTATACTCCGTTTCACCTTCAGTCCGGGCGCAGCGGACGCTAGGAGTAATCCCAGCCAATCCAGCGTGGAGAGAATGTCATGTGACCTTGAGCTCCCTGTGTCCCTCTGCCCAACCGGCAGGTCACGTGATTTTCTCCCGGCGCTGGATCGGCTGGGATGGCCCGTGGCGTCCACTGCGCTCAGACTGAAGGCGGAACGGAGTATAGAGACCGCCGCCTCAGTCTCGAGGATTCCGAAAGGTCCTGAGATCATGATTTTAGCAATGGGCAAGCACACGCTTTGCTCCTCTACTGCTTGTCGAATCCAAGCGCAGTCTCCAGTGTAGTCCCCTGACCGCACGTACGAGGGATGTACGACATCCATTGTCGCGGCCGAATCCCGAAGTACTCTGCACTTCTGACCATTGACGACCATCTCCCGCGTGTAGGGCTCTAACAACTTCTCGTTGTCCTCATTTTCTCTGACGTAATGGAACGCAACTTTCTTAGTGCAGCTGGCCGCGAAATGTCCGGGCTGCCCGCAACTGTAACAAACTGCCTGCCTGCCTGCTTCCTTTTCTCGAAGGCTTTGGTGTTTTCACCATTTGTATTTCGCCCTGCGGCTACCCCGTCTCTTTCTTTGGGCTTCTCGAAGACACCTTCCCTAGCTGATCCTTTTGAGAAAGGGGAGAACCGAAACGGGAACGCTTTCTCGTCACAGAAAAACGGGACGAGGGGGGGCCTCGTCCCGTTTTTCTGTGACGAGAAAGCGTTCCCGTTTCGGTTCTCCCCTTTCGGCCTGTCTGTAGGGTCCCGCTTTTGACCCCTTCTCATCGCGTACTCTTCTGCGAGCTCTGGGGCCTTTAGGAGGTCTACCTCGGTCAGTCTGTCCTGAACCCAGAACTTGGCTGGCTCCGAAAGCTCCGTAAATAGCTGTTCAGTGGCAACACACTCGAGCACCTTGTCGTGGTCGCCATGTGCGCCGGCTCTTTTCAGCCACTCTACCAAATCTGCCTTTAAGTTATACGCAAACTCTGGCCATGACTGGGTAGGCTTCCTCGTGGCGTGACGGAAGCGTTGGCGAAAGGCCTCAGTGGACAGGCGGTATTTCTTAAGAAGAGCGGCCTTAACTTTTACATAGTCGTCCGCCTCCTCCTTGCTCAACCGAGCAATCACATCTGCTGCCTCGCAAGGGAGAAGTGTTAACAACTTCTGGGACCATGTTTCGCGCTGGAATTTCATCTTCTCGCATGTTCTCTCGAAATTTACCAGAAACAGCCCGATGTCTTCCCCCAGCTTATAAGGCTGAAGCAGATCCTTCATCTTCAACTTCTCCGCCGGTTCCGCGATCACTCCCGTCGCATTGGAAGACGCGCTTTCTAGTCTTTTCATTTCAAGCTCGGTGTTGCGCAGCGCTATCTCATCGGCCCGCTTTTTACTCTCGCGCTCTTGTCTCGCCTCTTCGTCGGCCTGCTTTTTGCGGTCGCGCTCCTCCTGTTCTCTTTTGCGGCTCTCTGCCTCTTTTTCTCTTATCCACTCTACAGCCTCTGTGATCTCGTCATCAATGTCGTCTGTGGCCTGAATGAGCTTTATGATGCGTGGTTTTCTTTTTGCTTGCCCCAAGTCAATTCCTAAATGGGTACATACATGTACCAGCTCTGGCACACGCAACGCGCTGAGATTTATGACCTACTCGATGTAACGGCACTTCCCTGACAAAACTGACGTCAAAACGGACATTTTTGTGTTCTGACGAAAACTTTTCCCCAACGCCTCACAACAAAACTAAGAGCTGTAGGGTCTGGCGAATCAAAGGAAGAAAGCCGGGCACTCACCCACACTGAGAGTCATGGTCCAGCGCAGTTGGATCCCGCCGCTGCCACCCAGTTGTTGGGACCGAGGGGGTTCTCCGGGTAGCGTCACGCAGGGCCAGGCCAGGAAAGGAGCAGCGGGCAGACTCCCGTCCAGGAACATGACGAGACGGGAGGGTCTCTCGCAACGAAACTTTGTTTAATACATATGTACAAAGTATTTACAACGTCCGAGAGCACAGATGCGACATTCTGTTTGCCCCTTTTATAGGGTCGCTCTTCGGTACTCTCGCGGCTGGCAGCCAATGGTGGCCGAGCTGCCAACAAATCATGTTCAGGCCCCGCCTCCACTCATCCCCTGAGCACGCACACACCCACATGCACACACTGCAGCTGTGGCCGGACTTTACACTCCGTTGCCGAGGCACCCTTGCCCTCGAAAGCTGCGCCGAGGAAGCGACAGCAAGGGGTCCAGTGTTTGCCCGGGTGACGACGTTGGCCGTGTTAGTGCTGACCCCTCCATCAGACGGCGTTGAGGCACGGGAAAGGGCTTGGCCGGATCATCCGCAGGTGGCGTCCGGGGATAATCTCACCCTCACGGAGGCCCCGCAGCTGGCGCGTCGTTACCCGGAATCCTGGCCCGGTAATCCTCCCGGTTCTCGAGTCGGCTGACCCCGTTTCGGACCAGCGTTAACGCAGCCAGAAAGAAGAGTCCGGCTTAGCTCCGCGCCTAGGTGGGGCGACGCCAACACGGTGGTCCCACGGCACCCCCTTGTCGCCTCTCGCCTCGTTTCCGGGCAAGCCGACCGGAGCCATGTGGCGATGCTACTCAATGTGTTCACCGTTGCCGGACGGATTAGATAGGGAGGGTCTGGTCCGGGGCTTTTCCGTTTTCACAACACGCTATAGCGGTACGGCGTGATTGGTTGCTTTCGGACACGACTCGGCGGTTCGTTATTGGTCTCTCAGCGGCGACACAACATACGCGACCAAAAATGTAAATGTTACCATTAATATCCTAGAGAAAAAAAAAACTGGGGAAGTAGCGACTGTACTCAAACCGCAGAAAGGAGTTGGCGAGCGCGATGGTGTCACGACGAATCGTGTTATATTTTGGATTATACTTGGCTTTTTCTTCGCGAGTGTCTGTTTCGTTCTCCGTACGGATTCCAGTGGCGGAACTCGGCGCCAACGACGATCCGATTATCCGCCTTTCCTTTTCTCCCGTACCCAAATGTCTTTCTCCGTGTTGTTCGTGTCACCTGTCACGTTGCAAAGTTGAAATAAATAGCACTGCTCTTTGTGATGTTCGAAAAGAAAAAACGCTCCTGTGTCTGTTCAACAAATCGAGTCTCGAGGATCCCAGATCCGAACAAGTCTTGTCTTTCTTACTGTGCACTAGCTGCGGCGTAATGTTGTGATCGAGAAAAAAAAAAAAAAAAACGTATACTCGATGATTTTTTTTTTTTTATTTCGCATACCGGTAGACGCCATTTGGGATTTTTTTTTTTTGTGCAATAAAAGGTGCGTTGTTGAAGGCCTATTATCAGTACTATTTAAATATTCGGAACGGTTTATGGCCATTAATGTAAAATTTCATATAGCATCCAAAACATTGGCTTTGATCCTAGGGTTTGCTGCGTTTTATTGACAGTAATAATAACTGACCCACAAAAGAACTTTCTTCATTCGCAGGTCATGCATAAAGAAATCTAACATCTCCTTTTTTTCATCATATCATTACGGTCGTAACACAACATCTACAGGGTGCCCCCGAAGAAATTTACAGGGGTTTTCTCCCCGAAAAAAAAAAAAACAACAAAAAAACTAGGCATCGCCGAAAACTCAATCTCCGCCCAAAGGTAGCACTGGAGGTCCGAACCAGATACAAAAGTTTTAGCACGAACCGATATTTTATTCAAAACTTATAAGTATTTTTTTTTAATTTCTTTTGTAAAACTGCGGACGACAGAGCTCTAGAAAACATGGAGTTGTATGGCTACAGAAACCAAAAACAGGTGAGAATGGGCCCCATTTCCCCATCGACATTTTCAGAAAATCACTTATAAATTTTGAACAAAAAATCGGTTCGTGCTGAAACTTTGCCACCTGGTTCGGACATCTAGCGCTTCCTTTTGGCGCAAAATGAGCATTCGATGATGCGTAGTTTATTTTCGCGGTAAGAAAAACTCTGTACATTTTTAAGGGCACATCCCGTACATCTGCGCAATGTCTCAAATGGCTGTCACTGATGCGTTAGCTCTTGATAAAACGATTTGTTAGCTTAAATGGACAATCTTTACAAAATGATTTCTTGATAAAAATAATTTGACATAACGATTTCCCCTAGAAGCTTGCCTGTGTTTCTTTTTTTCGAATTTTATTATCTATATTGGTTTGTTTTCATTTTTTTATTCGAGTTGGGCTCTTAAATTGTGTGTCTCTTCAGAATGCAACATTTCCTTCTGCATAACTCAGTAAAGACTCAGTCATCCATGCTATATGCTGGGAGCATTCACTTCTTCACTGTAATTACTAAAATAATAAACCTGGTGCTGCTGGAGGTTTTATTAAGCCTGGTAACGTCCAGGATGTGTATACAATCAAGTGGGCACAGGATTGCTCCTGATATTTTAAAGATGCAACAATCGGGATAGAGAATTAGAAAGTTTATGTCGAGGGAGGAAACCAGGACAATAATGGTGCCTTCGATTGTCATCCAAGGAAGCGCGACAAAGAATTCTTTTGAAACACAAATAAAGTTTTAAAAAAAAGATGAAAATGTAAAACATTGGTGAGTTAAAAATGACCATCTTCACCGTGATCTGATCAGTACCAAAAAAATGAGAAAACTCAAGTTAGCAGCATTGACGCCTCGGAAAAAGACCTGCCAGACGCAGAACTCGTAATCGTCCGTGACGAATGGAAAAGCATGTTATAGAAAAACGAAAGACAAAATTAAAATTAAGGCTTCAATCCACGCTGTGAAGGTGGTTGGACAGCGTAGCTGCGTTATCACGTGCAGCGATTGCCCACTGCACTATAGACCCTTTTTATGGAAAACACCACCAGATGGTGCTCCAGTTTTTGACGTGCCAGAGGACTTCCGGTTTATACAAAAAATGAACCCACCTTGCCACCGCTGCTTGAAATGTATATGAAAGGTTTAACCAAGAATTCTCCAGGTGAACGCCAAAAGAACGAAGAAGTGTGAGATCAGTAAAAATGTTTCGAGTATTCTTGTAAACCAACTTCCCTCTTCCAAGATGTAGTATTGTACAGCCGAAGGCCCTCGTTCAATCTCCAACTCTGTTGTCCGTGTTGCATTTATGCTTTCTATAGTCAGTTACAGGTTAAGAAGGTAGCGGCAAATGCCCCTCAAAGGGAACCATATATCCCTCCGCCACCTCCGCATCCAATAGCGTCCCACCGTTTCCTTGACGTCGCGGCCAACGCGCGAGGAGGCTCTTGCCTTTCTGTACATATTTGCTTTATTTTTCTACTTTGACTTAGCATTGTGGAAGCCACGAGAGGGAGATTAGAGTTTTCCCCCACCGACGGAAACAAATACGACTTTCGGGGATTAGCTTCCCCCCCGATGGATACAAAGGCTGCTTTCAGGGGCTCGGTTCCCTCTCCGATGAATACAAAGGTCGCTTTCTTAAAAAGTGGGATCGGAGACAAGTGGGAATCCATTGAAGCGGAACAAGGAGCGTTTCCAGTGAACTCTTCTTTCGACTGCGGAGAGATTTGAAACGGGCGCATCACACTTGTGGGAGGAGCTTCTCCTACCTTCTTGACTTGTAACCGACTATAGACCTTTTCCACAAGGGCGCCGCCATCTTGAATTGACGTCACTTCCAGTATGGGCGAAAACGTAACTTTGCCGTTGCCACGCCAATAGAAGACATTTAGGATATAAGCCTAACCGTCACACATTCTCGTTTTGGCTCGCCTCTATTTTTTTACTAGTTACAGGTTGAAACGTTTCTTTTTTTTTCGTCGCCCATACTGGAAGTGACGACAATTCAAGATGGCGGCGCCCTTGTGGAAAAGGTCTATAGGCTCCTTGCACATAACGTCATTTCCGTTGCCCTCCAGAGAAGAGGGGAAGAAGGAGCTCCCCTCTTATCAGGACCCTCCTTTCTGCCTTCCGGATTTGTACAGGCGTCGCTATTCTCCCCCCAGAAGATTATAGAAGATAAACCTGTCACTCCAAATTTTTACAAAAGCAGCTTCCCTCTCCTCCTTTTACTTGGTGTTCAAAAGTGTGCGACGTGACGTCAGTGCAAGGAGCCTATAGGCTCCTTGCATTGACGTCACGTCAATGCACGTCACGTCACGTCAGTGGCCACCGGGAACACTCCCGGTGGCCACTTTCCCAGGATCCAGTGACTTTGGTCGGTGTCGGTTGTTTCTGTTTGTCTCTCCAGTGTGACTCTGCCATTAAAGCGCAGAAAAGAGTATTTTCGAATCGCAGCCTCCGCCAATAGACCTTTTTCAAAAGTGCGCGTTATCTATGTAGCTGTTGCGCCCATTTCCCGAATCTGCCAATGTTTTGAAAAAAAAAAAAAAAACTTAAATTGAACGTTTAGTGTTTATACAGTGCAAGGTCGGTCTGCCTGTAGAGGCTACACTGGTTTACACTGTAGATGAGCAATTTTGCCAGTGCAGTACGACTGCTAACCAGGGGTCTTTAACGTGCTCACGCAGTAGCGATACACGACCGCACGCCGGTGCGATGCTCATTTAGATCGAGACGGGCAGAGGTGGGGATCGAACACAATGGTTTGGGCAAGTTACTCTGAACATGTATTGAAATTTGGCACGAGGACTTCGTCAGCGTTCGGGGTGAGCTCGATTCTGCGCGTATCGCCAACGAGTGCTGCGTCGATCAACGTTCGGCGAGCACTCGGAACCAACCACACGGTTCGTGTCCGACAAATGGCGACCGCCAACGTTGCTCGACGAGGTTTTGAAAAGTGTCTGCTATTCCCCCTCTGAACAAAGCCAAAATGAAGGCGCCCACATGAAAATCCGCGAATGACTCTAGGCGTAGCAGCCACCAGAATGCGCCGCTATTGTGACGTCGGTGTGAGTCATGTGTTACTTGCACCAGCAAGGCCCCTGCTCTAACACTGAGTCACTTACCCTGGAAAAATGGCGGCAGTAATATTATCACCCTCGATGTCAAAAGTGGTCATCCCCTGGTAGTAGCCGAACCACACCAAAGCGGCGAAATTGGCGGTCACGATGACAACGATGAACAGCAGGCGCAACGCCGACCCCCACTCGTCGCGGGCGGGCTGAGGGAGATCTCGTGTTCGCAGCATCTTCAGCTCTATGCTGTCCGAAGATGAAGAGGACTCCTCCCCACCCAGTTTTGGCCCTGTAGTTCTGAGGTGTGTCGTCTCGCCTACGGGTGTCTTGGGTGCCGTAGCAAAACCCGTGGCTAAGCTCCAGTCAGCTCCCGACTTGTTTGTTGACTGAACACTTGCTTTGTTCTTGGAATGGGACCACGTCTTGGCGCGTTTCTTTCGGTGCTTTGACTTTCTTTCAGATGCTGGGGTGCCTTGGTGTTTAGGTGTATGCCATCTGGAGGCCTTGCTAGATTTCGCGGCAGCCATCTTGGTTTTGGGTAAGGCCACTACTGAGTCTGGTGGACCTTGCGGAAGAAACGGAACATCAAAAGGGACGCCAGGCTTATTTTGCTGGCTGGCTGAAGGTGGGTAAACAAGCTGCGTCCTGGTGAGGGCTCCCGAACTACCTTGTGGCGTGAACCCTTCAAAGGGGAAGCGTGTGTCAAGGCTACGCGTCATGGCTGGGCGCAAAGCCGACCCTGCCGTTCCTCGCTCAAGAGGATGCAGGTTAGCACGGTCCCGGTCCATCCTTGCTGACTGGGCACGAGTCGGTTCCCACGGGTGCCAAAAGTTCCGGTTGTAAAGGTACATGTCGCCCGGCGGCTCTCGACAGTCTTGATACGTAAAAGGATACGGGGCGTAGGTGGCTGCGCCTTGCATTCCAGGCCTGCTGGTCGTTGGTCGCTGACTCCAGGTTCGAGCGTCCCAGAGACGCCCTGCGGGCACCCCTTGTAAAGATGCGGGAGGAAGCACGTACGGCAGCGGCATGGGGTAGTTGGAAGACACTGTGTTGGGACGCCACTGACTGCCGCCAACCGGACTCCACATTCCCGCCCATGTGTCGTTCATGCTCTGCGAGATGATCCGATACCAGATGCCAAGTTAATTTAATCACGATATTCTTTAAAAAAATGTAAACTACCACACGCTGTGTGCTACGATTTACATGCGGCAGCTGTTGCCTTGCTGAAAGATGTCTTTTCCGAGATTTGCTTTTCGTCGATGTGTTTTAGAATATTTGATTTAAGAGCTTTGCTTTTAGTAGAATAGCTCTAGATGTGATTTGGGACATGTGTAAGAGAGAGAGGGAGAAATAAATAGACCAATAACGCGTCTTGGCATAGATGACGTGGTTGCGCGACAGGGAAGACGGCGATAAGGAGTGTGCTATCGTAGCGGTTCCATATCACTCTCCCCGCGATCATGTGGAATTTTGCGTACAAACGCCGGCGGATTTGGCCGGAAAGGGGCTCTAACCGCTTTAAAACAACAGGACCACATCCAACACGAGCACATCGCGCACACTGGAGTTCGCTCTTCCGCGTGCCCGCGGAGCCAAAGTTCTCGTCGCCCACAACAGCGGAAGCGAAACCCGCCACTGCGCTGCCCTCAAAAGCCGGCAGCGGTCGCCGCCGACTTTGGCGGGACGCTCACGGACGACCGTTCTGTCTACAAGTGCACAATTCTCCTCCTGTTTGTTTGTTTTTGTTGTTGTTGTTCTTTTAGGGGAGGGGGGAGGGGAGGATTGTAATTGCGCGGGAAAAAAAGACGAATGCCTGTTTCGTGTTGTGAGTGGCAATGATTAATTCCCGCAGTGTTCAGCGAAAGTGCGAAACATTGTTTGAGGGGTGGTGCGACTATTTTTGCAACCATTTCTTACATCATAATAATATTAATAATAATAATAATAATAATCAACAATCATACAATCAATTTTATTGCGTATCCATGCAGGAACAACCATTCGGTGTTGGTGTTGGCACACCGAACATTCGAACGCTTAAAAACACGGAGCACACAACATTAAAAGATAAAACATAAAAAGTATAACTTGAACAACACACACAAAGATCAGAATAACCGACGCATGAAATTAGAAAGTAAATATTTATGTTGGAACTTCACACGTTGGTGCACCATGAAGATGAATGTCTAGAGTCTGGAGAGTACATCATGTGAAGAGAAGAAAAAGAAGAAGTGTAAACTGACAAAATTTCTTGTAAATGTTAGTGGCCATGTAGCCCTCATACCATTTGTAATGAGATAAGAGATTTGGGGAGTTGATTAAGCCGGGGAGGGTTTTAAACAAAAATACCAGATCCGCTTTCTTTCTATGACGATGCAGGTCAGGTAATCTTGGTAAAGTTTTAATCAGGTAATCTAATACGTTCCAAAACAGATTTATAATTTAAAGTTTGCTCATTCAAAGCCGAATAGGAATACTTAAAAATTCAGATGAATTTGTGCTGCACCCGCTCAATTCTCAGTGAATTGGTTTACACATTTCGTTCCACACTACCGACGCATAGTCTAGCTGCGAGCGGCCCAGTGAACACAAACGGGTTAAAGATGCGTAGGGATTGTCAGGCGACACAGAGGTCCAAGCACTCGTATAGATGCGCAAACCATCTCGCCCACATGAACATTAATAGGTTTGAACCAAATACAACATCGAGGTCTCTTATTTCCCCCATAGGCGTAGACTACGTGGAGGCATCGGGACTCGTGCCTCCCCCTGGTGAGATCCGGGGGGGGGGGGGGGGGGGGGGGGGGGGGTCATAGCGCTTTCTCGGGGTGGTATGTAAACAAAATAACGCACACAGCGGCGAACGTAAAATGTATCCCCTAAGAAAAACTACTGATAATTGCCGGTGTAAAAAAAAAAAAAAAAAAAACATGCGCGGAAAAGCTTCCCCGGGGAAAATGGAAAGTCTACGACGCTGAGTCTCTTTCAAATCGATAAGGAAAACCGACATTTCTAGCTTTCCAAAAAAATGTTAATACTTTTGTTTTTGAATGGTTCAGACGGGGCCTGTTTTCCCTACACCATTTGCTGAATGTGCTCACGTCTGCCTGTAGTCTTAAGCAGTCGTCGAAAGTTCGAATTTCACGGTCGATTTCATTGTCATCGGCGTACTGGAGTAACAAGGAGTGTGAGATAGCGAGAGGGATATCATTATCAAGCATATAGAAAAGACAAGAGGGCCTAAATCAGATCCTTGAGGCACCCCGGAGTGTATTTTGTAGGTTGTGGATGCCATATTAACTTGAAACAATCAATATTAATAAGAATAAATAATAATAATAATAATAATATAATAATTTTGGCTCAGGAGAGCCGCGGAACAGCTGAAAGAGCCCATACAATAGTCAATATATGTGATGATAAGATATAGTGATAAGAAATTCGATAAGAAAACCCGCAGTGCCGCATCTACTGATAGTGAATATATGTGATGATATAATATACAAGATGAAAGTGATGTTCATTATGACGTGATATCTACAAGGGGAGGACGACGCGGTCTTCTCAACGCAGGGGCGGATCCAAGGGGGGGGGGGGGGCGGGGCAATTTGACCTTCCCCCTTCTTGGAGGGCGATTTGACATGCGTGGACCCCTCGAAATAAAACCGACTACCGGCCTGCCACGTTGTAGAAGGCTCGGTACTCAAGGACGAGGGTTCAAAATAGGGTAGCTCGCACCCTAACAGGTACACTTGTACTCTGAACTTGGAGGACCACTCCGTCGCTTCAACCGTCAGTACCAACAGTCGGTGGCGAACTGTAGTGCAGTGAATGACACTGTATTCTTCTTTGTACAGTTCCTGATACGCTGCGATCCACCAAGCAACTGCGATTCAGCGGGTAGCCAAGATCGTCCATCTGTAATCTACGTTCGACGGAACTGCACGGCTGGCCCTATCGATAGTAATCCCTAGTCGGGGCTTCAGCTTCAACTACGCACCGCAAGGTTCCGTGGTGATCGGCGCTCTCCTGGCTCCCTGACAGAAGATAAAGGACGTTGCAGCACGACCATCTTCGCAGTCGGTGGCGAACTGTAGTGCAGTGAATGACACTGTATTCTTCTTTGTACAGGTGAGCGTTAATTTTGCTCTACGTTTCCGTATATTCCTGTACATCTGCCACCGGCTGCAACTGTTGGCATTTCTTTCTTTTTTTGCGAATGCACGGCTTATGATGTCCGAAAAGGAGTGCTTAGCGTGCTTGCAGTCAATGCCCGACGATGGTCGTTTTCTGACGTGTTCAGAATGTTTGCTCCCTTACCATATAGGTAACACTTGTTCGGGTGTGGCGGAGGCTACGTTTTCGGGTATGGGATCAAAAAAGCGTAGAAAGTGGCGCTGTCGAACATGTAGGGCTGGGGGGGGAGTGGCCGCGTCAATGTCGAGTGCGGACTACCAAGAGCCGGAGGATGCAAGTTTTTCGGCAGATTTTTCTACTGTGAATGAAAAACTGGACCAGCTACTCTCTCTTAGAGACAAAGTGGACAGTCTGCTTCCACTTCCAGCAAAGGTAGATGATCTGCTGACCTTGAAGACTACATTCGCAGAGTTAAAAGTAACTGTGGAGGAGTTGAAAAGCTCTGTTGAATTTACCTCTCGCCAATATGACGAGTTACTTGCCGAGTTGACTACAAATAAGAGGGAAACAAAAGACCTCAGGACGGAGGTGACCGAGCTGAAAAACACAATATCTGAGCATGCTGCACATATCGGCCGGCTGCAGTTGGACCTGAATGAGGCTGAGCAGTACAACCGGTTACCTAATCTAGAGGTCCATGGAATTCCGGAGAGTGTTGGTGAAGATCTCCAACAATACGTCTGCGATCTTGCGGCAAAGCTGGAAATCGCATCTTTCCAGACCTTGCATGTTCTTGCGGTACACAGACTTCCCGGTAAAAAGGACAAGATTGCCCCGGTTTTAGTTAGGTTTTCTTCTGCGGCGGTGCGAGAGACATGGATGAGGGCACGTGGCAGGCTGCGCGCGCTCGCGCAAAGTAAGGACTTACCTGAGCTTTACTTCAACGAGAACCTAACCCAGATAAACCGAAACTTGTTTTGGAAGGCCCGTACAAGGGGAAAGGAAAAGAACTTCAAGTTCGTCTGGGTCCGAAATGGGAAGATATTTGCAAAGCGGCAAGAACAAGCCCCCTCTGTTAGAATAGGTTGCGAATTCGATCTTGGTCTGATAAACTGAGACGTCGTCGGATCCCGACGGAATTAAGGCATGGATTGTGATTTTCGCACTTGTGCTTCCTTTACGGAAGTTAACAGTTTTTTTACAGATTCTAGAAGTAATGGGTTCCGTATTACCCATGTGAACATTCGTAGTATACGCAAACACTGGGATCATTTTCTTGCTTTAATATCCCCTTTTTGTACTTTTTTTTATGTTTTTGTACTGACTGAGATTAATGTTGGTTCGGATTGTTTGTCTAAATACACGATACCAGGCTATCGGCTGTTCTCTTACACCCGTCCAATGGGAAGAGGAGGGGGTGTGGCTGTGTTTGTCAAAGATATCTGGTCTGTGACAGAGCTTTTTTTTCCTTTCAACCAAGCGGAAGTGGTTGTGTTGCGCGTAAGCGCCCCTTCGTTATCGCATGTTCTCTTTTCAATTTATCGTCCCCCATGTTGCAACGGGCGGCTGTTTTTGGTTGAGCTTGACTCAGCTTTGTCTTCCCTGTCATGTGATGATCTAATATGTATAAATGGCGATATAAACATTAATATTCTTCGGCCTACAATGACTATGGTTGCAGACTATCTGGACGTCTTGTCTAAATGGGGAATCAAAACCACAATCAACAAAGCCACGCGTGAAGAATTCTTATCTGGACAGCTGGTGATATCCAGTATCGACCATATAAATGTTCGAGCACAGAACTTTATCGTACAATCGGCGATCATAGAAACTAAACTTGCCGATCATTATTTTGTTTGTTGCTCGTTAACACAACCGCAAACGTCGACTACTATCATCTCGGAGAAAGAATTTTCAATTGTTGAGCCTAGGCTCTTTGATAAACTTATAGCGGAGCATGACTGGAATTCTTTTTTACTAGCTGTGTCTCCAGGTGATATTTACGAGCAGTTTGTAGCTCAGGTGAATCTTTTTAAACGGGCGGCTACTCGTATGGTAAAAATTAAGCAGCGGAACCAAGACCAGAAATGGATGTCGTCCGAGATTCTCGTAGCAATAAAAGAAAAAGACTTGCTCTGGGCCCAGTCAAAGCGATCTCCCGGTTGTGTTTCGCTGCGGTTGAACTTCAAGCAATCTAGGAACAAGGTGAATGCTATGATTCGTCTAGCTAAACGAAAGTACTTTAGAAATAAATTTAGAGACGCTCGTTTTGACATCAAGAAAACTTGGTCGCTTGTTAATAGTCTTAGTGGTGCAAAGACATCTGTTACTAATAAAGATAGTTCTGCTCTCTCAAACTTTACTACTGATAGGCAGACTGCAGTCGAAGATTTCAACAAGTTTTTTTCTGAAGTATCAGGGGTCGAGAGGCAGCATCCAGACTATTGTACATACAGGACAGTGTATTGGGCTCGGCTTACCTACCTTTTCTTACTGAAAACGATCTTAAATCGCTGCTTTTTAGTCTGAAACCCAACAAATCCCCTGGGATCGACGGCATCTCAGTTAATGATTTGCGCAGAAATTACGAAATAATTAAAACGGTTTTGCTCTCTCTCTTGAATAATGTGATCTCTAATGGCATCATCCCGTTAAAGATGAAAACGGCGCTGGTCATTCCGTTGTTCAAGGGTGGAGCGCGAAATAATGTAGAAAATTACCGTCCAATTTCGATCTTACCTTGTCTTGCTAAGATATTAGAAAAACATCTGTGGGGAGTAATGACAAGCTTTTTAGATAAACACAATATTCTCTCACCCTATCAGTACGGATTTTTACAAGGTCGAGGTACCCAAATGCTCCTGGAAGATTTTTCTGATGAGGCTAATTCATCTTTTGAGCACAATCAAGTGGCCTGTGCGCTTTTTTTTGGACGTTAGCAAGGCATTTGATGGGGTTTGCCACCGTATTTTACTGACAAAGCTTTCAATGTTAGGTTTCCGGGGTTCTTTCCTACGCCTGTTGGAAAACTTTCTGCGAGATAGGCGTCAGTGTGTATCTGTTGGACAGTTTCAAAGCGACTTTTCTCTTATCAAAGCTGGTGTCCCACAGGGTTCAATCTTAAGTCCGCTTTTATTTAATATTTACGTTAATGACCTGTATAAAGTTGTGCCAATTTCTTTATTTCAGTATGCCGATGATACTGTCCTGTTAGCCAAAGCGTCCACCTCTTTAGAAGTTATCTCTATTTTACAGTCTGCAGCTATTAAAGCTATGGACTGGTTTGCAGCTAATTTAATTTTAATTAATGCTTCTAAAACTCAACTCATTTGTTTCCACAACCCTCTAAAGAAAGTTTCTCTAACTTATCCTTTATTGTTGCATACGACAGATTGTTTGCATTGTGATTGTATACCTGTAAAATATTCATCTTCTGTGAAATACCTTGGCGTGTTTTTTGACAGCGACCTAGCGTGGAATTCTCATCTTTTGCATATTTGTAAGAAACTTCGTGCAGTATGTTGTATATTGTATAATATCCGATATTTTATGCCCCTTTCGGCACGGAAAGTTGTTGTTCATGCCCTTGTATATAGCGTGCTTCGGTATGGTGTGACTGTTTACGGTCATTGTGCTCTTCGCTGGCAAGATAGAATTAACTGCCTTTTACGTTCTCTGTTAAAAAATATTTCATATGACCTGTGTCTAGAGAATGATGTCGATGTATTTAAAATATTGGGTTTTCCTAACTTCAGCTCGCTTCTGATAGAAACTATTGTTCATAGGCACTATTGGGCTACCGAATTTAAAACCCCGTACATTCCGTCGCGTTATCTTAGACCCAAATACCCTTATTGTATACCTCGATGCTCAACAAAATTTGGAAAACGAATTCGTAAGTATTACGTGCCAGCAATTTTCAACAAACTTCCTTCTGAAATTCATAATATAAAAACAAAATACAAGCTTAAAAAAGCCTTAGGAAGTATTAGTTTTTAATACTGTTTAACGGATGTTATGTTTTGTTTGTGTTTCATTTTTTGCTGATTATATTTGTGCAGTTTCGTTTCACTGACTGCCAGGCGCTGCCAGACAAGCCCGATGTGGCTTTGGCAGGCCTGATTCTGTACCTTTTTTCTTGTCATGTAATAAAAATATTATTATTATTATTATTATTAACCGAGACTGAAATCCGCGGCGGCGGTTTCAAGGCACAGCTCGGAGCCAATAGGTCGGCGCAGCGGCGCACATCTAGGGGCCGTCGGCGCAGCCTGCTTCTGCGGCGACTAAACCAAAAAGGCGCAATCGGAGTCCTGCTTATCTTACTTTAGATTCTCCCCCCCCCCCCCCCCCCCCCCCCCCAGATCCCCCCTCCCCCAAGACGGAGTTCTGGATCCGCCGCTGTTTCAACGGCACCGTTACTCGAATATTTGGGAAAACTATAACACTGCTTAAAGGGACCCTGAAAAATAAATTCAAAGAGTTTCGTTGGGGCACACCTGTCAAAAAAATTAATTTTACGCGAAAAAAAAAAAAGAATTTCAGAGCAATATTGACGGCGCGAGACTCGATTGAGTCGGTAGTCCCCTCTTTTCCGCTTGTTTTCTCTGTCGGCATTCCGGGCGCGTTGAGAAGAGGTGGATCGCCTTCGCCTTCACGTTGAGGGGGAAGACCGAATCACCATCTCGTTGAGCGAATGACCATTCCGTGACGTCATGGACTTGGCGAGCAGCATTTCAAATAAATCTCTCGCCGTCAATATCGCTCTTTAAAAATTTACACGCGTGTTCCAGCCAGATTGATAAAAAAAATGTTTTTTCTTTCTTTTTTTTTTAGGGGGCCCTTTAAGATCAGTCAGGGGGATTTCGGGGTCTCAGACCCCCACTGATTTCGACGGAGGGTCTGGGACCCATTTGGGGAGTAGACCCGACAGCCGTCAACTGTATCGTCAGCTACCGGGGACCTATTATTCCATTGAAAGTTTAAGGAAATTACCTATAAGTTTTCAATAAGACAACGGCGGTGTTCCAAAACTTTGGCATATGATCTGAACCGCTAGATCTATATTTGCACGGAGTTTGAGAGTTCAGAATACGAAGTTCATTAGCGATGCGTAGTATCCATGCGCGGTGACACGCTGTAGGGCACTCACCCACTCGAGAAAGATCGATAATAATAATAATCTTCATTCGCTCAGGAGAGCCGCGCCACCGTAGAAAGGCAACAGCCGGTACAGTACGTGAGTTAACCAAGAATCGAAAATTTCGAGAAGAGCGAAAGACACGCCTGGAGCATTATAATAATTTGCAGATGCTATATAACCTGAAACTATTGCGGAGGCAAATCAAAAGGCCCATGTACTGACGACCGTCAAAAGAACGATGTCTCTTACCCCAGTGATGACAATCTTCTTCCTTTTCTTTTAGAACCAGACCATGTATTCTTTATCGGATCGGGGCCGGGCAGTGAGGGAATGTGTAGATGCGGACGGAGTGCAAAGCCTCAACCTGAGGGGAGGAATGTACAAAGAAACAATCCTTTGGGTAAATAATTATATATTTAGGCTTAATTTAGACACAGGGCAGGGTTGTAAACCTAGTCAAGATGACACTTATTACCTGTTTATGTGTGTTTTTTAGGGTAATGTTTTACATCATAGGACTTAAAAAGATGTATACGAAATATTAAACAAAACTAACTTTCGTAGAAAAAAAGCTTACCAGCAATAAAAACAAACAAACAAATAGGTGACTGAATGAGTTCAGCTCGGAGCACGTGAAGCGAAAGTTCACGTGGCAGAACCCAGGTCCCCCAGGTTCCAGGGATCCTGGGTTCAATCGGCACCCCTGCTTATTTCGATCTCAATGAGCAGCGTACCAGCGTGCACTCACGTATCACTACTGCGTGATGAACGCAAAATTTCCCCGGCGTGTACTGGTGGACAACTTGTTTTGCCATTTCAGAAACGAAGCGCATGCGACATTTTAATTGGCGCTCAACGGGCTCGAGCACCTGTGCACCCATAGCTTGGACTGCATAGACAAAGAAAGTTGTGCTGAAGATTTTAGGTTATGACGAGTGTTTATGAAGATTAACGATGCACGAGCAACACGAAAAAAAAGACGACGACGGCAGTTGATCTAATCCCATCCTGTTGTACGGACTGCTTTCTCTCTAGTTCCTAACAGAACGATGCATGGTGTCAGAAATGGGATGATAATCACCGTTCATCATGACTGGGCTTCCGGCGCCAGAAACGCTGAGGTTGGGGGACCATGCCGCTGGAAACTGGAGGAAGTTCAGGCAGAGAATGGAGCTCTTTCTATTGGCCACGGAACCCATCAAACCTCGGACTCAGCAGCAAGAGGCCCCTATTTTTCTGCATATCGCGGGGCAGGAGGCTATTGGTGTCTTCAATACATTTGGAGTGCCACCTGAGGAAGCCACAAATTACGACAGCCTTGTAAGAAGATTTGAAGACTACTGCCTCCCGATATTTAATGGACGGGGCGAAAAGATGAAGAAGAACCATTTGAACAGTTCTACCTTGACATACAGCTGAAGGCGAGGACTTGCGGATCCGGAGAACTAACGGAGTCAATGCTGAGTGACGAGATTGTTAACGGAACGTCAAGTAGGAAGCTTCGTGAGAAGCTCCTGCAAAAGGGGCATTTAACCTTGCAAATTACGGTCGAATGTTGCAGGGCTAAAGAAATAGCCGGTATTTATAGCAAGGCATGTAGTTCCGCCACACCTGTCAGGAAGAAGAGGGACGCAATGCTGGAAGTGGAACCCGTTGAGAGAAACAGGCACGGAAGTAAGGTCGGGGGAACGCTGGGTCACGGCCAGGGTTGTAAAGTACCTAGGTACAAGCAGTCTGTACACGTTACTAAAAATAACGAATCGATTACAATTACTATTACTCTTGGCTAAAAAGTATTCGATTATATTACTTGATTACTCGACAGCAAAAGTAGCTGGACATTACTTTAAGAAGTAATCGTTACTTTTCCGATTACTTTATGTGTGAAGACTTAAAACTTTAGCGCTCATAACAATTAACTACCTCCAACCTCGAAACCTTGCTCGTCGCAAAGACCACGTAGGAGAAATATGGGATCTTGACGTGTATTTGAACTGGCTTTGTTATATTTTGCATCCGCTTTAGACATTATTCGGTTCTGGCTCTCCTAGGGCTACGAGTAAGTACCGTAAGCAGGATTGTTTTTTTTTGTTTTTTTTTTCGTATTTCTGGGTGTGTGCGCGAAGGGGCTATAAAACTTCGTTTCAGCTTCCGTCCGAGCGCAGCCAAAGGCTGAGGGACGGTTCGCAACTTCGAGAAGAGCATTCCTACGCACCACAAAGTAGTTCACAAAAGTGATTTCGTTTAAAATAACTGTTTTGTGCGTAAAAACTGCACAATGTTCCAGATGTGTACTGCTGGGAATGATTTGCAACTAAAGGAATCAGATCTTTGAAGTTTATGTTTCTATTAATATATATAAATGCATGTTGTTCAGTGAAAACATGTATATCCGCTGGCAACACGGCTGCAGCGTTCGGTTTTTCTGTGCGATTTCGTTCGCGTAATCGCCGAATCATGTGCTTCGCTGCTTCCCTCACCGAGTCGCTTCAAAACGCCCTTTCGCAAAGGCACATTCGGGCGTCAGGCGCGAGAGGTCGTGATGAATGTCTACTTTCGAATTCGGCAGAAGACTCCGGCCGCGTCGTACCGCGAATGCGTTGTAAACAAGCAAAGCGTCCGGGCCACTACAATTCAGATACGCGGCGAAATCAGGGCAGCCCTTTACCTGCCGATCACATTGAACGCCAAGAAGCTGGTGGAAAGGGCTGCGCCTCGAGCTCTGGTATATCCAAACAATACAAGGAAACATCAATGGCCGGGTCATCGGGAACCTTGCAACGTGTACTTACAACTCAAAACTATGCCGAACAGGTGGAAAGCTCGGACACAGATGCCAGCGGCCAGCCTACGTACTGACATCCCCTGTGACTACGTTTCAGAACGTGAAAGGGCCCTTTTTAAACCTGTATCAGACGATATCTTTGATACACCCGTAGCAGACGAAATACTCAGTTAGCGCGGGCGGCGCGGACGACCGGCGGCGCAGCGGAGTGATACAAAAGTGCAGGCGAGATCGGGTGACCTAATGCCGGCGTGTGATTGGCTCCGGCCACACGTAGCTTTGGCTGCGCTCGGACGGAAGCTGAAACGAAGTATAGTTTCACCGAAGGACTTACAAAGCTACATTCTGCTCCCTCAAACTTCGTCCTGAATGGCCTTTGTCATGCACTGGGGCCCTTTCCTGGGGCCTCCCAATCCCAATCCCAGCTAAAAAAAAAAAAAGAATTGACATTTTACAGGTTGGTTGATCTTGTTTCCTACACGTCCGCAATCTTTTTTTTTTCTGTTGGAAAAAGACGCAAATTTTATTTCTGTCATTTCAGAAAAAAAAGGTGTGTGCGGGGGGGGGGGGGGGGGGGGGGGGGGGAGGTTTCCCGTGGAAAATTAGTAACGGTTACAAGTAACTTTTTTACTTCAAAAAGTAATCAGATTACTCTTGTGATTACTGCCTAATAAATGTAATCAACTGATTGCAAAATTACTCGAAAAAGTAATCGATTACAAGTAATTTGATTACTTGTAATGCGTACGCTACAAGTCTGGGTACAAGTAACTGAAACTCGGCATCTATAGGTACTTTTGTTGCACTGCACCCGTTCTGTGACGAGCCCGCCCCTCATGCTTATTTCAAATGTCGGTGCTCGGTATACGCGTGACCTAAAACACAACTTCCCAGAAAGAAAGAAACACAGCAGTCCGGCTTGCGTTCTCGAGTTAAGAACCGAACACATCTCATTAAAACCAAAAAATAATACTTCACTCTCTAACAAATGCAGAATACTAAATGCGGTCGGCACTCTGCATGTTCAAGCAGTAGTTATAAAGTAATTGTCGTTGTATTGGGTTCTGTACGGTCGGAGGAAAAGTCAGTTTCAAGTTTAGTCCTGTTGTGCCACTTTGCAGTACATGTCAATTTTAATTGAAACACAAATTACGAGCACAAAACCTCGGTTGGTGCCGTCGACGTAGGAATATTACATAACACTTCGGTTGGGTCCTATCATTAACACTTCACTTCCTTTAAAAAAAACTGAAACCACACCTACACAATGTGATGGGCACTATAAAAATATGTCCGTCATTGCGCTTTCTGCGGTGCGAGAGACAGTCAGTTCCAAGTTCAGCCCCCCTGTGCAACTTTGCCATATATATGCCTCTTTTGCATTCCAGCCACGGGGCGCACGTTCCTCCATTCTTCTTTTTTCCGATGTCCAAACTCCATTAGTTGGCCTTCTTCTAAGCAAATCAGCTTGACTTCTTGGAGCCGCTGATACAATACACTTGAAATGTCTTGGGCGTCTTGTATCGCCATGCTTGCTGGCTGTCGCAGGTTGTGTAGACTGGCCTGATGTTTTACAGGTCCCCAACACCATCGCACGCGTATTTGTCATGTCCTGTCGCAGAAAACAGCCATCTGGCTAGAGGATATTTCAATTTCCTGAACTCGTGCAGTCGATGTCTGTTTTTAAAATGGCTCGCTGCTCCATCGCTGACACAAGTCACTTGCGAGTGAACAGGAGCGTGGTCCTCGAGCTAATCTGTGACTTTCCTGAGTGCAAAGCAGGCGTGGGCAGAGTCGTGACAGATATCATCGCTGATGATGGCGAAGCTGTCTGTCGATTTTCGAGTGGGTGCAACGCATGTAACAACCGCCACTGGGCAGGGCAAACACTGGCCGGCGGCGCCCAAGGAATACGTGCACCGCCCCCCGACCCGCGGGAGCGTATTGTTAACGCAGGCGATACACACCCCTGCAACGACGCTCACGCCGGATCGGATATGGTTCGTGGAGATGGGCGCTGCCGCCGTCATTATAGGCAGCGGTTGCAACGCGAGCTTCCGAAGCGGCAGCGTATACGTTAGTGGTAAGATATGTGCCTCATATGTAGCGGATCTCGGTACGATTCACGATGTAGGCTTACTTCTATTTTCTTTTCTCGAACATTTTGTTTTGTCTGGCATTTGGCGATATTTACGACATTTCTTTTTTACGATTAACACTGAAAAAAACGAATGTTGTCGACGAAATTTCCCTGAACAAAATGATATGGGACTCTATTTACGGAGGTTCATGTTGGACAGCGGGGCTTGGGTTGCCGGCTGGACGTGGCAAAGCGGCATGTACGGGAAAGGGGGGGATAAGTTACTAAATAGTTTTGTAATTAGTAGCCGCATACCACATCGCCTCGTCGTTTCAGATTGCCCGTTCACTGAGATTTTGTGTTGCTGTTTAAATAGTGTTCTGGCGTTGACAATAGAGAGTGATTGCGATGTGTACGTAAGAAACAGCAAGCTTACAAGTGGATGCTCTGACCCGGCAGCGCTAAGCATCTACTGATATCAAGACAGTGGAAGACCACAGGAGGGCACCGCCACGCAAAACAGTCGAAATAGGAAAATCCATCAAGCAACAAGAGTGGAAAAGAGCTTCTTCCTACCAAGATGTACCCGATAACTCGAAGTCCTGCTGTGTACCTGCGTGCGTAAACCGTGACACCGCCGCACTCTTTGGCACGCTCGACGGTGGCGTGCTGTGCAGACAAGGGGCGCAAGAAACGACGCCAGGCTTCGGCGCGAAAGATCAACTCCAAAATGTTTTTTTCCCCTCTTTAGAACAAAAATATTTTATTTAAACTTTCAAGAACAAAAATGCAATAAACTCTTCTGCAAAAGTCACCATGATTCGTATGTTTCTTTGGACAACCTCAAGGCAGAATCGACGGCTCTTGAAATGGCAAAACGCAATTTCGCACAAATTTAGTTGTTTTTCTACATGATATTTAGTTGTACGGCCTGAAACCTTTTCTTTTTTTTTCTCTGCAGTATACCTACAGGGCTGTCATTAAGAATTTTTACAGTCACCTGCAGCAACGAGATAGTTTGTAACAAAACTATAAAAAATGCTACAATTCTTACATATTCCTTTTTTTTTAATTGCTTCAAGCCAATATTTATGATGCTTATTACATAGCAATCCAAATACCGTGTGGTTTGTAGGCAAAAATATTCCACCTTTCCATAAATATATCTTACTTTTTATGGAGAAGTAAGATATATTTATGGAGAAGTCCACGCCGCCTCGGAGAAGGCCACGTCATCAGCTGATGCCGCCCGTCGATCAGGCATCGCGTTTCGGAGTGTGAGGAGCCGCCCTCGGATACAAAGAGCAGAACGGGCCTGCTATGACTACGCACTGGCGGCACCTCCGATAATCAACACGATGCCCGCCGTTTCTTCCCTTGAGCTGAAAAGACGGACAAGGTAGGGAGCCTAGGACAAGGGGAAGCGGCAGTAAACTCCGTTCTTTCTTTAGACCTCAGCTATCGTCCTCAGTGGCGTGCTGTGCGGCGAAGAGCGACGCCGGGCTGTGGTGCGAGAGTTCAACTTCAAAAAAAAATTTTTTCTTTTAACAAAAATTACTTTGATTAAGCTTTCAGCATCAAAAGACCAATCGATTGTTCTTCCAAACCCATCGTATTTTGGGTGGTTTCATTTGAAATCGAACACGCTTGTCGGGGTGGGTCTTTCGATTTTTTTGAAAAAATATATGTAATTGCCCCATTTCTGGAAAGAACAAAACCGCTTTTTAAAATTAAAAATATATATATATTTCGCGTTACAAAAAATTATTGAGTGCAGTAGGGTAAAAATCTGTTTTTTACTCCGTGATTTTTCTACCCAGTTCTGTACGCTAGTATGAATACGGGAAGCATACAAAACACAGTAATTTTTCGTGCTTTTGTTTGTTATTTTGAGTATCTTTTTAGTCCAACGTAAGTACTTTTGTATTTTTGTTTATTGAGGTAAAAAATGTCAGACATCTTCACTTTGACAATCCGGTGACATCTTCAGAGCCCTGTAATTCATGAGTTATTATATTTGTCACTTATTAGATACTATTCGGGTGTAGCCCTATACATGGGCTATCGACGGGCTTAAGTTTAGTTTATTTTATTTTCACTGAATGTTTTATATAAAATTTGAAATATCGTCGAAAATGAAATTAAACGATATTTTGAACCCACTTTATCGAAAAAGGCCATTTTTTTATTTCGTTCCATTTTATTCTTATTGCTGCCGATCATATTAACTTTCAAGTGGTTTGGTGCGATTTCCCCTTTTATTTGTTGTATATCTTCTCTAGAAGTGATCGAAATCGCTCCCACGTGACAATGCGGTGTCATCTTCAGAGCCTTGCAACTCATGAGTTATTATATTTGTCACTTACTAAATACTATACGTGTGTAGCCCTATACATGGGCTATCGACGGGCATAAGTTTATTTTATTTTCACTGAATTTTTTATACAAAATTTGAAATATCGTCGAAAATGAAATTAACCGATTTTGTGAACCCACTTTATCGAAAAAGGACATTTTTTATTTTGTTCAATTTTTTTATTATTGCTGCCGATCACATTAACTTTCAATTGGCTTGATGCGATTTCCCCCTTTTTTGTTGTATCTTCTCTAGAAGTGATCGAAATCGATCCCACGTGACAATGCGGTGACAACTACAAAGCCTTGTAAGTCATTAGTTATTATATTTGTCACTTATGAAATACTATGCGGGTGTAGCCCTATACATGGGCTATCGACGGGCGTAAGTTTATTTTATTGTCGATAATTTTTAGAGCGCAGCTCTGAGGGCCCGTTTCCGGCTTGAGCGGCGTCGGCGTCGCTGTCGGCGTAACCGCGCGGTGCATTATGGGTAAATTTCCCCGCTAAATCTAGCGGAAAAATTTCCCTGCTAGATTTAGCGGAAAAATTTCTCCGCTAAATCTAGCGTAAAAATTTTCCCCGCTAGATTTAGCGGAAAGAATTCCCCGCTAAATCTAGCGGGAAAAATTCCCCGCTAAATGTAGCGGAAAAATTTCCCCGCTAAATCTAGCGGAAAAATTTCTCCGCTAAATCTAGCGGAAAAATCTAGCGGGAAAAATCCCCGCTAAATTTAACGGGAAAATTTCCCCGCTAAATCTAGCGGAAAATATTCCCCGCTAAATCTAGCGGGAAAATGTCCCCGCTAAATCTAGCGAAAAAATTTTCCCGCTAAATCTAGCGGAAAAATTTCTCCGCTAAATCTAGCGAAAAAATTTCTCCGCTAAATTTAGCGGGAAAATTTCTCCGCTAAATCTAGCGGGAAAAATGCCCCGCTAAATGTAGCGGAAAAATTAACCCCCTAAATCTAGCGGAAAATTTTCCCCGCTAAATCTAGCGGAAAAAGTTCCGCGCTAAATCTAGCGGAAAAATTTCCCCGCTAGATTTAGCGGAAAAAATTCCCCGCTGTCTAGCGGAAAAATTTTCCCGTTAAACCTAGCGGAAAAATTTCCCCGCTAAATCTAGTTGAAAAAATTCTCCGCTAAAGCTAGCGGAAAAATTTTTCTGGGGGGTCACATGACCCCCCCCCCCCCCCCCGCCCCGAAAACAGGTAACCCTCAGTACCCTTCCCTCCTCCTCCTCAAGAGCTGCGCTCCAATTCGGTGTTACAGGGAGTTGTAAACGGCTTTCATTTTTTTTATGTAAAATTCGAAATATCGTCGAAAATGAAATCAACCGATATTTTGAACCCACTTTATCGAAAAAGAACATTTTTTATTTCTTTCAATTTTTCTATTATTGCTGCCGATCATATAACTTTCAATTGGCTTGTTGCGATTTCCCCCTTTTTTGGTTGTATCTTCTCTAGAAGTGATCGAAATCGCTCCCATGTGACAATGCCGTGACAACTACAAAGCCTTGTAACTCATGAGTTATTATATTTGTCACTTATTAAATACTATGCGGGTGTAGCCCTATACATGGGCTATCGACGGGCATAAGTTTAGTTTATTTTATTTTCACTTAATTTTTTATATAAAATTTGAAATATCGTCGAAAATGAAATCAACCGATATTTTGAACCCACTTTATTGAAAAGGCCATTTTTTATTTGGTTCAATTTCTTTTATTATTGCTGCCGATAATAATAACTTTCAAATGGCTTGATGCGATTTCCCCCTTTTTTGTTGTATCTTTCTAGAAGTGATCGAATTCGCTCCCACGTGACAATGCGGTGACATCTTCAGAGCCTTGTAACTCATGAGGTATTATATTTGTCACTTATTAAATACTATGCGGGTGTAGCCATATACATGGGCTATCGACGGGCATCAGTTTAGTTTCATTTATTTTCACTGAATTTTTTATGTAAAATTTGAAATATCGTCGAAAATGTAATTAACCGATTTTTTGAACCCACTTTATCCAAAAAGGACATTTTTTATTTCGTTCAATTTGTTTATTATTGCTGCCGATCATATTAACTTTCAATTGGCTTGATGCGATTTCCCCCTTTTTTGTTTTATCTTCTCTTGAAGTAATCGAAATCGCTCCCACATGACAATCCGGTGACATCTTCAGAGCCTTGTAACTCATGAGTTATTATATTTGTCACTTATTAAATACTATGCGGGTGTAGCCCTATACATGGGCTATCGACGGGCATAAGTTTAGTTTATTTTATTTTCACTTAATTTTTTATATAAAATTTGAAATATCGTCGAAAATGAAATTAACCGATATTTTGAACCCACTTTATTGAAAAGGCCATTTTTTATTTGGTTCAATTTCTTTTATTATTGCTGCCGATAATAATAACTTTCAAATGGCTTGATGCAATTTCCCCCTTTTTTGTTGTATCTTTCTAGAAGAGGGGGGTCCGGACGTCCTGACCCCCCTCTTGATTTCTGCATGTGTAAAATTTAGGGCGTGAAACGAGGGAGAGGGGGAGGGGTTTCTAAACATATGGTACGCACGCTGAACAACACCTGACCCCCCCCCCCCCCCCCTCTCAGGAAATTCCTGCGTCCGCCCCTGCTTGTACCCTTAGGGTTTCTGAAATAAATGAAATAAATCCATTGCGATATAATCTTTTAAGTTTCTGCCCTGCCTGTTTCGTTTTGTTTTGTAAATTCCTGAACAGGATGGCGTTCGAAGATGATTTAAAGGGTAACTCCGGCCAAAACTCAAAATGAAATAAATTACTGGTATCGCTGTAGTAACACAAAATACGACCCCAGCCAAAATATTACGCCCGTGGGACGCCGCATTCTCAACTAATGCCGATAATAAAAATGCGACCCGCCGCGAGCCGCTGCTCCTTAGCGGGCGGGCAGCGGGTTGCCGATCGCTCAAGCAACATTGGACCGTGACGTCATAGTCGTTCTTTTTTTTTTTTTTTTTCCGTTCCGGACGGGCGCACGGCGCACCCGTTGCGCGCGCTTCTTTGTGCCGCTACCACCCCTACTTCGGCTTGTGATTACGTTGCTTTTATCTGTGGCCCGTGTAGCTTCGGTATGGCCTTTTGTTTATTTGCTTGTGAGGACTCCAAGACTCGTTTTAGCGAGCAACTCGGTGCGCCCAAGACTGCCCAGCTGTTCCTCGAAAGATGCCGAGTACAACTTGTAGCGCTGTGGGCTGCTCAAACAACCCGCTGCGCAAACCGGAGGTGCTTTTTCACAAGTTTCGAACGGATGGGAAATTGGAGAAGCTGTGGGTGAACGCCGTTCGACGAGTGGACTTTGGAAAGTCTTGGACACCGACAGCCAGATCGAAGCTCTGGGGGGCTAAGCTCGGCGCGGCGAGATCGAGGCGAGTTCTCCGCCAAACTCGCCGACCGCCGCGATTGGTCGGCGCCGTGCATGACGACACGCGCCGACACTCCCTAGATCGTGACGTTGAACGGAGGGTTTGAGGCAGTCGGAGAGTTGCATATTCGGAACTCGCGGCGAGATGCGGTGACGTCACTGTGACGTGGCAGAACCCGCCGCGGATAGGAAAATCTTGCCGGCTCCGACCTAGGCGAGTTTGAGCGAGTTGGGCGCGAGATCAGGGAGAAGCGTCCAAAATGGCAGCGTTTTCGTTCGTGTTTTGCCGTCGGCATAGGTATTTAAACCACGCCAATGAGTTTGACATGGACGACGTTCATTTTCAACAACACTATCGCCTCTCGAAAGACGTGGTAAGGTGGCTGTGCGATGAACTGCGTGGCGAACCGGGCTTGAGGCGATGGAGCCGTGAATGAACCGTCGCCCCCGTCGTGAATCCTACATCCAAATTCTACAAAGTGAATACTAGAAACAAATGTGTTTTTACGGCAATCTGCAACCAGGAACGCAATTTACCATTACCTACAGGCTTTTACAATTATTTTGATGGGTTGCTGTGCTGCGTAGATGCAAGATAAACGCACTTGATAAAATTCAAACTAAAAGAGATGATAAAAGAAAAGCAATATACTAACAACTGTGTAATTTCTTTCTCATCTTTCTTCTTCCACACCGTATTTTGACAAACAAATTGGGCGTTAGTTGTTTATACAGCAGGAGAACATGCCAGAACATTACGCAATTGTCACCTACTGTAGATAAGCAATTTAGCCAGTGCAGTATGACTGCTAGCCTAGGGTCTTTAACGAGCACCACGTAGTAGTGATACACGACCGCATGCCGGTACGATGCTCATCAACATCGAAAAGGGCAGGGGTGGGGGTGAATCCACGATCCTGGGTTCTGCAGCGCGAGCTTTCGCTCCACGTGCACCCTATTCTGAAAAAAAAAAAAAAAATATTGTGGCTGTCTGGCGGTGTGGGGGGAGAAAGATGAGAAAGAAATTACACAGTTGTTAGTCTGCGCCATTCCTGTATGTTGTTTTTCGTCTATACTCTGCTTTAGTTTATATCTTTATCAAGAGCGTTTTTCTTGCATCTACGTGGCGCAGCAAACCATCACAATGTCTAATCAACTAGCCCACATCCAAGCAATGTTTGTATAATTAGCATCCCTGCTGTTACCTATTCTTATTTGTCATTTACGATTTAAATAAAACAAATTGGGCTGTATGTATGTTGATACTGCCTAAAACTTGTTCTGCCTCAACGGGAAAGATTCTCCCAGCTGTAGATGAGAAATTTAGCCATGCAGTGCCGTACAACCGCTAGCCTGGGGTCTTTAACGTCCATCCCGCAGTAGTGTTACATGACTGCACGCCGGTACGATGCTCTTCAACATCGAAACGGGCAGGGGTGGGGATTGAACCCAGCATCCTGGGTTCTGCAACGGACCTTTCGCTCGACGTGCTCCGAGCTGGCGTGCGCTAGCCCAGCCGGCCACCGATCCCCCGATTTAAATAAAATAAAAACCCTTCACTGCGGAGCGTAGGGAAAAATCGGAGCTACGCTGGGGAACTCGCCGCCGCCGGGGGGGTCGGAAATGTAAGAGGGGGAGTGGGAAACTCGCCGGGGCGGAGTCAAAAGAAGCTCCTCCCCTCCCTCGTGATGTGGCATCGGAGAGATTCCCGCCGGAGGCGAGCTTAGCCAATACCACCTAGAACACAAGGCCTGCGCGTTTCCTCCTCTAGACGTCATCACTAGTAGATCCCCTCAGCGCCCCCTAGCTAGCCCGGATGAGCAACATCGTCTGCTACATCGTCTGCTCCATCGCCTGTTTCAGTGGTTTGTGTAACAGATAATGAAACAGATGCTCACGCCGAGTGTCTCTTGCAAATAGCATACGATGAAGTTAGACGTTCACGTGGAGCGTCAAATGCATGAGCGAAATTGCCTTACTGCTGCGCGAAGGGCTGAAAAGCCCTTCGTTGGACGCTGGACGCTGATGGACGCCATTTTCGAGGGCTCGGGTAGCTGCTTCGAAGCGTTCTACCGCAGAACGAGCGCGCGCGCTAGAAATGCGCGTCTCAAAGCCAGGTGCGCGTGCTAGCTCGCGCTCCTGGCCGAGGGAGCGTTCGCGTGCACGTCGCAAATGCACTGGAAGCTCGCTAACAGCTCGCGCTCAGCAGTCACGCACACAGCTGCGGCCGCAAGTGAATGCGACGTAGTTGCGACGCGGCCCCTACTCTCGTCAAGCTTCGGCGTGTTTGCCGCTTGGGGCGGGTCGGGGATCTACTAACGAAACGTCATGCGCAGGCCTTGTCTTCTAGGAGGTATTGGCTTAGCCCCCCTGCTCCGATCATTTTTCGCCGGAGAGTTACAAACGAAACCTACGGGTGTTGGTTGCTGGTGGCTTATAATGAAAAGGAAAACAGAATGTTCTGCTTTGTGCCACTGCTTGTTTACTACGCTATCTCGTGAGTAATACACAGGTCCGTAACGACTACTAGCGAACAGCCGGCGCGTGAAGCTTATGCGGTATAAACATTCGCCTCCCAATCGTTCGAACCCGTTACGCAGCAGTATTAATTAACACTGGGCTTGTGGATACCACAAAGGACTTTCAAAAAATTGCGAAAGTTCGGATTTGTAAGTTACAACTCTAATTTACCCGAGTTCGGCTGGAAGTAAATATAATATTTAAAAATGAAAAAGAAAACAACACTTGCCTTAGTCAAAAAGTTACGAAGGAAAACTTTTAAGATCCTCTGTATTCCAATAAAAAATTGTTATTGTGGGGGGGGGGGGGGAATGTGGAAGGGAAAGAAAGTGTTCTCACCTTGCTAACGTTCTCTCTTTTCCTCTATCACCCACAAAAACTTTCGCTAGCTTTGAGAAGAAAATGACTGCCCAAAGAACTTCCTTCTTTTTCATTTTCTTTTTTTAGTGCGGCAAGTTATTTCATTTTTACAAATTAGATTCACTACCTAGCAGTGGCGTCACGGGGGTCAGCGGTACCCGAGGCAATAGCCCGCCGCAACACCCCCCCCCCCCCCCCCCCCCTCTCGCGTGGCCTGCCGCGACTCCCCCCTCCCCTTGTGACGCCACTGCTACCTAGACGAACTTACGTGATGAATTAGTGTCATAGCTTAAAAATTCGGCTTTTACACAGAAAAAAAGAACGAAAAAACAGACGTCTACAGCTTAGCACACGTCTGTTCAAGTGTCGTGGCCCGCGCCGGAGAGCGTCAAAGCTTTGTGTCTGGGACTGACCCGCAGCGCGAAGGCAAGAGGGCCCCCAGTACTGTACGTCCCTGGCAGCGCGGCATAGATTAACGCCGCTCCTTCCACGGACTCCCGATGGCAATTTAGGCCTAGCGACGAATACGTGAGACCGCACGCACGCCGACAGCTGCCGAGTACGCACCGAACGAGTTCACTCGTTTTCCAGTCGCTAGCGTTTGGGTATACAAGCGACGAGTACGGCACGGCATAGCGCACGCACGGCGGCAGCCGCCGAGCACGGCACCGAACGAGTTGACGGGTGTTCCAGTCGCTAGCTTTTGGGTATACTCACTAACTCTTGCTACATGTGCTGGATAACTACCACGTATGCAGAATTAAAACAAAATCAGCTTAGCTTCTATTTTTAGACGGCTAGCGCAACAGAGGTAGCCGTAGGTGTCGCTTGGCCTGCGTGCTCGTTGAACGAGAACGACCATGACGTCACGTCCACATAGCGGCTGATTTCCAATGTTGCCGGATCCTCAAGCGGCTAGTTTCGGTTTTGTCGGCCGCGCCCCAAACGCAACTTTGAGACGTCGATATCTTTAAAACTACGCACAATAACAAGAAAAAAATTACACCTTCCAATTCAGGGACGCTGACTGCACTAAAAACAGCCATAATCCCAAAATCGAAAGTATGGACCGGAGTTGCCCTTTAAGCAAAACCGAAACTACAAAAACTTCACCACTAAACTGATGAAAAGAGATAAAAAATAGTATGTGCGCGCTGTAGGTGCGGTTGTTGCGGCTGCAACTCTCCATGTAGGCGGATTATTTTTATTAGAGAAGTCCAACTATCAAAGGTTTTGGAGGCAACTTGAATCAAAAACAGAAATCATTAATCGGAGGTAATCTAGAAACCGCTACAAATCCAATCCAATCCGATGACAACGTCGAGACGCCAAGCACGCTTCTGCGCTGCTGTTTATGGCGACAACATGCCGTCGAAAAACTGCGTTGACGACTTCCAAAAGTTTGTGTTGAGTCACAGGAGTCAGCTAGAAACATCCGGACTACCACCGCACTTCTGGCCCACCCTACATTGGAAGCTGCAAGAAAGCGTACGTTGCCAAAACAACGCAGTCTTTTTGTTCGTTGTGAAGCGCGTGCTTCGCGCAAACTCTTGTTTACAACTTGGCTTCTGTCCTTTTTCAGATTTTCGACGCTGGGGACGCCTTTCAAATAGTACAGGTAAATACAGCTCTCCACTTTCAAGCTACCGGTCAAACTAATGAAGGCGGACGCTGGAGCGGTAGCTTCAAATAGACTCTTTACACTGAAAATAACAACGTCCGCCCCGATCACTTGGGAGCACGCTAGTTCCAGCGCGCGCAGTAAGTCCGCCTGAAAATGGCAGTCTCTTGGACGAGCTCTCACCAAAGACTATCTGTGATCCTACTTGTAAATTTGGGGTTGAATGTCTTGTCCGTTATTTTATTTCTCCTTGTCTCGGGGTTTTGATAGTGACAAAACCAGCTCACCTGCATACCTTATATAACAACTTGCTCTCTTTTTTTTTTTTTTTTTGGGGGGGGGGGGGGGGGAGGGAGGGAGGGAGGGAGGGAGGGAGGGAGGGAGGGAGGGAAGGGGAGGGGAGGGGAGGGGTTGGAGTTGGTTTGGGTGGTGCAGTTGTAAAAATTGTAATAATTATTTTTTTTAACAGTGTTAATTGCAATGTGTCGATATTTTAGCACCTGTCATTTCGAGTAAATGACAGGTGCTAAAGTAAGTTTTACATCCGATGGTTGAAGCCAGAAAAGAACTGGCTCGTGCCTTTACTCCACCAGCGTGCAGCCGCTGCGCGGATGCCTGAATGACACCCATACGTCTTTCTTCCATTCCTTAGAGAAAGTAAAAATAAAAATAAGCTGCCAACGTATAATATAAGATAGATGCACACATAACAAATACAAAAGTTAGAGTGAGAAGGAAAGAATTTCATGGTTGGTGTTCCCAAGTTTCATCATAAGTCAAGGCGAGCGTCTGTTTCTGGCCAATATTTGCCACGTGGAAGTTTTAGCCCTTTGAGTTGCACTTGGCACCGTTGATGAAGCTGGTTCGTCTAGCTTAGAGTCAATTGGTGTAGGTTGTGACATGCCTCGCGAACTTGGGGGTTGGTGCAGAGGGGTGGCCTCAACATCCAGGCTGACGGATGACTCGGGCGTTTCCAACAACTCGCGGCGGTTCTTTGTGTAAATATGATTGCCTTTGTTCGTACATTGTGGGTTCGTGGCCCACGACACTCCTTGACTCTCGCCTTCTCAAACCAGCCAAGCACAACAAACCACATCACAGCTCTTGAGATCCCTCAGCGACGCCCGAGCGTCCTCGTTCGGCCCCTTTTTGATCACAGGGACACCTGGATGAGATAAAAAATCTGTTAGTTGTGTTAACAGCTTTCTCTTTCACAGTAATTTCCTTGGAGACTGCCCACCTAGCAAAGGCATTGCTCACTAATTCAAAAGACCCGGGTAAAAATCACTCCCTCCCCGTCGTTGCATTTTCTTAAGATTCGCTTTGCAATTCACACTTCTTTTTCTTCGAGACTGTTGGACTGGAGGAAGTGTGATTAAAGTCGTAAGCTTTTGAAGGACACTTAAACTCGTATGATGAAAATTGGGGAACATTATCAGTACAAACTTCTACCGATATACCATGTCATGGAAACCAGGATGATGATGCCCAGATGACTGTTTGAGAACAGGTATCTTGGAGCCTCTCAACTTGTGGGTAGTTTGAGTAAGCATCAGATACCACTAAGTAAGAGTTTCCTTTGAAGGTAATCATGTCAATTAATTAATCAAAATGGTTCAACATCTTGTGAGTTTGGGGTGTCTCGAGCATCTGGTGGCACTGATCTTGACAAAGCGTAGGCCAATGCAAGCTTTGTTCCAGGTAGAAAGTGAAGAGTAAAATCATACTGCTTCAGTCTCAGAAAGAAACACTGCAGTCGAGGTGGCACATCACCCAGACATTTTTTTGACAGAACAACCAGGGCTGTAATCGGTTTCTAAAACGACGCGTCTGTCGTATGTCAGGTGACAGAACCTCTCGCATCCAAATACGATTCTGAGAGCCTCTTTCTCTATTTTTGAGAATAGTGAGGTTTACTGTTCAACAATGACCTCGAAGCATAAGCAACGAGAACCCACAACCGTTTGTGCAGCTGCGGTAAGGCCACTTCGATTCCATCTTTTGAAGCATCAGCTAACGCTTTTGCGGGCTGCTAGAATAAAAAATTGCGAGGACTGGACCACTGGTAAGCGCAAGTTTTAGCTGTTCCCACTCGTGGTCATACGCCGGAGTCTTTTCGAAAAGCGTGCCTTTGTGAAGAAGCCTTTTAAGGTTTTCTGCACGTCCAGGCAATCGTGGCAAGAATTTTCCGAAGTAGTTTATAACACCCATCACACGCTGAGGAACCTTTTTGTTCGTGGGTGCTTCGAGGTTCAAGATGCTTTTGAGAAGACTCTGGACATGCTTGGTACCTTCGTTGCCTATAACATCTCGGAGAAAAATTGCTTCCGGAATTCCAAATTGACATTTTTTGGCGTCCAAAGTCAAACTTGCCCTGTCTGCAGCCAGTAGAGCCGATCTCGACTGCTCGTCGTGCTCCTGCCGTATTGCTCCCCAAACAAGCGCGTCATCTATGTACACGTGTACTCCCTTCAGTCCCTCGAAAACTTCCAACATTGCACGCTGAAACACTTCGGGAGCGGATGCCAATCCAAAAGGTAACCTAAAGCATTGCTATCGGCCAAAGGGCGTTGTGAACATACAAATTTGAGATGTTTCCGCAGTCGGCTGAATTCGGTGAAAACCTGATCGTTCATCGAGATTTGAAAACACTGTGGCATTGGTAAGTTCATCCGTCATATCTTCTCTTTTCGGCATTTCGAAGGGCTTGTGTCTCAAACTCTCCTCGGTTCTGCGTGGATCCGTGCATGCCCCTAAACTGCCGTTCTTTTTAACAGACTTGTGGGCTCACCCAGTCGGAGGGTTTCGTTACTTGCGCGATGATCCCCGCCTCCTCCGTGTGACCGAGTGCCTACTTTGGGGGCTCCATGGGGCCCAAGGCAGACGACGAGTGGGCTGAACCATGTGCACCGCATCGTCTTCGAAGGAGATACAGTATGGACGTTGCGACTTTCTGACGTCTTGGAGCAGCAATGGAAATTCTAGCTGCAATTGGCCATCCCCCAAGGAAATCTTTCGCACGTTACTGACCGAGCCCAACGCTTCGCAAGTCTGCAGTCCAAGCAGTGTGCGCCTGCCCTTTTTCCTGACGAAAAACTCGGCTGAACGGCGTTTTCTTCCGGTCTGAGCCTTACTTTTCCTAAGTGGCCTATAGCGCCACCGTTGTACCTCTCTAACACTGTCGAACTAGGCAACAGCTGTCGTCTGCTGTTCGCGGTGCGAAAAAGAGGCGGCGGAAGGAGGTTCGTTTGCGAGCCCGTGTCGACCTTGAACTCTACGAGCGTCCAACCAGTTGTTGCCTCGATAAGTCAGTCCTTTCCTGCACCTGTCGGAGGCTTGCCCGCTCGAAGGATGTCTAACTCGTCTTCTTCAGCCAGCCCCTGTACTTCCTCAACTTGTGGACCGCATTGCAAAACATGGGGCTTTGCGTCGCAGAAAATGGCGAAGTGATGTTTTCTTTGGTACGAATTCTGGGCCTTGCCAATAGTTGGACATCGGCGTGGTCGGTGAAACTGGATGCTCTTCGATCTTTCCTTAGTGTCTACTTGCTCTTCTGGTGTGCACTGTTGACTCAACCACGTCTTTGCCAGTTCTGAAGATTGTTCGGTGGCTTTGCAGATTCGAGTTCATCCTTCGAGTGTTGGGTCACGCTCTTTCAGGAGACGTTCACGCGGCTTATGGTCTCTGATGCCATCGACATTCTGGACCTTTGCGATGAAATTCGTAATCACGCCGCTATTGCACGAGCGCACCTCGGGTTTAAGTTCTGTCAAGAAGTGTTAAAATTACTCACCTTCAGTCTTGCGCATCTGGTGAAAAACGTAGCGTCAGAATGTCTCGGCTTCCTGTGCACAGTACTCTTGAAACTTGCGGACCACCGTGGTTTAGATTTTCTTTAGTGTTCTGTGAAGGTGTTGGAGACATACACAACCTCACTTCCTGCCACATGCAGCATTGTATTGTAGTTTCATGAATATATCTTGCACCCTTAGATAAGTTGTACTTCCGTATATTGAGCCATTTTCACGGATAAGTTGGTATATAAGTCTCGCCTTCGTATAAATCGCACCTCTTTGCACGGTTTTTGCGATGAATTTTTTTGTTTTATGCGCATTGGTATAGCAAAATTGGAGTTTCGCACATTTGGCTAGTTCGCACATACCGTTTGATGTGGAACAACTTTGATGTTTCGACTTGCGAGAAACGCCCAAAGCACAACCCTGTCTGGTGGGGGCAATTGAGTGTTTCGCAACAAGAGGACGTTAAACGCGCAAAATGAGAAGGTAGTCGGCTTTGTTCGAGTGCACACATGCCGAGCGAACGAAAGTCTAATGTGCCAGACACTCGTGAACGAACATTTGGACCACTAAGCCTAGCCTTGGCCAAGTCATGAAGACGACACGAGCATCGACACGCACGCAGATAGATAAATCTTGACATGCTTCTTTGGGTGCCACTAAAAGATCAGCTAGCCGCAATTCTTCCTTTTACATGTAGCAACACTGCTGGAGCTAGGCAGATAAAAACTGCTTATCAAACGGAAACTAAGAAAGACACGAGAAAACACTTACCTTTCTTTACCTTTCAGTTTTCCTGGACTAAAGAAAAATAATACGGAACCATGGTTGAATTAGGCAACGTCATTCACATACTGTAGAAGCTTTATTTTCACTGTCTCACCTATCCTGATTGAGCCTTTTTGGGGAAAATAAATTTCTCACTTTCAGTTATGAAAAGTTTAGAAAAGGGTAGAAGAGTGCGGCGACAGCAGTGCCTCCTGGTAGGGGCAAAATCACCTATGGCTACATAGTTACGGTGCTCTACAAGAGATGGCGCGTGGTACATACAAAGATTGCGTCGCACTGTGAATATAAAAAGACAAACCTGCACATAAGTCGCAGCGTTGCGTAAAACACACCAAGCAAAATGTGGAAAACAGAAAAAAAAGCGGAACTTATACATTGAAAAATATGGTAGACACTTTTTGTTTGTTCGTTCGGGCCGAAGCAGTTCTGCATTGCGTGGGAGCCAGAAGAGAACTGGCTCATTCAGCGTGCTGTTGCTGCGCGAGCGTCTCTACGACACCGATAGAGTAAATCAGTGTTATAAGTCGCTTCTCAGGTGTCTGCATGACTACACACTTTTATTTAATTCACCTCCCCAATTTGCCATGTGGCAAAATGTGCAAAAAAAAGCTATTAGTTTTTTTTTTTTTATTTTTTTATTGCCAATTAATTTTTGTGGGAGATATGATTTCATCAAAGTGTTGCTCATGAAGTCTTCCAGTTTTTCTTAGGCTAATAAAAAAAAAAAAGAACTGCACTTTAAATTTTTTCTTACCTCTTCACTTTCATCTCAAGAAAAAAGAGTTTTGTGCCTTGTTGATAGGCTGTGCGAAGTAGTTCTTACAAGTTTTTGTTGTGCGAGAAAGAAACAATGATTTTAGCATTTGAAACATGTATGTCTTGATAAGGTAACATATATCTTATCTAAAAAGCACCTACATATATCAAAATTATCTGCGTAAAGGGGGAATTTAGTAATGCTCTGCAAGGAGCCGGAGTTTTTTTTACTACGGTTCTTCATAATTCTTGTTTTCTATTTATCCTTAAGATTATTTTAGGCATTACATAGGGGGAAATGAAAGTACAAAGTAGAAAAAAACAGGTTTGAGTGAAACGAAAAAACAAAAACCTACAAATCATAGTGTTGGCATAAGAAACTAGTATAAACAAGCAAAATAAGGGGAATAGAAAACACTTAAAAGGATGCACAATGCAAAACAGGACTTCATTATGTCGTTATATATTACTTAGAGCACTAATGAACATTTCTTGAGAAGTGATCAGTGTGGATTCTCCGGGCAGCCTGTTCCATTCGGAAATGGTAGGAACAAGAGGGGAGTTCTTAAACAAGTCAGTATGTGCAAAGATGGGTGACACTTTAAATTGATGACTGACGCGAGACGAAATACGTGGAGCTGGCTGGATGAATGAGCTTCTAAAGAGAGATGATTCATGATAAGAGTTCTTTCCTTAAGCATTCCAACGAAAGCTGGTGGCAGCTGGCTACACTGATCCTGCGCAGTAGTGGGGCCTAGTAAAGTCACTTTTTCTTATAAGGTATCGCAAACCCGTGGGTATGCGCCACAGGCGTTTTGCGGCAACGTGACTCCTTCCGAGAGTTCAATAAAAGACTATCAACATTTAGCCTGCTGCATGGCTATAGACGAGGAATCTTCTTTTCTGCAAGGAATGAAGCTCCTGTGACGGGGCATTTATGCCCGTCTAAATTTTAATGCATATTAGACCAATCTCTCCAAGCATTCGGCACATGCGTGGCACCGTCATAACTTTAGTCAACAGGAGGTAGGTGGCAATGCACGATGCGGCTTGTGTTGTCTTCCTCGGCATGCAAAGAAGAGCGGTGAGGTTGTCGTACGTGCACCTGGTAAAGTTCCCTCGGTGCATCGAGGCAGTGATGGTGTAGCCAGGTTGACTGACAAGGTCAGTCTGTTGCATTTCGACAGAAACTAACTTGGCTTTTGCATGTGTTTGTGGCATTGCTCCCCTGAGAAGGGGTGAGGGGATAGCCTAAGTGGAGGGGGCAAGGTTCACCCGATAAAGAGGGGACAGTAGCAGAAGTAAAAAGGGCAGAGTTTCCCTTTCCGTGTTTCACCTGTCATTCTCCATGTAATTCATAAAACAGTCGTGCTTCTACGTCGCGGTTGTGGGATGCGCGTGTCATCGAGAGACAGGACTGGATGACCACGTGCATATTGTCTCTCGCGTGCGCCGTTGTAAGAAAGAAGAGGTAGGAGAGGACGATAGATTAAAATGCAGCTGAAGCAGCACCTACAAGAGCCCAATGAACCAAGTGATGCCTACTGCGCCGTGCAATCGCATTATTAATTAAAAAGCTGTTTCCTAAATATGTTATGACTAGAGTTGCTAGGGCGGTTGCATATATAAATCTTGTTCCTGTGTATATAGAGGTCTTCTTCCTGTGAAGCTTGAGTTTTCCTTATTCAAGGGCATTTCTCATCCAGGGTTTTTCGGTTTCTTTCGAATTTGTTAAAACCGACCAGGGGGGAGAGGGGGGAAAGGGTTTATTACCAAGGTTTATCGGTATTTACCTCAAAACATGAAACCCTAGCTATTGCATACTGCATTACGATATATCATATCTTGAAATTTGTTTGTCATTTCCAAAAGCACGGCAGAGGGCAGTTGATGATGATAACATGGTCCAAAGTGCAGAGTGTCACGACTGAGTTGGTCTAACAGTCTCGCAAAATATGGAGCGTGATTGCTTATAAAAATGCCTGGGAAGCTGTGCCATCTCGTCATTGGATGAGGAACCATTTTCACTCGCATGCTATTCCTCGGTCGTCTTGTGACCCAAAGGTGCAGGAGGAGAGCAGCGATGAGGAAGTTGCCGACGAAGACGACGCGGAAGAGAAGATGGAGGAGGACGATCCCCCCGGCAAGGAGACGGCACCGCGCTCCTGGAAGGTGCTCATCACCAGGGAGGGCGGTCTGCAGCACACAGACTCTGAACAGTGAGTTGCCGCCCCGTCTCGAGACATTGAGACCCAGGGTCCGATTTTGATTGAGTAAGAACGAGAGCGTTCTTGGCTGCCGATTTGTCGTAGCGGCACACCTCGTGCGTAATCAACCGACGAGACATTTTTGGCACCTTCGCGAGTTTTTAATCGGGCATTATTTTGGTGAGATTAACTCACCAACATACAGGCAGTGAGGTAGGCCTCGTGGCCTTTGATGTGCAAGTCCTGAGTACTCTTTCATTCACCGGTCGATGTCAGCTCGTGTACGGCAGCAGAACTAGTTGAGATTGGAAAACAAAGCGTGGGTTGTCACTTGTTTCCAACGTGATATAGCGGACAATCACAATTTCAGCCTGCATCTAACTTTGCCAAGGCGCTCGGTTCGTAGCAAACAATAAACGTTTTTTCTTGTCTTTTAGCAGACAATGTACGGTTTCCTCTCGATTTATTTCTGTCTGTGAATGACTCTTCCTGGTAGACAAACCACGTCCTTTGCTCGTATTAACAGATCCTATATTTTCTCGTTTCACAAGAGGCATATTAGATCTTGCTCTTGTTGGTTCAAAAACCAAACCCCGGTACACTTTCAGACATTGAAATGCTTTAAAATTAGGGTTCCATGTTCTCGGTAAATACCGATAATCCAAGAAAAATAACCCCCGAGCTGGCTTTACCAAAATCGGGGAAAACTGAAGAAACCCGTATTGAAGCTGTCTTTGAAGAAGAAAAACCCAAACTTTCAACGAATGAACCTTCAACAGCTTTATTTTGCCTCGACCCGGAACATGGCCTGCGCTGTACTCTCTCCAGGTTTTTTTTTCCAGAGTAATAGCAAAAGGAAAGGACCAATGCACAGATTTTCTTTGTTTGTTATTTAATGAAAAGCACATACAGTGCTTGCAAGCTGTTGAGGTTTAGATGCGTCAAATAGAAATATTGAAAGCAAAACATTGTCACCTTTCTTCCATTCAGTTTCAGTTTAGCGCATCTGCTTTTGTGCTATTCCGGTGGTTTCAGATTCGAAACCGTAGGTACTCTTCTAGAGAGCTTCTCCATCGAACGTAATCTCTCATCCTCTGAATTCAATTCTGAAAACCGTTAAAAGTCTAAATCGGTAGAACTACCGCTACAATTGCCACTACGGCCAGAGCAGCCGACATGCAAAGTGACTACTTCGTGTGTATGTCATGCGCGGAGCGTGCAATTCCAAAACTATAAATAGCCCCAGAAAAGCGAGACACAGTGCTAACATAACATTAATAGTTCGCCAAACAGAAAACAAATACTGTCGAGACCGGTTATAGCAAAGTCAACAGGAATCGGAAATCACTTTGCTATATCCGCTATTTCATTATAACCAACTTTCACTTCGCTATATCCGCTATTTTGTTATAACAAACTTTGGTTACTAAAGTGCAAAAGGGGATGGGAAATAGTGATCACTTCGCTGTAGCAGCTGTTTCGTTATAACTGACTTTATTATAACCGGTTTTGACAGTAGCAACACATTCAACATTGTGCGCCGTTTCACATTTAGGGGGCCTCTTTCAAACGTGTAATTGCCGCCGTACATGTACGGCGACAACTGCAAAGGGTTAAGAGAAATCCCAATAAACGCTCGGTTCATCTCCAAAGCTGAAGAAGCATGTTACGAAGAAATTAACCCCGAATAAAGCTCCGCTAATTTGAAGGAAAAAGGACCTCGAAAAAGGGAATTCATACGCAGGCTCCTATTCCCAGAAATTTATCCGTCCCCGCATGTGCACATACTCCACGCTTGGGCATGCGAACACAACCATTTAAGTTACCGTGGCACTATATGCAAAATAGTGCTCGGGCACTTATTCGGCGTCCCAGTGCAGGATGATCTTAAAGGCCGACGTACAACCTCGGTTTTCTGTGGGAGAGCCCAGTTGGGGCAAGGTAAAAAGTGGAGATGGTATAGAAAGGAAGAGGCAGACAATAGTTGAAAGTGTGAGGTGTACGTCGACCTTCGAGGAGGAGGCTGGTGGGAATTACATCTTTCAGGGTAAATGGGCCACAGTATTTTTCTCAAATTTTCGTTGTCGTACACCCCTACATTGACTTGTATGCATTTTTTTTTTATAAGTATGGACCTTACGTCTTTTCTTACTGCACTTATTCAAATCAATAAATTTGATCGATTAATTTCAAACCCCTATTTCGACGCATTCGGCGCTGTATTTAGACATGGTGCACCATCTAGGGCAGTGGTTCTCACCCACTGATGTTTCGCGGACCCTTTTGGATCGGCGGGGATGATGGAGGACCCCGTTCGTGGTGAGGGAAAGAGAAAGCTAAAGTTTTATTATGATAATTATTTACTAAATGGATAAAACTAAGGGCTAATGTGAAGTAGACCTCTCTTATTGACAAACACACAAGAAAACTCGCCCGAAAACTGAAACATTTCTTCCTGGCCTGAGAAAAGACAGCTTTATTGCCGGGCTTGACTGATGAGGCATGGCTTCGCGGACCCCTAGAATGCCTTCGCGGACCCCCGTTTAAGAACCGCTGATCTAGGGTATTACGGAAGAACTCTACCTTGACTCTCAGTTTTGGTTTTTGCGTTGTCGCGAGGAGGCAATTCTTCTCGTGGCTTTAAAAAGTAACTGCAAAGAAAAAAGTTTTTTTTTAAACAGCCTATTTTGGGCGCATGTTAAAAACAATTTTTTTTGCAAATTTTTACAGCAATATTTATTTCGTGAGACTGATTTTAGTTAGCGGCTATTTCGTACGTTTTAAATCGCGTGCCACAAAGTTGGTGTTCCGTGACGTTTAGCACCAACTGGCTGCTATACTTCTCATTGGCTAAGAGTTTGATTGACAGCTTAGAACTTGGTTGTTAAACCTTTGTTATATATTCTAATTTCCATTTAAGCCGCATATTTTTACGTTTGAAGAACAACCCATGTAATGAAAGTTATTATTTTTTTACATAAGGTTTACAAGGCAGGCACTTCCGTTTGGATTCATACCATAACAAACAAAAGCTTTGCCATCCTTTCATGGCCGCTGAAGTCTCTGCTCCCGCCTGTCTCGCCTATCTCGACTAGTTTCGTCGAAGTGATCAGTGTTTCGTGTTGACCCAGGTGCTGGAGTGAGACTTCCTGAAGTGAAGTAGTGTGTGTCCAGCAGCTGTTGCAGGTGTTAGTGGTCGGAAGCGATGCAAGGTTTTGGCTTTCGTAGCGCGGTTTGTTACTTTTGTATTTGTGCTTTTTTTTGTTTTGTTTTTTGCTTGCACGTGCAAATATTGTTTTTTTGGAGATGTCAGCTCCTGTAAGGCGGTGCCGTTGCTCTGTAAAGAGCTGCCAGATGAGTAATTGCTACAGTGAGTCTTCCAGCAGCCATGTCGCCCCGAAAGATGACAATCTGAATGCTATTTGGCTGTAGGCAATTGGGTGTTCGCGTAGCGACAAACGTGTCCAGGTATGTTCTCGTCATTTCGCTCCGGAGGCCATCAAGATTCGCACCAGGTGCACCGAACATCTGCAACTGAGACCCGGCTTTTACGTAAAAAACCTGCCACAGCCAGGTTATTACGTAAAAGCTGTCCACAGAAGCCTTCGAAAGTCAGAATTCTGCGTTAGCCGACAGATTTTACTCGGCTTCCGAACCATTTTACGTAAAGTTGTATGAACTGAATGTGTACTGTTATCGTAAATCTTGGCTTGTGATTGCACCTTTGTAGACCATCTTATTCGTTTTGCTGGAGAGATGCAAACGACGGGCATAACAAAATCAGTTGCATATTCCGCATACTCGCAAAAGCACTTCACCAGTCACCTCGCGAAACACGGAGTCCGCACCGTCCTGACTTCCCAGTCTTTTACCTGCTTTAGAGCAGTTTGTACCTGCTAGTAGGTGTGCCTTCTGAAACTGAAACTTGAATCTAGGGGCAGACAGTAAAGAGATAAACTTGGGAAAGCTTGGTCACCCTCCCCAATTTCTGAATTATCATGTGATTGTACCATAATAAATGCAGCAACGCCTCTTCACAAAATAAAGAAAAAGCTCTATGTTCACAACGTAAAAGATGGTCTCAGGTCATGCATCTGGGGCAGGTAGGAAATCTTGCCAAAATTTATTCACACCGCATGATGAGCACAACAAAGTCACACGAGATTTTAGAAAATATCGGTGGTGACTTAAGTTTCCCTGAAATTCTGTATAACCGGTCCTTTGCCGGACCAAATCGTCTACTCGAGCGGTGTGCGTCGTTGTGCAAACACGTCGCTGTGCAAACACAGTTCAACAACGCGGAGCATAAAAACGGCAGATCTAGGACATCAATCCGGAGTCCCTTGTTGAATTAAAACGTCGCAATTTTGTTGAAAACGCCCGCCGCTTTTTACTCACGGTATGCCTCGGCGATCTTCCACATTTTGAAACGGAATGAAGGAAGATTTACTTTCAAAAACGCTCGCTGCGTCCTCTCAGACCAGCTGTACCAGATCAGCTGACGACAACGGGAATGAACCCGTTGAACCTCAATTCCACAACAACTAATTTGCGCTCCGTGTTAGTGTGGGTTTGTAGTTCCAAGTCCCGCACCACACACCACGAACGTTTCAACTTTTTGTCGCATCGCCGTGTTGCACCAAACAGAACGAGATCGCCGAAGTAAATGCAGCGCTGTCGTGAATTTTGGATTGTGGTTGCGTACTCGTGGACCCTGCAACTCCCTTCGCTTTCAAGCACACACGGCAATTACATATGATACTTTCCATCTTCCGGGAACATCAAAGGGGCACTTTTCAGGTCACGTCTTCGCTACATGCGCCCGCAAACAGTGGAGCTTCTTGCGTCCCGTCAAACTACTAGGCCATTGTAGTCAATCCAAAGCAATACCGGCGCCATGTTGAACGTGTATTGTTGCCACATTTTCTCCGACCAAACAAAAACAACAGAAGGAAACCGGCTCTAGCTTCCAACGTACATCGGCAACACCTTCCCCTCCGTTCCCAACCCCCTCACCGATCCGCGGCGTTCGACAAGGACAAGAGGCACCGGAAGTCGAGACGCTGCGTACTCCGCAGCCAAGTGAATTCAAGATCAAATCCAAGAGTGAGGGGCGGGTCGTACTTCTCCTCCACGCAGGTTGAAAGAGTGGGAGTTTCAAATGTGGAGAAGTTGTGACTTCGACTAAATTACGTCCTGTAATGTAAATCTTGCTAAAATATTTTTTTTGTTTTCTCGAAAGATTTGTTTTGCGATATGCTTGTCCCAACTAGGCTGTTTAAAAAAACACTTTTTTTTGCTTTGCAGTTACCCTTTAAAAGGGGCACTGACACCCTAAAGGTCGTATTTTTTTTATTGTCTAGAACGATGCGCGTTGTAGTCATAGGCACGCAAAAAAAAAATGCATTGTAAAAAAAAATTTTCCCATGCGAGCGCGCACCTTTTTATTTTTGGCGCCCTCCACTCCCGCTCTTCGCCTCCTCGTTTCTTTTGATTCTTGGTGTCAAGAATCTTAAAATTTAGAAGCTTTGTAGGTGGCATTTCTATAATATTTAATGACGGCAATCGTAAAACATGTTTTTTAACGCAATTGCGAATGCACTACGGCCCTTCTTTTTGAAAGACCAAAAATCGGTGTCTGTTGTGATGTCGCCTTCTGGATTTTTGTCCTCCCTCGGAAAACATGGCGGCGCTCGACGCACGTAACAGAGGGTGATTGGTAAATCGGGGAATTGGACAAACTGGTCTTTTTTAGGTGCCCGACGACCTCTCGGACCTGGAAAGGAAATCGTCAAACGGTCAAAACAACTGGGTTCGGTGTCTGTGCATCATAGTTTCGGTTTTGACACTGCCTGGGCACCGTCGTCCGCTCAAAGTAATAGGCAGCACGGCACTCACGCAGGAAACCGGTTTCTTGGTACGGTAGTTTCCGCAACACCGGTGCCCATCTCCCGCTCTCACCTCCTCGCTTCAGGTCGTGGAGACACGTTTCGGAGCGGAGGCGCGAAAGAAACTCGACTTTAAGGAGCCTTCAAAATTTGACGTCGCTCCAGGCCTGGGCAGAGATACTTAGAAAAGTATTTCGGGAAAGAAATACTGAGTTAAATTAACAAAGTATTCTGGAATAAAAATACTGAGATAAATTTCTTTTTGCTGTATGGGAATATTTCGGAGATATTCTGCAAAAAGAGGGAAAATGTATCCGAGAATACAGATAATGAAGTACAGATACTGAGATACTTTTATTCCTTGAATGACGTTATGTTTCAAAAAATATTTAAGAACGCACTATAAGCTACCCAATGACCCATAATACGCAAGTCTTATATATGGCACAAGAAACAAACAAAAAACATCTCTCTATATTTATGAAAGGTTCTCGCAAACAGGGAAAAATGAAATCAATTGCACTTTGTACTTGAGTAGGAGAAGCTTCTCTAACAGTTCATCGTCAAGACAGCAATGGTTCGGTTTTAGTACAAAACTCGCGAACGAGAACAGTCTCTCCACTGCTGCAGAGGAGCATAAGTTTGTATTAAAACAAATTAAATACTGCCTTCATGGCTGGGAATTCCTGTTGCTGTTGGCAGCTGTGAAAACCCTACACACTGGCGAACTAAAACCTTAGTGTCACAACACACTGTAAAAAACACCCACAAAAAGTTGATGAGCGCAGTGACGTTGCACTTTCGACGCTGTTTCATTGTCTCGTCGGCTCGCTCGTACTGTTGGCCGCGCTCCGACGTTTGCTATCTTAAGGGAGGACACTACCCAGAAAAAACGATTTCGGCAAAAAATTTTGATTTTAAAAAATGTCCTATTTACATCCACCAACACCTAGAGAGTATTCCCAGAAAGTTTCATTAGTTTACACTGCATAGTTAATTTTTTATATATTATTTTCGGTCCTCCAATGCTAAAGAAAAGGCAGGGGTTGGAACACTTTGAACACATTTTTCTCCGTTCCACTTTTTGGCATAAATTTTCCTTTCGGGAAACTATTGTTTTGTTATTACGTAACTTGGATTCATTTTTATGAGTTCTTCTAGAGTGAAATTTAAAGGGGAAGATAGTTATGAGCTTGTATTTTTTATTTTTGTCATTTTTCATGCTCAAGAATGAAAATTTGGGACAAAGAATGGAAATATAAAAAGCAGTAGTATTTGAGTTTATGTGGCTTTTTTGTCATGAAAGATGGCATAATATAGAAATATAGCTCCATAGCTATCTGCTCTGGACTGTCCTAAAGTAATATAACACATGAAAACGACAAATTTATAAGTATTTTCAAAACTATAGTTTTCCTCACTTTCACTTTAAACGCTCACTTTCATCTTTAAACATTTGCAATTTTTTTTGTAATTCACCCAGGTTAACAAAATTTGGCAGAAATGTTCTCAACATCAACAGAAACAAGCCCTGTAAATGTCATTTAAATCAGACAAGTGGTTCAAAAATTCACTTTTTTGGGTAGTGTCCCCCTTTTAAGGAGTGACTTGCACATTCCTCGATGCAGTTGTTTCGCCATTCTGCAGGGGTTCCAACCTTCTAATAATCATCACGTGACTTTTGAAAGGGGTCTATGTTCAGTCAGTCGGGGCAGTCTTGTACTGTTTACGAACGCTGGGTTCTTTCGGTATAGGACAAGAAGGATGCAGTTCCTGGTGAATATCAAAGGTGATGGTTGTACCCCTTTGTATCAGATGGTTCTCCTCTTTCTCTTCGTCTCGAACTCCTTTTCCTCCATAGTAGGTTTTCCTGATACGGATCAGAAACCATTATGTTCCCCAGTGAACCCCATAGAGGACAAAGGAGGACAATCGTTTCACAAAAGGAGTGAACCCTAGTTGTCTCACAGCATCCTCTTTATGAAGGAAACCTGACGATTACCGTCAGGACAACAAACCGCTGTCCGCTGTAAAATAAAGCGGACAGCAAAGGCGAGATTGACATTCTCCAAAAAATAGGGTTTTTGTTTGGCCCCTTCTATCTCATCGATCTTTTGGTGACGTCTTCAAAACGCTGCCAACCCCCCCGCCTCCCCACAAATGCAACGAGATACCTTTGCCTGGCCAAGTATCACGTTACAACTGATACATAGCAAGTGTATTCCACTACTGAGATGCAAATACATTTTTGAAATGTATTTCGATACAGAGATACAGATACTCAAAAGTGTTTCTGAGATAGTATTGCGATATATTTGTATCGCGAAACTGCCCAGCCCTGCGTCACTCCACTGGCTGGCGCGGATTGCATGGGACCTTAAAGTTCGGCATTTGGAAATTGTTTTTTACTTCACAAATACTAAATTCCCCAGTTTTGAATTTTGAGGTTAATGTCCGGGCATCGTTTTCAATCCTTTCAAACAATAAAAAAATATGATTTTGATGTGTCTGTGCCCCTTTAAGTTGCAGTATCGTGAGTGTTAGCATTGAGTATGGCATCCTCGTCGTGCGCCGACGCTACTCTAAAGCGTCATCTGACTCGCGATTCTTGTGCATGTGCAATCAATTTTGGGGATGAGAGTGGTCGCAGCAACTCAGAAGATGATGCTCATTCAGTGGATTTTAGTGTCGATTGTGGCAGTGGGTCAGACTAGCCGGGACTATCAACAGGTGTCTGTTGGTAGGTATTAGTTTGCGCATCGAGCACATTTATTGCCTCCGTGAGCTTCTGTCGACACACTGGTTGTGTTCCAAACATATTTTTCATCAGCAGGGTTTCAATCCCATATAGACACAATTTTATGCCATCAGCGGCAAAACAAGTAGAGTTTTCTTTGAAAACGTGGCCTGGTCCGGACCTCAGCATAACGCTACAGATTAACAGGATACGTTTTGGTCGGGGCATCGGGGAATGCAGAACAAAAAGTTTTCCACGAAGGCTTTTTCAAACTTGCAGGATTTGTCTCTAGGAGGGTAAGGTACAAAATGTATATTTTGAGTAGTTGCATTGAATTAAAAACAAAAAATTCTGTGTTGGTTATGCAAATTATGACATTAATTTCTTTTTGTTGGGATATGTAATAAAGATCTTGACATTTACAGTTTTCAAAAGAGAATTTGTTTAGTCACATTTATATGCATAGGAGCGAAATTTGCGGCTAATCAATTTTTTTTACTGAGACCACCCCATAGCATTTTTCTGCTGTAAGGAAAGAGTTAAAGGGTTTTTAAAGGGGTCTCCGAAATTGTCAATTTATGGTCATAACTCGATCTACGGATGCAGATCAATCTAATCTTGGGTATTGTAGAATGCTTAGAGCTCGAAGATTCAGTTAGGAGTATAAATAGACTATCTCAGAAAGCACTTCAGTGCTCCTCTAATTGTATGTATTGCCATAGCTGTTATATTTCTCATTCGGTGTGTTGGGAATATCAGAAAAACTGCCTCCTGTTGCAATACTGTATCTAGAAATCGACATTTCAGTTTCCTTTTTTAATTTGGCATATTTGTTTTTTTAGAGATAAATTTTATTAATTTTTTTATTAATAATTTTGTCCAATAAAGTTTTTCTTTTCTTTTTTTCTAAGAAACTCTATTCAATTTTATTAAAAAGAAGCTCAGTTCATCCCTAAAATTTTTTTTTGCTTATCTTTTTTTCAGCACTGAGCAAATATTTACAAATGCTTGTGTTTAATGCAATGCTGTCATGCGGAGTGTGCAACTACCACATGGAAGATGACAATCTTGAATCAATGCAATTGGGTTTAACCTTTTACAAGGCAAATTCTTAATAGCATTTTTTAAAAGGTTAGTGCACAGATGAGCTGTTGGTGGTTAAACATTTGTCTAAAAACCCCGAGACTAGGACGAGAGGGGACGGACATACACAGTCTCAAACTCAGCTGAAATTCGTTCGACAACGAAAGAGGTTTATATAGGCATTAAATCCTACACAAAACGCTAGAGACGAGAGAGAGAGAGAAACCCGTGCCACAAGCAGTACAACAAAGCAACCTTTACAAAAAAACTGAGAAGCAGTGACCTCCCTCATTCAATAAAAGCAATTTTCTTATTTTTTTTCAACAATGTCTACACCGGCAGTGCCCTTAAAAAACCCAAAAAGAAAGACGTTTCAAGGATCGCTAAAAACGTACAGACCGGACACTAGAAAAGGACGCAATAAACCAATCAAACTTCCTTTTCTAGTGTTTCGGCTTTCGCAAGAAAAGTGTGTTTTGAGTGATCCTTGAAACACCTTTTTTTTTGGGGGGTCTTTTGGGGGCACTGTCAGTGTAGACAATGTTGAAAAAAATAAGAAGAAAATTGTTTTTATTGTATAAAGGAGGTCACTGCTTCTCAGTTCTGTTGTAAAGGTTGCTTTGTTGCACTGCTTGTGGCACAGGGTTCCTTATTTCTCTCTCTCTCTCTCTCTCTCTCGTCTCTAGTGTTTTGTGTAGGATTTGATGCCTATATAAGCCCTTTCGTTGTTGAATAAATTTCAGCTGTGTTTCAAACAGGCGTTTGTCCGTCCTTTCTCGTCTCAGTCTCGGGGTTTTTCGTAGAATATTTAGCACTTTTTATCGTAGTAGTGTCTACAACAAAATATTCTTGAAACTGTCAAGGACAAGTACAGACGAGGCAAATATCAACACGTGTTGTTCTATCCAGGGATAACCTAACGAGAAACTTTGAATGGGACTGGGAATCTATGTCCGATTTACTTTATATGATCCTAATATATCCTCATATGTCATTTTCAAAGTTTCAATATATTAATGAATGCTCGTCCATTGTTTTCTGTTTGTAAGAGACAGGTTCAGGGGTGACTTTTCATCATTTATCACAGTTGCTCAATGCTTCCATTCTATATAATAGCCATGCATTCACACTTGAAACTGGCAAGATGCCGATGCAAAATTGTTCTGCAGCTGAACAGTCAGTCAGATTGGGGCGTCAAACTACAACTGGTAGCAGAACTCCTCGAAGCATTGCATACTTCGTGTTCCTCTGGCCGCATCATGTGAATCTCGTCACTCATCTTTATGGAAACTCTGAAACTGCAATAATACATTGAGAAGTTGCCGAACATTTCGTGCAGTGAAAACCATCCAAACCTTGTCTCCAAAAGGTTGGAAACTTGGCGCACAAAGCCCTGTCACAAAGGAAAATAAAAACAAAAAATCCCGGTTGATTTCCAGCAAGTAGGACAGTTTCCTCAGAAACCGCAAGATAGTCTCCTGGACGAGCAGAGAAGCCTCTGCCAAAGACACCCTGTCTTAATGGTCCTTTGTTGCTCTTCTGGCTAGAAACCTTTTGACTCAGTTTTCGGCATGCAATTGCTCCGTCACTCTCGCTGAATCGTGACTCATCTCGACGACTCTCTTAGCCTAGGAACATTGGCCACTGCCCTCATTGTTCGGGTGCGTTTCCGCAAAACACGGTGCAGGGCGGCGCCTACAGACAATTCCCTCCCTCTACGTTCCGGAAGAGACGCAGCCCTTGGGGAGCCTTTGCTCGTTGATGCGAGGCGACCTTGAGAAGTAAGATGACACCTTCGTAAAGTCGGCAGGCCGGCATGATGGTCAGTCGTGGCGATAGGTGCAAAGGCGGGACACTTCCCTCACTGCTTGGGAGGCAGGGTGACCCAAGGCCATTGCACGAAGGCTTTTGTGGCCACGCTTCTGTGTTACGTAACCTTGACCTTGTTTCATTGTTATGGAAGCAAGATTGTTGCGTGAAAGTTTACACAGCTGGAATTGTGTCTGCTTTGGTGGGTATCTGATGTCTCGGATGTAGACGAGCAATTTAACCAGTGTGATACAACCACTTACCTGGGGTATTTAACGTGCACCACGCAGTAGTACACGACCGCACGTTGGTACGATGCTCATTGAGATCGAAACAGGCAGGAGTGGGGATTGAACCCAGGATCCCTGGGTTCTGCAGTGCGAGCTTTTGCTCCACGTGCTCCAAGCTGGTGTGCGCTAGCCCACTCGGCCACCGATTTCCCTCATTGTTATGGACGAATCACATTACAGGCCATTTTTCTGAGGAACGGTGGTGTCCATATGAACCTTTTGGGGTCACGTGAATTTTGGCCTTGTTGACATCGTGAGTCAGAATTATTTTATGCTAAAGCAATGCAATCACTTAGTGGTCATAAAATGAGATTTAGCATCGAAGCATCCACGAAAACGACCAAAAATGCATGATCTTAGACTGTACATTAAGGAATTTTAGAATCTTGGTTTGCATCTGTGTAGGGTGTCCAGCTTTGAGAAATGGCAATGTTCACAAGGTTCTCCTCATTGTTCTCAACTGTAACAATCATTCTCCGAGGATTCATCGCAGAAACGTTCAGAGCCCCCTTTGGCGTTGTCTTCTTCGCTGAAGTAACCCTCATTGTCGCTTGAATTGGTAACATTCCTTCCGTAAAAAAGGCTCGGAGAAAAAGCCGCCAAGTTAAATGAGGCTCAAATGTGCGTGCGTAGTTCCGCTGGTCCAGAAAAAAAAAATGAAAAAGTCACGCCCTCTCGCGTAAAGCTGAAAAATTAAAGGCACCGTGCTTGAGCTTCTGACGATAGGTGCTGCAAGTTGAAATCGTCGGGGTGCTTGCGACAATTGACCGCAAAGCAGAGGCGATGCAGTCGGGCGAGGCTTGACGTCCGACCGCAACGGGAGTGTTTCTTCATTGGGTGACATCCGATACACGACCTGAAAGGGTTGTTGGATTACTACCGGACTCGGTGCTGCAACTAACAGCTTGGCTCCCGCGCAGCGTGTACCTGATCGACCACGCCTGGACCTGCCGTCCCCAGCAGGCGCGGCAGCAGCTGCGGGACATCCCCCGCCTGCTGCACCGCATGGCCCAGCTCATGGACCTGGATGAAACCCTGGACCCCGACACCCTGGTGGACGCCGTCTTCGCCAGCATGTGGCGCTACAACCAGACGTACAGCGTGTGCGGGCCCCTCACCACCACCGAGGACTCCGTGCCCGTCTGGTGGGTCCGGGGGTCGAGAGAAGGAGGACGGGCCTAACACGCTTGTTCAATCCGGCGACATTCCTCACTCTCATTACGGTGGCTGGAACACTTCTTGGAGTGGTGTTTAGCATCCTGCTACCCATGCGTCGAAAGTACTGTATTTGCACAATTCTAAACGCGCCCCAATTCTAACGCCCAGGCAGACTTAGCTTCCAGGTATTCCAAATGTAAATTGCTGCCAGTTCTACCGCGCACGTAAAATAATGAAGATTGAACATACACCTCATAGAACAGATTTTATGAAACGCGCACCAACGCAAAAATAAATACCGTGCACTAGTCTCCGTTGTCAGAGTCCAGTCATGGTTCTTTGCAGCGCACTCATACGCTTGTACGAGTGCGCAACCATTGCCTTTGGGAGGGTCATCTTCTAAACAACACTTCGCGGGCTCGACGGGTCAGTGGGATGGCGAGGCTATGCAGTGCTTCCCCGTTGTTATCTTTTTCCGCCAGTGTGAAGGTGAAGCCTCCTAGTGAAATTTCTTCTGTTTTTCCAATTTGGAACGGCAGACACGAACTTGTAAACGCGAGAGAATGCGCATGATGGGGGATACCAAAATGGCGAATGTAAACAAACGGTCACGATGGCGATGGGGCTAGCCAGCTTATACCAAGTATTGTGTTTTCCTGGAGTTTCGGTTTTTGGTTTGGATTGTCACACGCATGTAATTTTGGGCACCGATTTTGGCAAAAAAAAGTGTGCGTCAGAATCGTGCAAACATGGTAGTTCCCAAGTGGCAAAAAAATGACGTCGGAGAAGGTGGCGTGTCAGACGTCGTCATCCTGCCGGTCGGTGCTTCGAGCCCCAGCAAAAAGTGTAAGCTGATGAGAGTCGTTGCCGTCGTCATGGGGGTCCCAGCTCCTGGGGCTCCCGTCAGCTGCTGTACTGCAGAGTAGCCTGCACCAGAATAGGCATCTCCCGTGTCCATCACCGTCGCTACGCCGGGACCAATTACAATTTCAAAATGCCCAGGCTTTGCTCTTATATCTAAATTATCTCTAAATTCAAAATAATTTTATCAATAAATTCAAAATAGCTATAGAGAAAATGTCAAATGAAGGTTATGTCAAAACCTACGTTCAGCTTCCCACGCTCTTCAGTGAGGTAACGTCGCACGTCATATAACTTGCAGGTTGAGCAGGCAATCTAAAAAGTGTGGTGTCTTGCACATCTTTCTGCTGTAGTGAGCTTCTCCATCATTCATTTTGCACCATTGAACTTCCCGTAACCCGTCGGGCATGAGCTCCACTGCCCCCATGTTTCTACATCCGACGTCACATTTTCTGCGTTGCCAGTGGAAAAGAGTTTGGAGTTCAGATGCGTCTAATAATGTGTGGGACCTGTTTTGGGGAAAATCGGTGACAACAAGAATCTTTCTGTATCTTTCAAAAACGGACGTAGAAAGGATAGGACAAGACAAAGCAGTCGTTTTTGTCTTGTCCCGCACTTTCTTTGTCCGTTTCTGTAAGTTCAAGCTGAGCCACCGCCAGTATGTACTGACTAGCTCAACTGAAGCCTGTAACCAACTCCCATTTAAACTGGAGAACTACGTTACCCTAGGGTACCAAAGGTCGAAAAACCCAGTTTGAGCACTCGCACGGTAAACTGCCCAGCCCATTGGTCCATCTTGTCGTATCAATAGGGAAAACGAGCACGTCGGGGTTCAAGCTGCGTCATCATTTGCCCGTCGTAGAAACGACTACCTTGTCTTCAGCGGCTCGCAGAGATCATCCGGTTCTTTACAAACAAAGACAGCCTTCGAGAAAGGAGAGACGAAATACTCTGTGATGGGTTGAAATGGGTCGACCTACACGAGTGTAGGTCGACCCATTTTGCAATTTTTGAAAATCTGAAGGTGCAGGGGGTCGACTTTTAATGGAACTAAAGCATTCCATTGCCGACAAAAACGAAACAATCGCGATATCATGAACACCTCGGCTTGTTACGAGTTCGACCGCCTGTACCTGTAGCATTGCGCTACTCTGTGCACTCATTTTACAAATACTCTTTTTTTTTTATTTGTGCGAACGAGTATTGTTGATAGTGATTTGCAAATTAACCCGAATGCACGGCGGTGAAAAGTGCTTGGCGCGCCCGACTCCTGGGGGTGGCGGCACTTCTTGTAAGATCCACTCCGGAGGCCGCTGGAACAGCCTCACAGCTCACTCCCCACGGCTTCTTTTCCCAGTTTTTCTCACGATCTACAACCACACGTCGTTTCATCGAGTGTCGAGATCATGCTGGAGCGCCAACTACGTTTTTTTGTATTGACACGTGCAATTCGGGCAGTTTAGATTTTCGGTGCTCATTTATGGCCATTCTTCGCCCAGAAGCAACCAGCAACTCTGTTGTTGGATGCAAGTTCAACTTGTCAGAGCGGGTGATGCTCCTGTGGAGTCTGTGGTGGCGCGAGATCTTAAACTGCGACAGCAAACAAAGAGGCTTCCGCAGGTCAAAGTCTGGATAGGTGGGGGGATGCCTTGCGGAGTCAGAGGTCAGGCTTGCAACGTACGTCAACATGACAGCATCTTCTGAGCAGTTTGCATGACAGCATCAACTGCATCTTCCGAGCAAGCGCGGAAGATGCAGTTGATGCTGTCATTTGCGAAGTGCAAGATTTTATTGATGACGACAGGACTGACATGACTAGCACGGACAAGTCGTAGTCTAGTCGCGAACGGAGTGAGAATGAGAGGGAGCAGTTTGAGTTGTCCTGCTTCCAGCATGAACTTCCTAATTTTGATAACGCCTGGGCATCTCATTCACCTCATGCACGCCAGAAGACATAGATTGCGGGTTGGAGGCGTGGCTTTTGAAAGAGGTACTTTGCCATTCTCACGTGTTTACAGAAAAATGTGTATCTAAAGATTTTTTTTTTCTTTTTTTACTGATGTGCAATGGGGGGGGTCGACTTACAATCGTGTAAATACGGTACATCGTTTTTGTCAGCTAGCAACTGCCAGACACTCCGTGACGAAGAGAACAGTTCGTAGCTGACGAGATTGGCATTCATTTATATCGAAAAGTTTTAGAACCCCGGCTTTACTGCATGCATCCCTGCTTGGACAGTCTGGTGCACGGGCGATGTTACTCGTGTGCCAATTTCTGCACTTGTACATTTATGTGTGCTGGGTAGAGAGGGGATCCAGATGGCCCACAAGCCAATATCATTTATATGAATAAGCAAACAACAACTCAAGATTATTTTATCCCCTTGTAGTAAACGATTAATGAGGTAGAATCACGGTAAACTTTTTGAAGAGTTCGCATCTCACAATAATTGCTTCAAATTTTTTTTCTTCTCCCGAGCCATTCATGAGTGGAATCATTTATGCGAACCGTCATACATTCTACTGCCCTAGAATCATTTTAAAGAACTGAGAGGCGCACCTGTCGACGTAAACTAACTTATGACTTTTGTCAAGAGTGTGTAGCAAATCTTCCATCATATTGTATCGTGTTTTTTATGTACCACCCTACGGAAATCCCGAATGGGATTAGTATAATTGTAAATAAAATCATATAAAAAATGAAAACACTCTTGGATGGCTTATGCCACGACCAAAAAATTGTCCCCCCTAAAGAGATGCAATATCTTTATAGAATTCATATTAGCGGAAAACGAACGCAAGGACAAGGACAGAGTAGTAGGCGGTAGACACACACAGCGCTGACTTACAACTGAGCTTTATTGGCACTGACAACCTGTATAAATACACAATTTGCCCGGCCCAAAAGCCAAGAAAAGAAACAACACAATAGGAGGACTACACTTGTTCCTAGAGTCATCTGCAGGCGCCGTTGTCCTCCGATCTGAGTAGAAAAATACACACCCTTTCCGTCAGGGCAAGTGACGGGGCACTAACACACTCAGAGCCCGATTGTCCAATGGCGCGGGCTTCTATAATCTCACATGTCAGTTTATCTTTTTGTTTTCTGAGGACCGTGCATCGTGCAAAAAACGGAGTACATCCGCAATCGTGGCAATGCACCCCAAGGTGCCCCGACACAACCTGAGACACATTATTACGATGCTCTCTTAAACGCTCATTTAGACAACGTCCTGTCTGCCCTATGTATCTCCGGCCACAGGACAGGGGAATAGAGTATACAACACCTGAAAACGCATGTAACAAACTGGTTTTGGTGTTTCTTGGTGCACACCTTGTAATAGAGAGACAGGTGTGCACCAAGAAACACCAAAACCAGTTTGGCACTTTACCATCTACCTTCGTCCATAAACTTCGAGATATTACCAACTAAAAAAAAAACGTGCCACCGTAAAAGAAGACGAAAACGAATATATACTGCTCCTCAATGGCCATTGTCACAGTCACGCCCGAAGAAGAGGCTGAGTAGGCCTCGAAACGGGGGGTTGCCAATTAGGGTTTGGTTGACGTCCTTCTTTTCTAATTGTTCAACCCAAACAGAGAGATCTCGGTCGAATGTTCATGCTCAACCGTTTATGTGTGTCTAGAGCTCTCTGGAAACACAATCCATAAAGGCTCAAACATAAATCACTCGACTCTGTCCCGCACTATCCTGGCATAGGCTGTGGTGTCACGGGACGTATTGTCTGTTTGTTTGCGGTGACGTTGCACGGAGCAACCCAGTAAGCATTTTGTTCTTCGAGGGTACGAACGTCGTTGCACCTCATAACATTGAGACCGAAAATACAGCAATCCCTCGTGAACTAAAATTCTGCTATCTCGAAATATCGGTAAAGTTGAAAGATTTCCTTGTCATGGAATGAACTTCCAAAGGCACAATGCATTGGTTCTCTCGAAAAGTTTTCAGGACCTATCTCAAAATCTTGACATGAGAGATATCTCTCGAAAAGTTTTCAGGGCCTATCTCAAAATCTTGGCATTAGAGATAACAAAAAAAGAAAAAGAAAAAATGGGCAGGGCCCAGCAAACAATGGACTGGTGGCCTAAACACTGGTTGACAAGGAAACAGCTATCCCAAAACGAACACACACACACAAAAAAAACTGCAAAAAAGAAAAAAAAATTGTGTCATGCGCATTGCAACGGGCAGAGCAGCCTGAGCCCCAAGAACGTTTGTTTTTTAACTTTTTTAGGGGCGAAGCTCCTCAGGATCTAGCCTTGTCTGGCGTCTGTGCTCACATTGATTGCCATCCCATCTGTCTTCTTAAAAAGAGAAAAAAAAAATGTTTGCGCAGTCGACAGGATTCGAACCTGTGCGGGGAGACCCCAATGGATTTCTAGCCCATCGCCTTAACCACTCGGCCACGACTGGGGGACGAGTAGGGGGCTCTGAGATGTGGTAGTAACTCAAGAGCTGGGGATGTCATGGATAAAACGTTGCATGTAGCCGCTCAACGTCTACACAGGAGAGGGCTATGCGGTCAAATGCGTATATAATCGCGGTAAACTTTGCATGCATTGGCTTAGCGTTTATGGACGAGAGGGCGCTGTGGTCAAATGCTCAAATGCGTATATAACCACGTTCCATACCATGCATTCTCTTTCTGACATGGACCGTTGACTTAAGTGGTGGAGATGCGTTCCCACGGCTTCTAGCAGATCCAAGCTGATCCGCTAGAAGAACCTCTGGCTCTGCATTTCACCGACCATAAAGCAGTAATAATGAAGTCTAAACGCAACCCAGAACTCAGTACTACCTAGGAGCAATAAAAAAAAAATCAGCACCATCAGCACTACCTATGAACAAAATCAGTATCATCAGCACCACCAGAGCTTGGCCCCAATCAACATCATTCACCACGTGGAGATGCAGTTATTTTTTTCTCCTAGATAGGGTGAGGTGTTTCTTTCCCTCGTGCTCAACACTATCTTCCGTTCTTCCCCTTTCTTTTGGTCCTTCCTTTTTGTGAGTTCTTTCCGTTTTTTTTTTTTGTTTTTTTTTTTCATTCTTGTTTTTTGGTTTTTCAGTTTCATCTTAGATTAATAATAATAATCTTTCCTTATTACAAAACGAAAAAAAGGTGGAAAAGAGGGCAAAAAGCTACTAGTGCAGCTTGACAAGGCCCTAGTTCCCATGCACACCTTGGCATGAAAACAGCGTAAAATAAAAATACACTAGATCCAAAAAATCAAATATACACCAGCACACCACTCCAATCATTATACTTGTTTATGAAGAAAGATAACTAAAGGACATGTGCCACTCGGATAGAAACTATTTTACAACACATGCGTGACACTACACGGTATCATCTAGAAAATGAGATTGAAGTAGTATGTTTGCTAACATTCGATTTGACTCCAAATATACACACATCATTTGCTTCAAGTTCATTTAGTTAAGATGGCAGCACATATTTTAATAATGTAAAACCATAATTAATACGGCGTGTTGAAACATTCCAGGTCTTGCCTTGATGGGTTTATGATCTAACTTAGTTAAACATGGCAGTGCAGAAATGAAAAAAGTATTGTTGTGTTTTAAGGCTACATTATAAGTCACCAACAATTGAAACTTGTGCAGCTGTTCAATAGGAATTACACGATGCTTTAAAAAGAGTTATTTAGAAGGATGCAAAAAAGAAACATTTGAAACGATTCGGATAACCTTCTTGTGGGTTAGTAGTAGTCTTGTTATGTTTTGTTGTTTGGTCCCAAACGAAATGACAATATACAGAGTGACTGTAAACCAAAGTGTAATATAAAAGTACTTTTACACTTGTTGGAAAGACATAACAGTTTCTACAAAGAAGACCAATAGATTTACTAGCTTTTGTATGGACATATTCAACGTGCTCATTCCATGATAATGATTCAGTGAAAAGTACACCCAGCGTTTTTACCAACTTTACCACCTCTAGTGTCGATGAGCCTAAGGTTCTTTGAAACGAATGGATATTCGTCTACTTGAGGTCGAAATAGCACACATTTAGTCCTTTCAGAATTTATTTTAAGTCCATTTACTGTGGTCCACAAGTCAATGTTTGAAAGAGCTCCTATTGCTTTCCTTTCTATGTCATCTGCTGAGCCGCCTTTAATAAAAATAGTCGTATCATCGGCATAAGACACAAGGTTTGTGTGCAATACGCAATTTCAAACGTCATTTATGAAGATTATAAGCAATAGTGGCCCAAGCACACTACCCTGAGGTACACTAGTTCTTTCTAATTATTGAAATATAGTTATTATTAATGAATTGCGTCCCCGCAGGGGGCACCTGTGAAAGCAGGTGTTTGGAGAGTGGCGTCTCCACGGACCCCGAGCTCCGCAGGGGGCGCCTGCACCTTTGGTGCTAGGTGCTCGGTGAGTAGCGTCACCACGGACCCCAGCCACACGGGCCACCATACCCGCACGCAGGGGGCACCTGCCTTTGTAGGTGCTTGGTGAGTGGCGCCACCGCGAACCCCGAGCCATATGGGTTTACCCACCCACGCCTGGCTGTGCGTGGCGTACCCGTGTCCGGGGAAAAGAGGACCCTGGTGGTTGAGCTGAGCCCGGGGTATGTTTGGACCCTTCGGGGCCCCCCGGGCGAGGCAATACACCGCTTCGACCTCTGCTTCTCGTAGACGGGTGTCCTGGCTTGGCCCGACCAGGATGATTCAGTCAGTCGCCTCTTCTACCCTCTTCTTCCTTCTTTCACTTTTCCTCCCACCTCTTTCTCTTTTCTTCTACACTCTCTTCCTTCCTTTTTCACCTTCTTAGGCGGCAAGGGCCAACCTTGAGTGGAAACAGGTCCTGACCCTGCAACCACACTAGGGTATAGTGCCCGGGCAGCACTGGTAGAGTAATTGTGTCAGCCAAGCCCTTCTTGCTATGGCACATTACCTACCCCCTTGTTGGGCTCCGTGGTGGGCGGTGCACCCGGGCACTGAATTTTCCTCCCATCTCATATGGGTCTGCGCAACAAAAACTCTCTTGATCGGCCTCTGAAAAGAGGTCGCACCGAAGCTCAAGTAACTCTCGAAACATCCATTGTACCTGAAAAAATTTCCAAAATTTCTTGTCTTGCATTCCGAAGAGGAAAAACCACTTTCTAAACTGTCCCCTTTCCTGGTCGCCAAGGTACTGGAAGGAATCGTTGGAAAGGATTACTCTGCAAAAAAGATGGCGTCCGGTGACCTTCTAGTTGAGATCAACACCAAAAAGCAAAGTGAGGCCCTTCTTTCTCTCAATGCTGTGTCTGACTATAAAGTAAATGTTACTCCACACCGTAAACTTAATACAGTGCAAGGAGTTATTTCAGAGGACGACCTAATGGACTCATCTGACGAGGAACTTGTCGAAGGCCTTTCAGACCAAGGAGTAGTAGCTGCTCGACGCATCACCCTTCGTCGTGAGGGCGTGGAGCGAAAAACAAGACATGTTATACTGACTTTTGACGCCACTACACTTCCAGAGACCATAAAGGCAGGCTACATCCAGTGCCGTGTTCGCCCCTATGTGCCGAACCCTCAGCGGTGCTTTAAGTGCCAAAGGTTCGGCCATGGGTCACGGAGCTGCCGAGGAAGTGATACTTGCGCGAAGTGCTCCAGTAAAGAGCATGTCGCTGACTGTTGCGAGAATGATCCAAGATGTGTCAACTGTGAAGGTCGTCATCCAGCTTACTCACGCTCTTGTCCGAAATGGAGAGAAGAAAAAGAAATATTGACTCTGAAGACCAGAGAAAACATCTCCTACCATGAGGCGAAAAAACGTTTTTCCTTTTTATCAAAAGGAGGATATGCCGAGGTCGTGCGCAGGGGACCCGCACGGCCTATGATGGCGTCGGCGGGAACACAGACTCCTCCAGAAGGAGTGTGTCTCTCGTCAGTGTCCCATCTAAAGCCCACGGGAGCGGTGCCAGCTGCACTACGCCCCAACCACACGGTGGACGCTGTTCCTTCAACGTCCACCCTGAAGCAGGGGGCGGCACCTCCCGCCGCCCCTACCTCCCTGCCTCCTCGAGGCCGGGGACAACCCCGCGTCTCGACCCAGCAGAGACCTAGTGAGCCGTTAAGGCTACCAACCCCACCGGGTCTTCCTCCGGCTCCCCCTGAAGAGCCTATGGACGAGGGTGGACCCAAGTCCGGCGAGGAAAGTTTCCTCGCTGGATCTGACTCCTCTCTTTCTGCCACCAGTGACTCTACTGGCCAGCAGAAAGAGGCTGTAAAAAAGAAAAATGCCCCGCGCAAAAAAATAGATTTTAAGCCATAGTCACCTCATTTTACTTTTTTACCAGTTTTTATATTCACTTTTGCACTGGCTAAGCATATAGGCATTATGCAGTGGAACTGTCGCGGCCTTCTACGTAACATAGATGACATCAATTCATTTTTTGATGAGCTCCGTCCTGTTGCTATTTGCCTACAGGAGACATACCTGACTGATTCGCACACGCAGGTTTTGCGTCATCAACAAGTTTTTAGGAAGGACCGCCATTCCTCAAACCCTTCGGGTGGTGTAGCAGTGGTGGTTCAAAGTGGAGTGGCATGTGCTGAAGTTCCTTTACAAACTTCACTCGAGGCAGTTGCAGTTCGCATCCTTCTTGACCGCCTTATCACTCTAGTATCACTCTACTTACCACCTAATGTTCCGCTGCATCTTCACGAACTTCAAGCACTCATCAAACAACTTCCCAAACCGTTTTTAATTCTTGGTGATTTTAATGCCCACCATCCTTTGTGGGGAAGCTCTCGTCAAGACTCTCGAGGTGGAGTTATTGAAAGGCTTTTATTATCAACTGGAATCTGCCTGCTCAATAAGAAAGAACCAACATTTTTTAGTGCTGCCCACAACACTTTTACATCAATTGACCTATCACTATCATCACCATCTTTACTTTCATGCTTTTCATGGAACGTTTTAAACAATCCTTTTGGAAGCGACCATCTACCCATAATTTTAGAGAGCGTTTTACCAGTTTTATCGATACCAACCCGCCTTCCACGATGGAAGTTGGAAAAGGCCGACTGGTCTATTTTTGATCTAGAAGCTGCACTTGATCCCTCCATGTTTCTTCATATGACTCCTGAGGATGCAACGCTTTATGTTACAGAATGCATTATAAATGCTGCTTCTGCTTCAGTTCCACAGACCTCAGGAAATCTTCCCCGGAGGTGCAAGCCCTGGTGGAATGAGGAATGTACTTCCACTCGGAAAAGCCAGAACAAGGCATGGGGAACTTTTCGTCGCTATCCAACTTTCCGTAATTTGATAGAGTTTAGGAAAAAAAGAGCACAAGCTCGGTGGACGCGAAGACGGGCCAAGTGGGCTTCATGGACAAAGTATGTTTCATCCTTAAATAGTTTTGTTACTGCTAGAGAAGTATGGGATCGTCTCAAAAAAGTTTGTGGGCAGTACCACGCTTTCAGGATTCCACTTTTTCCTTCAATCTCAGCATCTCTAACAGGACAAGCAGACTTCCTCGCAGAACATTTTCAGCATGTCTGCAGCTCTTCCAATTACAGTACGGAGTTTTTAGAGTACCGGTCTACCGCTGAGAAGCAGAAAATCACTATGTCAGGCTTCAACTCTGCTGCATACAATAGACCGTTCACAATGTGTGAACTGGAAGTTGCTCTCAGCCTAAAAAAGCAATCTGCACCTGGGCCAGACAGAATTCACTATGAGATGCTTAAGCACCTGTCTCATGAATCTTTGTCCCACCTGTTGTCCTTTTTCAACTACCTATGGGAAGCTGCTGCTTTCCCACATTCTTAGAGAAGTGCCCATGTTATACCTTTGCTGAAACCTGGAAAAGATCCCTCTCTGGCTACCAGCTACCGCCCCATAGCACTTACAAGCTGCTTGGGGAAAACTTATGAAAGGCTTATAAATCGCCGCCTTATGTTCCTTTTGGAAGAGAAAAACTTTTTTGACACTAAGCAGTGTGGCTTTCGTGCTGGACGGTCCACCATGGACCATCTGGTTCGACTTGAGACCGTCATACGTGAGGCCTTTGTACATCGGCAGCATTGCGTGTCGGTGTTTTTCGATCTAGAGAAGGCATATGACACTACGTGGAGGTATGGTATCCTTCGAGATCTATACAACTGTGGAGTGCGTGGCCGTATGCTTCGTTGCTTGCAGAATTTTTTAAGTGAGCGTACCTTTCAAGTTCGATTAGGCTCGACTTTATCCAATGTCTTCTTACAAGAAAATGGTGTCCCCCAAGGCGGAGTCTTAAGTGCCACCTTATTTGCAGTGAAGATAAACAGTTTGGCTCAAGTTATACCGCCATCTGTTTCATACTCGCTCTACGTGGATGATGTGCAAATATCTTTTTCGTCCTGCAACCTCTCCAGTTGTGAACGGCAACTGCAGCTCACAATAAACAGAATGATGAAGTGGGCAAATGAAAATGGTTTTAAGTTTTCCCCAGAGAAAACTGTGTGTGTGCCGTTTTCCCTGCGACGAGGTTTGACTTTGGACCCAATCTTACAATTGAATAACATAGAAATATCGGTGAAGCAGGAACATAAATTTTTAGGGATGGTCTTCGATAAAAAGCTTACATTCAAGTCTCATTTAAAGGAAGTAAAGCAAAAGTGCTTGCGATCCTCAAACATTCTTAAGGTTCTGTCACATATATCTTGGGGGTCTGACAGACGATGCCTCCTACGTTTGTACAATGCTTTAGTTCGGTCACGTCTGGAATATGGAGCGATTGTTTATGGTTCGGCACGACCTTCCACTCTAAAGATGTTGGATCCGGTTCATCACCTCGGACTCCGGCTAGCCACTGGGGCATTTCGCACGTCACCCGTATTAAGCTTGTATGTGGACACGCATCAAATGTCTCTGGAAAAACGCCGACAGTACTTGAGCCTGTGTTATTATTACAAAGTGCTTTCGGATCCGAAAAATCCTGCTTATAGTATTTTACAAATTCCTCAGTTCTGTAATTTGTTTGAAAACAAGCCAACAATTGTGCGCCCCCTAGGTTTTCGAGTTCAAAGTATTTGTAGCTCTCTCAACCTCCCTGTCCCTTCCACAAGTGGTGTTAACTTGCTAAAATCTATGGAGAGAATTGCCCCTTGGAACGAGCTACCCGTATGTTGTGACTGGTCTTTTACCAAATACAGTAAGAAGACCGTGGCTCCACAGTTTCTTCAGCAAGAGTTTCTATCTTTGCAAGAAAGGATATCTAGCGGTTGCGCCGAATACTACACCGAAGGATCAAAATCTTTATGTTCCGTTGGTTGCGCAGTTTATTCTAGTGGCTTTGGAAGAGCTGTGCAGCTTGACTCAATGGCAAGCATCTTCACTGCAGAGCTCTATGGTATTTTATTAGCCATTGAGCATATTCTGGATAACAGTGTATTGAACGCAGTCATTTTTGTCGATTCACAAAGCGTCTTAGCTGCTATCTCTTCCAGAGTTTCCACAAAGAATGTACTTACACAACATGTTCGTTTTAAAGTAAACAGAGCTCTGCACCTTGGAAGTAATATCAAATTTTGCTGGGTACCAAGTCACGTGGGAATTGCAGGGAATAAAAGTGCGGATCGCTTGGCTGCATCTGCCACAGATTCAATAGCATCTTTTGGCCTGCCCTATCAGGATTTTAAGCCACTTTCAAAGAAATCTCTTTTAAAGACTTGGCAGCTAGAATGGGACACTGAAACCAACAACAAACTCCACGTGATTAAACCAATGATAGGCATCTGGGAAAGTTCATTTCACAGAAACCGTCGTCTCGAGGTTATGCTTTGTCGCTTGAGAATCGGCCACTCATGTCTGACGCATATGTACCTCCTCTGTGGCGAAGAAGTTGCACTTTGTGCCCATTGTGGGGAATTACTTACAATTTTACACATTCTATGGGAGTGTAGGTTTTATCATCAACTGCGCGTATCATGTTTTCCTGAACTTTTTAGAGACTATCTACCCTTTCATCCTATGTTTTTACTTGGTGACAGTGCGTTAGTACCACTTAGACGAGTTTTTAATTTTCTTAACAAAACTGGTTATCTACACAAGTTATAAAAATCTTCTCTAGTCTAGCATGTGTTTTGCCGAGTTTTAATAAACATTTTGTTTGGCGCATTATGGCCTCAGTTGCTGCTGCGCCATTAAAACCTTAATCTTACTTACTTAATGAATTGCGTATGGTACTGTAGGTGTGACTTAAATACAGTGTAGACCGCATATAACGTATGTCGCGGGAGTCGCGAAAATCCGCACTATAAGCGGTACCGCACTATAACCAAAACATCAATTTTTCAGGCCAAAATACATGCCATCAGACAACTTACCTTTGTAAAAGGAATTTATTTCTATGTTAGATGAAAAAATAAAGCTTAGTTTGAGGAAAGTCTTTATTTCACCAGACTAGTACACTTCTCTCTCAAGTGTGTCACACATTTTGAAACAAATGAGCGGCTTTTGCCTGGCGCAGCCTCTTAGCGGCGTCGCGGGTTGCGGACGGACGTTGCGAGCGTTCAGGATTGCTAACCCTAATCACTTTTCTCCGGAGATGAAAACGCATGAAAATTCGCATCCTTTATACGGTACGCGCCAGTAATACCTGGCACTTGAGCACACGCATGAAATGCCCCAAATAAGAAATCCGGGCGATGTTCGAGGACACAAATGCTTAGAAAGCACCAGTGTAGTCGAAGTAAACAAACACGACGACACGGGCGTTTCTGCCGACTTGAGAGCGCCGCCACGACATCGCCGCTCGAGTAGGTGGATCTTCTCTTCTAATACGTGCCGGGTTATCATAGCGACACACGACGAAAATTCACAGTCAAGAATAGCGCTTTTACGCGGAACGATGAGATGAACGCCGTCTACGACGACGATCACAACGTTGATCACAACCGACGCCTTGTTCGCGGATAGAAGCAGCCGGCCCGCGCCGGGCATGCAACGCGCGCGAACACTTCTCCTGTCGTTGCGGTTGTTGGTTTCCAACGCAGTGGAGGGACGCACGCACGTGAACGACACGTGCGTGCGTCCCTCCGTCGCTAGGGCAACTGAAGCCTCTCTCTTCGCTTGTCCCGCTTCTTCGAGCACCCTCCTTGCCCCGCGAGTGCCGCCTGCGCAACGCTTGCGGCTCGCGCCGTCAGCGCCGTTATCTAGTGGTGCACAGGCAAGCGTGCTCGCTGCTCCGGTCGTCGGCGCGGTCGGCGGGCTGTGCTAGAAACCGCACTATAACCGGTATTTCCCGTCGCGCGCCTGCGTTTTAAGCGGTATGTAATTACATGGAGTTCTATGGGAGGCGAACCGGTGGTTTAAAAAAACCGCGTTATACCCGGTCCTGCACTATAAGCGGTTACGTTGTAAGTGGTCTATACTGTAGGTCTAAAGCAATTCCACTCTGCCGTAATTTTCTAGCTTTATGAACAAAATGTTTTGATTAATTAAATCAAATGCTTTGGAGAGGTCAATATATACATCCATGATGAGTCCTTTATTCTATAAACATTCTATAATTTGTTGCTTTTGTACTAACAATGCTGATTCAGTTGAGCAATATTTTTGGCTATTAGAAATTATATAAAAATTTTCTTGGTAAATAAAAAGTATTTTATGAATGATTTTCTAAAGACCTTTAGAGAAAATGGATAAAAGAGAAATGGGTCTGTAGTTTTTAAACATATTCTTGTCCCCTCCTTTAAACAAAGCGAGAACCTTAGCACACTGCATTGCTTTAAAAAAAACACCAGAAGAAAATGATAGATTCAACATTTACATTAACACCGATACCACTGTGTCACTGTGTCGAGAGTATGCTTAATCACTTTAATGTTAAGATCCTCTACATCTTGACTCCTGGAGTTTTTCAAGTTTCTAAAAACTGCAAACACTTCATCCTCATCAGTAGGGCTCATAAAAAAAGAGTTTCTAAATTACGTTCCATATACCTACTAGCATCAAGCCCATCTTGAGGTGTATCTATATCACTTGATTGGCTGACAAAATAATTCTTAAATGCATTTGCCAAAGCACAGCCGGACAAATGGTTGTCTCTGCAGTTTATATTGCCATGCGCGTGGGCAAGCAAGCGCGCGCGTGGCCCAGTGGTTACCGCGCTTGACTTTCACGCGGAAGGTATAGGTTCGATTCCAGTCAGCGGACTGTCCTTTTATTTATTCTTTCAACTTGGGCTTCTCGTAAGTTCGAGAACATTCTCGCCTGATCGTGTTTCGATTGCTATACGCACCGAAAGTTCTACGCCGAATAACCCAGAAACCAACGAGGGTACATAAGGGGCTCCGTAAGGAGAGCGGAGTCAGTTTTCGCCCCAGCGTTCGACTGTGCTGCTACGCCGACTTAGACGCCCGCGACGCTCTGTTGTTATCTTTTGTACCCTTTTATTTTTGGCACAAGTTCGCCACACTAAACGTTTATTTCTTCCTGTTTATTTCCTGTTTTTTGGTCACCACCCGTGACAATATTATCTAATATTTGGTGTTCGTGGTGAGGATGCAAGGCTTTATTTACCCTTTCCCAGAGTATACGCAAATTTTTATTATCATCTCTTGTAAAGAGGGTTGTGTAGTATGCTTACTTGGCGTGTCGTAACAAGCCAGTTAGTTGGTTGCAATACATTTTGAAGGCTTTTAGGTTTTCAGAGTCTCTTGTTTTTAAAAAGCGCTACTAGTATGTGCTGGTTTTCTTAAGCACTTTGTGCAATAACTCTTTCGTCATCCATGGCATGCGCAATTTTTTATGCTGTTTTACAGTTCTATAAGGAAAACTCTCATTGTGCAGCTTTTTAAATGTTTGTAAAAAGGAATCATATGCATGATTGGCATTTAATTTCAAGTGAACTGTTTCCCAATTTACAGCGAGTGAAGCATCTCGAAACACCCCCATTGTAACATCAGTAACGTTTTGCACTTTGAAGGTTTTTTGTGACGGGTCTTTTTCTACTGCACGAGGTTTGTTAATCAACAGAAATATTGGTAGATGATTGCTGATATCAACGCTAATAACATCAGCTATTACAGAGGATACATCACAATTAGTAACAAAGAAATCAATTAAGGTTGATGTGGAGCCAGTGACTCTCGTTGCTTTCGTTTCACTATAGTCAAAACCATTTATTTCAATCGCTTGTATGAAGGCCTGCCGAGAAAAAGTACATAGCGGTTCACTATTGTAAAGCTGCGAAACATATCGAAGTAATCTATAAACTTGGATACATTTGTGGATGGTAGGCAATACACATCGGCGAAGAGATATTCCCTGTAACATAGACACAATAGCTCATGATCATCAGTAACTTAGGTGAATTCAGATACGAGTACACACTCTAAAGCATGTTCTTCACAGCAAAGCGAGTAATGCCTGTATTGTGGCAGACTAAAACATTCGAGTCATCTTTATATTAAGTTTCTGACAGTATAATGACATCAAAAGAAGAACCAAGGCAGTCAAAAAGTATACCAAGGTCATCAACTTTCTATTTCACAGACCGAGCATTTCAGTGGAAAAACGATAAACCAAGGGGTTGCTTTGAAGCAACAAAGTTTGGAAAGTTAATGGGTGCAGTGCCCATTATAAAAACGAAACACTAAGAAATATTCACCCGAGAGGGTCACCTTACGTCTCAGTACTTGCAATTCGTCTTTGCATGAGGTTACGTGGGCCTTAGCTCTCTCTCCCTGTCGAACAAGCACTTTTCCGTTCCTGTACCAGACGAACTGATAATGTTTCGCTCTTGCCCACTCCTTTACCTGCCAAAACAGATTCTTTCCTTTCCTCGTCATGTTCTCTGCAACGTACAGGTGAGCAGTGCCAGAAGCCCTGTTCAAAGCCCGCTTTTTGCTCAACTAGAGCTCTCTGGTTTCTTGCCTAGCAAAGCGCACTATAATACCTCTCGTATACCGTGGCTTAGCAGGTAATCTGTGCACCGCCAAGACTTCTTCTGACTTTAGCTGATTGACACCAAGTTTTGCCGCCACATCATTTACGACGCTTAAAAGGTCCTCCCTTGCCGTCTTGCACACACCGTGAATCTCGAGGTTCTGCTTCGGCTGCGCCACTCGAGATAGTTTAGCTGTGATTTGAGCTCCTGCAGGCTTTTTTAGGCCACTAATATTGTTCCTTTGGACAATTAGGCGCTCCAAGACTTCGTCGTACTGGTCAGAGAGCATCTGAACTGAATGCTCAATGCTTTCCACTGCTGTTTTTAGTGACAGCAAACTGTCAAGTTTTCGGTTCATTTCAGCGAGCAAGATTCAGATGTTCTGTTCTGGTCTTTGCTTTTCGCTTTTGCTCTCTGACCCTGTCCTTGCTGCTGTACAGTCTGAGCATTTCCCGCTCGTTCTTAATGCTTTCTCTTTTTTTTTTTTTTATTTTTGAACACAGATGCCGCGAGTGTTGCTCGTTGATAATTTTGTTAAGGTCAGTTTGTTCTCCCCACAGGGGAGGCCTTGTGTTTGTCAAGTCAAGTTGCTGGATTCTTGGAAGGGTTCCATTCGCATAATGTGTGATCAGTGCAATGAAAACTCCGGTTATCTAAAATATTTTCTAGTTTTTATGACTTCCGGTTAGCGAGGCTTCAATGTAGACACCAAAAACACCAAATCTATGGCAAAGTATACAAACTGAAAAAAATACTCAGAATTTAAAGGAAAATAAACCCCAAAAAGATGGAACCCTTTTGGGGTTATTGTTGTTTGCTTCGTTTACTGTGAACTCAAACAGCTCTTGACCTTAGAAGAATGCGCATTATGCAAATCTAAAAGTGCAAAAAGAAAGTGGAACTTTTTAACAATTTAATAGTAAACTAAAGCAGGATGGACCAAAAACATACCGTTAAGATGCCGACTAGCCTCTTTTATAATTTACAATGGGACAAAATAGGTGCAAGTCTCTCTTTTCACAGTTATAAAGAAGCCGTAAGCATGTGGTTGGGGATGCGACATCAACTTTCAAGTGGTAAAAGAAAAAGTTTGATATGCTTTTGTGGAACAGAGAACGTCATTAAGAAGCAAAAGGTGCATCAAATGTGCCATTAACAACTTTATACGAAAAACCCTATCTCACATTAGCCTCCTTTCGTGTGAATGTACGAGACCAAGCAAGTCTCCTTAAGAGGCTGTCCGTAGTCAAAATAAATCTGGCTTCCTAATTGTCTATTGTAGACAATACGCATGGTGTCAATACTGAACTCTAGCTAAAATACATTCGAAGTCAAATTGAGTTTATTTTTGCATATACATTTGTACGGGTGACAGAGGCATATGCAAAACGCCAAGGTACGTTGGCTTGACCGGACCCATTCTCTTTTCTCAGCAGCGACGGGCAGATGATAAAACAATTTATGCAAAAAATACAACTGCAATGAAAGAAGAAAAGAAAGCAAACAATAAACTCCCAAATATAAAAAAAGGATTCACTTGTTACGACCTGCACACAACTATACTCCGTTGTGGGTTAAGGAAAGCAGCATGAGCTCCTCCCAGGAAACAGTTCACTCTTTCCACTCATGCAAAGCAAATGCTGGAGAGAAGGCGGTAGACTTCTCTCCTTTGCGGGAGGAGCTTGATGAAAATGCTTAATAAATAGAATTTTGGTAGAATGTGGTGTTAGCGTTTCACCAGTGATGTTGTTTCCTATTCAATTATTTAGTAACGATGGGAGGTTATGTCTTAGCATCTGGGTTTCGTAATTTGTTCCACTCTGTGGTGTTTTCCACACACCTCTACTGCAAACAACATAAAAAAATTTTAATTTTGCTTTAAACTGGCTATTTGGTGAATTAGATGAATGGTTTGTATGAGTTTGTTATATTTTCTTTACCACTCACCCGCCTGCGAAGATCCCATCGAGGGATTGCGGTATTCTTAAATAAACAAACTTTTCGGCTCGTTGTGCGTCTTCTTTGCTCGTTGACTGTGTTGTAGTTACTCAACAGGATTGAGATACTCCAACGATGTTCCACACGACAGTTGTCGCCTGACCCCGCGTATGTGGCAAGGCGCCGTCACGGTTGTAACAGCGTGAACTCTATGGGATGATCTTGCGCAGGTACATCATGGATGAGTTTGGCTCCCGCATCCAGCACTGCAGCGAGAGCCCCTCCTTCCGCTGCGTGCCCTTCTACTACATGGCCCAGCGAGAGTCCTACAGCGTGCTGTACCCGGTCAAGGACGTCGCCTGCGGAGGTAACCGGCCACGCTAGCTTCCTTTCTCGCTTACGTTTCATTCGTGCGTTCCTCAATACGAAGCGTTCCGGACATTGCCACGAAAATTGGTTCCTCGGATTGTAGATAGTCGAGCTGCGGTCTCACGGCGACAGTCTTGAATGGCTGCAGAACTTTCTTTAGCTTATTAAAACTTGTAGGGGTGTACGAATAGCGAATAGTAGCTATCGAATCGAATACCGAATTGAATTAAGAAAACAAAGCCGAATATCGAATTGAATAGTGATTTCATTTGTAGGAATTTTTCAAAGTGTGCTGCGAATGAGATGATTATATGTGCAGAGTATGCACCTGGTGCAGAATATGCATCTCGTACGGAACAAAAGCTCAAATGTATAAAAATGCTAAAAAACAAAAAGCTGTTGCTGATGAACGTTGGGCACTAAAGATCCAATTTTATGGCGCAAACATAATCGATATACTCTAAGCGTCACAACAACCCAAAGTTGCAGCCACGCGTGCCTTCTTCCCTCGTTAAGAGCACAACCTAAAACACGCGGCATGTCCTTTTTTTTTATGTTTATATATTTCAGAAGAGGGGCATATTGCAATATTTGGTCTCAATTTTGAGGGGAAAAAAATGCACCCGGAATTTTATTTTATATAAATAAACAAATAGCTGTTAAATTTGAGTAAACAAGCTTAAACAATATAGTCTGAAGTAAGAAAAAAAAAACATATGGCCAGGTGGCGCAAGTCACTGTCCAACTGCCGCTATGCATCCATTCCTCCATCCATCTATCCTGTTTCAGAGCGCCTAGTTTTAAAAGAGGGAGCGAGCAAAACTGAAACCGCTGAGACGGCTCCTGCGTAGATTGGTCATAAGTGCGCATGCGTTGTGTAGTCGCGTGGAAAGGAGGCGAGCAAACGGAAGAGCGACGACACCTGCCCGATCGGCGCTTTTGTCTTTTCGTCGCCTTCTCGCAGTTCATAATTCAAAAGCGGCTATCAAATGGCTAGAAACCCTCTCAAATCTAGGCATACTATTTTTCCGTTCTGTTTCGTTCCGAATCAGAATTTGCGGCTTGCAGTTCCGAAAGAACGACAACTCGGCCGGTTTCATCGGCGCGGTTAACGTGGTTTTCTTTTTGTGATCTTGCAGTCGCCGATTTCTGTGAGTGTGGCAAGTGTTTTACATCGGCGCTTCAATTTGAAAGGAGGGGCTTTACGCGTGAAATGAATTAGGCATGACACGGAATGCCGGCGTCCCAACAATCCCTCTCTGGAAGCGGCGCAAATGGGATGTTTCGGTTGTGATTCAAGGTTAGATTGCTTCACGATCATGAGTAAATCTGCATGCTATAAAGTTTGTGGCGATCGTTACTTTTCTTTTTTCTAACCTGAGCGTTAGATTTTTGTGGAATGGTAGGACCAAGAGGTTTCTTGCATGGTTTGTTGAACATCACGGCGCTAACATTGGGAGAAAAAACATCTTTTGCCAGCTCCGCGCCGACCGAGCGTTTTTGGCTGAATATATTGAATATTCGAGCGACTGAATACTAGGAATTCGATTCGCGAATTGAATTATTCGGGGACTTTCTATTAGATTCGAATTCATAAATTTGAGTATTCGCACACCCCGAATCAAAAGAAGTCTAAGAAGACATATATGTAAAAGTAGCCTGGGTAACATACAGGGTCTTCGAGATAAATTGGGAAAATTTACCATATTCGGGAAAACACACAGGGGCAAAGATAAAATGATTATCGACCGTCTTTTGCACTTTGCTCAGTTCGCCCTAACGTCTTCCTGACTGACACATTATCTGATTGTCTTGGCAAAGTTGTAAACTTGTGTCTTGTTGCAGCCATGCCATGCAAAGATTTGCTTAGGCACGCCTTTCTGGCGCGAAGCGATTCGAGTGTTGCTGCCCTCCGGTCGTATTCCTGGCTCATTTTTGAGCAAGTCGCCAATCGTTTATCATGCGATGGTCCGCTGTCGAATTGCGTGGCCACAGACACGTATAATACGGACGGTTAGCTTCACTGTATTGTCGAGAGACGAAATCTGGAAAAAGTCCGGATTTATCGATGACCCTGCGTTCTTGGAGATTCCAGAGCAAGCTATTAGAGTCGTAGGTTAATTGTTTAATTAGATAATAAATGAAAAATATTTCCACAGGCTTTTCATTTTTCTACTTTGACACAAAAGCTAGGAGAGGGTCATTCCATGCCAAAGGAGACACGGCATTTTTTTTTTTTTCATGTCTGGGATCTGTGCGAAAAGTTGAACTTGGATAAAGAAGCCTCTGAACTCATGCCCACGTAATTAAAAAAAGATGTTTTGGAAACAAACAACAAAAACGGTTGCATATTGCACAAATTTAGGTGCATAGCTAGTTCCTTAATAATGTGCACTACCTTACACTAAAATACAAATATTAACAGGTTCCATTTTGAGTCCAAATTGGAGCTCCAAAAAGCAGAAACTGTGATTTCTTTATTTTTTTTAGCGAACTTGGAGTTGGGTGTTAGCTACAATACTTTTTTCCTTTGTTCACTGAGAACTAATAATTGACTAGCCTGTGTTATATTCTCGAGGCTTCATTTTGTTGTTTTTAATTAGATGGCAAAATCTCTAGTTTCTACAGAAGAGGCCTTATTAAGATCCAGAAAAAGCGATCTGGACATTGGTGCCCACAACTTTAGAAATAGCCAAAAGTTCAATCCACCTCTCTTCAACATAGAAAAAAAAAAAATTAGAAAAGTACTTTTTGTTGTTGCTGAGAAGTTATTTTCTAAAGATGAGCCCCTCTGACCATGCTTCCAGGCACCTTCCTCATAGCCAACGCACTCTGGCGTTCGCCAAAGAGCCGTCAATAGTAATACCTCATAAACTTGATCACGGCTACCTCGAAATAGTGGTTAAGTCGTAAAATTTCCTTGTCATGAAATGAGCTCCCATAGGCACAATGCATTTTGTCCCTGCTTATTTCGAAAGGTTTTCAGGACGGACTTTGGATATCTCAAAATCTCGTCAGCGAAAATCTAAAAAAAAAAACAAAAAACAACGCAAAAAACAACAAAATGTGTTGCAAAAAACAAACAAAAAAAAACAACAACGGTTAAGCACAAAGAAAAAGAGAACTGGGGGTGCTGTGCACGGAGACACGGAGAGACGTGCGTCTAAAAAAACTTTTGTTGTCTTATTTTTTTCCATATTTTTTGTTTTTGTTTTTACGACCCCCACTTGGACAAGCCAATGGCAAGCCGGGATGCCTGGCGTTAAGTGCGCCCTTTCCCTCGAGTGGTTTTTTTCGTCTCTGTGTTTGGTTTTCTCTCTGCTTCTGGGTTCTTCCCTTTCCCTTCCAGGTCCGGTCGTTGTCTCGTCAGTCTCGTTCGTTTCGAGTGTTGCTGCTCTTTGTTAGGGGTGTGCGAATATCGAATAGTAGTTTTCGAATCGAATACCGAATCGAATTAAGAAAAAAAAGCCGAATATCAAATTGAATATAGAATAGTGATTTTATTTGTAGGAATTTTTCAAAATGTGGTGCAAATGATATTATTACATGTGCAGAGTATGCGCCTGGTGCAGAATATGCATCTCGTACGGAACAAAAACTAAAATGTAAAAAAGTTCTGGTGAAAAAAAAAAGCAGTTGCTGTTGGACGTTGGGTACTAAAGATACAATTTTATGGCGCAAACATCATCTATCCACCCTAAACGTCACAAAAGAAACCAACGTTACAGCCACGCCTGCCTGTTTTTTCGTTAAAAGCACAACCTAGCACCGCGACTTCTTTTTTTTTAAATATTTGTATATCTCAGAAAAGGGGCGTTTTGCAATATTTGGTTTCCATTTTAGGGAAGGAAAGGGGCACCTGGCATTTATTTCGCATAAATAAACAGATAGGTGTTAAATCTGAGTAAACTGGCTTAAACAATATAAAGTGAAGTAAGAAAAAAAAAAAAAGTGGTTAGGTGGCGCAAGTTACCGTCCAACTGCCGCTATGCATCCATTTTCCCGTCTATTTATCCTGTTTTAGAGAGCCTTGATTTAAAAGAGGGAGCAAGCGAAACTGAAACCACGGAGGCGGCTCCAGCGCAGATTGGTCGTAAGTGTGCATGTGTTGTGTTGTCGCGTGGAAAGAAGGTGAACAAACAAAGTGTGACGACACCTGCCCTGCCTGCCTCATCCTGATCGACACTTTCGTCTTTTTGTCACCATCTCGCAGTTTGTAATTTAAACGCGGCTATCGAACGGTTAGAAACCCTCTCAAATCTAGGCACACTATTCTCCTGTTCCGTTTCGCTCCGAATCAGAATTTGAGGCTACCGTTTTCGAAAGAACGACGACGAAAACTCGGCTGGTTCCATCGGCATAGTTAACGTGGCTTTCGCTCCGTGATCATGCAGTTGATGCAGTCGCCGATTTCTGTGAGTGCGGCAAGTGTGGTCTACATCAGCGTTTCAATTTGAAATGAGGGGCTTTACTCGTGAAAAGAATTAGGCATGGCGCGGAATTCCGGCTTCCCAACAATTCCTCTTTGGAAGCGGCGCAAATGGGATGTTTCGGTTGTGATTCAAGTTCAGATTGTGTTACCAACGTGAGTAAATCTGCGTGCTATAAAGTTTGTGGCATTCATTACTTTTCTTTTTTCTAACCTGTCTGTTATTGCGCAATGGTAGGACCAAGAGGTATTGTGCAATGGTAGGACCAAGAGGTAGGACCAAGAGGAGCAAGCAGTGGCGGACAACGCCTGTCCGCCATTGCTTGCTCACATGCCCTGCGCATGTATTGGACACGAGGGTGACGTCAGCGAGAGGTGTCAACTCGGCTCAGCTCGTGCCGATAACGAGCTTTGACGTCGGTGTTCGGCGAGGACTCTGAGCCAATCACACACTTCGTGAGCAAGCAATGGTGTCCAAACAATGTTGCTCGGTAGACTTTTGAAAAGGGTCTGTCCTCCGACGTTTTTGGCACATGACTCGATTGGCCGTGAAGATGGTGCAGCCCAAACAGTGCAAATTATTGATGCTTGAAAGGAAAGTTGCTCTCATCAGAGAAGTTGATGTTGCCGCGATTGTTAAAAGTTTTATTTAGAACATCGCGCGATCAGAGGTAAAAAATTCCAGTACTTTGCTTATCTCAAAATTTCGCTTATCTCGAATTTTTTCACGGTTTTTGTGACCTTAACGAAGTATTACTGTACCCTTCTGGGAGTTTGGCAATACCAGCGTTTGGGAACATAACATCCGAGAAAACGTAGAAACCGAGGTCGTATAATGAGGTTCTACTGTAGTTCTAACACATCAATGCTTTGGGAAATGTGCTTATATTGGTTCTGATTTAGAAAAACGTGGATTTCCAGTAGCTAAGTTCAAATCTTGCGTGAGGCAAGTGCAGTCCGTTGGGAAGGAGACCGAGCCGTTATGCTCCTAGTGGCTAAATTGAGAACTACGCCGATAGGGACTACAAGAACATACTAAATGATATGTGTGTGTTTTGACGCAGCTCTCGGCCCATGTAGCCGAACATTGCGTCAGCATTCGGCTCAGCCTCGTGTTCAGTCGGGGAAGCTGCACGCTGACGCAGCATTCTACAATCTTTTTACTTAATTCTTCTCTACCGGGCTCGGGGAAGATATTGGGCACTAGTTTTGCCCAATCTTTGCTCTTTGTTCAATCGAGAAAGATGAAGTAAAGAATCCAGTGTACATGCCTTTTTGGTAAACGCACAGCTCTGGGGAGAACAAGCTGGACATACACTTGTATAGTTCAATCTCCTCGGCAATAGAATGGGTGCAGGACAACTGACATGCTCCATTGTAGGTTAGGTTTAGTGTTCGGTTTTTTAGTTTTTTTAAGTATCTCTGCATTTTTAGTCAGGGGCTTACGTAGTTGTTCAGGTTTACATGCATTGTTCGTGAGGCATTCATGCAGTATTCATGAAGTATTCGTGTATTTATCAGTGCATGAATGTCTTTGTGAGACATTCATGCACTGATTATCAGGCCCTCATGTGCAGTTCTTTAGGCATTCATTCCCTGTTCATTGGGCAATCAAGGAAACTGTGAAGTGTTCACGAACTGTTCGTCGGGTCTTCGTGCACTCATCTGCAGGCTTTCGTCCTCTGTTTGTAGGGTGCTGATAATACTGTTTTTCGGGCATTGAGTTTGACGGGCGTTGGCGCGCTGTTTGTGGGGCGCTCCCCGTCTTCCCGCAGAGGAGGCCACCCGCAACTTTGCCGAGGGCCCCCCCTGCGACCCCCTGACCCGGGCGGCCCTCCTGCTGCCCTGGGAACCCTGCGACCTCACCCACGTCGACTGCAACCAGGCTGAGCCCAGCGAGGAGTTCCTCAGGGTCAGCCACAGTTGATAGACACACTTACAGATTGGCAGAGTGTGCTGCCATTTTGGCAAGCTGCATGTCGCCCAGATCAAAGTTAACAGATTGCGAAGAAATATGCGGTATGAGGCACTTGCCACAGTGCATCAAGTAGCCAAATTCAGGGAAGATGCTCCTCGGGCATACTTTCTTTTGACGCTGAATTTAGGGGGTTGAAATTTGCATAGTTTGTATGCATTGGGCATTTGTTTACATTGGGCTTTTTATTTATGAAATCAATTCTCTGCTTCTAGTTCAATACAGTCAAACCCACTTATAACAAACCTGGGTATAGCAAAATATTGGTTATAACAAAAATGTTTTTGGCATGCTCCTGCTGCCATACTTTTAATCTAACTTTATCCCGTTTTTTTACGAACAAAGTGGAGGCCGCGCTGTGAATAAAACGAGAGAAAATTTTTGAAGTGCTGAGATCTTTTATGAAAATTACAAGAAAATGGTGTTTCGGAATCATAGGAGTAAATAAAACGGAGAATGTGTGTGGGAAGGGATACCTTTTTCCTCGCAGTTAAAAGAGGAAATTGGACACGCCAAACAAAAGGAATGAACAAAACACCGCCTAAAACATTTTTTAATTTTGTTCTGCCAATGATTTTACATCTATTTTTGCTTGCTTTCTTGGGACGCCGAGCACGAGCAGACGACGTGAGGTCGACATAGCGAGACGGAGGACGTGCGCACGTTGTTGTTTAGCTTTCTTGATGAATGAAGACGCTCATTGCCAAGACAGTGCACACTTCGATCCCCTGCCTCACGGAGTCAGGGAGAGTGACTTTCGCTGTGTCTCTTGCAAGCGTGTTCCGGATTTCTACATTCTGCATTCTTTTCAATCAGATGCTTTGAAGAGCTAGGAAGAGTCGCTGGAGCGTTTTCCAGATATTGAGATTCTACACGGTTTTCGGTTGCGTTACAGCCCCAACCAAAAGGAGAAAAAGAAGTGATTTTTAAACATGTCTGAGAATGGGAAAATCACGTCTCTGTCTTTCTAAAGAATTAAGGTACGCGAAAATGGATTCGCAGTGATTGGCCGGTGTCCTACACTTGCCTAGACTACCAGACATGCTTATGGCCACCGGTAGACATACACGCAGAAAGAACTTCTGCAAAGTTTCTTCCCGTTTCGTCTATTACCTCCTGGAGTATTAAAGGTGGTTGATCTTCCTCTTACTAGACTTTCTTTTTCCTTTTCTTGTATTTTGCGGATCGTTGAAAGTGCACATCGCGTCTGCGCACTGTATTCACAACATGTTGTCCAGTCGCACCAGGGGAGGTTGCACGCATAATGCGTGTCTGAGGCTCCTTGTTTTACGTACGCTTTCCCGCAGTGCTCAAGCTCCTGGAAGGAGAGGCACGCTTTTAGGTGTGTTGCAACGCGTGTTACAAAGAGCGCTCGTAACTTCTATTGTAATGAAGCGAAACGCGGCTTTGTTGTGGCTTTTTTTAAGCACTTTTCCACTTATTGGCGGCGTGCACAAACAACAGGGGAGGCTTCTCTAGCTATCATCATCGTTTGTGACGTAGTAAGTAGGAGAGAGATAAAACGGCGCAGCAGATTCCTTGGCTCGTCGGCTCGCTTCATGTGTTGTTTGCGTGTTTCATGCCTGTTTCACACGTTTTTTTTTGTGGAGTGATATTTGTGGCATCACATTTTATCACAGTTCAAAGATGTCGCACTTATAACCGTGCTAAGCAATCACTTTTGGTGCTTTCGACGCTCTGGGGTGGTGATATACTGTTCTCTACCACAGTACTAAAGCGCTGAATGAAAAACAAAATATCCAGCACCTTACCTGAATACAACACCCATCATGAAGTGCAGGGTGTAATTTTTGTTTTATCCGAACAAGAAGAAACTGAGGAAGAAACAGCTCATCAAGCTGTAAACAGGCAGGCCAAACTCGGAAACCTATCCTATGTGTAGTAAGCGCTTCGATAAAAGCCACTTTGTATCCTCCTTTGGTTTCCTGTTTTCTGTGAGTGATGGTCTCTTTTTAGTTCCAAGTTTATTTCTTTTTGCATTTTGCGCACCAATAAACCTGCTTCCACGAAACAACCGGTGGCTGACTCCCAGGCCCGTTTCAACTAAATGCCCGCTAGCTCGCTTATTCGACGCAAAACGTGCGAAACTACCTCCGCGATTGACGCCTGTGAGAGTTAAGGAGTCGGTGACTTTAGCATTCCAAAAATGAGTTATGTGCCTGTTATGGATTACGACTGTTTGCATGTTTGTTTTCGTGAACCAAAACCAAATTTGTGCACAATGTCTGGCGCGCTTTTCAGCGAGAACTTTATTATTTATAGTAAATCTTTAACAAAAATTTAAGTAAACCGATTAACCAATTGCCATAATTAGCCGGGCCGAGCGAGGCATTGTAGAAAGTTGCGGAAATTTTAGCTTCTTTTTTGAACAGAAGTCACAATGTCGTTAACTCCTTTGCCTCACATCAGAAAACAAAAAAAGAGATGACGACATCATTGCAAGAAAAAAAGCACAGTCAGTTACACTTAGTTGGCACGACCTCGTCCGAAGGCTTGCCAGCAACTGTCGAGTCACACTACAACATAAGCGTTGATAGCGGTAAGCTCCATATTAGCCAAAGCATGTACTGCACCGCGCAACACAATAACGCCGCGTGTGAACAGCTCATGGGGAATGCCACTGGCCGTTTTGGAGTGCGCCGGGATCAGTAGACCAGATCCGAGGTGGAGCACGCAATCCGAACCGATTTGCTCCACCCCTGGATCCCCAGTAGAACATGACCGCTCCCCTGGGATCAGTGGATGCTTTCCTGAGAATCCCCTTCCCGCGGTCCCGGATCTCTTACAAGGCGAGATGCCCGGCGAGATGCCCGGCGAGAAAGGAAGTCACGTGTTTGCGGCAGGCTGGCCAGGCTGGCTTCCGGTCGAATCCGCCGAAATCGGCGGAGCAACTTTTCTCGGATCCGGATCGAGTTCTCGAGTGGGAGCCGATCCAAAAGGACGAGCGGAACACATCCGTCTCAATCCCGATTGCCCAGTGAAATGGGCACGCTCCAGAAAAGTCGATCCCGGCACGCTTCAAAACGACCGGTGGAATTCAGCATAAGATAACAGTTCGTTCTACACCTTGGTGATGGCAAAACAACTTTTTCTACGGGAGTCTTCTCAGATCCAACAAAAGACGAGTCGGAGTTGCCGTGACGCACGCTACGCAAGCTGTCTGTCAAGCTTCAGGCTTGTTTCTGTACACTTCAACAATTGTATCTTTTAAAAGTGGCATTGGACTCTGCACATCTGTAGGAAAAAACACTTAATCATGTCATACGCATTCTTTAAAATAAATGAAGAGTTATCTATTGACATAGGAAGAAACTAACATAACCACTCTGTGCGATTACTTGGGGCATCACCTGCTCGAATCATACTCGCTACATCGCAGGAGGGTGCCCGCAAGGTGGCATCACCGAAACATCTTGTCGCCAATGGGAAAATGCGGCCATAGCAAACATATTTAAAAATCGCGTCGACTTCGTTATAACTGGGATCGACTGTATGTCTGATGCATGACATGCGTAAAAAACACACGTTTCATGCTCACAATTTTTCTTCTAAGTATAAAGACAGAGTGGCCTAATCAGCCAGGTTGGTCCTTCATGAATCAGCAATTTGAATATTTGTATCAGTAATATCTAAACTTTTTATATATAAAAATATAAAAAAGTTATCTGCTGGTATTTTCAACAATTGCACTTTTTGTTTTGTATTTTTTGTAAAAGTGGTAGTATTTATCTCGTAACTAACATGATTTGCACATTCTGTGCACCCTCATGAACTGCTGTGTAGAATTTCGTTGTGACTTGACATCTATCTGCAAGGAGGAAAAAATGTGTCTACAAACTCTGGAGCCAGGGCGAAAACAAATTTAAGAAAAACACATTTCAAAGTTTACTTTTATGCAAGACTAAACTTCTGATTCAATCCAGATGAAACTTGGGGAAGATCGAGTCCCAAATGTCTATCAGGGTAACCTCCCAGTTGGGAGGTTAACCTGGCCCTTGTGACGGAGCTCTCTTACCCGGACGTTTGGAATGCTGCAGAGCGGCCGCAAGGAGGAGTCACTGCCGGACACTTCGGTGGCGTTTGGGCCCGTGCCGACGGACCGCAAGCTCAAGGTGTTCTCCGAGTATCGCTACGTCAACGAGCACCTGACACACCCTTCGTTCGAGCTGACGGACGACGAGCGGGAGGCTGACATCCTCTGGTACAACTACCACTTCAAGAACTATGGGTGAGTGGGACTGCTGGCATTTGCAGAGCTGTAGGGGTATGTACAACTACCATGGGAATATCTATAGGGGTATGGTACAACTATCATATTAAAAGCTACAGGTGAGTGGGACAACTACCATAGGAAGAGCTGCTCTAGTGGTGTGGTACAACTACCATTTGAAGAGCCATGGGTCAGTGGTACCACCATCATTGGAACAGCTATGGGTGAATTGCACAGCTACCACTTCAGTAACTATGGGTAAGTGGTACAACTACAGTGATGTCTAGTCAATATGGACACCTGCGTTCCCCCCAAAAGTCGTCTGTAATGCGTGTTGTAAGTAATAATGGGAGTAAGAAAAATGTGAGCATTTACTCAAATCGTCTCCGAAAACGTCTGTACAGTGGGCTACCCATATTAATGGGGCTCATATTAGTGAGAGACGACTATGCTACTTGAAGAGCTATGGGGTAGTGGTGCAACTACCACTTTAAGAGCTATGGGTGAGCAGCTCGGGGTAGGGTGGTTGGCAACATTGTTAGATTAACTCGGTTGTGGAACTCCGCTTCATGGGGAGACTTCTTTACGAATTGTCTGTGGGAGGCTCTGAATTTAGAGCGTGGAACTGTTCTGAATTTAGGCACTACATATGTACATGCCTGCAGACCACTTACGGATGATGACATTGTAGTCAATGTGACTGGCCATAGGATGGACGCAGGGAATGGAGGTGACAAGGAGGCTGTCAAAAGCACCCCAACCGAGCGGCCGAGCGAGGTTGTAAGCGCGTTCAAATGTATCTACGCTATCTGGAGCTTGCTGTTCGATGCTTGTTTCAGACGTAAACGGCAACAAAGCGTCGCGACTACGTCCAACGAAAGTGGGTCCGGCTTGGGCTGTTTTCCCGCCTTTTCTTTAATTCGATTTTCGGATAATTCAGATCGATTTTGTAAGTCCCGTCGGTGTTGGAGTAACGGAAGTCGACCATAGTAGAGGCAGGGGACGAGCAGCATAATCTGCAGGAGCAAGATTGCGAACTAGTGTGCAAACAACGAACACCTGGTACTGTAAGATGTAGGAAATGCTCGGTTGCCGTTTTTGCTTCATTTTTAAATATTTTTATACCTTTGACTGGAGTTCTAAAAAACAAATTACAGGAGGTAGGCGTGTGCAAATACTCAAATTTACGAATACGAACCGAATAGTAAGTTTTCGAATAGTTCGATTCGCGAATTGAATCGTAAGTATTAGGTTACTCGATTATTTGATATATTCGGCGAGCCTGGTTGACGGAGAATAGCCGAAGCACATTTTAGTTCTACTAGTCTAGAGCACGGGCTCTTAATACGTAAAGTTTGAATGCCATGAACCTGATAGTATGCAGATTTAATTGTGGTCATGACACAGATGAGCCATGAAACTAAACTAAAACAGCCACATGTCTCATTTCCTTCACAAACAAAAGTTGTAGTTACACTTGAGAGGGATCGGCGACTGAAATGCGGAGGTACGGAACGAAAACACGGGACAGGGATCGGCGACAGTATTTCTCGAGCACGAAACGAAAGCACCCCATGGTGAACCGCGATACCGTGCATTACGACATGCTGTGGTCGGCGCGTGGTCTGCGCTAGTCGGCGCGGGTGGTACTCGCGCCACCTCTTGGCCACAGAGCCAATCGATTTCTCTATTTTTTCAGGCGGAATAGAGGTAGTGCCCTGCATGCTCTGCGTCCACGGCTCTGTCTGTGTTATTTTGCCGGGCGATCCGAAACCAGGTTGATTAAGCCCTTTGCGATAGGAAACCAAGCCGACGTTTTCTGCTCCCAAATTCCATCTCATTATCTGTCGGAAAACGTAGTCCAACGGACCTGCTTTCAGTCAGGGGCGACATGACTGAGCGAACGAAAAGTGCCATTTGGAAACGTTTTGTAAGAACTTGGCACAAGAGAGCAAAAGCTGTGAAACGAAAATTCAAACGCCATCGAGTGTGAGGATGCCACTTGCGAACCATCTTGGGAACAAGCATTTTTCTTTGCACAGTGTGTTTTTGAAAGACTGTGGGAAGCAAAAAAGACCAGACGGTGTGCAGCCGCTCATCAAAAGTGCGCTGAAGTCGGGTAAAGACCTATCGCAGCACGAGAGAACGGCGATAACCACCAGGATTGTCCGAATGCTGGCGCTCGACCTTCAGCCATACCTCTGTGTCGAAAATTGGGGTTTCAAAGAGCTGATGATTTACAGGAGCCGTTGTACAAGGTACCCAGTTGCACAATGTTTTCAAGGACAATCATCCCGGAGTTCTACAGAGGCACAGTCAAGGCTGTCAAGAAGAGGATGCGTGCGGGCTTCCAGGAAGGCATAGAGTCTATCTCGTCTACAAGTGACATGTTGACATGTTGACATGGAGGTCTAACCAAAGTTACATCAGCTTCACCTGCCATTACTTAACTTCCAGCTTCGAGATGAGAAGCTTTGCGCTGGACTACCGGAGTGTCATAGAGAGCCACACTGCTTGCAACGTTCTGGAGCACTTGCAAGCAATGATAGATAACTGGGAGCCGTCACTGCAGAAAGTGCTAGTTTATCTGGTTACGGACAATGTGTGAAAATTTTGTACAGCCCTTAGAGGCATTTCTTGCGTTCCAATGAAAGATGCCGAAGAAGAAACAGCAGGAGTTCCCACCATTCTCAAGAAGTGCCGCACTATTGTTAGTCATTACAAACACAGTGACCAAGCTGCGGCAAGACTTGGAAACAAGGTGGAACAGTGAACATGACATGCTCTCGCGTCTTGTGCAGCTGAAAGAATCTGCTGTTTAGGGCTTGCCACCTCTGAGGCAACTGTGTCCGACCTGATACCACAAGGAGTGAAAAGCGGTGGCTGGGCTCGTCAAAGCCCTTGAACCAATCGCGTTGGCGACCACAGACCTTAGTGGCCAGAAAGAAGTAGGCAACTTTGTTGTCTGTAGTACCATTTCTCTGTGGAACACAATTGGTCCTGATAGACTGCATTGCAGCAGATGATGACACCTCAGGGTTTTGCAATAAAATTGATGAAGAGCATGAAGACAAGGTTTCCTGGGCAGAACAAGCAAAAGGAGTTTGTGTTGGCAACCGCCTGTGACCCAAGGTTTAAGTACTTCTTTTGTGCTCAAACGTTCCAGGGGCTCTTGGAGCTTGCAAGAGCTGAGTTGCAGAGCTCTCCAGGAGGAGCATCAAGTGACAGTACTGGAGCGACAATGTCTACAGCTCACGAGGAGCGCGTCAGCTGTATCGGGGACAGCGTTGAGAAGCTGGCAGCGTCATTCAGAAAGAAGACAGTGCTCCCAAACAGCCAACATCAAACAGTTTCAGCGGAACCTTCGAGAGCCCGCTTGCGGTAAGGACCAAGACTCTTTAACGTTCTGGAAAGAAACAGGCAAGCAACACTTCCCAGGACTGTGCAAGATGGCCATGAAGTACATGGGCATTCCAGCAACGAGTGTACGAAGCGAAAAGTTGTTTTCGACGGCTTGCAACATTGTTGTGGCCCGGAGAGAGAAATTGACCCCTGTTCACGTGCAGCAGCTGCTTTTCTTGCGTGAGAATTCGCAAATATTTGAGCTCCTGTTAAATAAATTTGTTATTCAATATTTAATTCGATACAGTCGCCGACCGATTATTCGAACTTCGCAGGGACCGAATAATGTCCGAATAATAGAGTAGTCCGAAAAATCAGCAGATTGAAAAACTTGCCTTTATTACTTCCAAGTGGGCTTAAAAAAGCTGTAAATAGCGCCTTGTTCAGGTTACGCCTCTGTTTCCGTTCGGCAACTTCTGTTAGCTTGAGAATCGCTGCCTTCTTTTCTAGCGTTATGGTAGAGTACTTTCTGCGCTTCTGAACGACACATCGCGGCGGCAGAACAACAAATGGGGCCTTGACGTCCAAGCCAGCATTGTCCGAACGAGATAAGAGGCGCATATCCACGAGCGCAAAATGGCGACTGGCAACGCAAAGGAATGGAAAAACAAAGCAAAAAGATAATAAGGATGATGACGATGACGTGCAGCTAACTGGAAAAAAAAGGGCTAGCATAGCAACGGCGGTGGGACTCGGGAATACTCAAGTAGCGCTGCCAAACCAAGCCAATCCATTTGCAGCCAACATAGAATTCAAAATGGCCGCGGCTCGATGGTGTTTTCCGCTGATCGCTCACAATGATTTTGTCCAAATAATCAAACTTTTGGACTTCAAGCTGTCCGAAACATTGACTGTGAATATAGACTATTTCTATGGGGTAAGTCACGGTTCCGCCTTTAGGTTTGAAATATCGAACAAGTCGGAAGAATCGGAGTCCGAAAAAACGGTTGGCGACTGTATTCGGCTTTCCTTTTTTTTTTATTCGATTTGATATTTGAATTGAGACTTACTATTTGGTATTCGCACACCCCTACTTAAGACTGGTTACATGTAGGAAGGTGAAACATCATAGTCCCGCGAGCAAAATACTTCCGTGTAATGTTTCTATACGTATTAAAGTTTAGGATGACCTATAGGATGACGTCCTGGAGATCGACGCCAAGGACGGCCTCTCAGACAGCCTCTAGGACGACATCCAGGACGATTTCAAAGACAACGTCTAGGACAACTTCTAGGATGACTTCTAGGACGAACTTAAGGACGGCGTCGAGAACAATGTCTAGAGGATGACGTCGAGAACGATGTCTAAAGGACAATGTCTAGGACGTTCGCTAGGGCGATCTCTAGGGTAACCTCAAGGACGACAGCTAGAGGACAACGTCTAGTACAACACCAAGGACGGCGTCTTCATTGAGCATACGATTGAGTTGCCGCCTGAGCGGTCACGTAAACGTTTTGGTACCTTTCGTGACACCGACGTGTTTTCGCTCAAGGACTTTGAAGGTCAACTGAACGGTGAGACACTTAAGGCTTTCGCCTTAGTAGAAATCACTTTTTGTGAAACAATGTTTGCGTGTCCAATTCAAGAATGATCATTTAGAATTTTAATCTTGCAAGGCATGCCAAATGTTAACCATGTTGAATTAACCTGAGACTGGGGTAGAGAAGAAACATCAAAACGTAGAAGGGACAGAAAATAGACAGGACGAGCTGAGTTTGAGACTTCGTCCTGTCTATTTTCTGTCCCTTCTACGTTTTGACGTTTCTTCCCTCCCCCAGTCTCAGGTTAATTCAACATGGTTAATATTCACCAGCTTGCCTGCACCCTTACGATTTTTTCTATGCCGAATCTGCTGGTTATTATGGCCGCTCCTTGTATGTCACAAAGTGACATACAGGGAGCGGCTCTCCCCTCTTTTCCTCCAAAAGAAAAATATTTTGAGTGCAATATTTACATTAACTTATTTTCAGTATGGAGGTGCTTTTCACTCAAAGTGAGTCTTGCAGTGTTTTTTTTTTTCATAATCCTTTGCAACAAAGTTTTGTCAAAGCGTGAAAGACATCGAACTATCCGAATCCCAAAACATTGTTTCCATACGGCTAACACGTTTATTCCCCGCTTCTTGTACCAGAGAGCTGAGCAGAGAAGGGGGCTGGAAGCGAGTGAACCAGTTCCCTTTTGAGCACGTGCTCACGGTGAAGGACCTGCTGGCGCTGGTGTGCCGCCGGGACGCCCAGGGTGGCCCCACGGTAGACCCGGCCACCCTGGCCACCCTCCCTGCCTGGCTCCCCACCACGTACAACCTGAAGACCGAGCTGCCCCAGTTTGTCTCCTACTTCCAGCAGAGGCAGGACAGGTGAGCCTTTCTTTTCTGGGGGCTAAAGAATGACAATAATTGAGGATAATAGTTACGACGATAATGTCAGTTTTATTTGTGGAAATTGATACACGGTGTTCTGAACCACAAGAGCCTAGTTCCCTCGCACTCAAAGAAACATAAACGTTATTGAAAGTGTTCAGAGCAAGCAGTTAGATTTGTTTACCGTAAAGACGTATGCTTCGATTCCCCCGCTAAGTTGCTTAAAAAGACCTGATTATTGACCTTTGCTGACCGTACAAAATTAAGGTGCCTTAAATTCATGTGTTTTCTTTTAAACAACGCCCTTAAAAGGAGCAACAACTCGTGTATTAATACATCAGAAGCTGGAGCAACTAGACATGAGCACAGCAATAGACTTGTCAAGAATACATGGTAGCACTCTAACATAAGGACCAAAGGAGAACTGGTCACCACTGTGTTTTGTCCAGTTCTCCTCTTGCCCTTGTCTTTGAGCGCCACAATGTATTCCCCAATTCAGCCCCAACTTGCCCAACAATCAAAACTGCACACTTGTCAAGTACTCGTTTAATAATAATTGTTTTAGTCACTTTTTTTCCTGCTGCTATAAAATGTGGGTATCGCCTTAACCCTCAGTGTTTCAAATGCACCGGTGTTGAATCTTATATTGAAGCAATTGAGTTGCTCTTTGTGAATGATTCATAAGTACCGTGTTTTCTTTTGTAATCAAGAAAGACATGAAATGTCTTTGAAGTTGTTTCTCCTTTACTTCATTTAGTATGGAGCTCTTTGTGCTTGCAATGTCTGCTGTAATCACTGAAAGAGACTGGCGGGCAGTTTTTTTTTAATAAATAGATAAATAAAAATGAGAGCGGACTGCCTCTCTGCAGGGCAAGGCAAGTCTGTGAAACACCTTTACATGGTAAATAATTACACTTTTCTTGGTTTGCTTACCAATAAACCCTGAAAAGTGATCCTTGAGCAGATATTTATGGGCTCAAGGGGTTGGGGGGTTGGGGGAGACACCCAAATTAGAGCCAACATTGAATGAGAAAAATGCAAGATTCATGGAACTCTTGATCTGCAGCTTTATTTTCTGTTGATTCGGGATGAAGCCTCGACTGAACTGTCCGTGAGTCTTCTTGTTTCTTTGAAGACCAGATGCCTTGTCTTGTTAACTTCTCTCGTCGACACCAAACTGTTTCCCGAGCATTTGGGTCGCACGTGGTGCCATGGCCTTGTCTGGTTTTCTTCAACATAAGCCACAATGAACGCGGGTTCTTTTTCTGACGGCAAAAGTTGACGCCAGAAAACACCGAGTCAGTAAGAAAAAATTTACAGGAGGACGCTTAAGCTTCGCCTTTAAGAGTGGAATATGATTGCAAAACATAAGCATATGAACTTTTGCTTGTTCCCAAGCCGTGCAGCATGCCTTGCGTGGCCTAGTGAGTAGCACGTCTTGCTTGCAACCAAAGGGTCGCGGGTTCGAATCCCGCCTAAAATTGTTCAAATTTTTGTTTAAAGGGCCCCTGTAAAGAAAAGTCTTTTTTAAACACTCTAATTGGGACACGCGCGTCAAGACATAAATTTTACGCGGAAAAAAATAATTTTTTAGCGCAATATTGACGGCGAGAGATTTATTTTAAGTTTTGCGTATGAAGTCCATGACGTCACAGAATGGTAATTCGCTCTTTCCACCTCAAGGTGAAGGTGAAGCCGATCCACCCCCTCTCCCCCATAGCCCCAAAATGCCGAGAAAGAAAAAAATTACATGCGGCGACCTTTAATTCGCATTACTTGTCGGTTTTTTTTTTAATCACTTTCATTCCCCGTTTGATGTCACGTTTCATGGGAGCGTTGTGGGTTGTTTGAAATTCCTGCGCGAAGTCATGTGGCTGTGGGCGTCATGACCCTATCGACCAACCAGGAGTTTCCCGTCGCAACGCCACCGACATTGGCTTTTCTGCGACATGAGCCCCTAAATGCTGTCGCATTAAAATTAACCCCGAAAAGACATTCCGGAATACCGAGAGAAAGAAAGCCGTGAACATGGAGCCCTAATAATGATGCGCAACGTGTAGGGTTGAGAGACTCGTCGAAAACAACTTAATTGTTAAAAATATTTAAAGGATCAATGGGCGCTGTGCCGAAGTTGTTATACGAGCGTTGTATGCGGGTCGTGGTATTTGATTAACAAAAGAAGTTGGAGAAACACGCAGAAATTGTCTCGGAACAGAACGTTGCCGCGACAGTGTTTCTGGAACGTTCGTAACTGTAAAGAATGTTCCACCTGGATTTTTCTTATTGTGACGAGAGTTTTAATTATGTTGCATTTTTAGGGGGGGAAACCATGTGAAGTGGGTGCGCTATGTCGTTCACATGCAAATGGGGATTCTTGGGATCTACAAGAAAATACTGAGCATTCGCTCATTCCTTGTGAAGCGTCCATCCCTTGTTTTTCTAACGTCTGGAAAATGCACGAAGGACATATCTTTACATATTGTTGACCTAAGGAGTGTCCATCCCTCAGTTTTACATGATTGTCTCCAAATTCTGAGTGTGCGCTTGCTTGGGATTTTATGGGAGTCTAAAAGGAGAATCGAATAGCCATTTTATTCGAGGAATTTACATACGTTTCTAATAATTTCGCACAATGTAGCGGTGTTAAGCCATGGTGTCATGTGATCACATCACTCGAATTACCATACTGCGTCACCTACCGCCACGTCACGTGACATCATGGTGCCACATGACAACCGTCATGCTCACAACGACGTGCGAACACCTTTCGTGAAAATTAATGGGACGTAATTCCGCTCCGTTCGGTAGGCATGAAACAGTTTATTATTATGTTAGTTTTTTTTTTCTAGCATGACAGCTTTTCATGGTGTTATACATTTTTTCTTGGCGTCACGTCACACTTTTTATCTTTTTTTGTGCTAAAACTTGATAAGACTTTATAGAACAAGGTGGTTGCTGGCATTGTGAGCAAAGATGTCTGCTCTGTCGGGGTGTGTCCACCCTCCCAGGGGCCTGGACAACCACTGGATCTGCAAGCCGTGGAACCTGGCCCGGAGCCTGGACACCCACGTCACCGACAACCTCCACTACATCCTGAGGTTACCCTCCACCGGACCTAAGGTATGTCTGTCGCGTCGTTGGCCAAAGAACAAGCACTTTTTGCGAGGGGCCTCTGAGACCCCACCTGGTGGTACGGTGGGCAATATCCTGGGCTACTTAAAACAAATTTTTTTTCAAGCCCCTTCATCGCTGAAATTAATCATGTACAAGCGCCTAGTTCGTTCCAAATTAGAGTATGCTTCATCCGTGTGGGATCCCGGCTACAATAAAATACTGCAGAAGCACCCATTTCGCACAGTTGACCTATATTAACGTTGTTACGAACTTGGGAATTTCGGAAAATATACGTTAAGTGCCCGTCCCCTTCAAAGCGCCGCCATCACCCAAAAATATTCTTGGTCAGTACCTCAGCTCGGGCGAGTTGGTGAATAATGCTAACACTTCACAGTGCACAAACACAACAAACTAGGAAAAATACATACACACAAAGAAAAGCAATTTCTGCAAAAAAAAGTTTAGTTTGAAAAATGTCTTAAGCAACATCTACAGAGGATTCTCAGAAAGTTTCGTTAGTTTACACTGCATAGTTAATTTCTTATCAAAAATTATTTTCGGTCCACCGATGCTAAAGAAAAGGTAGAGGTTGGAGCTCTGTGATTGCATATTTCTCCATTCCACTTTTCGCCATAAAGTTCATTTTAGGAAAACCATTGTTTTTTCTATTACGTAACTTAGATTCATATTTATGAGTTTTTCTAGGGTGAAATTTTAAGGGAAAGATAGCTATGAGCTTGTATTTTCTATTTCTGTCACTTTTTCATGCTCAAGAATTAAAGTTTTGGACAAAGGATAGTAATTTAGAAAACAGTATTTGAGTTTATATATCTTTTTTGTCATGAAAATAGCTATCTGCTTTGAACTGTCGTAAAGCAATATAACACATGAAAACCACAAATTTATAAGCAATTTCAAAACGATAGGCACTTTCATCTTTGAACATTTGCAGTTTTTTTGTACTTCACCCAGGTTAACAAAAATTTGGCACAGATGTTCTCAACATGAACAGAAATAAGCCCTGTAGGTGTCATTTAAATCAGACTAGTGGTTCAAACATTCTTCCTTGGGTAGTGTCCCCCCCTTAATATATACCAGAGCTGACAGTCAACGCTGCGTGAGTGAATGTGTTTGTGTGTATGTATTTTTCATAGTGTGTCGTGTGTCGTGTTTGTGCACTGTGAAGTGTTAGCAAAAATACCGTATTTACTCGCACAATGAACGCACTCGCGTAATAAACGCACCCCCCCCCCCCCCCCCCCAAAGTCGGATCTCAAAATTTCGACTTTTTTTTTCACTCGCGTAATAAACGCACCCCCAACTCAACTCGGATGTCAAAATTTTGACCCCCCCCCCCCCCCCCCCCCCCCACGCGCGTGAAATGAACGCACTTTTTTTATCCTGGTGCAGCGAGGTCGCGAATGCATGGGCAGCGTGGGCGAACAAAACGCTTTGCAAAAGGCGTTAAAAAAATTCGCAAAGATCCAAGCGAAGCAAGAGAAAAAAAACATGGAGAGGAGCTTTTTTTTTTTTTTTTTGCACAGCGCAGTTTGGATTTTGGGTTCGCGCGCCGCCGCGCGCAATGAGGTAAGAAAGAGAAGCGGAGAAGCGCTCTAAGCGAACCAAACAGCTTGCTAAAGGCGGCAAAAAGAAAAAAAAAACAACGGAACTAAGAAAAAACAAAAGCAAAAAAAAGCTTTTTTTTTTTTTTTTTTTTTTTGCACAGCGCAGTTTGGTTACGGGGGGTCGCGCGCTGCGCGCGAGGAGGGAAGAAAGAGGAGCGGAGAAGCTCTCTAAGCAAACAAAACAGCTTGCCAAAAGCGGCAAAAAAAAACAAAACCCGAGGAACTGAGAAACAAAAGAAAAGGAGGAGCTTTTTTTCTTTTTTTTTGCACAGCGCAGTTTGGTTTGGGGGGGGGGGGTGGGGTTCGCGCGCAAGGAGATAAGAAAGATAAGCGGAGAGCCCTCGCCTAAGCAACGCCTAAGCAAACAAAACAGCTTGCGAAAGGCGGCAAGAGGGGGTCTGGGCGCCCCGCGCAAAGAGATGCAAAGAGATGGTCTGGGCGCCCCGCGCAAAGAGATAAGAAGTTACTTCGATTTTTCAGAAAAAAAGGTAAATACCGATGCAAAAATTTTACTTCGCGTAATGAACGCCCCCTAACTTTTCATCGATTTTTCGGAAAAAAAAGTGTGTTCATTCTGCGAGTAAATACGGTATTCACCTATTCACCCCATTGCAGCAGCTGCGCGACCGCCAGTAGCGAAGATGGGGATGTTGTGTCAAAATACATGAGCTTTCTCCGATTTCGTTCACCCTGCTTTTAAAGCTCTTTGTTGGTCACCATCTTGGTTTTTACCAATTCGACCGGTGAAGTGCCCATGTCTAGATTAATCAAGTTTTCAGTCAAAGTACGATGCACACACCTCGCCGTGGAATTCTGTTTGCGTCTGCTATCAGACGTAACGGAACCCACCACTCGTGAGGGTTCAAGTCTTGATCTAGTCTGGGGCAAGGACTGGTGTGCGCACACACGTGTGCACTGTGTGGACACACAGCACTGCCTACACACTTCAGTGACCACAAGACCGTGTTGTGTGTGATGGCGTACTAGATGACGAGTGGCTGTTACTATGTGCAATGACGTCTGTCGCCGTCGCCTTTTTGCACGCTATGGCGTAAAGCTGCAGATTTTTTTACACGGAATGCGTTTAGGGCTAAAGGATTACAGTCTAAGTTCATTATAACAGACCTGGTTACAACACACATTTGGATATAGCATACCGATTTGTGAAGTTGGGTTGTTTTTTCTCTATGTGCCATTGACTTAACTTCATGTCTGCGTACAGCATACTCTTTTTACAACAGACCAAAATCTTGGTCAAAATCAAGGTTTGTTATAATGAGCTTAGACTGTATATAAGTGCTTTTTATTCCTAGGGATAAAGTAGAGAGACAGTGAATGTGCAGCGCGTTGTTGAGCTGCGCTGGGTGCTCGTCTCTGAGCTTATCACGTTTCCTTTTCCTATCGGTGCTGGGACGTTTTCCAAGTGTTAGGGTCGCGCCTTGTTGTCTGGAGGTCGGAAGATCTGTTCATGCCCAGTTTTCTTTGGCATAAACCCCAAAGACATGCCGACTCTTTGTCCAAAACCAAAAATGGTTAATTCTGAGCTCGAACGAATCATGATTTTGACTGAACAATTTCGAATTGAATGTTGAATTGTTTTTTTAAGCCTATCACTACTGCACCATGCTTAAACAGAATACCAGCTGAACTCGTAAAGGTTGTTCATTTTTAAGCTAATTTTAATTTAACTACAGTGCAATCCACTTATAACAATAATGAGAAGACCTGAAAATGAAATCGTTATAACTGATTATTATTGTATCTGGACTGATACCCCATGCAAAAATGCACGGTCCTCTCTCTAAAAACTGACCGTTATAAGCGGTCAGTTTCTAGGTTGTTATATGTGGTATCGCTATAAGTGGATTGCACTGTATATTTGTCAACTGTGGCTTCGGAAGGTCCATTGCCTACATTAGGATGGCAAATAACCGACACATTTGACATAAATTAAACCTATAGAGATGCCTAGCTGTAGCTGATCGAGGTGATATATAAATATATTTTTGCTATATGCAAATATCTTTTCTTCAGTCATGAAGGATTCATATTGCAGATTGTCCAATCATTTCTGCTGAACGTATACTCACCATAATAACCAGTCTAATTTTGAAAACTTTACCGCAGTATAGATATAAACGTCCACAGTTTCATTGTTGTTGTTTTTTTGTTTTTTTTCAAATACACCAGGTGCGTGTGTGCACCAGCCTGCTTTGAAAATGTAGCATGCAGCTGAAATATTTGTACTTTTCAAAGTTTTGGTTGCAACGTGCGCTTCTTAAGGCCCTGTCACACTGAGGCAACACGACGGCAACAGCAGCACAACATGTTGTCCAACAGTCGGGCAACTTGTTGCTCACCCCCCGTTGTCTGAAAAACCTGTCACATCACAGCAACAGCAGCACAACATGAACGACAATGAAGATGTTGCCTCGGTATGACAGCTTTCAGCAACAAAAACAGCAACTTGTGTTGGACAACATGTGTTGGACAACGTGTGTTGCCCTGATTGCTGGTTGAGCGAATTTCGGGCGGCAACATGACAGCACACGTAGCTTCGATGGCAGAGCTAGTTCCCTATTAATAACCTCTTGCTCAATGAAAGGCTTGGAAAACATTATTTAACAATAATTAAGGCTGACATGCAGCTAAAATAACTTGATGTATGTTTTTACTGCATAATTACGGAAAGCGATTGTCGAAATGGTCACAGCTATGCTCATGAACGTTCAGACTGGTGTTGAAATTAGAACTGCCGAGAGACCAGCTTACATTACTGCCCGTGAAATAAAATAGCATGCCTACTAACCTGCTGATGAAGTATAAAAATAATCTAGGAAAGCAAAGATTAAAAATTGCGGTGGCTTAGCTCGGCTATGCCAGGATATACGTAGCATGAGCTTCTGCGCACAAAAGGAGAGGCGCTATCAAGCGGCTCCGGTGCAGCGTCACACTTGGCTTTTGTGCGCGGAGGCACACAGCTGGGCACACGGCGGCGCCAGTGCATCTGCCGCGGCTATGATGTCACTCCTCTGGAATGCGCAGACCGGCGAGGCAAGCGTGGCAGCGGTGGAGCGCGCGGTGGCGGCCCCGCGTGGGCTTTCATAATGAGCCGTGCTCATAATGAGTATGGCTCGCATAATGAGCACGGCTCATTATGAGAGCCACGCGAAACTGCTCAACCTCGGCCAGTGTAGCTAATGCCACAAAAAATTCAAGCATTAAAATAACCATTCTGATCATGATTGTTGATGCCTGGAACTTGGAAACTGCCACTACCAGACAACTGATTTATTTCAAAACTCCCCATGAGCTGAACTGGGGAAAACTCCCCAGTTCAGCTCAACACTATGCTACAAAAGACGCCGGTGCTAACTCAACTTACAGTAGAAATAGGAATTGCATGAAAGAAAGGACCGGACAGAAACAGTTCATACCGGGTGGTGTAAATCCCGAACATGCATCGGCGATCTCACTTTCCTCGGTTAGGGCTATCCGCTGTGTCAGTGAATGAAGAACATTTTGACAAAATAAAGGGTGGAAAATACTTCCCGTGTCAAGTTTCCTAATCACAGTCACTTGTTGATGTCGTCCTGTGGTGATTTCGGCCCTTCGAACAGACTGGCACCTTATAAAGTCACGTTTTCTGCGACACCGCACTGCGCACGAACCAAGATAAGCAATCAAGATGGTGGTATGTTCCCCGTGTTGTCCCCGCCATCAGCATGGTGTGACAGGGTGGTCGGACAACAAATCGGCCCACACAGTTGCTGGGTGGCAGCAACATGTTGCCCGACTATTGTTGTTTCCGTGATGTGACATGGTTGCCGGCCACACGATTTCCTCGTGTTGCCGGATAGAGTTGTCCAACTGTTTGTCCAACTCAGTGTGACAGGGCCTTTACCAAGCACCGATGCACTGCGAAAAAGCAATACCCCACGAAAGCAAGCTCCGCGTGTGTTGCTTTTTCGCAGTGCATCGGTGCTTAAAAAGAAGCGCACTCAATGGGGCTAACCTACCGTGATCAACACTTTGAAAAGTACAAATAATGCAGTTCTCCTCAAAGAAAATTTTGATTAGCGTAGTATTCGAAATTACTACAGTCGTGCCTATTTATAATGAACCCGAATACAGCGAATTACTGTCTATATCAAACGCCCAAATACTTAAAACGAAAATCATGTAAAATGTACTTCTATAACAAACAATGGTTTGGGTATATTTGACTCTAAAACCAAATATGGCCCTCGGAAACATGCAAGCACCTTGTTCTATCTGAAAAAAAAAAAAAAAAAGAGAAACAAAAAGTCTCACAAAGTACAAGCTACATACAAAAAAGAGTGACCTGGTGCTTCAAAGGCAAGGTTGTGGCACGCCATCGTGAATGTTTCTTCACGGCGTCCGCATGCAGCCGATGCACGCTTCCTTTTCACATTTGGGCACTCGTAGTGTGCGATAGAATTTGTTTGTTTGCTTTGTAATCACGTGACCACTAAAATGCGCGTTTTCCTACTTGCCAAGCACCGCCAAGTAAACCTCCGTCATCTCCGCGGACCAGCACTCGCACGTCGTCTGCTTTGTTTTTTCGCTGTTGGTTGACCTGGGCTTTGCTCTTCTGTTTTTGGTTCTGCTTTTCGAATCCTGTTGTCTCAAGAAAAGGAGAGCAAGCAACGACAGTATTTTGCCGTTCTTGGACAAAGTCGAAATAATTCATTGCGAAGAGCCTGGAAAAATATGTCGCAACATTCAAGCACGCCGAGCGGTTGAGCATGACGAGCAACTTTTTCGGCGCAGTCGTTCCAAGCTCGCCGCGATTGCCGGCACGGCCTAGAGAGCCTGAATTGTAGAGAGGATTCATCTGAGGTCACGAGGAGCGTTTGCATTGTAATGGCGGACGCCTTCTGCGGAGATTGGTCGTAGTACGCATGTGCGGCGTTTTCACGCGGCGAGGAGGAGAACAGGCGGAAAGGCAGAGACGCGTAGAAATCATCTCGCAGTTCGTATTGCAAGCTCTTCTTAACCTGTAACAGACTTTAGTTTCTTTCTAGCGACGTTATCACTTTTGAAAATGCCCGTAACTTGCTCGCATTAGTTCTCGAAAGGCCGACAGGAGGTGGGTGTCTGACGCACCTTGGCCCGACCGCCCCAGGTGGCCTGCAAGTACATCACGGACCCGGTGCTCTTCCCGAGGGGTGGAGTGGGCCTCGTCAAGTTTGACTTCCGCTACGTGGTCCTTCTGTTGAGTGTGCAGCCCCTCAGGCTCTTCGCCTACCGCAACTTCTGGCTGCGCTTTGCAAACAAGTGAGTAGACGAGCAATCCTTCCGGACACCCGCTGGGCTGCTGGGCAGACGAAAATTCTTGCATCGGATCATTCGTGGCCGCTACTATCGAACTAATCTTAATAATTGTACAGATAATTTCCTCGGGGCTATTCCACGAGTCAAAGGTTCTCCATAGTCTCATTTAAATATCATATTGATTGTTTTAAATTCTTAATTTTTACGTTAATGGCGTACGAGTGGGACGGTCTTCCTCAGTATAGTTGAGCAGGAATCACTAAATACTAGGGATGTGCGAATATTCGAGATTTCAAATATGAATCGAATATTTTCTTATTCGATTCGTATTCCATTCGAGAATTGCATATTCCGAAATTCCCAATATTCGGTTATGGCCAAACATTCGAGGAAATAGCGAATAATCCTCGCGCGGCACATGCCCTGAACATTCAGAGCTTCCTTAAAAGTTGCGTTTGGTCACCTAAAATTTCGTGTCTTGTAGCCATTTTTTTTATAAACCCTCGCCAGTTACCTTATACATAGAACTATAAGTTTTAGCTTGCAACAGAGGAACAGTTTTGGTTTTCGTTTTGTCAAGCCTACATTGTAAGTCACTTTTCTAGCGACCTTATATTTTCTGCTGCAGGAGCAGTTGTCACTGCGAAAAGGGAGCACTTACGTACTGAACATGGGGTGCAGCTAATTTTCTTGAGTGATAATTTGCAATAATTGCATGAGCACCTGAAATCTAACTGGCTAGTCAAGGGCAATTTCAATTATTCTCTGCAAAAGGTCAGTACCAGTTGTTTGTGCGACAACATTACAGGTTGCATTTTTACATGCTATCTAGACAGGATGTACACCTTAATTTTGTGAATTTGTACTTATCAGTTGCACTTTTTGCCTGCTTCATGTACAGTAGATGGATGATTACTAGTTTAGGTATACAGTTGCCGATGGTTTTTTCGGACTCCAATAATTCGGACTAGTTCGGTATTTTGGACCTAAAGGCGGAACCGTGACTTACCCCATAGAAATAGTGCATATTCACGACCAATGTTTCAGACAGCTTGAAAGTTGGCTGCAAATGGATTGATTTGGTTTGGCAGCACTACTTGAGTACTCCTGAGTCCTAACGCTAGGTGACGCTATGCTAATCCTTTTTTTCCATTTAGCTGCACGTCGTCATCATCATCATCATTATCATTTTGCTGTGTTTTTTAGTTCCTTCACGTCGCCAGTCGCCATTTTGCGCTCGTGGATTTGGACTTCTTATCTCATTCGGACAGCGCTGGCTTGGACGTCATGGCCCCATTCTGTTGTTCTAACACCGCAATGTGTCATTAAGAAGTGCAGAAAGTACTCGACCATAACGCTAGAAAAGAAGGCAGCAATTCTCAAGCTAACAGAAGTTGCCGAACGGAAACAGAGGCATAATTGAAACAAGGCACTATTTACGGCTTTTTTAAGCCCACTTGGAAGTAATAAAGGCAAGCTTTTCAATCTGCTGATTTTTCGGACTGTTCTATAGTTCGGACATTTTTTCAGTCCCTGCGAAGTCCGAATAATTGGTTGGCAACTGTAACAGCTGTGTTACCAGTTGCACTGTTTATATGCTGCCTAGTTAGGTAGTTTCATTTGCCTCAATTTGTTAACATTATTTTGAGTTTTGAAGGTAATAAAGTATTTCCATAATTTCTTTAGTTATTTCTTAATGGACACACATATTCAAAATATATTATATATTCAAAGATATTTTTTTCTAATATTCATATTCGATTAGCTTTAGAAAATCTCAATATTCGCACACCAATACTAAATATGAACTGAATGTAAGGGTGCAAACAAGCTGGCAAATATTAAGCATGACATAAAACCCCAAGACTCCAGGTTAAAACGACACAATTCATATCTACTTGATTCTAAGCACCCCTTTTTTTTTTCAAATCTACAATGTTTTACGAGAGGGGGGGGTGCTTAGATTCGTAAAAAATTAATGTTACAAAATTTCAGCAAATATATATTACTTTATTTTAAGTAAAATAAAAGGTAAAATAGAACACGGACGATACAACAAATACGGGAGATTGTCGGTCTACTTGCCGGCAGAGGTCACAGCACACCAAGCAGCGCGCGTCGCTCAATCTCACTCTACGACGAGTCCTCGGTGCATCCACCCGAGCTGCTGCTGCTTCGGTCTTTCCGTGACCCACAAGAAGTCGGCCTCAGATCTGTCAAGACTATTCATTGTACAACACTTCTTGAAGAACCGTAGAAAATTGGGCGAGTTGGTTATGCATACTTATGAAGTGGGAAACAGCTCCAAAAGTATGGAGGACAAAGAACAAGGAACACACAAACCGAGCGCTGACCGACAGGTAGTTTATTTTTGGAAACCAGATACCAGCATAAAAACGCAGAAAAACATGCATCGGACCATCGCCTAAGGGCACATTTCACAGCTAAGAACATGATAAGAAAATCATGTTCTTAGGAACATGATTTTCTTATCAGAGAGCGCAATCGAGGGGGCACTGACACACTTATCCTTATACCTTGAAATGTAATAGGCCTCGAATATTTCATGAGTCACCTGCTGACTGTGCCGAGCAACAATCGTTGTCTTTTCCAAAAGAGGGGAGCATCCACATCTATGACAATGAATGGCCGAATTACCCGAAGGTGACAATCGTATTGAAAGTGTGTGTTCTCTGAGCCTATCATTGATACACCTCCCTGATTGCTATGGTGCACCGTGCATTCACGAGGGCGCCCATCAAACCACTCTGGCATAGCTGCCGCCGGGCAGCTATGCAGTTGCCTTGCCTCAGACTGGATCACATGGTCATGTCGCCGCGGGGTCGGTCGGAATCTCGAATTCGGCTCCCAACATGCCGCTTTCTCTCCTAGCCACTGGATGGCGCTGCAGGCGCCCCATGGCGGGCAAGGAGAAACCTCCTCGCCCATCGATCGAGATATACTCGGTGGACCAGTAGGCAAAGGGCCTCTTACGACTTTGGGTGGGCTCAAGTGGGTCTAGTGCGTCGCTAATTGGGGACGAGGTCCTCGGGCATCTCCAACAGAAGTCCTACACGGTGAGTGAGCGCGAATGCCTCGCCATCATTTTTGCTCTTAAGAAGTTTGATCATTATGTCGAGGGGACGAAATTCACGATTGAGACGGACCATATGGCCCTCGCGTGGCTTTCTCGAATCAAGGAACCCGCCGGAAGACTGGCGCGCTGGGCCTTGACACTGCAGAAGTAAGAGTACCGAATTCGGTACCGGAAGGGCACGACAAATGTGGTGGCCGACGCACCCTCTCGCGCACCTATGGAACCCCCACCGCGCAAGGCAGCAGACTACAGAGGCGGAGCCATCCACCGGGAGGCGGGAAATCCCACCTCGCGCTCCGCTCCCCGCTGGCGGCGTCGCGCAGCTGGCCGAGGCGATTACCTCACTGGGACCGGCGTTCAACCGAACGGAACTGTTCGAAGCACAGCAGAGCGACTCGTTTTGTTGCGCTATCTTCGACCGGCTCAGGCAAGAAATGGATCCTGACCAGGCAGGCAAAAAGACGCTCCGGCATTCCGGAACGCCGAGAGAGCCAAGTGCCACCGCCCAGGAGTCGGACATTGAAGGAGGTGAGCTGGAGTCTTACCTGATCGATGGGGACGGCATCCTACTGCGCTACTTCCCGGAAGAGAGTGATTCAAGTGAGTCGTTGAAGACCGTGATTCCCCGCAATCTCAGAGTGGGAGCGCTGCGTCACTACCACGATGTGGACGGCCACGGCAGTGCGCCGAAGTTGTGGCATAAGCTGCGCTGTTTCGCTACCTGGCCGGGCATGAAGGGGCAGCTGTGCCGGTATGTTCGGAGCTGCGCAGTGTGCCAAGAGCGCAAGCCCAGGGGGGGGCAGACCACCCGGCCTCCTCGAGCCCATCGTGAGTATGCGGCCATGGGAGATCACGGCCTGCGACTTGATGGGACCCCTGCCGCGGTCAAGCGGAGGCTATCAACATGTCTTGGTAGTAACCTGCCACTTCACCGGATTCGTCGAAATGTTTCCAATGCGGAAGGTGACAGCCAAGGGAGTCCTGAGCAGGCTGTCCGAGGTCTGGTGTCGCTACGGGTTCCCCGAGAGACTGGTGAGTGACAATGCCTCGATATTTTGCTCGAAAGTCTTTGCGGCAACCTGCCAGGCCCTCCGTATTAAGCATTGTAAGACTTTGTGTTTCCATCCCCAAGCAAATGTGACCGAGCGGCGGAACCGCGACATCAAGCCGCTGCTCGGGGCATATGCTCGTAAGCAGCGGGACTGGAATCTGCACTTGGCTTCGATTTCGTTTGCATTGCGGTCCAACCTCAACCACAGCACTGGGTTCACGCCCACGCTGCTGAACTTCGGCAGAGAGCTCTCTACGCCGACCGATGCGGTTCTTCGCCTGCGACAGAGCGCGGCCAGGGCGGTGCCCTTGCACGAAGATTTCGCGACAAGGACAAGAGAGTGACTGTCGCGGGCGCTGGATGCTGCTGGCGGAAATGGGGCTCGCGCACGGGTGAAGCAGAAGAACACCTATGACAAAGCACACCACGATGCGCAGTTCGAGGTGGGTGACTCCGTTCTTAGGCGAAGTCACGTTCAGAGCGATGCAAGTAAGTTTTTCTCGGTGGCGTTGGCCCCCAAGTGGGTTGGCCCCTTCGTCATCGATTCCAAGAGGTCTCGACCGACATACATGCTGAGGGACCAGAATTCTGATCTCGTCCGCGGGACATTTCACATCGGCGAACTGAAACCCTTTTTCCCCAGGGAAGGGAGGAGCCGGTCAAGCGGCCAGGGGCATTCGCGGGCGCCGACGATCTCAGGATTTCCTGGGGCCACCACAGCACAGCTACAACACACGTAGCCAGAGGCAACCCGATGGCATCGGAACCTTGTAGAGTGCATGGCCCGGGAAAGGGAAGAAGAGGGTGAACGATCCAAAATCAGTGTACCCGACATCGTTTTTTTGTTGTTTTTTTTCCTTTGGGGGTGGGGGGAAGGTTGCTTTGGAACCCTCAGTGTTTTTTTCCTTCTTTTTTTGGCTTTCAATGTTTTTATTTTTGTGCACGGCGTTCGGCTGGTAAACAGTCACCGACCCTGCGGCTGCTGCCTCGAGGCGCGGCTTGGTATGCACCGAATGGTCCTCTCCTGGGAGACGATGAAAGGATGAGTCGCCGTTTGGATAAACACCAGCCTGGGCTGAACTCCTCGTCTTCAGGCAGCGTATTCCCCGGCCAGGACCACAGCTCAGGGAGCAATCGTTGGACATCCGCGACGCCACGAGGACGCTGGGGTGCAGTTCTCGGTGACATTGGACTTCCAGCCCGCATCGCTCCGGGAGGGCTGTCGCAGCTGGGTTACAACCACAGTCCCTCTCCGTGCCTCCAGCCTCCAGTCTCGTGGTGGCCAGGCACACTGCTCAAAGACCCCGTTGCCCCAGAGGCCGCCGCCAAGCCGACGTCGACACAGTCTACTGTGAGGTGTGCGGTGGTCGCGCACCCCAGGCCTCGGGCAAACTAATGGACCTTAGTGAGGGACGACCCATGGGACCAGTGCTGTGTGTGCGTGTGGGGGGTTCCAGGCCAAACAAAGCGACGGTGTTCCCAAGCAGCCTAGCCGTACGTCTGAATTCCGGCGTACTTCGATTTTTAGGAGTGGGGAGTATGGCGCACCGTGCATTCACAAGGGCGCCCATCAAACCACTCCGGCATAGGTGCCGCGAGGCAGCTATGCAGTTGCCTCGCCTTAGACACGATCACATGGTCGTGTCGCCGCGGGGTAGATCGGGATGTCGAATTCGGCTCTCGACGTGCCGCTTTCTCCCCTAGCCACTGGATGGCGCTGCAGGCGCCCCATGGTGGCGAGGAGAAACCTCCTTGCCCATCGATGAACATATACTCGGTGGACCAGGCGGCGAAGGGCCTCTTAGGACTCCGGGTGGGCTAAAGATAGGCAAGTGCAAGCAACTGCTTTCGGGCAATAGCGGGACACGAGGCCTGGGAGCCCTCTTTGTGTTTAGCTTTGGCTTAACGCGCGTTTGTAAATATTTGTGTAATGTCGTGTGTATTTATAGTTTAGATTGAGTGTTTTGTAGCGTTGTGTTTTGTGTACCAATAAACGGGGAGCGGAATCCCGCTCCCGTGAAAGAACCAGGCTGGGATCGGGTTGTTGACGGACCACATGGGAAATGGCATATCGGCGGCGGCACGCGATTTCCTACGTAGGCCAAAGTACACTCTCTCACAGTGCAACTCAATTTTGTACACCATGCCGACCGCGCACGGCACAAACTCCTGCTTGTGCTTCTTACCGCAGCAGAGTTTATCCGAACGACCCCTATCAACCGTGGCACATAAACGCCCCAGTTTTGAAGGCGCAGAGAACACCACGGGGACTCGCGAAAGTGATCCCTGGAGAAGGGCAACAAGAGGGACAAAGGATAAACACAAATTCAAACACAGCTAGTTGACTGGTGAGCGACCGAAAAAATCCGCCTGTCCTGTCCTTCTTTTCTCTACCTTGTGCGCTAAATACCTCAATATGTTAGGCTCAGAGAAAACACACTTTCAATACGATTGTCACCTTGGGGTAATTCGGCCATTCATTGGGATAGATGTGGGTGCTGCCCTCTTTTGGAAAAGACGACGATTGTTGCTCGGCACAGTCAGCAGGTTACTCGTGAAATATTCGAGGCCTATTACATTTCGAAGTATAAGGATAAGTGTGTCAGTGCCCCTTCGATTGCGCTCTTCGATAAGAAAATCATGTTCTTAGAGAGCTGTGACACGTGCCCTTAGGCGATGGTCCGATGCATGTTTTTCTGTGTTCTTATGCCGGTATGTGGTTTTCCAGAAATAAACCAGTTGTCGGTCAGTGCTCGGTCTGTGTGTTCCTCGTTCTTCGTCCTCCGTACTTTTGGCATTGTTTCCCTCTTCTTCTTGAATAACTTGACGACGACATGCACTTGAAAATCAGCTCCCGCTGCTTTCTTCATCGAATGATGCGGGGCCTGTCCACGCCGAAATTCTTGGCAGCGCTGCGATTTCCATTTTCCCCCGCAATCAAGATCACTGTTCTCTTGAACTTGAACGTATATATAGGAAGTTCTCTTCGCACTCATGCTGACACAAGCCTGATCAAAGACTGATCAAAAGCCGCTTTAACGAGACAAAGCTGGCTCCCCGACGCTGACGCAGCCGAGACTCTTCGAGAAGAAAAGGAGAAACAACGAGCAAACTCGCCTGCTCGTGCGGCTTGCATCCGCACTAGCGTGCTATTCATGTGTTGCCATCTATTTAGTGACACTGAAACTTATTTCCAGCAATCGACATTGCCAACAGCTCGGCGATCGCGGTCTCTCCTTCCGCTGGGAAACAGCAGCGCGCCGCGCTCAGAGTTTGAATCGCGCTAAAAAATGAGTGCTTGCATTCGCGTGCAAACTTTTTTTTACTGTTCTGACTGGATAACTTGGGGGGGGGGGGGGGGGGGGGGGTTGCTTAGAATCACATAAATACGGTAATGAAAAAAAATTACCTCGGCTGTCGAGCAACAGGTAGAAAATGCAGATAAATAATTGGCCAGATGTCTGTAGTGAAAACTATTTGCCAGATCTGATTGCGATGCTATCCTGATGTAAGGATGTAGAAATAATTGGCTAACCAGTCGTCATAACTGTTTTGTCTGGATTGGCCTGTCATAGGGTCTGAATGGCACCTAGCCCTGCGTGGCCAAATGCCGCAAGTTGCACGGCAGTGCTTTTTGTGTATTGTGTCATAAAACCCCAATCAGCTGTGCATTGGCATTCTCTTTATTTAGAATTTTCATACAAGTTTGTAAACAAATGTTGATTCACTTTTTTAATATTGTCCTAGTCGTAAGTTTTATTTGTCAAAAAAAAAAAGGACCACCACTTTAGAAGAAATACAACGCTGAATTGAGTTTGCAAAGTTTCGTATAGATATCCAGAAAGTTCTCCCCTTGCATGCAGTCGCTCGGGCACAGTTTGCATGGCAAACACTGTTCTTTTTTATCCGGACTTTCCACCTCGTAATATTCTTGGGTAAGAGAGGAGTTTGTAATTTCTGTTAGTACAGCCCCTCAGATACAAATATTAATTGCAGGCCGTTTGCCCTCGCTGACTTCGATGACTACGAGAAGCACTTCACCGTGATGAACTACACAGAGTCGGGGCCCCAACAGGTAAGATTCCCGGTCACTTTCAGGTCATCTAAGCCGCTTTAAATACCGGTTGTTTTTACGATTACTCTCAAAAATCCTTACAAAGAGGGTGGTTGAGAAGGGAAGAGACTCTTTTCGAGAACAAACTGCCAGCTATGGCAGATGTCGGTGATAGCAAAAAATGCTAATTAGTGAAGTAATTATAGACCGACACGCTGTTTACAAATAAGCCCGCATTTGCCCAGACCAGGTGGGGGCACTGCGCGTGCACAGAAACTGAATTTGCGTGACTTGAAGCGTCTGTGCATGCGCAGTGCCGTCCACAGCGCCACCGCAGCTGCGTGACGTCAGGGCCGCGTGTTGGTCTATATCTAAAATTGATTACCTTTTTAATTTGTGAAAAACATACGGTTCTAATACGAAACTTGCTGAGCGTCATTGAAAACTCCCAAACCAATAAATTCCAGGAAGATTTAAAGCATACGTGAGGCATGAGGGTACATTGAAGTTTTCGCTCGTGCAGCAGGTGTAAGGCTGGCGGCGTGAAAACACCTATGATAAGAAAATCGGCTGCGTTTCAGCATCGGCAGCCTTTTGCCTGCTGCGTGAGAGGAAACTTTAGTGCTCCCCTACACCTCCCACGTGCTTAGTCTCTCTAAAATTGATTGATTTAGGGGGTTTTGATGATGCTCAGCAAGTTTCTAATTGGAACTAAATTTATTTTAACTAATTAAAAAGGTAATTAGTAAATTTTAGGTAGATATTTTTTCTGGTTTGCGCGTTTTCTTTAATCTCAGACGTCCATCGTGCCTGGGAGTTTGTTCCCGAATAGAGTTTCTTTCTTCTCAACCACCCTCTTTGTAGGAATTTTTAAAAGTATTTGCAGAAAGACCTTGCATATTGCAAAAATGCAGTTTAGCATGCTGCAACGCTGTAATTTACACTGAAAGGGAGGCAAGGTGGTGCGTGCGTTTTGTGAAAATATGGGAAAAAAAATCTTGCCTCTGTCACTTATTTCAAATAAAAGTGACACTTTTTCCGTTACAGATTTATTTTTGTTGACCCGGAACCTAGCCCCCACTAAAGTGTCCACGGACCTGCTTCCCTTTATTTATTATTTGAGAATCCCACGTTTTGTCTGATTCGCTTATTGGCATCAAGACGTTTTCCAAACATTTGGGTCATGCCTATATTCTTTGGAGGTTGGGGCATCCCAGCGTCTTGGTCTTTCCTTTTTCAACATACATGCCAATAAATGCCAATTTATTGGCAAGAAGACCTCAAAAACACAAAAGTTTTAGAAAGAAAAAAAACGGACTTAATTAAAGCGCTGCTCTAAACTCTTAGAAATATGAACCCCGAAAATGCAGAACCCTAAACACGACTTTGTCTCTGGCAGTGCAAAACCTTGGTTTGGGAGGATGTCTGGAGCTTCCAAAACCTCCCATAAGGAGGGGACATTAATGAAGCAACTGGCGAAACGAGTCCGCGGTTTGCCACGAAAAGCGGTCCATCTTACGACGAGGAAAGTTTGGCCGTCTCCGGCATTTCCTGGAGGAGTTCTAAATGCGTGGCATTCGGAACACCCTTGCACGCATTACACACCACACTGAACAGATAGTCTGTGAACTGGCACTTGAATAACCGGCTGGTAGCTGATTAATCGGCAACCGGCTTCCCGTCGCCGCTATGTCCGGTACTCTTGCTCAGTGGCCACAGTTGGGGGGGGTACACAAAGCCCACAAGCAAAAGCCCTCACATTACGTGTGGTCTGGGTTGCTTCCGCTCCATTGCTCTATTGAGGCTCCAACCTCGGCTCGGGCACAAGAAGGCTAAAAGGGTATGTTTTTTCAGACTGAATTTCTCTTTCAGGTTACGTGTGCAGAGTTCACGGGGCAGTTTGACAGCACTTATCCCTCTCATCCTTGGGCCAGCATCCAGGTAAGGGATAGCACGCAGAGTTCGCGCAAGCATGAAAATAAGCCGAGCGCCGCGAGTTTGTCGTGGAACCTTGCGATCGGGTGTAGCGATACGCAGAGTTCCCCCTCAGTCGTACTTCCAGCCCTGTGTCGGCTTGGATAGCTTGTGTCGGCTCGGATAGCTTGTGGTCCTAGTGGTGAAGAACATTTGTTTCAGAGTGGTGCTCAAAGGGTGACTTTAAGAAAAAAAATCTATGTGCCTCGAGTGTTTGCCTCCTACACAACTGTCTGCGCAAGATGGAAACAGTCTTCGAAGGACATACATAATACATCGTAGTCAGAATCAAAACAGATATTTCTGGTTTTTAGAGCGCAGCTCTTAGGGGCCCGTTCCCGGCTTGAGCGGCGTCGCCGTCGGCGTCGGCGTCGGCGTCGGCGTAACCGCAACCCTCGTAACCCTCGTGAGGGTTACGAGGGTTACGAGGGTTAATCTCATGAGGGTTACCCTCACGAGGATCACGAGGGCCACGAGGGTTACTTACCCTCGTAACCCTCACGAGGGTTACGAGGGTTAGTTACCCTCAAAAGGGTTACCTTCACGAGGGTTACCCTCACGAGGGTTACTTACCCTTGTAACCCTCACGAGGGTTACGAGGGTTAGTAACCCTCGTGAGGGTAACCCTCGTGAAGGTAACCCTTTTGAGGGTTACGAGGGTTAGTAACCCTCGTGAGGGTAACCTTCACGAGGGTTACCCTCACGAGGGTCACGAGGGTTATGAGAGTTACCCTCACGAGGGCTACTCACCCTCGTAACCCTCACGAGGGTTACGAGGGTTAGTTACCCTCACGAGGGTCACGAGGGTTATGAGAGTTACCCTTACGAGGGTCACGAGAGTTACCCTCACGAGGGTCACGAGAGTTGCCCTCACAAGGGTTACTAGGGTTACCCTCACGAGGGTCACGATGGTTACCCAGGTCGTGACCCCCCCTGGGGTCACGTGACCTGGGGATACCCCCCGAGGTCACGTGACCCCCCGTTGACGTCATAGGCACTGATGACGTCGTCAGTGACGTCACTGATGACGTCATCGGCATCCGCATCGTCATCGTCATCATCACTGATGACGTCATTAGTGACGTCACTGATGACGTCACCGGCATCCGCATCGTCATCATCATCACTGATGGCGTCATCAGTGACGCTACTGATGACGTCATCGGTATCGTCACGTGGCCCCAGGTCACGTGACCCCCCGACGTCACGTGACGCCCCAAGGTCACGTGACTCCCACAAGGTCACGTGACCCACAAGGTCACGTGACCCCAAGGTCACGTGACCCCCCGCCCCCCGAGGTCACTTGACCCACCCCCCAGTACCCTTCCCTCCTCCTCCTCAAGAGCTGCGCTCTAATTCGGCGTTACAGGGAGTTGTAAACGGCTTTCATTTTTTTGTTTCATTTTGTTTTCCTCTGAGAATTGAAAGGCTACGAGTGGCGGCAAGTGCTCATTGTCATGTAGAACTTGACAGCGGTAAAACTTTGTGCTCTACAATACGTTTCTGGAGCAAAATACAAGAAAATGCCGATGTCATGCTTGCATTAACTGTGTCGTGCAGCGTACATACCTAGACACTTTTAGCGGAAATGCAACTTTCGCACATTTTATTTTAAAACTTTACCGCTTAGGTTAGTGCCTGTAGGAAATCGCGTACCGCCGCCGATTCGCTATTTCCCTTGTGGTCCGTCAACAACCCAAGTCCAGACTGGTTCTTTCAATGGAGCAAGATTCCGCTCCCGTTTTATTGGTACATAAAACACAACGCTCAAAACACTCAATCTAAACTACAAACATTACACAAAGATTCACAAACCCACGTAAAGCCAGAGCTAAACACAAAGAGGGCCCCCAGGCCTCGTGTCCCGCGATTACCCCAGATCCCGTCGCACGCACTCGCTTGTCCCAGAGCCCGCCCGGAGTCCTCGGAGGCTTTTGCCCCCCGGTCTCCCCGACTATATCTCGATCAATGGGCGAGGAGGTTTCTCCTCTCCCACCCTGGGGCGCCTGCCGCGCCATCCAGTGGCTAGGAGAGAAAGTGGCACGTCGGGAGCCAAATTCGAGATCCCAATTGACCCCACGGCGACACGACCATGTGATTGCGTCTGAGGCGAGGCAACTGCATAGCCGCCTCGCGGCAACGATGCCAGAGTGGTTTGATGGGCGCCCTCGTGAATGCACGGTGAGCCATATGCCCCAAATGAGCCCTTTTCATCGCACTACAGTCGAACCTGGATTTATCGAATTCAAAGGGGATTGTAAAATAATTCAATATATTGATAATTTGATGTACAAAATATATGTTACCTTAAGCTCCAGTCGAAATTTCCGCTTGTCTCTGTTAATACCGAAGGCCACGACAAACCGGACCTTACAAGAATAAGCTCTAAGAGCTGCTAAATACAGTAAAGCTTAGTTGGTAAAGATCACGTACACCGCGGCGTTTACGCGACGGTGTTTGCGATCAAGCGCCAACAACAAAACACGAAAATAATTTTAAAAAATTAAAAAATGGAAAAGGCAAGCTGCATAAGAAAGTACTCTCGGTCCATAGAAAAAAAGTTAAGCAAGAAAAAGGAACCTCACTAAATTTGCAGCAAAAAAAGAAAAAAAAAAAATGGGGAAAGCAAAAACGGCGAAGGAAAAAGGTAAACAAAGGTTAGGCGTTCAAAGTGCGATTGCTGAACAGTTGTCGACACACTCTACTATACTTTGTCTCATCCTACGATGGACTAAAGGCCAAAACCACGGGCCGCCAGGCCCAATCACGTTACACTCTAAACTATGACATGCTTAACATTAATTTGGGGTGGACGAATAATGCTCCGAATCAAAATGCGCTGCATCATTTCTATAGCTTCGACACTGCGAAGAGTGTATGTCGTGGCGTTCCTTGCGATGTAAATTTCATAAGTCACTCAGTGCTATTCAATTCGAACCACTGCCCGCCCATACCCATTATTGATCCTAGACACAGGCACCGACACGTGCATCAAAGCGAAATACCACGCAATTTCTAGGTGGCTCGTGATTGGGTCTGGTGGCCCGTAGCTTTTACCTTTAGTCCATCCTAGGATGAGACGAAGTATAGACAAAGACTTTCTTTTCTTTTGCTTTTTTTTTTTTTTTGGGGGGGGGGGGGGGGGGGGGGGGGGAGGGAGGGAGGGGAGGGGAGGGGAGGGGGAGGGGAGGTTAAGGAGTCGCGCAGCGACAGCGGTGTTCGGGAAAGAGCGCATGCTACCGTTGAGGCACTCCCTGCCCTCCCTACGTGCGTGCATGCTCTTCCCCTTTCTTTCGCCATCCTCCGCTTTTCCTTTTTTTATGGTTGCTTTTTTCTTTCTTACAGCTGCTCTTTTGCTGCGTATCCCCGTGCACGTATGCTGGTGTGACGGTCTGCCAGTCTCGCAATCCGAGCTATGTGCTTGCCGCCGACACTATCCGATCACTATGTCAAGTTACCCAGCCATGGGAGTTTGATACAGAAAAACAATGCTCCTATACTTTTACATGAGATTTTCAATGGGATGTTTGGACTGTTCGATATAAACAATAATTCGAAATACCCGGGTGTGATATAACCGGGCTCGATCGTAGTACCAGGTTTGATGACAGCCCCCGCTTTTCCCGCACGCAATGTTGGCGCAGTTGGTTCAGCGTCGAATTCACAACCGGAGGGACCCAATTCGAAACCGAGTGCTTGTACACTTTCTGCGGTGTTTCTTTTTTACTGGGCCACTTGCAGGATGAGAAAGGCAGGGATGCTTTTCAGTTGTCTTGCCTTCAGTGCAAGCTCCTTACCTTTGGAATGAGGTTGATAGCTGGGCTAGTTGATAATCACTGGGCATGGAGGTAAAATAGCGTAGATGCAAAGTAGGGAAGAAGAATGAGATGGGACAGAAAAAAAAAAATAAAATCAGTTGTTAGTTCTTCAACAGCAGGAGTTTAGTCTGCCAGACTATGGCAACATTGTTACTTACTGTAGATGAGAAATTTAGACAGTGCAGTACGACCGCTGGCCAGGGTTTTTTAACGCGCATGACGCGGTAGTGATAAACTAGTCAAACCTGTTTATATCGAACTCGCAAAAAATGTCTACCAGTTCGATATAGCGGGTAATTCAGTATAAAAGCTTTAATGAATTTGACTCGAAAATCCACTTTCTGCTGAAATATTACGCAATGAAGTAGTCTTGCATCTTCTGCCGCTTTTTCTTCATTGCGTCCGTGATAACAATATTTTTCTACGCTATCGACGGACTCCAAAATGCTGAGGCCGCTGCCTTCTATATTCGCGCATTAGCGCCGAACTATGCCGAGAGGACGGAGCACGTCCAAGCAGGAGCACCTTCTGCAGAGCGCCGTTTTGCTCTGCAAGTTGGCTTTCCCCTAAGGAAGTCGGATGCGTTGGGGGAAAGCCAGCTAGCAGAGCAAGCTGGCATTTTGTTCTTTTTCCGGGTGGCCGCGTCAATTGCGTGGAAGAAATAATATTCTCTTTTGTGGACGGAGCTGGGAGAGGGAGTACGGAGCACACTTTCCCCGCTCCCTCCGCAAAAGAGATTTTTCGTTTTCTTTTCTTCCGGGCAATCGACGCGGCCGCCTGGAAACAAAAAAGAAAAAAAGAAAAAGCGAGCCTGCTCTGCAAGCTGGCTTTTCCCCAATGCGACCGCTGGCGTTGGGGGAAAGCCAGCTTGCAGAGCTAAATTGCGCTCTTGGCAGTTTGGTATATCGGTGGCGGCTGCTATTTTTGTTCGATGTAACCATAGTTTTTGCTAGATATTATCACTCTAACACTTCTGTGCTCAAAAATTGTTCGATATAAGGGGTAATTCGACGTAAACGGGTTTGATATAGTCAGGTTTGACTGTACTGCATGTCGGTACGATACTCGTTTAGATCACGAAACTGAGTACTCACTCGCAACGAGGGATTTTACTATAAGAAATGAAGGAAGAAAAAGACGAAGAACCGTATTCGTTTCCTATTCTTCCTATCTTTCTGTTTGCAATATTCTATTTAATGTGTTCTTACCTTTGGTAACGCATCAATCAATCAGTGTCCCGTGAGCCAAAACATGTCAATAGGCAACTAACGTGTGCTGGAGGTTGGGCTTCGAAAAGATGCCTTGCATTACAAGGTTGTGCGTTACAGGAAGCGGCATTACAGGATTCTACTGGGATTCGGTCATGTAACACCCCGCAAGAAACTGGCAATCGCTCGTTTGTGCTGATGCGGTCGCGCTTTGCGCAAAAACGACGTCGGCATCCGCCGCGGGCCAACTCGCGCGAATCTAACTGCAGGCAGAGGTGTTCCGGGTGCTGAGGCGCGTCTTCGAGCTGGCCTCCAGTCGGCCTCCCCCCGGAGGCCTCTGTCCGAGTCCCCAGTCCAGGGCCATGTACGCGGTGGACCTCATGCTGGAGTGGGACAGGACCGACCCAGGTGGGTCTGAACGACCGCCAAACTACCGCGGTAGAACTTGGGTGCCCGGAATGCATCTTCAACTGGAGTGTTTGGAGCTCTGCGGAGGGTGTTCTCAAACTGCTTTGTATGTAGAACGTCATCAAGCAAACTGCTGCCTGATGACGTTCTACATACAAGATGTCATTCATTTTCATAATGTAATGACAAAAGTTTAAATCTGAATTGGGAATTTTTTGTTTTATTACAACATTTAGAACGTGAATAAAACAACATTTTGTGTGCTCATGATTATTCTAGCGTTATTTTAGTGGATATACTATTTGGTCTACATTTTATTTCCTACCTAAAATGACCATTCACAACAGTCCATACTGCCCATTGATCAACATCTTGTTGTCATGCCTAGTGCTTCTATGTGCAACGAGACAACTATACTCGTTTTCACCCCAAGAAAAAAGAAAGTTTTACCCATTCTTGATAGCCGCACAAAGTAGTTCCTACAAGATTTGGTTTTCAGAGAAGGAAGCCATGCTTTTGACGTTTAAAATGTGTACGTCTTGATAAGATAACATATAAGTAATCTAAAATGCACCTACTACTACTACTACTACTTTGAAATACTGTTGACCCTCGTTAGGATCATTACAGGAGAGAGTTCTTCCTGATTTGATCTTTTGGATCAAAAAATAAAATAGTCTTAAAAAAAGTACAACACAAACACTCGCATTGACAAAAATAGCATGCATCATTCTAGAACAACACTAACACCCGCAGTTTGAAAATACCAGAAATTAAAATGGCAAAAATATACGCAGATCCACATTTCCTTAGCAAAAAATAGTTTTAACTTATTTTGCACAATGCTACCGAAAGAATACAAGAATCAAGTATATAAGCGCTCCTAATTATGAAGAAATGCCGCGATGGAATCTCAAATAACGATGTCTCAGGAACGAAGGTTTCACCCGTCTATCGTTTTAGGAAAGGGAGAACCACGAAACGCGTTAGTTCTACCATTGAATGGTTGGATCATTTTAGATTACGCCATCTCAATGATTGTGCGCAGTGGCGTCAAAGCTGAGGGCAGAGGAGAGACGAAATCCGATCTTGTTTTGAATTTTGAGTGAGGTGCTGATCTTTTGGGGGTCTAAAGGGACGTCTGGGACACACGAAAACGGTCCGTATAAGAGTGGAGTTCCTCCAACTGCTTGGGTCACGCTTTCGTCCTTGTACCTTTGGTAAGGGCTGTCACCTGCTTCAATTCCGTCGCTCCCATTGGCTTGAGGGGGCCGTAGCAGTCGCCCTTTGCCAAGTTACAGTGAAACAATGCGTTGCATCGTCCCTTTAGAGGAGGATGTGGCCTCGGAATTTAAATTTTTCAGAAAAAGCTTTCTTAAAAAATGTATTAATGTTTACTAACTTCCAAAGAATGGTTTTGAGAATATTCTTTTTCAAAAGTGCAGTATTTAGCTCACACAAAATTGTTTTCCGCATGCCAGCACTTTTTCAGGTAATCAGGGAGCAGCTTCGAACATTTGTTAATTAGGGTTGCTCAGTGCTTGTTTAACAAAGCCAGATCTCACCCTCATTGGAAGTGCCAGTGACCCCTGATTCAGCCAGTGGGAGCTTCCCAGTTTTAAAAGCATCCATGGCCAGGAGGGCCACACATACATCCAAACGGAAGGAATAAGGAAACTATGGCAGAGCCATCTTATTGCTTGAGAACTGAAACAGGACTTGTGGTTGGTCCTGCCCAGTGACGTGGCATTGTGTTAACTTTAGCGGTCCCCTTTTGACAGTATCTTCCACTCTGGATCCTATTGCTACTTTTCCACTCTTCTTTAGTATCGTCTGCCTCTTAGTTCGTGCGGGTTTATCTGTCGAGGAATGCTCGCTATCAAGGTTAGCTCACCCACAAACGGCACAAGCTGGTAGCCATTGCCAGGGGGATTATGAGATCTCAAGGAGGAAGGTGCTATCTATGTTACAGGTGGGTTTAGTGTGCCTAGGACTCGTAGAAAATATACAAAACCTAAAGTTGGAAGTTCATTTTTCTCAGTTTCACTTTTTGATAGGAAATGTTGTACGAGGAAATGTGTCATTTGATGTTCTGAAAGCTCAAAGACCTCATTCAGATTTGTCATAGACTAAAATACCCCAAGGAACAAGTTAAAGTGGTACTGCAACGAAATGGTAACGCCTATTTTATTGTCTGAATGTCAACCATGTTCTGGCCGCACCACAGAAACCCCAAATTTTTGTTTTTTTGCCGATTACCAGGTTGCACCTAGTGTATGTTCCCAAAACTACTTTGAATGCCGTTACATTCCTTCCCTATAAAAGCAGCACTGCTCCGCGGAAGTATGACAGCAAGCTGCGTGTGCGCTCCCTGTCGAAACTTGGCCGAACCAGATTTCCCTCCTCTCCCTCACCTATTCAACTCCTGCGTTCTGTGAACAGGACGAAGAAATAAAATGTTTAAAGAAAAGGGTTAAAAACTTGGAAAAGACGAACGCAGACATGGGAACGGGTGTCTCGAACGGCCAGGTTGTAACGCATTGTTGCCGTCAAGTGACAAAGATCACAACCGTGCCAGCCTCCCTGAAGGCTTGCTCGTGAAGTTAAGTGTGATGCCCCCAATGAGCTAGAGGCTCTGGATCTCCGCTAGGATCGGTCGTTTGGAACTAAAAATATAGCCATCCGTTCAAAATGCAAACATGCGACTGTCGATTGCAGGTTTTGTTGATCATGTTTAACTTAATTCTGAATGTGAGAAGTTTATTTCAATTTTCCTTTCAGTATCCGTTTAAGATACCCATAGTCTAAAAAAATGTCCCGCCTTTATGATGAAAACTGAAAATTCTAAAACAGAAAGTTTTTCAAATTGTTATGTTGATTTTGCGTTATTGTTTTGCTTTAGAATTTCATTTTCTATGGTTAATTTTTACTTTAACTTACAGTATACACATTGAAACAAAAGTTTGGTGGCTTGCAATATTTGTTTTAATACATTTCCCAATGAAGTCATTAGGAAAACTTTTTTCTGGAGCTTGACAAGCATAGCATGTCGAAGAATTGGCCTATAAGGCTGAAACTTTGGATGTCATCATTTTTAACTGCGGAGCATTCAAAAGTTTACCTTCCCGGGCCATATCCCCCTTCGGGAAGACATGGCCTGGGAGGGTCAACTTTTGAACCATTCCCTTAAATTGATTCATACTTTCAGGGTGGATTAAATCCCACTAGCATTGATGACTTCTAAAGTTCCAGTCTTTTAGAACACTTCTACTACATACTATGCTTAACAAGTTCCAGAAAAAAGTTACTTTATGAGGAAATGTATTAAAACAAAAATAATAATTGCATTCCACAAAATGTTTGGTTTAATGGGAACTAGAGTACCTATAGTGCAAGTTAAGGTAAAGATTAATTGTAGATAATGCAATTTTAGAGAGAAACAATAACACCCAAAAGGAGCCAAAGATTATAATTATAATGCAATTCAATGCAAAGGTGCAAGCGAGCTGGACAAGCATGACGAAAGTAATCCCTGGAAAAGGGGAACGAGAGGGACGAAGGACAAACATAAATCTCCAAACACAGCTAGGTGACTGGTGAGCGACCGAAAAAATCCGCCTGGTCCGAGTATCGAACCCGGGACCTCTCCATTACAAGTGGAGCGCTCTACCAACTGAGCTAACCAGGGGTTAGATGTCAGTAGAGCAAACGGGTTTTATCAGCTGCCACCAGTCGAACACCAACAAGGGTGAAGCTTGCAATTTAAGGTTATAATTATAATGCAATTCAATGCAAAGGTGCAAGCGAGCTGGACAAGCATGACGAAAGTAATCCCTGGAAAAGGGGAACGAGAGGGACGAAGGACAAACATAAATCTCCAAACACAGCTAGGTGACTGGTGAGCGACCGAAAAAATCCGCCTGGTCCGGGTATCGAACCCGGGACCTCTCCATTACAAGTGGAGCGCTCTACCAACTGAGCTAACCAGGGGTTAGATGTCAGTAGAGCAAACGGGTTTTATCAGCTGCCACCAGTCGAACACCAACAAGGGTGAAGCTTGCAATTTAAGGTTATAATTATAATGCAATTCAATGCAAAGGTGCAAGCGAGCTGGACAAGCATGACGAAAGTAATCCCTGGAAAAGGGGAACGAGAGGGACGAAGGACAAACATAAATCTCCAAACACAGCTAGGTGACTGGTGAGCGACCGAAAAAATCCGCCTGGTCCGAGTATCGAACCCGGGACCTCTCCATTACAAGTGGAGCGCTCTACCAACTGAGCTAACCAGGGGTTAGATGTCAGTAGAGCAAACGGGTTTTATCAGCTGCCACCAGTCGAACACCAACAAGGGTGAAGCTTGCAATTTAAGGTTATAATTATAATGCAATTCAATGCAAAGGTGCAAGCGAGCTGGACAAGCATGACGAAAGTAATCCCTGGAAAAGGGGAACGAGAGGGACGAAGGACAAACATAAATCTCCAAACACAGCTAGGTGACTGGTGAGCGACCGAAAAAATCCGCCTGGTCCGGGTATCGAACCCGGGACCTCTCCATTACAAGTGGAGCGCTCTACCAACTGAGCTAACCAGGGGTTAGATGTCAGTAGAGCAAACGGGTTTTATCAGCTGCCACCAGTCGAACACCAACAAGGGTGAAGCTTGCAATTTAAGGTTATAATTATAATGCAATTCAATGCAAAGGTGCAAGCGAGCTGGACAAGCATGACGAAAGTAATCCCTGGAAAAGGGGAACGAGAGGGACGAAGGACAAACATAAATCTCCAAACACAGCTAGGTGACTGGTGAGCGACCGAAAAAATCCGCCTGGTCCGGGTATCGAACCCGGGACCTCTCCATTACAAGTGGAGCGCTCTACCAACTGAGCTAACCAGGGGTTAGATGTCAGTAGAGCAAACGGGTTTTATCAGCTGCCACCAGTCGAACACCAACAAGGGTGAAGCTTGCAATTTAAGGTTATAATTATAATGCAATTCAATGCAAAGGTGCAAGCGAGCTGGACAAGCATGACGAAAGTAATCCCTGGAAAAGGGGAACGAGAGGGACGAAGGACAAACATAAATCTCCAAACACAGCTAGGTGACTGGTGAGCGACCGAAAAAATCCGCCTGGTCCGGGTATCGAACCCGGGACCTCTCCATTACAAGTGGAGCGCTCTACCAACTGAGCTAACCAGGGGTTAGATGTCAGTAGAGCAAACGGGTTTTATCAGCTGCCACCAGTCGAACACCAACAAGGGTGAAGCTTGCAATTTAAGGTTATAATTATAATGCAATTCAATGCAAAGGTGCAAGCGAGCTGGACAAGCATGACGAAAGTAATCCCTGGAAAAGGGGAACGAGAGGGACGAAGGACAAACATAAATCTCCAAACACAGCTAGGTGACTGGTGAGCGACCGAAAAAATCCGCCTGGTCCGAGTATCGAACCCGGGACCTCTCCATTACAAGTGGAGCGCTCTACCAACTGAGCTAACCAGGGGTTAGATGTCAGTAGAGCAAACGGGTTTTATCAGCTGCCACCAGTCGAACACCAACAAGGGTGAAGCTTGCAATTTAAGGTTATAATTATAATGCAATTCAATGCAAAGGTGCAAGCGAGCTGGACAAGCATGACGAAAGTAATCCCTGGAAAAGGGGAACGAGAGGGACGAAGGACAAACATAAATCTCCAAACACAGCTAGGTGACTGGTGAGCGACCGAAAAAATCCGCCTGGTCCGGGTATCGAACCCGGGACCTCTCCATTACAAGTGGAGCGCTCTACCAACTGAGCTAACCAGGGGTTAGATGTCAGTAGAGCAAACGGGTTTTATCAGCTGCCACCAGTCGAACACCAACAAGGGTGAAGCTTGCAATTTAAGGTTATAATTATAATGCAATTCAATGCAAAGGTGCAAGCGAGCTGGACAAGCATGACGAAAGTAATCCCTGGAAAAGGGGAACGAGAGGGACGAAGGACAAACATAAATCTCCAAACACAGCTAGGTGACTGGTGAGCGACCGAAAAAATCCGCCTGGTCCGGGTATCGAACCCGGGACCTCTCCATTACAAGTGGAGCGCTCTACCAACTGAGCTAACCAGGGGTTAGATGTCAGTAGAGCAAACGGGTTTTATCAGCTGCCACCAGTCGAACACCAACAAGGGTGAAGCTTGCAATTTAAGGTTATAATTATAATGCAATTCAATGCAAAGGTGCAAGCGAGCTGGACAAGCATGACGAAAGTAATCCCTGGAAAAGGGGAACGAGAGGGACGAAGGACAAACATAAATCTCCAAACACAGCTAGGTGACTGGTGAGCGACCGAAAAAATCCGCCTGGTCCGAGTATCGAACCCGGGACCTCTCCATTACAAGTGGAGCGCTCTACCAACTGAGCTAACCAGGGGTTAGATGTCAGTAGAGCAAACGGGTTTTATCAGCTGCCACCAGTCGAACACCAACAAGGGTGAAGCTTGCAATTTAAGGTTATAATTATAATGCAATTCAATGCAAAGGTGCAAGCGAGCTGGACAAGCATGACGAAAGTAATCCCTGGAAAAGGGGAACGAGAGGGACGAAGGACAAACATAAATCTCCAAACACAGCTAGGTGACTGGTGAGCGACCGAAAAAATCCGCCTGGTCCGGGTATCGAACCCGGGACCTCTCCATTACAAGTGGAGCGCTCTACCAACTGAGCTAACCAGGGGTTAGATGTCAGTAGAGCAAACGGGTTTTATCAGCTGCCACCAGTCGAACACCAACAAGGGTGAAGCTTGCAATTTAAGGTTATAATTATAATGCAATTCAATGCAAAGGTGCAAGCGAGCTGGACAAGCATGACGAAAGTAATCCCTGGAAAAGGGGAACGAGAGGGACGAAGGACAAACATAAATCTCCAAACACAGCTAGGTGACTGGTGAGCGACCGAAAAAATCCGCCTGGTCCGGGTATCGAACCCGGGACCTCTCCATTACAAGTGGAGCGCTCTACCAACTGAGCTAACCAGGGGTTAGATGTCAGTAGAGCAAACGGGTTTTATCAGCTGCCACCAGTCGAACACCAACAAGGGTGAAGCTTGCAATTTAAGGTTATAATTATAATGCAATTCAATGCAAAGGTGCAAGCGAGCTGGACAAGCATGACGAAAGTAATCCCTGGAAAAGGGGAACGAGAGGGACGAAGGACAAACATAAATCTCCAAACACAGCTAGGTGACTGGTGAGCGACCGAAAAAATCCGCCTGGTCCGGGTATCGAACCCAGACCTCTCCATTACAAGTGGAGCGCTCTACCAACTGAGCTAACCAGGGGTTAGATGTCAGTAGAGCAAACGGGTTTTATCAGCTGCCACCAGTCGAACACCAACAAGGGTGAAGCTTGCAATTTAAGGTTATAATTATAATGCAATTCAATGCAAAGGTGCAAGCGAGCTGGACAAGCATGACGAAAGTAATCCCTGGAAAAGGGGAACGAGAGGGACGAAGGACAAACATAAATCTCCAAACACAGCTAAGTGACTGGTGAGCGACCGAAAAAATCCGCCTGGTCCGGGTATCGAACCCGGGACCTCTCCATTACAAGTGGAGCGCTCTACCAACTGAGCTAACCAGGGGTTAGATGTCAGTAGAGCAAACGGGTTTTATCAGCTGCCACCAGTCGAACACCAACAAGGGTGAAGCTTGCAATTTAAGGTTATAATTATAATGCAATTCAATGCAAAGGTGCAAGCGAGCTGGACAAGCATGACGAAAGTAATCCCTGGAAAAGGGGAACGAGAGGGACGAAGGACAAACATAAATCTCCAAACACAGCTAAGTGACTGGTGAGCGACCGAAAAAATCCGCCTGGTCCGGGTATCGAACCCGGGACCTCTCCATTACAAGTGGAGCGCTCTACCAACTGAGCTAACCAGGGGTTAGATGTCAGTAGAGCAAACGGGTTTTATCAGCTGCCACCAGTCGAACACCAACAAGGGTGAAGCTTGCAATTTAAGGTTATAATTATAATGCAATTCAATGCAAAGGTGCAAGCGAGCTGGACAAGCATGACGAAAGTAATCCCTGGAAAAGGGGAACGAGAGGGACGAAGGACAAACATAAATCTCCAAACACAGCTAGGTGACTGGTGAGCGACCGAAAAAATCCGCCTGGTCCGGGTATCGAACCCGGGACCTCTCCATTACAAGTGGAGCGCTCTACCAACTGAGCTAACCAGGGGTTAGATGTCAGTAGAGCAAACGGGTTTTATCAGCTGCCACCAGTCGAACACCAACAAGGGTGAAGCTTGCAATTTAAGGTTATAATTATAATGCAATTCAATGCAAAGGTGCAAGCGAGCTGGACAAGCATGACGAAAGTAATCCCTGGAAAAGGGGAACGAGAGGGACGAAGGACAAACATAAATCTCCAAACACAGCTAAGTGACTGGTGAGCGACCGAAAAAATCCGCCTGGTCCGGGTATCGAACCCGGGACCTCTCCATTACAAGTGGAGCGCTCTACCAACTGAGCTAACCAGGGGTTAGATGTCAGTAGAGCAAACGGGTTTTATCAGCTGCCACCAGTCGAACACCAACAAGGGTGAAGCTTGCAATTTAAGGTTATAATTATAATGCAATTCAATGCAAAGGTGCAAGCGAGCTGGACAAGCATGACGAAAGTAATCCCTGGAAAAGGGGAACGAGAGGGACGAAGGACAAACATAAATCTCCAAACACAGCTAGGTGACTGGTGAGCGACCGAAAAAATCCGCCTGGTCCGGGTATCGAACCCGGGACCTCTCCATTACAAGTGGAGCGCTCTACCAACTGAGCTAACCAGGGGTTAGATGTCAGTAGAGCAAACGGGTTTTATCAGCTGCCACCAGTCGAACACCAACAAGGGTGAAGCTTGCAATTTAAGGTTATAATTATAATGCAATTCAATGCAAAGGTGCAAGCGAGCTGGACAAGCATGACGAAAGTAATCCCTGGAAAAGGGGAACGAGAGGGACGAAGGGCAAACATAAATCTCCAAACACAGCTAGGTGACTGGTGAGCGACCGAAAAAATCCGCCTGGTCCGGGTATCGAACCCGGGACCTCTCCATTACAAGTGGAGCGCTCTACCAACTGAGCTAACCAGGGGTTAGATGTCAGTAGAGCAAACGGGTTTTATCAGCTGCCACCAGTCGAACACCAACAAGGGTGAAGCTTGCAATTTAAGGTTATAATTATAATGCAATTCAATGCAAAGGTGCAAGCGAGCTGGACAAGCATGACGAAAGTAATCCCTGGAAAAGGGGAACGAGAGGGACGAAGGACAAACATAAATCTCCAAACACAGCTAAGTGACTGGTGAGCGACCGAAAAAATCCGCCTGGTCCGGGTATCGAACCCGGGACCTCTCCATTACAAGTGGAGCGCTCTACCAACTGAGCTAACCAGGGGTTAGATGTCAGTAGAGCAAACGGGTTTTATCAGCTGCCACCAGTCGAACACCAACAAGGGTGAAGCTTGCAATTTAAGGTTATAATTATAATGCAATTCAATGCAAAGGTGCAAGCGAGCTGGACAAGCATAACGAAAGTAATCCCTGGAAAAGGGGAACGAGAGGGACGAAGGACAAACATAAATCTCCAAACACAGCTAAGTGACTGGTGAGCGACCGAAAAAATCCGCCTGGTCCGGGTATCGAACCCGGGACCTCTCCATTACAAGTGGAGCGCTCTACCAACTGAGCTAACCAGGGGTTAGATGTCAGTAGAGCAAACGGGTTTTATCAGCTGCCACCAGTCGAACACCAACAAGGGTGAAGCTTGCAATTTAAGGTTATAATTATAATGCAATTCAATGCAAAGGTGCAAGCGAGCTGGACAAGCATGACGAAAGTAATCCCTGGAAAAGGGGAACGAGAGGGACGAAGGACAAACATAAATCTCCAAACACAGCTAAGTGACTGGTGAGCGACCGAAAAAATCCGCCTGGTCCGGGTATCGAACCCGGGACCTCTCCATTACAAGTGGAGCGCTCTACCAACTGAGCTAACCAGGGGTTAGATGTCAGTAGAGCAAACGGGTTTTATCAGCTGCCACCAGTCGAACACCAACAAGGGTGAAGCTTGCAATTTAAGGTTATAATTATAATGCAATTCAATGTAAAGGTGCAAGCGAGCTGGACAAGCATGACGAAAGTAATCCCTGGAAAAGGGGAACGAGAGGGACGAAGGACAAACATAAATCTCCAAACACAGCTAAGTGACTGGTGAGCGACCGAAAAAATCCGCCTGGTCCGGGTATCGAACCCGGGACCTCTCCATTACAAGTGGAGCGCTCTACCATCTAACCCCTGGTTAGCTCAGTTGGTAGAGCGCTCCACTTGTAATGGAGAGGTCCCGGGTTCGATACCCGGACCAGGCGGATTTTTTCGGTCGCTCACCAGTCACCTAGCTGTGTTTGGAGATTTATGTTTGTCCTTCGTCCCTCTCGTTCCCCTTTTCCAGGGATTACTTTCGTCATGCTTGTCCAGCTCGCTTGCACCTTTGCATTGAATTGCATTATAATTATAACCTTAAATTGCAAGCTTCACCCTTGTTGGTGTTCGACTGGTGGCAGCTGATAAAACCCGTTTGCTCTACTGACATCTAACCCCTGGTTAGCTCAGTTGGTAGAGCGCTCCACTTGTAATGGAGAGGTCCCGGGTTCGATACCCGGACCAGGCGGATTTTTTCGGTCGCTCACCAGTCACCTAGCTGTGTTTGGAGATTTATGTTTGTCCTTCGTCCCTCTCGTTCCCCTTTTCCAGGGATTACTTTCGTCATGCTTGTCCAGCTCGCTTGCACCTTTGCATTGAATTGCATTATAATTATAACCTTAAATTGCAAGCTTCACCCTTGTTGGTGTTCGACTGGTGGCAGCTGATAAAACCCGTTTGCTCTACTGACATCTAACCCCTGGTTAGCTCAGTTGGTAGAGCGCTCCACTTGTAATGGAGAGGTCCCGGGTTCGATACCCGGACCAGGCGGATTTTTTCGGTCGCTCACCAGTCACCTAGCTGTGTTTGGAGATTTATGTTTGTCCTTCGTCCCTCTCGTTCCCCTTTTCCAGGGATTACTTTCATCATGCTTGTCCAGCTCGCTTGCACCTTTGCATTGAATTGCATTATAATTACAGTCGAACCTCGATATAACAAACTTCAATGTAACGAAATCCTCGATTTAACAAAGTATTTTATTTTTCATAATTTCTTGCCCATAGACCCCATGTATTTTTAGTCTCTATATAACGAAGTCTATTTTGCTGCTATTTCAATATAACGAAGCGCCATTGCCATAGAAGGCAATAAATAAATAAACTCTAAAAAACATCTTCGCAAAAAAATTGTGGTTAAAAAAAAAATTATGCGCAAACGCGAGCGCTTGATAGGTTACTTCACGGGGACAGGCCTTCCAACGTTCCTAGGCTGCCCGAGGATGCGGCGCCGGTAGCGCCGGCGAGGCATGCGGCAAAGCGGATTCCGCGGGGCTGGCCAGAAAATGCCGAGCAAAAAGTTAACACGGCATAACAGCATCACCACTGACATTCACTGATCATCATAGTCCACTGTACCGCGGGTAGCGCGGGAGCCAACTTCAGCGGGGGAGCGACGTGATGGCGCGACCGCGCGGGCAGTGCCATCTAGAAGACCGATTATCGTCTTGCCATCTAGGAGAAGACCGATTATCGTCTTGCGCAAGCACACTGTGGGCGCAAGGGGCGCAAGAGGGCAAGTAAACTTGATAGCATCTTCGATCAACTCGCACCGGAATCGCCCTGAAACCAGCACAGTGCACAGCGCTCCTCGGTCGTGCAGCGCGATGTCGGTGCAACATCGAGGACAAACTGCGCCGCGCCGGTGCACCGCGGCGAGCTCTACCTTGCGTCACTTCGCGTTTTGTTCGTTTATTTTGCGTAGGTCAGCGCACGGTGCCCGTCTGCTGTCAATTTCTTCTATTTTTTTTACTCGCGGATTTGACGATCCCACAGAAATAAACATTGTGGACGTGATTGTCGATGGGGTCACGAAGCGGGTGACAATTCCACATGTATATGTTGGCCATCATTATTAGTTCAAGAAAACGAAACACCAGATAATAGCCGTACCTCGCTGTCATCAAAACGCCTCGCGCCGCTTTCCACGAAGTTCGTGCTTTTCGGGCGCTCCTTGCCACCGCAGCAATCGCCAGTAATCGCGGAGATGGTGAGAAGCTCGCCGTCTCGCCGTCAGAAGACCCGAGGAAATCATCTAGTGCTACTGCGAGGCGTGTTCGTTTTTGCAAGATCGCCATCTCGATAGTCTGCGCGTCTGCTACTCCCGCCATCTTCTCGATTCCCGCTCCTGGCCGCAATGCCTGATGGGACTGCCCCCCGGCGCACCGCCGATTTTCTTGGTGCGCGTTGGGGCAACGAAAAGCCGCACCGGGAGGGTGCGCTTCGTTGATCGAGGACGTACGGTGCGCACCGGTGCACTTGATCGAAGATGAAGGGGCGCACCTCAGTGCCCCGGTGCGCACCGGTGCGGATGATCGAGGATGCTATGAGTAAACTGTGCGGTCAAGAGTGCTGTGTAGGTTGGAAACATTGGCACCGCCTAAACTAAACAGCTTTATTTTTCAACCGGGCGGTTCACTCACGTGCTTGCTGCCATAAGGAAACGTAAAGTTCTTTCTTTGGATGAGAAAGCAAACGTTTTGGACGCCATCCTGAAGAAACTGCCGAGATCACGAGCACTCGGAAGTGCTCGACGCAATGGACGTACCGAGGAGGTACACGGCGTCGCATGGGCAGCAAGATGCCGTGCAAGCGCTCTGGGCGCTCGAACGCCGTATGACGCCGCCGACGCCGCTGCTACTGTCGGACAAGGCGCAAGCAAAACTCGCGGAGTACTTTGCCCCAAAATAAATGTCATTTTCGGTGAGTTTTCATACCCGTAAAATGTTTCGGAATTTTTTTTTTCGCATGCTAAAGCCAAATTTCGATTTAGCGAAATTTCAATGTAACGAAGTAAATTGCAAATTTTACCGACTTCGTTACATCGAGGTTTAACTGTATAACCTTAAATTGCAAGCTTCACCCTTGTTGGTGTTCGACTGGTGGCAGCTGATAAAACCCGTTTGCTCTACTGACATCTAACCCCTGGTTAGCTCAGTTGGTAGAGCGCTCCACTTGTAATGGAGAGGTCCCGGGTTCGATACCCGGACCAGGCGGATTTTTTCGGTCGCTCACCAGTCACCTAGCTGTGTTTGGAGATTTATGTTTGTCCTTCGTCCCTCTCGTTCCCCTTTTCCAGGGATTACTTTCGTCATGCTTGTCCAGCTCGCTTGCACCTTTGCATTGAATTGCATTATAATTATAACCTTAAATTGCAAGCTTCACCCTTGTTGGTGTTCGACTGGTGGCAGCTGATAAAACCCGTTTGCTCTACTGACATCTAACCCCTGGTTAGCTCAGTTGGTAGAGCGCTCCACTTGTAATGGAGAGGTCCCGGGTTCGATACCCGGACCAGGCGGATTTTTTCGGTCGCTCACCAGTCACCTAGCTGTGTTTGGAGATTTATGTTTGTTCTTCGTCCCTCTCGTTCCCCTTTTCCAGGGATTACTTTCGTCATGCTTGTCCAGCTCGCTTGCACCTTTGCATTGAATTGCATTATAATTATAACCTTAAATTGCAAGCTTCACCCTTGTTGGTGTTCGACTGGTGGCAGCTGATAAAACCCGTTTGCTCTACTGACATCTAACCCCTGGTTAGCTCAGTTGGTAGAGCGCTCCACTTGTAATGGAGAGGTCCCGGGTTCGATACCCGGACCAGGCGGATTTTTTCGGTCGCTCACCAGTCACCTAGCTGTGTTTGGAGATTTATGTTTGTCCTTCGTCCCTCTCGTTCCCCTTTTCCAGGGATTACTTTCGTCATGCTTGTCCAGCTCGCTTGCACCTTTGCATTGAATTGCATTATAATTATAACCTTAAATTGCAAGCTTCACCCTTGTTGGTGTTCGACTGGTGGCAGCTGATAAAACCCGTTTGCTCTACTGACATCTAACCCCTGGTTAGCTCAGTTGGTAGAGCGCTCCACTTGTAATGGAGAGGTCCCGGGTTCGATACCCGGACCAGGCGGATTTTTTCGGTCGCTCACCAGTCACCTAGCTGTGTTTGGAGATTTATGTTTGTCCTTCGTCCCTCTCGTTCCCCTTTTCCAGGGATTACTTTCGTCGAGCCAAAGACTTTTAACAAGTTTCTGTGTTTTGAAATATTCAGTTTTTGTCATGAAGAATTCAGCTTTTTTAGATTTATGACTAGCTTAACTTGTTCCTCAGGAAATCTCAGTCAAGAACACCACTGAATGAAATCTTTCCTTGACAGATAAACTGGCAAGAACTAAGAGGCAAATCATACTAAAGGAAGAGCAGCAAAGCAGGAATAGGATGTGAAGTGGAAGATATTGTGAAAGGGTGTTACTGAAGACGGCACAATATTGCGTCACTGGGCAGGACCAATTGTAAACCCTCCTTCGGGTCTGAACCAATAAGATTGCTCATACCAAATTTTCAGGATTTTTTCTGTTTGGATGTACAGTTGAACCTCAATTTAACGAAACCCGATTGTACGAGTTTCCCGATTTAAGGGGTATCCACACGAAGGAGAAATCCGCTCCTTTGCTCCGCGGAGCGCGCATCACGTGAGACATACGTCAACCCTTTTTGACGCCTTGCGGCGCCGTTCTCCCGTTCTCCTCCGCGGCGGAGGCGCGGAGGCTTCGTGCTGTAAGCACGAAAGCTCCGCCGGTGCACGCGGCGGAGCCGGGGACGGAGTTTCCCGGGTTGCTGACGTCACGACATCCGTCCGCGGAGTTCTCCTTCGTGTGGATACCCCTTTAACGAACAAATTCGGATTCCCCGCGCAGCCTATCCCGAAGAATGTCTTTCTCGACTTTACGAAGTTCTTGATTTAACGAAATAATTAGGGGGTCCCGGTGACTTCGCAAAATCGAGGTTCAACTGTATAAAGTTCTCCAGGCCATTGATACTTTTCAACTTGGAATGCTCCTATGGGCTAAATCTAAAGTAAATGGTGCTTCCAATGAGGGTGAGATGTTCTGGCTATGTCAAATGAGTATCAATCAATCAATCAATGTTTATTTTTCCCTTGTGCTAACCAACAGCTCGAATGCCTATTGGGTTAAGCCCAGTATGTTTTCGAGCCAGTATGAAGCAGCGCTAAATAAAAAAACTAAAAAAACTTGGTCCCTCCTGACTTGGAAGGCTACCAAAATGTCGAAAATAATTTCTTGTGAGATAAATCCTGCATGTTTATAAAGGAAAGTTTCTGAAACCATTCTTTGGAACTTAAAAAACATAAACGTTTCATTTAAAAAAAAAAAAAGAAATGTTTTTTTCTGGAAAATATTAATTTTGAGGCCACATGCCCCCCTTGAAAAGAATGCAGCCTTCTCATCCGTCGACGTATTTGCGCTTTGCCCAGGTGCTCCGAAGATGCAGCCCAAACTGCTGGAAGTGAACTGGGCGCCAGACTGCCAGCGGGCCTGCCAGTTCTACCCAAACTTCTTCGACGAACTCTTTGCCGCCATGTTCCTGGACCAGGCGGAGCAGAGCCCCAGCTTCATCCCCCTATAGCGCCTTCAACGCACAAACCTCATCCGGGTCGTTTTTCTGGGCCGTCCGAGCAGACTGCCGGCTCGTCGGTCATGCGCGCGCGCACTCTTTTACTTTTTGTTGAGCGGGGAGACGTTCGGGTTGTTAACCGGACACTGCCGTGGTGCAGGTTGGCAGCACGTGCGTCGGGAAAAGGGAGTGTGTGGCGAGTGTACTTACGACGCGGTGCTTTGGGCGCGTCTCCGATGGGCTCGAATTCCGCGTCCTTAAAAGCGGTCCCTCGTTTTCCGCCCAGCGACGCGAGTCGTTGCCACCTCGAGACAACCTTCGACGTGGGAAGGCAAATGCGCCGGTCGAAGATGCCTTCCGAGCATCTTAGTTAAGGTGCCACATGGCAACGGAAGGAGCTTCTCTTGTGTGTCGGGTGCACTCTTGGTGACAGAACGGCGTTCCCGGCACGTGTTTGTTTTAAGTGTGGCGAAGAAATGGCTTCGCTACATTTGGCACTGGTGTAACCGGATCTCTTACACTTCCTTTTCATCATCGAGCACAATCTTTTTTTTTTTTCGTTTATTTTAAAATGTTGAAGGACTGCCCAGCTCGAATTTCAGCAGAGATTGGGTGCGACAAAGGCGCACCCAATGTGCGTAGTTACAACTGTGCGTAGTTAAAATGCTTCTCGGGCTTGGGTGTTTGCAACAAGCGGCAGAATCTAAAACTGCGGCATTTGAGCAGTTCCCCGTGAGCCAGAAGTTCATTATCTGGGGAGGTTTCCTCACCACGAAATGAACCTCTCTAGGTGCCACGCATTATCTTGGGACCTGGCAAGTTCTCAAAAGGAGAAACTACTTTTAAACGACTAATGCGAAGCTTAAACAAACTTCTCAAATAAAACGATAGCCCCTCGAGAAAATAAATAAGCAGTGCACGATTGTGGATGGGGGGGCATTGTATGCTTGAGGATTGTATGCTACGCTTGAAAGGTGTTTACAGTCGCCGACCGATTATTCGGACTTCGCGGGGACCGAAAAAACATCCAAATAATAGAGCAGTCCGAAAAATCAGCAGATTGAAAAACTTGCCTTTATTACTTCCAAGTGGGCTTCAAAAAGCTGTAAACAGTGCCTTGTTTCAGGTGACGCATCCGTTTCCATTCGGCAACTTTCTGTTAGCTTGAGAAACGCTGCCTTCTTTACTAGCGTTACGGTCGAGTATTTTCTGCGCTTCTTAACGACACATCGCGGCGGCAGAACAGCAGATGGGGCCGTGACGTCCAAGTAAGCATTGTCCAAACGAGATGAGAGGTGCAAATCCATGAGCGCAAAAAAGCGACTGGCAGTGCTGGAGACGCGAAAGTAGGGCTGAAGCGTGAAGGGATGGAAGAATGGGAGGAAACAAAGCAAAATGATGATGATGATGATGAGCAGCTAAATGGGAAAAAAAAAAAGGGTTAGCATAGCGTCACCTAGCGGTAGGACTCGGGAGTACTCAAGTAGCGCTGCCAAACCAAACCAATCCATTTGCAGCCAACATAGAATTCAAAATGGCCGCTTCTCGGCAGTGTTTCCTGCTGACAGCTCGCGACGATTTTGTCCGAATAATCGAACTTTCGGACTTCAAACTGTCCAAAATACTGGTCGTGAATATGCACTATTTCTATGTGCTAAGTCGCGGTTCCTCCTTTAGGTCCGAAATATCGAACAAGTCCGAATTATCGGAGTCCGAAAAACGGTTGGCGACTGTACCTCTGTTTTACTTTTTCATTATAGAGGTGTGTTTCAAGGACCATAAAAAAAAAAAAGGAAAAAAAAAAAAATGGGCATAAAGAAGATGTGCCATGGGCGTTTTTTTTTTCATTTGCAGACTTTAATGGAGTAAACGTGAGATTATTTCAACCAATAAGGGCTGCCCTGGGAGAGTAGTGTGTGCTTCGCATAATCCCTGAAATTTGGAAAAGTTTTATAGTGGCTGCACAGACATAGCTGCTTCGTTTCTATTTTATGGCATGCACAAATATGTAGTCCGAATATGCGAGGTATTTCTTACTGTCTTAAAGTTTTTGTACCTCTTCTAGGACAATCCTGAATACTTATTTTTTTAACACCTCTGAATTACCACTGGTTGAAAGACCAGGTTTTCTCGATTTGGAGCATACTGTTTTTTTTTTATTTTAGTAGTATTACCCAGTGATAGGGCGTGTGGTATTAACTATGCCAAACTGAGTAGCAAATTTTTCTTGGAACTTTCTACCACCAAAGTACAAATCACCCACAACTAGGTCTTGCAGTGCCTAGAACAGCTCAGTTTGTGAACAGATCTTTTTATGGGAAAAACAGCCATTTTCAACGGAAGAATGGACATCTTTGTCTGGCAACCCTTTTCAGTGCAGTTTTCGGTCGGTGATTCGTCAATCTTAAGTATATAATAGAAGGTGCTTTACACGCAACGTTTTCTACTCCTAAAATTGAGAGCGAAAGTGAGATTAGCTAAGCAACCTTGCTCATTAATAACCGAGGTAATCCAAGGACATTGAACAAGGTTCTCAAACTGAATTCATAGGGACCCAGGTATTCCCCAGGGTGGGTTCCCCATTCTCCTTTTTTCCGGTTTAAAGGGGTACTTCGACGATTTCTTCGTGGTTCTTGATTTGCCTGAAAATTTGCGAAACGCGCCAGTGAACACCGTTGAAATAGTATCCCAAATATAATCAAAATATTTGTTTTTTTCAAGAATTATTGAATTCACAATTTTGGTCCTCACCATGTTCTTCAAACTGAGAATCTCCTGGCAGCAAGGAAAAAGTGATGCGAGTGGAAGGCATGGGTTCACTTTTTGGATTGTACATTTTGTTCCCAACTGATTACAAGCAGTTTTCTTGGTTGGCATAGTTTATTTTTTGGACTGCTCACTTGTCTGGCAAGTCTGCCTTCCATCCACGTCGCAGCACTGAAACGTGCGGGTATATTTGAGCGTTGGTTTTTGCTACATTTTCATTTGCCGAATTCACAATAACTACGATAAATTTTGCGATACTAAATAGCGTACCGAAAAGGGAAAACGACGGGGATTCAGAAAATAGAGGTAGTTGGGGTAGCTCAAAAATTGCCGGAGTACCCCTTTAAGCACTATTTCAGCATAACCAAACGACGTACAAGTCGGACACTTCCTGCCATGTGCATCGTTGTTTACGAGGTCTAGGCATCTCTTCCGCTTCATTGTACCTGTGCCGTGACCGGTCAAGAGAGTTGTGAACTCCTCGAGATATGAAAGCAATCCAAAATTGGCAGCGACTTTTACGTCCAAAGTCTCATAATTCATGAAATGCGGTATTTAAGATGGGATAGTTTAAAAATTCTTTGGAGGACATAAAACAGTCGTTTCGGGGAGTGAGCAAAAGCTTCATTTTTATTCATTTTCTAGCAACATTGAGCGGGGTACCTGAGTCCATAGGTGACGTGACATCAATTTCGAGAAACAATAAGGGCATGGGGCTAGCTAAATTCGTGTGTAGTTCACGTGATGTCAATTTTCCTGCTAGATCTAGTGGGATATTAAATCGACGTGTACTATGTCGGATCACGTGAAATAAATTTCCTCGCTAGATATTTAGCGGGGAAACTGAATTGGTGTATAGGTGTTGTGTGACATCATTCTCCCCGCCGAATTTGGCAGGGAAACTTGATTAAAGGTTACCTGACATTAGATGCCATCACGTGACCTCAACACCTATTCAGTTTCCCCGCTTAATTTGGCGGGAACTGGACAGACAGTAGGGCATAATTTTTGGATTGGGGGATAGCGTTAAAAAGGTTAAACGCACCCTGGCCGTAGAATTCTTTTTTTTTTTTTTTTTTTGAAACTGGAGTTTGTTGTTGTTATACACTGTCACTCATTTATCCGACAGAGTTTGCGCGCACTCAATGTTGTCATTGAACATGGACGAGCGCCCGGTTCCTTATTTGTGCCTGACACTTGTGCGTCCTTTCTCGAGCTTTTGTACCCATTCAAACACACTTTTTTTACGACAAAACTCTTTCTCCGCACTGTGCACAAAGTCTTCCATCAATTTTTACATCCATCACACCCTCAAACTACAAAAAACAAGTTGCTGCGCTTTGCTTTCCTTTCGTGCAAATCATAAGTCGGACAGCCATATTTCTTGCACCCCAGTCACAACTGAGCTGACGTTACATGTTGGACCTTGCGCAGCAGTGACTGGAGAGATGGAAACCTTGTGCAAAAAACACCGATAAGACAGTGCGGCCACCGGAAGTTTTAGGAAAACTGGAGTGTCGATAAGTTTTAGAGCGCAGCTCTTAGGGGCCCGTTTCCGGCTTGAGCGGCGTCGGTGTTGGCGTCGCCGTCCGCGTAACCCCGAAGTCACGTGACCCACCCACGTCACGTGACGCCCCAGGTCACGTGACCCCCTTAGGTCACGTGACCCCTCAGGCCACGTGACCCCCTGAGGTCACGTGACCCCCTGAAGTCACGTGACCCCCTTGAGGTCACATGACCCCCTAAGGTCACGTGACCCCCTAAGGTCACATGACCCGCCTCAGATCACGTTACCCCTTGAGGCCACGTGACTCCCTGAGGCCACGTGACCCCACTGAGGCCATGTAATTCCCCTGAAGTCACGCGACCCCCGAGGTCACATGACCCCCCTGACATCACGCGAGCCCCCTTAGGTCACGTGACCTCAAGGAGTCACCTATCCCTCAGTACGCTTCCATCTTCCTCCTCAAGAGCTGCGCTCTAACCGGCGTTACAGGGATTTGTAAACGGCTTTCATTATTTTTAATCACCATTGTAGAAAAGGTTGAGAAGCATTGGTGTAATTAATTCCTCATTCTAATCTTGGTGAACGACATAATACATTATCTTAACTGTAATGCATTCTTTTTGAACAAATGCAACTTGTAAAAAAAATTTTGTTCCACAAGTAGAAAGAAAGGAATGATGGGAATGTGTTCATGGTTTTCAAGAGTGCAACAAAGGAGCATGGCTGTCCATATCATGTGCTTGACATGGGCATTCAGAGCGGCATGGCCCAAAGCCCTTTTATCGCCCTTTTGGTGCTAATGTACGAAAGAGTGAAGCCAGCACTTCATTTTTTCAGTTCATAGAAAATAGTCTATGAACAGATAGAATTTTGCCGTGAAATTCAACTGAGGCGTTGCCTCGTCACGAAGTGTTGCATCGTAAGCATTGTGTTTTGTTTATTTTAAATGTATATTTTGCTACAAAGAAATCTCTACCTCTGCGACTACTGTACAACATGGACACTTTTTATGACTGGAGTACTTATGCGTGCAATGTTTAGTGAAGTGTGATGCCTACGTCATATGACTCCAATTCTTTGAGATGTCGACTGACTTGGTGCAGATATCGATATTTACCTTAGACGTTTGCTCAAATTGTGTGATCTACAATATGTGCCAAACGCTCGGGGCTTTGAGATGGCGTTCTTGTCGGGGTAATGCACTGGTTTTCTTCGCAATGTTTGTTGTCGCGTTTGTTTTGTTTTTATGCATTTTACCAGATCTCGACATTTTTGTTAGCTTTCGTTTCATAATTTCAGTGCTTGCAAAGGTGCATTGTCAGTGTTTGGATGGCAAGAATGAGCAATAAATGTTGCGACTCTCCACACTAGTGCTCGGTGGTCAATTCTTCCTGGTTTTCAGCCCAATGTGAAGCTGAGTTAGCATACTTGTACGCTACTCATTACAAGTTTTATCAAAATTTTTCTAATCAATTACTTCTTGGAGTGATTGTGTAATAATTTAAATACATTTATTAGGAGGGAATCACGAGAGTCGTTTCATTACTTTTTTATGGAATACTAAAATTGATGGTTATAATTTTACCTCGTTTTCCTAATGGCAACACTTATTTGTACAAGTTCCCTAGTACGGAATCCTCCAAAACCCACCAACTTGGTGGGTATCAGGGATGGGCAAAATACATGCAAATATGTATCAAAATACAAATACAAAATACTTGGTCATAAATGTATTTAATTACAAATCTAAATACATTTCCAGAAAGGCATTTAAGTACAAGATACAAATACAACCAAATGTATTTGGTTTCTTCCAAATACATTCCTCAAAATTTGCGTCAGCGACTTCAGGGTACCTGCAACGGGTTTCTGGGTATCTCATTTTAATTTTGCGTCGCACACTCGGGAGTTAGTGTGCGAGACTCTAGTAACGTAATAGAAATATAATCACAAAAAAATGTAATCAGCTTGGACGCAATAGGTGAAAAATGTACAGAGCTTCAAGCAGCGAACCGAGACGACCAAGACGCGCAGCACTAGCTGGAGAATTTTTTATTGTTGCAACTCGCAGCAGTTACCAAAGATCTGGACGACCCGCGCATTTAGAATGTTCCAGGCAAAAATATGGATGGGAATCGGGCTGGAAAGCATACCAAGTTGTCACAGGCACTTATTTAGCCAGTCTGCCCGTGAACGTCGATTTCATCAATATTCTTGCCCTGGACTAGCACCGTAATCACAAACCTGGACTAACACCGTAATCACAAAAATAGCGAGTTCGTTTCACGGCACTCGTGCCCACGCGTGCCCACTCGCAGCGTGGAACGGGTTCGTTTCAGCCGGCACTCCACGAGTGGTTGCACTCTCCGATGTCACATTCAATTGGGGCGCACCACACCGCACCGCGCTGCACCGACGGACGCGTCGCGCTCACATGGTCGTGTCGGTGCGGCTGCACTACGTTCATTTGGGACTTCGTGCGGCGCACGACACCGGCGCGTTGCAGCAACAGCTGCACCGTCGAAAGGAGACCGTGCAGCTTCGCGCACTGCGGGCCGGTGTAGGACGCCGATCTCACTACCCCTCCGCTTCGACTACGGTAGTGGTTATGGCGTACGCCAAAATCAATACCGTAGTCATTTCGGCGTACGCCATAGCCAATACCGTAGTCTTTTTCGCATACCCCAAACACACTACCCTTACCCCAAATTCAATACCTTGAATAACGTCGGTTGAGCAGGGATTGAGCTCCGCATTTCGCTAAAACTGGCGGAAGTAACTTTCTGCAGCAAAATACCCTGATTGTTTGTTGTTGTTTGTATGAGCCAACGTTGGTATGAGCCGTATGAGCAGTGGAACGCGCGCGGCAGGCGTTGTTAATTTTGATTAGCGTTGATACGGCTGACGACGCACAGAGCTGAAGGGCACAAGCAAGGAAGCTTGGAGTGATTCTGTGTCAATGTGATTTGACGTCGCTTCTTTCTGTTTCTTCAATCATGGTGCAAATGCAGGTGCCCGTCTCCCGAACGATTCGAAGGCAAGAGTGGTAGCCCGCCTGTCCGCTGGTCTCAATCGCATGCACTGTCGTCATTTTGGGCACAGCGGAAGAAAATAAGACGCTCACTATTTTAAATAGCGTGCGATCGGCCTGTCTAGGTTCTGGCGACACCGTTTCAGGCTGTAGATGAGAAAATTTAGCCACTACAGTACGACTGCTAGCCTGGGGTCTGTGCCTCACAACAGATCGAAACGGGTAGGGGTGGGGATCCCTGGCAGCGGGACCTTTCGCCGTATGAACCGCGGTGTACTAACACACTCGTAGCCCGCCTGTCCGCTGGTCTCAATCGCATGCACTGTCGTCATTTTGGGCACAGCGGAAGAAAATAAGACGCTCACTATTTTAAATAGCGTGCGATCGGCCTGTCTAGGTTCTGGCGATACCGTTTCAGGCTGTAGATGAGAAAATTTAGCCACTACAGTATGACTGCTAGCCTGGGGTCTGTGCCTCACAACAGATCGAAACGGGTAGGGGTGGGGATCCCTGGCAGCGGGACCTTTCGCCGTATGAACCGCGGTGTACTAACACACTCGACCTCCGATACCCCCTGGGGTCACAGCGCCTACTGAAAGAAGTTTGGATCTGTTATATCGATTCGGTTCACAGGAGACCACTGGTCAAATCGGTTTAATCACTTCGGAGCCCGGCGTTCGTCTGCCCGAGCACCCCGAGCCTCGAGCGCTCAGTGCCCACGCTCCTCGAGTGGCCTCGAGCTGATAAGCGCCAGTCTGTCAGACAGTACATAACACCTCCTCCAACTAGTTGTGGTACCCGTAGCGTTGCGGAGGTCGTCGGGTTCGGGTGAGCCGGGGGGTACCCAAAGCGGGATTAGTGCCGGCCGTCGAAGGCGCTGACACTGGTTCCTGAGGAGAAGTCGTTGGCTTGTTGCCAGCTCCCGGATGCGATCTGGTTGGTTGGGCCTGGCTGTCAGAGCTGTGTGATGGTGGCTGCGTTGAAGCCGAGCTGTCAATCTCGATGTCCCAGACCGGAGGCCACGTGTCCGTTTTTTCTCGCACCTCGGTGTTTGTCCATCGCTTCCGTATATGGTTGCGATGACGGCGCACCAATCCTTGATCAGTGCGGACCATCCATGAACGTAGGCCCATTCGACGTTCGACAACTCCAGTAATCCAACCCTTACTGCTTGGAAACTTCTTCGTCCAAACTGCCTGTCCCACGCTCAGCTCATGCGGGTCCGAGGAACCGGTCGTTATTTCAGGTTCTTCAGAAAGGGTAGAGGAATCGGCTGCCATCACAGGTTTTTCAAACGCAACACACTTTAGTCGTTCTAAAGCTGATGGAAGCTCCCTTCCATACATCAGCCAAGCTGGCGTTTTTCCCGTGGCGACGTGAATGGTGCTATGTTGTTTAAACAAAAACCTTGCAAGCGCACACCTTAGTTCTTCCTTCCCTCTCTTGGCGAGAGCGATTTTTAGCTCCTGTACCATGCGTTCCGCCTGTCCATTAGTGGCAGGATGGTACGGTGCACTTGTAACCGCCAGGATGCCGTTGTTCCGGTAAAACCTTCTAATTTCCTCAGACACCAACGCTGCGCCATTGTCCGACACAACTTTCCTTGGCAGGCCGAATGTTGCAAACATGGCCCGTAGTTCCCTAATGACTTCGGTCGAGGTCATATTGCGGACCACCCGCACTTCGAGCCATTTGGTAAACGCGTCCACCACAACCAGGAAGACTTGACCATTGACCGGACCTGCAAAGTCCACGTGAAGGGTGTCCCATGGCTCTGATGGCCTAGTCCAGACAGGGATAGGTTCTTTGGGCGAACACTTTCGGTGCATCTGACAGGTGCTGCATTCTGCAACTGCTGTCTCGATATCAGTGTCTATTCCGGGCCACCAAACGTAGCTCCGAGCGCATGCTTTCATTGCCACAATCCCGCGATGTCCAGAGTGCATCAGGGCCATCGTCTCTTTTCTTAGCTGTGTAGGAATCACGATTCGTGCTCCCCAACTTACACATCCCCTGTGGTTCGACAGCTCTGCCTCTTTGGTTCTGTACGCCGAGTACTCCGGTGTTTGTAACCGGTCGAGTGTACCCTCTTGGATGGCTCGGTATACTTTCGCAAGGACGCTGTCGGCTGCGGTCTCTCTCGCCACTTGTTCGGCGGACAATGGTGGCCGGGACAAAGCTTCAAACATCAGGATATCTCCTGGAATCTCCGGCTCATTTTCAGTGGTTGACAGCGGAAGCCGGCTAAGAGCGTCCGCATTCTGATGCCGTTTTCCTGGTCGGTATCTTAGCTCGTAGTTATAAGCTGCCAGTCTGACACACCATCGGGTCATCCTCGGTGACAGGACTTGTGGAACAGGCTTCTCAGCTCCGAGGATGCCTAGCAGAGGCTGATGGTCTGTGTAGATGATCACACTCCGTCCTGCGACGTACTGATGGAAATGGTTGACCCCAAACACAATGGCCAGGCCTTCTCGGTCAAGCTGAGAATAGTTTCGCTCGGAGGTTCCTAGCGTCCTGGACGCGAAGGCAATCGGAGCCTCTCGGCCGTCTGAGTCCAACTGTGCTAGCACGGCACCCACACCATATGGTGAAGCATCGCATGACAACAGTAATGGTTTCCTTTCATCATAGTGTGCCAGCACAGTGTACTGCACTACTAGTTGCTTCAATTTCTGGAAAGCCTTACGATGTCTGTCCTCCCATCGCCATTCTGCCTTCCGCTCCAGTAGGCTATAAAGCTCTTTCGCTATTGTCGCTCTATCTTGCAGAAATCGGTCATAGAACGCTAAGAGTCCCAAGAAAGACTGCAACTCTGCCTTGTTTGTCGGCTCTGGAGCGTCCACCACCGCGCGAATCTTGTCTTGTGTGGGATGAATTCCCTCCGGATTGATCAGGTGACCCAGAAATTTGACTTCTCTGACCCCGAAGTGGCATTTGGTTTCTTTCAATCTCAGTCCTGCTTTCTCTAGTCTTGTCAGCACCTGGTCTAGTCGATAGGCATGTTCCTCGGCGTTTGCCCCACTGATGATAACGTCGTCGAGGTATGCAGCGACTCCGGGGATGCCTGCTAATGTCATGTCCATGACTTTTTGGAAGATTGCCGGCGCTGCCACCACTCCAAAGGGAAGTCTTTTTACTCGGAACAAGCCCTTGATGGTGTTGATTGTTAGCATTTCGGCCGTGGTGTCTGTCACTCGCAGCTGTTGGTACGCCTGAGCGAGGTCCAACGTTGAAAACACTGTGCCACCTCGGAGGTTAGACAGCGCTTCCGTGGGGGTGGGCAGGGGGTAAGCGGCCGGTTTAGCTGCGACGTTCACCGTACTCCGATAGTCCCCGCAGAGTCTCACCGAGCCATCAGTCTTTCTGACCACGACCACTGGTGTCGCCCATGTTGAATGTTGGACCGGTTCGATAATTCCTTGCTTCTGCAGAGCCATTAGCTCACAGTCTACGACAGGGCGCAAAGCAAAAGGTATGGTGCGTGCCTTGAGGAATCTTGGGGTAGTTGGTTCTTTGAGCTCCAGCTGGACTGGCGGACCAGTGTACCCCGTGATGTCGGACTTGAATACTGCCTCGTGTGCTTGAACCACCTTCCGGACCTCTCGGCTTGGCGAAAGATGGTGCAACCCGCTGACTTGTATCTTCAGCGCTGGGAACCAATTTCTACCCATCAAGTTGCACCCAGTTCCACTTGTCACCATCAACGGAAGAAGGTAGTCTTTGGACTTGTGTCTTACTTTGACTTCCGCAGACCCGAGAACACACAATCCTTCGCCCGTCCACGTTCGAAGTGTGACATCCTCTTTCAGCAAGCGAGGAGGCTTAGATGGCCAGGTCTTGCGGTATGTCTCTTCACTAATAACTGTGAATGCTGCTCCTGAGTCGACTTCGAACTCCAATGGTCTTTCCTGGACCTTGAGCGTTACGAGGTACTTGGGTACGATACCTCTTGCGTGTTGCACGTTCAATTGCTGTAAGTCCAACTGGTGGTTTTGATCACAACCACTAACCTGTGCATCGTCGGCATAGTCGTCTTCATCGTAGCTCATGTGATGGGTTGAGCGTCGTGCGCCCGCCCTCGCTTTGTTGCGACATGCTTTCTCAATATGTCCTATCTTCCTGCAGAACCGGCAGGACACCTTACTGAATGGGCAAGCCTCTTGTCTGTGCTTTCCAAGGCAACGGTAGCATTCCGGCTCCGCTTGCACTTTTTCCGCCTCCGAGGGGCGTTTTGCAGCTTGCGCTGATGTAATCTTATGTTGGTCGGCCGTGGGGGCTTTAAGCTCCTGCTGCTGTTGAACGGCGCTTTCAAGTCGTGTTGCCATGTCGTAAGCTTGCTTGAACGTCAGCGTTTTTTCTGCGAAAAGCCTTTGCTGTAGACGCTCATCTTGCACGCCACAGACTAAACGGTCTCTGAGCATCACGTCCAGTGGTAACATGGTTGGGTTCGATACCAACGGGTCGACGGCTGTTGATGCTCCAACGCTTGTTGTCGCCACCGCCGGCCTTGTCAAAACGCCGAAATTGCAGTTGGCAGATAATTTCTTCAAAGCAGCCACATAGGTAGCGATTGACTCGCCGGGTTGTTGATCGCGGCGTTGGAATTTGCTTCGGCTGAACAGTTCCGAAGGCCGTGGGTCGTAATGCTGCTGGAGCAAGGACATGATGTTTTCAAAGCTCACCTCTCCTGGTTTATTCGGGGCCGTTAGGGCTTGTACGGTGTCGTAGGTTTCCGCACCGCACAGGGTCAGTAGCAGAGCTCTCTTTTTCCCGGGGTCCGTGATCTCGTTTGCTTGGAAGAAGAAATCCAAGCGCTCCGACCAGGCTGTCCATCCTGTTCCTTGAAACTCCTCGAGCTTACCTTGTGTCGTGGTCATGCTTGAACAACCGAGAACGTTGCCGGTTTAAGTTGTCATCCCATCCTCGTCGCCAATGTTATATCGATTCGGTTCACAGGAGACCACTGGTCAAATCGGTTTAATCACTTCGGAGCCCGGCGTTCGTCTGCCCGAGCACCCCGAGCCTCGAGCGCTCAGTGCCCACGCTCCTCGAGTGGCCTCGAGCTGATAAGCGCCAGTCTGTCAGACAGTACATAACAGGATCGTTTTACGCAGATTGTGCAGTGCGTACGAGACGCACAACAACTACGTCCTAGATGCCCAAACTGAGGCTCGCTACGTGTGTGCGGCTCTCGTGATCTGGGGAACAGTATGCTCGCCATGAAAATGTTGCAGTGAGAGGTACGGAAAGTAATATAAAAGTAGAGTATTTGAAACTGGCTTGCATTGTTGCTGAACATATGAAAATAAAACTGATTAGGAATGCCAATCAGATCGGGTGGGAATGTGATATAGATCTTTAAATATGCTCGGGTACTTATATGCGAAGTTGCGTCGGAACAGGTGGGCAGGGGTGCTATATTCTCCATCCCCCACATAATTCAAATTCCTTGCCCCCCCCCCCCCCCCCATCCCTTTTCCTATATTCTTCTAATTTTACTGGCAGGTTCTTTTTTTTTGTGCCTATAAAGCTGCAGTTTTCTATACTTCATCTCTGTTGTTAGCCAGATTCTACAAGTGTGAGCTAATTGCTTAGGATCACACCATGGCGGTTGCACGAGTGCTCATTCACTGCAAGCGCTGTGAAGGCAGTCGAGGCTATACCACCTTGTGCTTGCGCAGCCTTTGCAGTTCGAAGTTTCGAGGTCCTTTGTTTTGGCCTGTTCTTTTTTGTTTCTTGTTTCGTGTGCTGGATATGATTGGATGTTACACCTAGTAGTAGGATCTTTTGCAGAAACATTGGTTTGAGAGTAAATGGTTCTAGTACCTTCTTTCTTTTCCTTCTGGCCGTGCAATGAACCTTTTGTAGAAACATCGGTTTGAGAGTAAATGGTTCTAGTACCTTCTTTCTTTTCCTGCTGGCTGAGCAGAGAGGGAAGATGGTTTCTTCGTGTCGACTTCGGGGCAGAAGATAACCCACGATGGGGACAAAGGCAAGTTTGGGGGAACCGCGTCTAGGTCACAGCAGCTCAATGGGCGAACAGGATGTGGCTATCGTTTTACGTGTGGAACGGGTTAGAGAGGCCTTGCGCGCGCGTTGTTTTCTAGCCATTTATTCTCGAACCCAGTTGCGTGTCTAGGTGGCAGCACATATTCGCCAAAAGGTGGATTGTGAAGGAGGTATGGACGTGTATATAAGGCGGTGTTCGTTGAATAAACTTCAATCTGTGTCCGATACTTCAATGTTCATTTCATTTTTTTTTTATTTTCCTAAGTCTCGGGTTTACTATGTTTGTCATTCACCAGCTTGCCTGTGTTTTCTCCCTTTCTTCACTGAATAATGTATTGGTCAAGAATTATCTGGTCTTACTCAAAGTCGAAGGGAGACCAATGGAATTTGAGGTAGACACAGTAGCTTTCGACCTCGACCAGGGCAAGACCCTAGATGACGTGTTGCTGACACATGAGGAAGTTGTTGACCCAGGGATGAGCAGGCACAAAGAACCCTCGGTGAACCTGGATCTGAAAGAAGATGCAGCACTGCGCTTTTTGAAGGCTAGTCCTGTTCCATTTGCAATGTGTACCGCAGTGGAGGCAGAACTCCGGATGCTCCAAAGCTAAGGCACACGCAACACTGAACGCGGTTGAAAAACTGGCGGTAAATCTGATGCGGGCTGTGACAGATTTTGTGGCGAGCGTGCTTGGAAGCACTATTTTTTCAACACCGGACCTTACTAAGGATAATAATAATAATAATTTTTATTTGCACGAGAAAGTTTGCCCACTCAGCAGCTTGCAAGGCTAGACAGAAGGGTTAGTACCCTTACGCATGTTTACCTGCTAGCCCGCCGCTGAGTAGGTGTAAACATAAACAAACAGTAGTCGTAAGTACAAGATAACACATATACACGTATGGAAACAACAAATAATGATAACCCAAAGGGGAAGATAAGAAAAATCGCTGTGCCCCAACCCACCCCATGCAGACCACAGCAGAGGCCCCAGCCACAAGGCATTTCACTAGCTGTGTGTGACAGTGGAGACAGCAGATATGCTCACCATAAACACCATCAAAAGACTACACAGTGAAAAGGATGTTCTTGAAAATTTTGGCTGCCGCGTCAACTTTCCAGCTCTACAAGGAGACAGTCCTAGCAGGAAAACCCATCATGGAAATTTACCTGGGTAATGTTATTGTGATGATCTGGATCGGTCATCAAGATAAATGGGCACCGTGCTCAGGAAGGACACGTCAAAGTCATCAGCTGCCATGCCAAAACTACTTTTATTTCGATCATGAGCGCTCGCACGAGCCGCTTCAAAGCGATGTCTCTTTTGCAGCTCGTCACATGCCAAGGTTTTTAAGTGTCAACCTGATATCACGCTCCCACGCGACAAACACTAAATAAATACTGCGTTGAGCAATATTCACATGATTAAATAATGATATACATACGACGTGATAAATGAGAAGAACAAGTTTGCATGCTATACATTACAAAAGTTCAGTCCCCAGGTAGAGGCTGCACAAATTTGACGACCGGCTTCAGTTTCTCCACATGCACTACATCGCGGCCAGTACCGTCCACGAGTTCAAACTCGCAGTTCACGGGAGAGAGCCGGCTCACAATTTGGCGAGGGCCAGTAAATCGTAGTGTTGCCTTGACTCTGATGAGTGGGGTCTCCTACAACACGAGCTAGTCCTCGAAAAGAACATACATGCGCCACTGTCAAAGTCGCTTTCTTGCTTTTCTTGAGCAAGCTTGATTTGTCTGGAGGTCAACTTCTGAGCTGCATACCGCTGTTGAATGTGACACCAACGTTGGTGCTGCGGGTTGACAACTTTCCAAGGTTTTGAGACAGAAGTCCCCTGGCAAAAGAAGGCTTGATCAACGCAAAATTGGCTCAGTGTCTGCATTGCTAAGCTTAATTGTTTTGATGCCCACTGCAGCACCAGAGGTGATGTGACAAACTACTGATGACACCTTCCAGGCGGTAGGGGCATCAGGTTTTCACTTTTCTCCGTCAGCAATGCAACAGACTCAAAATGCTGTTGCCATTTCAGAAATTCTTGGGTCAGCTCTTGCCGGCATCACGTGACAAAGTGGCCGCTTCTCTTACAAATGAGACGGATCGGACGAACTTCAGGGTATTGGGACGAAGAACATTGAAAGTCCCGCGAAGTTTTTGACACATGCTGAAGCGACGCATGCTGCTTCTTTTGCTTCTCTGTTGCAGAAGGGTGCTGGTGACGATTGCTGTCGTCAGCGTTTCGATGAGGCGGTGGCCGGCCCTGCTTCGAGAGCAGGAAGGGGCGCGCTTTCTTTGTCCCTGCGCAGCTTGCACTCGCTCTGCAGCGAGAGCCAAAACCGGTGTCTCTGGTTGGCTGAAGACAACCTGGTCAAAGCAAAGGAAAGAGTCCAGCAACTCATTCAACGAAGCGAAGCGCCTGTCGAAGCATGCTTTCGTGCTTTGTGGAAGAGTGTGGCCAGGATAACCTTGCATCAGTGTTGCCAACCTATTTTTCGAAAATACCCCACGACAGCGTCCAGAAAACCCTACATTACCCTACGAATGTTTCTTATTACCCTACGTTTTACCCTACGAGGCAAATCTTTGTTAAAATAATACTGTTGCATGGATTATGATGATACAGGGTAATATTAATACAGTACAAAGCGACAGGGCACGCATGCACGCGCATACCTGCGTTATTCTCGAACACCATGCTTGCATCTTGCATGTGCGCTGTGTAGCATCAGCACAACAGTGATGTAGCGAGCGCACAGACATCCCCAACCAACATGTTTAGTCGATTTGTCGTGAAATTAAAAACTGGGCTACGCGGAACCAGCACTCGCGGCGCCAGACAAGGCGGCTCATTACAAAAGGAAGCTAATCCGAACGGTATATTAGCTTCTTTGGGTGTACCGCCTAGGGGTCCATATCACAAGAGCGAATGACATTTTAGCGAACGACGACATTTGAGCGAATGGTCGTTTTAGCGAATAACGGGGGCGCGCGTTAACCCATCCGTCGCGCTGCGCTTTACGCCGCTTCGCGGCGACAGTCTGCGGCAACTCATTACAAAAATATAAACTCACTTGGCCCACCCGAAAACGCCGCTTCGCGGCGTCCGACTATTCGCTAAAGTGTCGTTCGATGAAACGTGGGCGTTCGCTAAAACGTCATTCGATCAAGTGAGTGCCTCCCACCGCCTAGGGATTCGTCAAACTAAGGTACTATTTCGACAAACCAGGCTTTTACACCAGGGGAGGATAGGAAACCGCCGGCTCCTCCGTATTCGCTAAAATGTCATTCGATGAAACGTCATTGTTTCGGCTTCGTTCGCTAAAACGTCGTTCGCTCAAGTGAACGCCTCCATGATCGAATGACGTTTTAGCGAACGCCCACGTTTCACCGAATGACACTTTAGCGAATAGTCGGACGCCGCGAAGCGGCGTTTTCGGGTGGGCCAAATGGGTTCACGTTTTTGCAATGAGCCGCCGCAGACTGTTGTCGCGAAACGGCGTAAGCGCAGCGCGGCCCCCGTTATTCGCTACAACGTCGATTCGCTCAAATGTCGCTGTTCGCTAAAACATCATTCGGTCAAGCGTTATGGACCCGTCCTGGTGGGCTCGGGATGGTTCTGGCTGCGGAGCCACGTGTTTCGCAGGTGTAACAAGGACCGTCGGATGGACCAGTCATCAGAAAAAAATTGGCGGGACCATTTCCACTGGGAAGATACCACTTCTGGCACCAAACTTCCTAAGCGCAACTCCACCTCCTCCCACCTATCCCACTTGCTCTAGCTCTCCAATACTCTCCAACTTAGGGAGCAGCTACATACTCCAACTTGGTGTGTGGTGCTCTCAGTTAGCACGTCTTGCAACTTGGATTCTTTCGTTTTGCATGATGTCATGGTGTGGCAGCACACGGGTTGTAAAGCTATGCAAAACTTCCGCGGCAACTTTTTTTTTTTTTTTTTTATGCTCGCCGTTGAAGAAGAAACGTCTGAAAATACCCTACTTTTGGCGGGGAAATGGCCGGACGGCCCTACAGCCCTACAATGTACCATAAATGCCTAAAATACCCTACAAGTAGGGTAATTACCCTACGGTTGGCAACACTGCCTTGCATTCCTCCACCTTCGTCTCTGGGTAGCTGCACTCGTGGATGAGCTCCAGTAAACGGAAGGCGGAGTCGGTGCAAGACTTTTCCGAGTGCTGACTTGTGCTGAACATCTTTTGTTTCGCCGCGCTTCGTTGTCCAGGTTGTAACGACGACGGAAAGTTTCTTCATTTGCTCCTACAATGTTAGCTTGGCCGTCTTGAGGTGGTACCTAATCCACATGGAGTCCTTAGATGGTAGCTTGGATACAATCAATGGGATGGCCTCACCTGGTGCAACTTTAAATGTCTGGAACCTGAAATCTATCTGGTGAAACCAGGCGATGATGTCCGTGCGCAGCCGAGAAACCGAGCTGACAGTCACGTTGGTTAGCGACTGCAATGTCTGCGGCTGACTCAGCTTGAGCAGGAACCCTCTTCCTAGGTGCCTTGGGCCTTTTTTTCTTTGAAGACTCTTGGAGCAGTGTACGTCAGAGTCCACGCTGCACGAAAACTCCGAGGACGAGGTTTTCGGCATCCTTTCCTCGAGCTGATCAAGACGATCCATGATGCTGACAAGTGCCAGCAGGTTACTGATCAAATTCAGTGTTGCCTGTAGCTGTGCGTTGAAGAATCTGAATGCAGACATTTCATTTATTATCCCTTAAAGGCCCCGCCAGGGGCATTACATAAGGGGGGGGGGGGGCAATACAAAGAAGCACACAAGTAGAACTTTTATACAATAAAAACAACAAAACAAAAGATAGAAACAAGATGTGGCTGAGCACTGGCCATAGGTAGGAGCATCGCACTGATTACATATTAAATATAGACGATACAGTATGTCTGAAGAGGTCGGGGTCACTGATGAGCACTACATGGTCCAGTAGATTGTTCCACTCTATTATGGCAAGGGGAAGGAAATGAGTTGTTAAAGGTGACACCATGGATGCGACGTACACTAAGGGAGTTAAAAAGTCGTCGGGATGAACGATGCGGTTCTAACAGTAGAGACAATCTGAGTAGAGGGTGGTAAGAAAAAATCTTCTGGAAAAGACAGATGCGTGATATTCTTCGGCGAGAAATGAGAATGGGGAGGCATAAGGAAGCCTTCATGGCCGACACACTGGCAGTGCGTTCATAATTAGAAAGAATGAATCGGGCAGCACGATTCTGAAGAGATTCTAAGGTGTTAGTGAGGTAAATCTGGTGTGGGGACCAAATAGCAGCAGCATACTCAATCTTCGGACGCACAAAAGTTTCGTAGGCCAGCTGACGCAAAGCTGGAGGGGCTGAGTGCAGACAACGTCGAATGTAACCAAGCGTTCTGGAAGCTTCGGCATGTATGGAGTCAATGTGGAGGGTCCAAGACATAGGGGAAGAAAAATGAACGCCAAGGTATTTGTACGATTGAACACACTCAATTGTTGATGAGCCTAGAGAATATTTGAAAAGAGATGGGGAATGTTTTCGAGAAAAACAGACAAACTTACATTTAGAGTGGTTTAGTAACATTAGCCATTGATCACACCATTTGGTTATATTATCGAGGTCTTTCTGAAGAAGAAGGTGATCGGAGGAGCAATTTATTTGGCGATAAATGACACAATCATCAGCAAATAAACGTATGTTAGAGGTGATAGAATTTTGAAGGTCATTAATAAAGATCAAGAAAAGAAGCGGACCTAGGACACTGCCTTGTGGGACCCTTTCCTGTGGGCAAGGATGAGCCCAACCCTCCCACAGTTCTGCTCATGTTGCAAGCGTTGACAAGGGCGCTATAGTCTGTTGCAGGTCAAGAATAGCATGAGAGTGGAGAAGAGGAAACCACGTGCCTCTACTTGTGATGATATAAAGGTGGTTTGCTTCTCTCCAGTGTTCACTCCGCCAATGTCGAGGGAGAGGGACAGAGACTTCTCCTGCTATTCTTGACCTGCAGGAGACTCTAATTATGTTCCAGAAGCTGGCAGAAAAGACCACATAGAATTTCACCCTTTCGCACATGTCCGAAGCAGTTCAGGGTAGAAATGTCGGAGGCCCCAGAGAGGATATTTTTGACCTATTCAATAGTTTTGTTACGCTGCTGCTGCCGCTATTCATTCTGAGAACTGCAGTTCCCTGCACGCGCGATAACCCCGCTGTGGGCCTGTGCGTGCAGTACATGAAACGACACCACCTGTCTCGTGCACGGCCGTCTGTCCCCTGTGAGCAGTTATGGCGTCACCAAGCATGTTCACAATAGCTAGTGAGATCAGTGTGTTGGTGACAGGGCCGTAACCAGGGGGGGGGGGGGGTTAGGGGGTTCCGACCCCCCCCCCCGAAATTGTTTTCTGGGTACGGCCCTGGTCGGTGTACTTGCAGCCAGCCGATTTTAATCTCCACCTCTGCGCACGCGCAGTGGCACCGGTCGGCTACCGGGTACCAAACCAGGACCGTTTCTTCGGTTTGCTATAACTCTCCATTATATGCCACTGATGCACATGATTCATAGGCGAAAATAAGACAAAATGGCCGCCGTTGTCCCCGAAAACCCCCCCCGAAATTTTTTTCTGGGTACGGCCCTGGTTGGTGACATGATGCTGTTTAATGCAAAGATCATGTGTTGTCATACCAATGGATCCACGGTCTGGGTCGCTGACTCTGGTGCACTCCGCATACCGTAAAATCATCGCCGTGAAAGCCTGTGCTAGAAGCTATATATCTGATGGCCAGGAATTGGTGAAAATAGCATATATGGATGTAGGACAATATGGTCCCGGACAATATGGTCCCAGACAAAATGGTCCCGGGCAAAATGGTCCCGGACAATATGATCCCGAACAATATGGTCCCAAGCGCAAACCTGGACAAAATGGTCCCAAGAAAAATTTCCGACACATTTGACGCACTAAAATGTCACTGATATCTGCATGCAGCGATTACTTTTAATGGTCCATTCGTCACATGTCGATTCGTCATAGGGGGAATGAAGGCAATCTACCGTGAAGATACCGCATGCTTTGATGCAATATATGTTAGAAAATAAGAATGGAAATAATAAACATGCTTTTGAACACATGACATGTTTTATTACATTCCCTAAAAAGGTTTACCCTTCTTTGATGCTGTTTGGCCTCAGCAGCCCTTGCGCCATAAAAACCCAATCCTGTCCAAAAGGTCTACTATCTTGAAACGGCACTTGGCCCACACCTTTCAGAGGGTCATTAATGATACGGCTCAATTGTATGTACTGTGTGCAGATTGTTTGAAGTTGCTGTTGCATTTCTTGGTAGACTGGTTGAAACTCAAGTTGAACACACGAAAAGTAGAACAAATGGCGAAAATTATGCGTGAAAAATATAAACTCTAGATTGACGAACGGCTCGCAATATAAGTATTTTGCGAATCACATTTAATAACATAAACCTGTGAAGACCAAGCAATTAAAAAGTAACTTTGAAATAACCAGTGGCTCATGTCACAGATGTTTACCAAAAATAAATACATGCAATCTACAAACCTGTGAAAAAGCAAGAAAAACAAAAATGCAGCGAAAACGACGTGGGACCATTTTGTCCGGCCTGGCACTCGGGACCATTTTGTCCGGGACCATTTTGTCCGGGACCATATATTGTCTGGGATCATAATGTCCGGGACCATTATGTCTGGATCCCATACTCAATTCCAAACAACCAGAAAGCCAAGCTAAAAGCACTGACACAGTGAGAATGGCCAACATCCTGGAATGAAATTCACAGAGGCTTTGCTGGTTCAGTGAGGAAAAGCATTTCATAGGTTGTTATACACCAAATGGCAGGAGGCGTGAGTGGATAGCAGCATCTCGTCGAGCGTAGTAATCAAGGATTTACGGTCTTTGTTAGACACAATTGAAGTGTTAATGAAGGTTTGTTTGGGCAATGGAGCTGCTTTAAGTTACCATGATTTATTGCATGAATATCATCTGAGTCACCACGGCGCACCTCATCACCATCCAAGGCTGAGCAGATGGTACAGGAGCTCAAGCAATTGCAAGGGCAACTACAGTAGATAAAAAATTTCAGGTTTATGATTGGTTAAACGTCATGTAGATACAACAGCGCAAAACAAAGAGGACTAAGGAAAAGAACAAACACCACAGGACGAGCGCTGCACTAGTCCTGTGGAGCTATAGATATATATAGTCCTCGTTGTTTTGCGCTGTTTTAAGTTTAGCCTTCAATAAAGTGACCAGATGTCTCCATTTAGGCGGGGACAGATAACGCTTTTCCGGCCAAGGTCGCTGTCCCGCCAGCGGGCTTGTGGGACAGCGCTTTGTTTTTTTGTTTTTTTTTGTTTTAGGGGCGAAGCTCCTTAAGGGGTATTCACACGAGGGAGAAATCCCGGGGATTTCTCCCCGGCACGCGCGCATCACGAGATAAAAACGCGAGGCTTTTGCACATCGCAAAGCCTGACGTTTTCGTCGTGGGATGCGCGTGGCGGGGGGAAATCCCCGGGATTTCTCCCTCGTGTGAATACCCCTAGGGGCTATCCATGTCCGTATGTCCGTCCGATGTCCAGCGTCGAGTGCTCGTGCTCACGTGCTCCCGTGCTCGTGTAGGGCAAAAAACAGCCGCATCTCCACGCGGTGAATGATGGTGGGGCGAAGCTCTGGTGGTGCTTGTCTGTGTAGACGGTGAGCCGCAGCATGCCGAGCCTTTCGTTCGTTTTCATCCATGTCAGAAAGAGAATGTGTGGTATGGAACGTGGTTATATAAGCATTTGAGTATTTGACCGCTGCGTGACATGGTTGAAAACGAACGAAAGGCTCGGCATGCTGCGGCTCAGCGTCTATGCAGACAAGCACCACCAGAGCTTCGCCCCAATCAACACCATTCACCACGTGGAGATGCGGTTGTTTCAGCTTTGGCTGCCCCGAACCCAGAATAGATGAAAGACACAGTTAAACGAAACTATCGCACCACTGAGAGGTTGCTTTCCCTGATGAAGGGACAAAATATGCTTCAAAGAAGATGCTGGTGCTGAAGGTTAATTTGCATATGACATCCCAGTTGAGAATTCCCATTAGATTCCGATTGGAATTTACGATTGGTACCAGTTGGATTTTCAGACAACCAATTTATCCCTGCCACATGGCAGCCGAATTCGCTAAAGGGAAGCTTATCGCCATCTTCTCTAAACTGGGTTCTCAAGGGATTCGATAAACCGGGGTCGGTAAAACGGCGTTCGCTAAAACGAGCTTCTCTAAACTGGATGCCTCCGAATTATTAAATTCCAATTGGTGAGACCCATTGGCCAATGTGCTGATTGGAACCCACTAAAACCAATCGATTCCGGTTAAAACCAGATAAAATTCCAATTGCATTGGAATTTTAGCTGGGGTCTACTATACTAAGAAATATTCTAACCAAATGTATTAGATGTGTATACCAAACAGTATGCAAATGGCAAGGAAATGTTTTCACGGTGTGTATACGGAATAATAAAAATGAGTGATTTGTTACCGAAATTTAAACTTTTCAAGTCTCGACACAATAATTCCCCCTCCCCCCACCCCTCCCCCCCTGCAACACTACGATTTACTCATGTATACACCGTAGCACGTAGCCAGGAGAGAGACCCATGGCACCCGGACTCCCCCCGAAATCTTCCATTTAGCTGGGACCTCCTCTCCCCCCTCCCCCTCATACAGCATTTTGTCATGGGCGGGCACCCCCCAAAACAACATCCTGGCTATGTAGAAGAGTAGTAAGTTGGGCGAGTTGGTAAACGTTGAACATGGTTAAAATCGCGCACAGAGAGACGAGGACAAACGAGGAAGGAACACAGAACACAGACAGGCGCGCACTCACAACTCTAGTATATTAAGTGAAGAAGAGAAAGATGAAGCACCATTTTTTACAGGGGTATGTTTGAGTGAAAAAGAAGTTGCCTTCTTGCGATCATTTGAATGCGGATGATCTGTTCCCCCTGGTGACGTTGTCCCCTGTAAAAAATAGTGCTTCATCTTTTTCTTCTTCACTTAATATACTAGAGTTGTGAGTGCGCGCCTGTCTGTGTTCTGTGTTCCTTCATCGTTTGTCCTCGTCTCTTTGTGCGCGATTTTAACCATGTTCCTGGCTATGTGCCTGCACCATGCAATGGCTTAAATGTCGGCTAAATATTGCCTTGCAGCGCTTTGGAATATGTGCCTAATAACTAGTGCATGCCTACCCTAACCGATCTGTACCCGTGCACAATCATCTCCATACTACCTCACCCCCTTCCTCCTCATGCCTTCCACATCTGTCAGTTGGAAGAGCTGGACCGCCCCACCCCGGGAAGCACAACTGACACTATGGCCTCAATTAGTGTCACACATTCTCAACGTCGCAGCAGACCATGGTGCCGCCCTCACTACCAGCATCCTTTTGACCGCTGATGAGATGCAGATAATGCAGACGCAGCATCATTGTAAATAAAATTTGTCTCTCTCTCCCTCCTGGCTGTTAGCCAAACGTCTCCAATTCGATAAAAGTAATTGGTTTTTCGGCTGAATGGATAAAGCTTGTTAGATTTCCTCACACCTTAGCATGGACTAACCACTAGGGCTGCATGTGACCCCCCCCCCCCCCCCCCCGAGGTCACGTGACCCCCCCTCCTCCAAGGTCATGTGACCCCCCCCCCCCCCCCCCCCCCGGAGGAGATTCAAGGATGAGGGGAGGAGGAGGATGAGGAGGGAGGAGGGGTATACCTTCCCCTCACTACTTCCCTCCTCCTCCTCAAGAGCTGCGCTCTAATTCGGCATTACAGGGAGTTGTAAACGGCTTTCATTTTTTAACTCGAGATTAAAGAAAGAATATTTTATATGGCAAGATTTGTAAATTCACTCAATTGGGTATGATTTGCTGTCTCTATAAGATTCATTTTATATCAGATCCGTCGTTTACTTGCCATCCCATGACATCAGACCTTAATTCTGAGGTCACAGTTCATAAATACTTGATAGTTAAACTTACCTTATAAATGAACAAGTAGAACAACCTTCACCATTTTAGCTGGGTTTTCGTCTAAGCATATAATGCAGTGAAAGGCGTGGGAAAACTTTTCATTATTCAGATTAAAAATATCTGGCCAAAACTATTCGCTTCAAACTCAAAATCCACTATTTGCATATGACTATAACTTAGAATCAACTGTTTTTCAAAATTGTCATCGGCCCACATCAGTTACTGTTTTTGTTTATTTTTGACTCCGAAACGACTGAGGACACGGATGATCGCATAATTACCTCACGGGATATACTCGGAAGCAGGCCTGAATGTAGCGGGTCAAACAGTTTCGAAAGAATATACAGGAGAGGAGACAAAGTGAGGCCTTCTGGTGCTCAACGAGAATGTATGACGACCACTGCAGCGTCTGTGTCCAAAAAGCCATCTGTGGTTCCACAACAAAGTGTCCAACCATTGCGGTGTTTCTTGAGGCTATCAACGAAAAAGGCAATTTCATTTGAACCTGCCTTTGTGTTTACTCGAGCGGCTCTGAAGAGAACAAATAAGTGAAACAGGTGCCAGCTTTCTGCACAATGTGTGGACGGCTTCCTTGAAAACTAATAGGGAAGAGGAGACAGTGACCCGCTGGGTGTAAAAATGACAGCACGGACATATCCTACAATGGCGAAGGGAGAGGGGGGTGCAGACACAGCCCAGACGGAACACTCGGAAACATATTGCACGAGCACCGACACCCGCAGATGGTCCCCACATGAGAAGAGTGACACAAATTCGGTGAAACGGACATTGTTCGCCGCCCCTACCACCGCGGGTGCTGCTTCCTTTATCTCCCGGTTTCGTGCTGACTCGATTCTTAGTCGTGTGCTAACCCAGACAATTTTTTGTTTGTTTAATGCGTGGAGTTACAGTTACAGTTACTTAATACAAAAGAAACAGTCTCACAGTTACAAGTTACCAGCAGTAAAGAGTAACTCGTTACCAAAAAGTAACTCTAGTCACCAGTAACGCTAGTAACTAGTTACTGCCCAAGACTGCTTGTCATGCACGGTCTGGATACGAGTGCTTCGCTCTTACCAGCACTTTGGTCGTATAAAAAGTGGCCTTTGAAGCGTCATCTTCAATGTCGCTCATCAAAAACATTGGCTTATCAATTATTGCAAATAAATTATGCACATCAAAATGCTGAGATGGCGAATCACGCAAAAAAAAAAAAGAAACACCTTTCGGGTTTAAATTTTTCTAATTTCTCAGTTTACCTTTCGTCTTACTGTAGTGTAACAAATAAAATAATATTGTTTTGTGATTTCTTAAGTCCAATTTTCGTACTGTAACGAGAAAGTAACGGCGTTACTCTTTTTGCAGTAACTGTAACATTTTACTTTTTGAAGCCGGTAACTGTCACTGTAACAGTGTTACTTTTCCCCCCTAGGTAACTGTAACTGTAACACTGTTACTTTTTGCTGTTAACGTGCTTACGACTGATCACGAGGTTCAATTTCTTTGTTATGCTCTGGTAGTAAACACCGGGCTATGGGGACAAGTTCAAATAAAGTACCCCTTATAGTTTGATCTCCTGCCCATCGTATTATCGGGCACCGAACAATGGTTCTGAGCGCTGCGACACTTTGCGCACCATACTGCTCGACATTTAAAGTCTTTACCCAAAAGGAGACTTTGCTATCTCTGACGACTTAAATTTTCCAAACATTGACTGGGTTCATCTTACCACGAGCAGCTCGAATGCTGCGCGAGAGTTTTTCAATAACTGTTTGTATTTTAACCTCAGCCCAGTTGTTGACCAACCCACCCACGGCGACAATATTCTTGACCGTACCCTTATAAGCACACCAGAAATAATAAAAACTGTCAACTGTGTTGCTGGCTTAAGTGACCACGGCATCTTGATCATCGAGTTATCTATCCCTGTGCCGACGCTGAGCCCAACTGTTCAAACAATTCGTGAGCTATAACAAAGGTGATTACTACGTCACCATAAATCGAAACGTATCATTGTTCTATCAGTCGTGTCGAAAACCTTCGTTCAAGATCGGTGGAAGAAAACTGGTCACTATTTAGAAACAAACTTAATATTTTAACTGAGCAATTTGTTTTGAATGTTACACAGCGACGGGCATAACCCCTGGTACAATATAAAACTTTACAATCGTTACAAATAACAAAAAGAAGCGGATGTATAAAAGAGCTAAAAAAGTAAATAATAACAAAGTCTGGGACAAATATTTTTCATGTCTCAAATCTTGTACAGAACATAAGGTTGACAAAAAAAAAGTTATTTTCTTTGGGCCTGCCAAGAATTCTGCAAAGTAACCCCCAGAAGTTCTGGAAGGTATTTTCACCCAGAGATACTGACTCTATCCGACTAAAGAATGAAAATGTAGACGCCATGTCTGAGCCACATTGTGCTACAGCTTTAAACAAATATTTCTCTTTCATACTATCAAACGAAAGCGTTGATCATATACCTATAGTTTGCCTTGCTCTGGTTTTGAGCCCATGGCCCCCATTGACACTAACATTTCTGCTTCCAGAATACTTTGACTTATAGGTTTAAAACTCTCATCATCTTGTGGTCCAGACAATATTAGCCCCAAAATTCTTAGCAACACCAAAGTAATATCTAGTGAATTCCTCACATTCATATTTTCTTAGTCATTACAGCAGTATTGCCTATGGTCCGTTTCACCTTCAGTTCGAGCGCAGCAAATGCTAGGAGCTATCCCAGCTATTTCAGCTTTGACAGAGTGTCATGTGACCTTGAGCTCCCTGCGTCGCTCTGGCCAACCGAAAGGTCACACGATTTTCTCCCAACGCTGGATCGGCTGGGATAGCTCGTGGTGTCCAGTGTGCTCGGACTGAAGGTGGAACGGCGTATACCATTGGACTGGAAGCTGGGGAAGGTCATTCCGGTCTTTAAAAGCGGTGATCGTGTGCTGGCCTCAAACATCATTGCATATCATATAGGAGCCAATCATATTTTTTACCATCATCAACATGAATTTCGTAGGGGTTTTTCATGTGAGACGCAACTCTTTGAGCTCAAACACAAGTTAATCACTAACCTTGACTCTCAGGGCCAAACCAATGCTGTACTCCTCGACCTCTCGAAGGCATTCGACAGAGTTCCCCATCGTCATCCGATTTCAAAACTTTTTATCCTGGGTATCGACCCTTCGGTCCTTTCTTGGATTCGTGACTTTCTCTTTTCTCGCACTCTGGCTAACAACCATATGTCAGATTTTACTAACGTCATATCTGGGGTTCCACAGGGGGCATTACTAGGTCCACTACTGTTTCTTATTTTTATTAACGACTTATCAATTGTAGGCTTTGTCTCTTTGCTGACGTTTGTGTCCTATATCGCAAAATTACTTTGTCTGATGACCATTTGAATCTTCCGAGTGACCTTGACCTGATTCATGCCTGGTGTTTCAAATGACTTATGTCATTAAACATGTCAAAATGTAAAGTACTTCGCTTTACTTGGAAACATGTAACATCATATTTTTCGTATTCCATTGGCTCTGGACTAATCATCTCTGCCTGCCCCCATCTATAAATATCTTGGTGCAACACTGCCTTGTGACTTAACCTGGAATAACCTCATTGAAACAGACTCAACAGATGCTTCGCACACTCTCGGGTACATCAAAAGAAATCTGAAGGTGCCACCATCTCATCTCCAGAAAATGGCATACGAGATTTATGCTGGACCAAAGTTGGAGAATGCAGCGGCAATTCGGAATGCTCATCAAATTTATCCCATTAACCATCTTGAGTCAGTTCAAAATCGCACGGCCAGGTTGATTCTTAATGATCATTACCTAAGAACTAGTGTATCTGCACTGAAATTCCAGCTGTATAAGTCGCGCCATAAGATATCATGCCTAACCCCATTTCATAAAATTTTCTATTATAATCCAATGCTTCATAACTCACTCCTACTTTCTCCTAGAAGAGCATCATCATGACTAAACCACCCATGTCACATATCTCGGATCACAAACTACTTCAACCAATCAGAGAGGGAGAGAGAATAAACTTTTATTCTGAGCATTTCAGCACGATGGTCTCTGCCGGATGGAAGGGCTTCCCTCTTCACGAGATCTTATATGCTGCCTTGTTTGCCTGGCCCCTGTTGACCAATTGAAGCTGATTCTCCAGGGCGGGGCTGGACAGCAATTTCTCCCATCGCTCTACAGGGGGAAGGGTGGGGATAGTGGGCGGTCTTGATTGAATCTACACTCGCCTATTTTGTGATGGAGGGTTCCTATCTCATGGAACACTGGGCAGTTCTTACTGTATTGAGTGGGAACATAGCGACTGAGTAAAAGGGGGTGGGGAAAGGACCCTGACTGAATTTGCCTATACGCTACCTGTTCCTCCAGCGTTAACTTAGGATGCGGGGCTGGCAGTCTTCGCCTTTCCTTGCAGTAGAGTGAGACTAGTATTTCCTTTTAGGTCACCATGGGTTGGTCCTGCACCTCTTCCATGGCTGTGGCCCGGTAAGTCAGCGCGCAGGCCTGCTGGTGAGCAAGTTTGTTCCCCTCTACCACGGAGTGGGCAGGTACCCATTCAAATTCTATGGGCTCCTTTGGGAGTCTTGTTTGTGAGCACCTGCAGCGCTTTTCAGGACACCGAGCCCGACTGGAAGCTTCGGTATGCTTGGTGTGAGTCGGTGATTACCCTGGTTCTGCCCGGCAATAGGTGACCCCGTCTTGTTCCGCAATGCTTCGATTACTCTTTTAGCTAGTGTATTTATGTACAAGTTTTAGTTCCCACACACTTGTTCTCACTGTTCATATTACTCACCAGCACTGTAGGTGCCAGCCACCTGTCTGTTCATATGTTGATCTTTTGTATTTTTCATGTACTTCCCTTCCTTCCCTTCTTCCCCTTCCTTCCTTCCCTTCCTTCCCCCCCCCCCCCCCCCCCCCGTTCCTTATGTAATGCCCCTGTTGGGACCTTTGAAGTTACAATAATAATAATAATAATAAAAAAAAAGAAAAGAAAAACTGCCAGCAACATTGGAAGAATTTAGGAGCGCTAGCACAGCTGGGAACAGGCGGGACAGAGGAAAATTGGGACTCCCTCCCGCGTGGCTCCGGCCCAAAGTCTCAACCCTGTCTCCCAGTGGGTCCGGTGCTGGGGTAACGCCGAAAAGGTTTGACCAGAGGAAAATTGGCGACTCCCTCGCCGGGGGGAAGAGGCAGGGGGGTGATGTTTTTTAGTTTTTTTGCCCGATCCCCCGAAGGTCATCCTGGTGATATCCCACACTGCCTGGTGATAGTTAGGGGGAGAAAAATTGGTCTTAAAAGGGCGGGAGGAATCACGTTTTTGTCTTTTTAGACTTAGGCTAGGTGGCGCAAGCTACCGCCCGTTACAAAGGGAATAGCCATTAACATCCATCCATCCATCCATCCGGAGGTGGGGCCAACAAGTTTGAATTCCTGTGCCGACGCAACTTCACACATAACTTGAGCACATTATATCACATTCCCACCCGATCTGATCGGCATTCCTAATCAGTTTTATCTTCATATGTTCAGTGACAATGCAAGCCAGTTTTAAATACTCTACTTTTATAATATTCCTTTTCCGTACTTCTCACTGCAACATTTTCATGGCGAGCATACTGTTCCCCAGATCACGAGAGCCGCGCACAAGTAGCGAGCCTCAGTTTGGGCATCTAGGACGCAGTACATAGCTGTTGTGCGTCTCGTACGCACCGCAAAATCTGCGTAAAACAATCCAAACTTCTTTCAGCAAGCGCTGTGACCCAAGGGGGTATCGGAGGTCAAGTGTGTTAGCGCACCGCAGCTCGTAAAGCGAAAGGTCCCGCTGCCAGGGATCCCCACCCCCACCCGCTTCGATCTGTTGTGAGGCACATACCCCAGGCTAGCAGTCGTACTGTAGTGGCTAAATTTCCTCATCTACAGCCTGAAACGGTGTCGCCAGAACCTAGACAGGCCGATCGCACGCTATTTAAAATAGTGAGCGTCTTATTTTCTTCCGCTGTGCCCAAAATGACGACAGTGCATGCGATTGAGACCAGCGGACAGGCGGGCTACCACTCTTGCCTTCGAATCGTTCGGGAGACGGGCACCTGCATTTGCACCATGATTGAAGAAACAGAAAGAAGCGACGTCAAATCACATTGACACAGAATCACTCCAAGCTTCCTTGCTTGTGCCCTTCAGCTCTGTGCGTCGTCAGCCGTATCAACGCTAATCAAAATTAACAACGCCTGCCGCGCGCGTTCCACTGCTCATACAAACAACAACAAACAATCAGGGTATTTTGCTGAAGAAAGTTACTTCCGCCAGTTTTAGCGAAATGCGGAGCTCAATTCCTGCTCAACCGACGTTATTCAAGGTATTGAATTTGGCGTAAGGATAGTGTGTTTGGGGTATGCGAAAAAGACTACGGTATTGGCTATGGCGTACGCCGAAACGACTACGGTATTGATTTTGGCGTACGCCATAACCACTACCGTAGTCGAAGCGGAGGGGTAGTGAGATCGGCGTCCTACACCGGCGCGGCCTTGAGCTACCGCTCTCCGCCTCCTTCGGCCCCTTCTTTCCCTCGCTTCGTCTTCCTCGCCTCGGTAAACATGGCGACTCGGGAGACTCTCGCTAGATGGCGCGCGCCGCCGCCCCACTCGCGACGGATTTTGTTCAGTGGTCCACCCGTTTATGTTTTGCCCTTGAAGTGACCGCGCTAAGCGCGTTGCACGGCGGAATGCTTCGTGTTCACTTGGTAGTGCGTCATACGCTGCACCCGCGCGGTGGCGCGGCCTTGGGGGCAGCACTTTCTCGGTGCTGCGTGCGCCCCAATTGAAAGTGACACGAGTTCGTTTCAGCGCTGATACCCCACGCGTGCATGCACCCGCTGCACCGAGAAAATCGGGAGTGCGCCAAAATGCAATCCCGTCATGCCTCGCTCCGGCGGGGCCGGCGAGGAGCGAGAGCAGGCGACGAGGGTTCGTCTGCTACGATGTGTCGCGGAACCGAACGGAACAAAAAGTAGATTTTCTGATAGAAATCGCGTCCCGCGGGCCACGAAATCAAACGCGAGCTTGAATTGTGAGCGTCTGCTATTTCCCGAAGGAAGCAATTGACAACCCGTGATTTATTTGCAGGTTTTAAATCGCTCTGTTGCCGTACAAACGCTGAAATATACCAGTGTGTAAAGAAATGCTCAGAACAAACGTAACAGCGGCCCCGAGATGTCTATCATCATCCGTGTGCGGGTGGAAAATTTAATATTTGTCGGCAACACTCCCCCAGCAGAAACCTCTGTCTACCCAATAAGCATCAGAGAAAGCTAAAGATGGTAACTTTACCCGAGGATTGGGCAACATCCCTACGTCAGCTAACTTGCCCCGTCGTATTTTGTTCGAGAAAGCTCTCGTTCTTGACGCCCTCACCAAGGCTAATTTCTGATCCACCTATAATGACAATCCAAATCGAAAGTCCCAGTTTTGCTGGATATTCCAACAGGCTAGTTTTAAGCCGCACCCTTTCAGTGGTTCACGCATAATACCATGCTCAAACGGATCAAGCTTCTGCTCGGACAGCATCATCAGTTTTCTTCAGTGTAAACGGTTATAAGAATTGAAAGATCGTAACCAGCTGCTTTGTATAAAACTGGGTGCGAAAATTTACGCCGTCTGTAACTATCTTTACGGCAGCCGAGCTGCTTGAAGTCATCGCAACTATAAACTACAGGTTGCAGCGACCACAGTTTGTAGATAAACATTGGTAGCCAACTGCATTCTCGCATTCCCACGCATCACTCTGAACAGAAAGGCGCTAGTTTCGGTTTGAAATCGGTACCTTTTCTACAACATAGATGGCGGCAACATCAGTCTTCTGCACGCGGTGCATTTGGCGAGTTCGTTTGAGTCCAGTTTTCCGTGCAACACTCTGTGAGTGCGATGCATTCTGGGAGAGAACTCGAACGGTGCCAGTGCGTGTGAAACGAACTCGCTAAAAGTCATTAAACGCTTGTGCTTGATTGAGAGACACTGCATTCGGTGCAGAAAGTAGTTTTCTTCCTGCTCTGGACAGTGCCTTTAAAATAAAGCCGGAGGAAAAAAAGAAAAAAAGCCCCATGGCCGAATAAAGGATGGAGACTGTGGGACCGTTCGGCTGGGCCAGGGGGCACGCTGGAGCGATACCAGTGGCGCCACGGTGTAGCCCAAATTCGCCCTACATAGCCGTTCGCTCGCCCCATCGCGCTGCCAGTTGCAATGGCGGGCACCGCGTTAAAGCTTCCTGTCCGTTAAAAAACTGTGATCATTTTTTAGGGAGGCGAACCTCCGCAAAGAAAAGTTGCCTGTGTGTCAGGTCTCCGGGGTGGGGCAAATAATCCAGGCATAGGAATATTTGTCGTTTGCGAAGTGTGTCTCGCAAGCGCAAGACAGCGTCGACTGTAACATCGGCCTCGAGATACATACTCTTTTTCTTTATGGTTTCGCTAGCTCTTCAAAGTCAGGGTTATTCGGACCAGGATGAAAATGCAATATTGTTCAACTTTGTCTTTTCGCGCACAGCTGCGCTGTCGCATACACTCCTTGAACTCAGGTCAGTTCTCGGAGCTACCGGCTGATGGAAGCATGCCGCGCCTGTTCTAATTCATCCGAATGTAGTTAATGACAAGGCACGTACAGCCTGATCGCAACACTGGATCAAGTTCTAATAAAAAAACCGAAACGGTACGTCGATAAGGCCGCCGCTTTTATTTTGAGCGGGTCCAACAACAAAATAAAAAAAAAAAAAAAACACCTTGCTGTGTTTGCGCGCATCTGTCGCTGCCGTCAAAGCGATAGAATCGTAATTCATGTACGGTCGTCAATAACCCACTTTTAATTTTATTAGTGAAGAGAGGGATCTCCAATCGACTTGCATTTCCGTTGTAAAGCGTCCCCTTTTTTAAACTAATTTGTATGTGACCGCAGAATAATAATTTTGAACACTGTTCCGGTTCACAACAAATAAAAACATTTGCGTCACTATTTGTTTTGTTTGCTGTTTAGGTACAATTAAACTATATATATCTTGAGTCTGTGTGCCAGGAGAGAATCGTCAATATTCCTTCACTCTCTGTAAAAAAAGATTATTTAATTTTAAATTTCAATCGTGAAAGTTTAGTTACTGGCCTTTGTGACGTGGCCTGTCCTCGTCCTCTTAATGGTGCTTTCAATTTATACATCTAACATTGCCAACACACTCTTATTGGTTGACCGAGGAATGTCCGGGTTTGATGTTTTAGAGTTCCTTGGAAAGTAATTATGCCTGTTGTATGTTAACTGCATAATTTTAAAAATATATGGGAAAACTAGAATACAGCCGTCAATTTCTTTTCAATTATGCGTTCGAGTCAGTACGCAATAGGGGCTACGATTATCTGCCTAATTTTTTCCCAAGTCTGTTGCCGCTTACCCGCCTTCTTGTTAACATCGGGGAACAAAATGGGCGGGTAAGCAAAGTGAGCTTGGTTATCAAATTTAAAGTCTTTTATAAAAAAATGGTAAATGGATATTCGAGTTTCGTTTGTAGACAGCCATCGGGAACCATCGTAGTTATTACATTAGGGACTTATCGTAGGACGTTAGTGTCGGATTGCGGGCCTCACGAGCGACAGCTATACCGCCCCCAATCAACGCAAAACTCCTGCATGCTCTCGCGTGTGACCTACGAAAAGGTCCTAAATGTGACAAGCGAGCGTAGCTGCATTACTGGATCACGCGACAAGATAGAGAAACAATAATTAAACCTGTCCTGCGCACAGCTGGCAATTCATGCTTCTGGCGATCTTTCTTGAATCGCCTCCCAGGAACCAAACAAAACTTTTCGTTGATTGTTTCATACGATGCTGTGACATGTGGGTATTCTTTGCATCCGGCACATTACTTTACGAAGCGCGAATCCAGCCCGAAAAGCGCACCAGCCTCCCGCGTCGTCTGCTCCTCGTACTTCTAACAAGTATCGGCGCGCCTCGCCAGGGGGAGGAGTGGTGCTGCGTATGCGCGGCGAAACTTCAGCCGCAAACACCCGACATCCTCAGGACGTCCTCGAAAGGTACAAACGTCCTCACGGTTTTCAAGACGTCCTCAAGACATCATGAGAATGTCAGTCGCTGGATCATCCTAGAAACGTCCTTCCGAGGACTTATTGAGGACGAAGGATACAAAGTTAGAGGTAATATATACGTCCTCCATTTGATAGCGTTAAAAAAAATGAATGAAATGGCGGTAGTATACCCAGTTCACGTTCACTGCTCAACTAAATTTCACATACAAATTATTACATGTAGTTGCGTAAGTTTAGGACATCTTTTAACTATAGTTTTGATCAAACAATTCTTTGATAAAACCAGGGCGCACTACAATTATTATTAGTTTTGTATTTGCGCAGTATTTCGAAATTCAGTTCCATTGGCAACATTCAATCTGGTGGCGCAAGCTACCGCCTACTAAAAGTTGTACCGTTATGGCAATTATCCACCCATCCGAGAGACTCAAGCAAGCTAAGCCAAGCCAGGACAGGAACAGAAATAGCCTCGAGGTTGATGATGGCTAGATAATGTGCGAGCGAGGGGGAGCACCCACATTCTTACAACCACACGACCACGGATACGCCGCACCCGGTAATGGGAAGACGTTATGTGATGACGAAGAATATGATCCTGACGAGGAGAGGATCCTAATCAAGGAGAGGTACAGGACAAGATTGTGGGAACGCCTGCCCCAGACGCCCGACCTTCTACCGAGAGGGATCGGAAGAAGGGACAAGGTCCTCCTCACCCGCACCATGGCAGGCGCCACCCGCTCTCCGGCACGCATGGCCGCATGGAGCAAAGGAAGACGCTCCAGCACGTGCAACAAATGCACGAACAACATAAAAGGCGGCATGACTCATCTCTTATGGGAATGCCCCTACTATCAACAAATTCGGACCATGTTCAAATCCATATATGCCCAGAACCTGGATGACTGGGTTCACCCAAAGAAGTCATCAGACAAAGAAAACGGCCAGCTTAGTCTCCTAAACTTCGTGCTAGAAGCGAAGCTGGACGTATATCTGTAGATTATTTTCTCCCTCATACTCCTTCCCAGTGCCACATGCCCAGACGAAGATGTCACTCGGCATATTCCCCTCACCTTCACCTTGTATTTGTGGGAATAAAAACGCATTTTTGAATTTGAATTTGGATGCTTGGGCTAATTGGTAATCTTGGTGATTCATGCTTGGATGGAAGAGCGCGGATACAGTCACACTCACAGGCACACAAAAACGACTCGCAGCGCTGATTAACAACTCGGTGATATATTTCTTCCTCATATCGTCATCTTCTCCTTTGCCGTTAATGAGAACATTTTAAATTTTTTATACACCAGAAACCGAATAGCCAATAAACATTAGTAAATAATAAATAAATAAATAAATGACAACAAAAAATAAAACGGAAAAAATTAAAAAATATATTTTTATGTTTAATTTGTCGTTATAATTTATTTTCTAAAAATATTTTTTATCTTTATTTTTTATTTTTTTGTTTTCTTAGTTTCATTTGTTTTTAGCTGCTTATTTATTTATTATTTACTTATTAATGTTTATTGGCTATTTGGTTTCTTGTTTTTAAAAATTTTAAATGTTCTCATTAACGGAGAAGAAGATATGATGACGATTTGAGGAAGAAGAAATATATCACTTAGTTGTTAGCGCTGCGAGTCTGTATATCCGCGCTGTGCCATCCAAATTGATGATGGCAGCAATGCAAGGCAGTGACAAAGGTTAGTGTGTTTTTAAATATAGTACTTCTTCGAAATGGCGGAAAGCAATGAACGGCAATTTCGGCGGGAAAGATGCCGGCGCGTGAACGAATGCTTCGAGCTTTTCAACTGTGCGAAAGTAGACTCGGTACCAAGGGCATCTTCCTCGCACGAATATTAATTGTGATGTTTTTTTTAGACCATCTTAGTTTTCTGCTGTGACTGTCATCACAAATCAATGTTTTAGGAGCAGTGAAAGCAAATGTTGAGTGCGCAAACAAAGCTGACGTGGAGACTTTCATCAAAGTGTGGCTGCGCCACGCTGGAGAGAAACTGAAAAAGGCTGCAGTCAAAGGGCGGAGATGTTCGGCATGATGGTAAGTTTCTCACATTACCCGTTTTTATTATTAATGCCTATGGAATTGATTTTTTTTTGTAGATCCCGCTGACTATTTGGACTAGTGCTGGCCAAGATGCGAAGCCAGACTGCACGTCTGGTGCAGGCATTGAAAAAAGTCATGTATAACATTTGCTCTCCAATAAAGTATTTCTTTAACAGTTACTTTCGTTTGCAATAATGAATGGCACGATCATGCTCATAGTTACAGGCTGAGAACATAGCGCAAGGAAATACGCAGAGGAGGAAGCCGACAGGATGCTGGAGGGGAGAGGTTTTCTTCTCTCCACTTCAGCATTCCGCCAGCTTTCTTCCTCCTTTCCCTTGCCCTATGTTCTTAGCCTCTCACTGACTAGTAATCTAGAATTAGTGTGTGAATTTCACTTTAAAATAGTGCACAACAATGCATTTTTTTTTCTGCAGGCAGCTCTTGCAGGCATTTTCAGGTTCAAAATCCAGTTGGAGAAAACCTAGAAACAATAAAAATGAAAGCATCCTAACAGCTCAGTGAACAGCTGCACCTGCAGTGCATTGTCCTAAAAATGTACTAGAAAAATCCTTGGCTGCCCTCCGGAGGACGTGCTGAGGATGTCCTGAGGTCGGACAATAGGACGTTTTAGGATGTTTCCAGGATCATTTGAGGGCATCCTCAGGACATCATAATGTCCTCAAAAGGTTGTCCCGAGGACATCCTGAGGATGTCATAGTGTTGTCTGGGTATGTTACAACCACATGCATAAAAACAAGAATTGTATCAAAAGGTTAAAACAGCGCAAAAAACGACGGACAGGGTAAAGAAGGACACAGACAGAGCGCTGACTCGCAACTAAATTTTATTGGACCCAACGGTACAATATGTACGCACAATTGCTGTGTCTGTTTCCTTCTTTACCCTGTCCGTCGTTTTTTGCGCTGTTTTAACCTTTTAAGCATGTCATACCAGCTCGCCCAGGCTTCAACTTTAGCGAGAATTGTAACTTTGGTAATAATATTTACTTAACGTAATAGAGGCAAGTGCCGCGGGCGCCCGGCGTGCCCGGGCGCCCGCGGTGAGCGAGACGCGAACTGCCGCAGGGCTGTTGTACGAAGAGGTGAAGAGTTTCTTGGTTTGTCGTTGCCGCTGGCGTTGAGATGAAGAAAGAGCAGCTTTGGACACCTCTTCGGATGAGCAAAATGAGTCGTGACAATAAATTTGAGGGATGTATTTTCGCCCACAAAATTGTACTTAATTACAATTGTATTTGAAATACCCATGTTACGTCAAATACATTACCCAATTTGTAATTAAATACAAATGAAAAATACACAAAGTATGAAATACTTATTTCAAATACTTGTATTTGAAATACTGCCGATCCCTGGTGGGTATTAATACAATGATGGGCAATACAAAAGGCCCGTTTTCAAATCGGCAGAAAAAAAATCTTGTCAATTTGAAAGTCTGAAATCATTGGAAAACTAATGGTTACTTTTTCAAGTAATGGCCAATCACTCGTCTCAAGTATTCTAATTGAATACTTTTTGACTAATCAATTACTTTTAGGAGTAATTTTGTAATCATTTAAATACATTTATTAGGAAGGAATCACGAGTCATTTGATTATTTTTTCAAGTACTAAAATTAATGGTTGCTATTTTTACCTCCTTTTCCTAATGGCAGCACTTACGTGTTATAGTTTCCTAGTACGGAATCCTCCTCGGACAGGAGGATCAATCTGAGTTTTATTGTGTTTCCCAAACAGCTTTAGAAGCCTTTTTAGGGTTACACTTCACATTATGAAACAGCACTGAACTAAACGAACTACACGGCAATCTTTTTAAAAGGTATAAAACCATCCTCCTCGGACAGGAGGATGGTTTATCAAAATCGGTGGATTTGAATCCAATGATGGACGGTACAAAAGCCGGCAATAAATGGCAGCAACCACCCCTCCCGATTCGAAGGGGAGGACCCCGACGCTGAGCCGCATTCAACCGTTCAGCTACGCAAATCCTGTCTGTGCCAAGGCCATAGGCGCTAGACAGGGTTCTAGAGAGCGCCACCGTGGCCAAATGAGGCAACTCTGGGACGGCTGAAATCGGCACCGCCGCTGGCATACCCTTGCCGGACTACGATGTTACCAACTCGAAGTGTTGTCACGCGCTACACTACCAGCTGTTTTAGGAATCTATAGAACGTTAAATATGTACTAATTGTGCATGCGTGTATGGTTGTGTCTTTGTAGCATTAGGGAGTTTTAGTAGGGGTCTTCCTCGATAGGTAGAGACAACCCAAAACGGGAGCTAGCAGTACATAATTGAACGTCCTGTTACAGCCAAATATAAGTGAAAGCAAGTAAACTCCAACAGTTATTTTTTTTGTTTTGTTTTTTGCGCGCGCGCATGCAAAGGAAGAATACATTTTTTTTAAACAGCCTGGTTTGGAAAAGGAAGTCATAAAACGAATTTATAAAGAAAAATAAAAACTTTCAGAGCTATACTTACGCTAAGGTTGAAGCCTGGGCGAGTTGGTGTGACACACTTAAAAAGTTAAAACAGCGCAAAAGACAACGGACAGGGTAAAGAAGGACACAGACAGAGCCCTGCCTGTGTCCTTCTTTACCCTGTCCGTTGTCTTTTGCGCTGTTTTAACCTTTTAACTATATTTACGGCGCTTTACGAATTTGTAGTTGGCGCCCGCGGGTGCCGCGGAAAGTGGCCGCAATTTGTCACGTGACTGGCCACAATTTGTCACGTGACACTTGCACTCTTTCGGGAAGGAGCAATCTCAACTAGTGAGTTTATGTTGAAAGGAGTCCCGCAGAGTTCGGTGCTAGCTAGGGCCAATCCTCTTTTCTATTTACGTAAAGGATCTAGCTAATGTTACCACCAAACTTCAACCCAGGTAACACGAAAACATTAGAATAACGTTATTTTTATGTTCGTCCCAAACGTTCGAAGAATGTTCTTAATGTCCGCCTGTATAAAGCTATTTGAACGTTTGGCAGAACATTCTTATAACGTTTTGATAAACGTTATTTGAACACTTGGAAAACAATTTTGCAACGTAAATATAATGTCTGGAAAACATTAACATAACATTACTGTAAACATTGTTATAACATTTGTACATCATAAATAAATCCTTTACGCAGCGTTGTTACAACAGAAATATAATGTTTACAAAACATTAATATAATGTTCGGGTAAACGTTATAGTAACATTCGTAAAACATGTTATTACCACACTATAGCCGGTGACAGGTCAAGAACAAAGTGGAAGCTCCTCCCACCTCTTTCCACTTGAGCAGAGCAAACGATGGAGAGGAGGTCGCCTCCTCTCCAGAGTTCGCTCTACTAAAGAGGAAAGAGGTGCGAGGAGCTTCCACTTGGTTCTTGAGCTGTCACCGACTACAGCAAAATGTATGCCACATGTTCGGAGGAGTGTTCTGAACCATGAAGACAAATATATAGTGTAAAAGTCTGGTTCAGACAGTTGTTTGACTGCATTGCCAGGGCTGTTGCCGAGACTATGAATTACCATGGCAACACCTGTCACGTACGGTAACTCAGTCGTCTTACCAAGGTGCAAGCCCTGCAACACAGTCAAATTAAAGTGTTCGAAGTAGCCTTAGTTCAGATGTGCCCTACACACAGTATATATTTGCCTTAATGGTTCAGAAGTGTTCCTCCAAACTTTGCAGATATTTCACCAGTGCAGTAACGTTCTCTTCTGTTTCACAAGCATTAACACTCCTTGAAACAATATATGGTGAGCCAAAACAATTCTACACAGCAATGACACCCTAGCTATTATTGAGTATTGTTTACTCAGAAGATGGGGGCTTTGCAATGAGCATAAAAATGTGAGGCACAATCATTATTAGACCTTTTCAAAACAACAGATTAACACATTTCAATATTCCACACCATTGAAAAGACTGAATAAAACAGACATGTATGGTTTTTCTTCGGGACTCTTAACAGTCCCTTCAAACATTTTTCCATAAAAGCAATTGTATTTTTTTTTTCGTGAACACTAACCAAGCTAGCTTCGCTTTTTGCTAATACAATCGTAAAAAAAAAAAAAAAGCCACAGTAGTGTGCAACCTTGAACTATGTGTGCGCGTCCTGCCGGTGGCGTGGGGAACTATCCCCTCCAAGTACTGGCAGATTGCGAGATTAGCGACTATCAACAGTCAGTTATATGACCTGTCCTGCTGCCGTACTGACAGTCATTTGCCTAAAGTGGCGCACTGTACACAGACATTGAAATGTTTTGTCAGCTGAACAGACAATGCGCTTTTCGAGAACTTTATTTGCAACGATGCATGCTTTTGGTTGAATATGGTTGTCGTGATGTGAATCAAAGCTTATTGTGCTTCACTGGAACTGTAGCGAAAACAAAAAGGAAAGACATTCTGTTGCGTTCCGCAATTCCAAGTACTCACGATCAGCTTATTCGATACAGATAACCAGCCTTATCAAGACGCAGTGTAGAGAGTGCCACTCTATAGGCGTATGGTCGTTAGTATGGTAGCAGGGCGGCAGAGCAGGTCATATGACGGATGCTGACAGCAGCTAATTTCACAGCTAGCTGCGGCAGCCATCGATACTGGTTCTTTTCGCTGCCGTCATGAAGTGCGTTAGTATCTCGAGGCCGCAGGCTCCTGTGGCTCCGTTGAATCTTTCCACATCTGTACATATGCCAGAAAAGGATTCTACTCCAAGTGGCCTTTTAATTTATGATTATTGTAATATCTTTGCACTCTTCACCCAAAGTTTCAAGTGAGATCTAAGCAGAGAATGATTAACAAGAAAACAAAAGTTGATCTATGTTTATCATTCTCCCAAACTTGTCAAATCTGTTTGGCCATATACTGGTTGTCCCAGTAATTGAACAGAGTGTGTTTGTGAGAGGCATAATAGTTTAAAATATTGAACACTAAACCATCACAAAGCTTCTTTGTGACAACAGCTGTAAGCATAAATATAGAAAGACACTTGTTCGGAACATAAACAGCTGTGTGCGCCTCACACTTTGCCGGAGAGGAATAATCAGAAATCCATTTAGTCAGCTTAGCCATAATGCCACTCGACACACCACTAATTGAAGAAAAAAGTGTTCCCTTGGTAGAAAGTGTGGGATATGACTATCACCAGGTTTAGCACAGCACAAACAAGCATCCATACGGGTGATTAATTGTAGAAGGACTTGTAGTTGGGCTAGTTGGTGAACGTTGGAAATCATAGTGTAAGGCGCAAAAAAAGCAATGGACACAAAAGAGAAAACAGACACAGGTGCCACTCACAACTGTATTTGAAAAGTGCAGAAAGAAAGGAATACAATGTATGCGGATGATACTGCTGTATTAGTCACTGGAAACTCACTAGAATTAATTCAATCGGAAATGACACACGAACTTAAGCAAATAGAGAGATGGTTCCTAGCTAGACAATAAATTAGCTCTTAACTTACACAAGACAAAATACAGTGTATTCTCGTCGTTCTCTAAGGATATTTCAACTGGGGTGAGGGATATTAAAGTAAGAAATAAACATACTCAGCGGGTTCTAAGTATTAAATATCTTAGAGTGATACTTGACTCGTGTTTTAATTGGAAGCGCATATAGAAGAATTGCACAAAAAAAAAAAAAAAACTAGGATCTATATACACCCTAGTCAAAACACGTCAATACTTTGATAGTAAAATTCTTAAGCTGATATATTTTAGCATCTTTCACACTCACCTCCAATACCGTGTTGAATCCTGGGGTTTTACTTATCAAAGCTACATACAATCAATTAAAACACTTCAAAAGCGAGCAATCAGAATATTAGCCAACACAAAATATAATACTCATTCCACTCCATTATCTCAAAGCCACGGATACTGGCGTTTCACCTGGTACGAGGTTACAAAGCTGTGGTTATGATGCATAATATTTTGAAAACAAATACACCACTACCATCAAGCATTTTCTCACAAACGGAAAGTGTCACTAAAGATGTTTTCGCCAACAATGTTAACATTCCATTGTCTCGCAATGTGTATGGTCAAATAATGAAATAGTATACTGGAAGAAAAATATGGACTTCCTTATGCATCCCAATAAAAGAAAGCAAAACGTTCAAAAGTACACTTAAAACATTTTATTTGGAAACAATGTTTCGGTGACTAATATTTTTGTACGGCACATGCATGGGTGCCAGGTAACCGCCGCAATATTTATTTTTGTACATTTGGAATGGATCCAAGACTAGCCAAGTAGGCTACGGATCCAGATGCATTGTGCAGTGTGATCTGTGATTATTTTGAATTTTAATAATTGAATTGAATCTGTATGAGTACGGTGTACTGCCGAGGGTGGCGCTACTGCGGGAGGAGCAACACATCACGATCCCCCAACAAAGCCTTGGCCCCCTAATTACCAGGTGCATGGGGGAAATCGTTTTATTCGTTTTCAAATTACTTTTCACGTGTTTACAAACGAAAGACTGATGTTTCTCAGATGCTGATTCGACGTGGTATATACCTGTTGATCTCTATGTCTATTTGCTGGATCGCGTTTGCCCGCTCCGCGAATGCGGCCACTGGCGACCATCTTTTTGGTGAGTTATATTACCTCCAGCTACTGTACAGCTGGTGCAGCCACTATCATCCATCCATGGCTGACAGCGTTGTGGCGAAAATAGCAGCGGGTTATATTTCGTTCTTTTTTGAAATTGTTTGACGAAACATATTGTTGAAACCCGGCGTGAACTGTAGCTCGATCTTTGAGGACCCGGTGAAAGTTTCACGAAATCGCAACACCGGGGAAAAGCAGCACAGCACGCGTCGAAAGTCGCATCGAAAAAAAAACATCGAAAGCAGACGCCGGTATGGCGTCTGCTTTCAATGTGAGCTGCGCTGCTTTCCCCCGGTGCTGCGCTTTCGTAGAACTTTCGGAGGGTCCTCAAAGATAAGCCTACCGTTCACGCCGGGTTTCAAGAATCTGCTTCGTCGAACAACATCAATCAAGCACGAAATACCGCCCAAGCTACAGTGTACTAGATCTACGACTATTTTATGGCAACCTGCCGCTATATCGCTGTCCGCCATATTACCCTATATGATGGCTAGAGATAATATAACTCTACCAAAAAGATGGCCGACCGTGGCCGCATTCCCGTCCATAGGAGGAGCTGGTCAAACGCGATCCAGCAAATAGACATGGAGGCCAGTGTACATACCTAAGTAATAAAGTGAGCCCTAAAAGTTTGTTCCCATATGTCCGCAAGCATGTGTCGGCTGCGAGTGATACTTAGTCCTGGTCGGCGCGTGCAGCTTGTTTCCGACGAAGCGTAGCTTCCTACGTGGACTCGCAACATCACGGGGTGAATCGTAACATACCCAAGGGATGGCGCGGAGGACGTATGACACCATACACAAAAAAGTCATTTGATAGAGTAAAGGGCGCGATAAACCTCCTCCTCTCGCGATAACTTCAGCCGCCACAAGGGCCTCTTAGAAATCAGAGAGAACTCATGAATTCCAGGTCCTGCATGCACTTTCCACAAAAACAGCACGCATTAAAACCTTTCAGTACAACACGTTCTACTCTAGAATAAATTTAAGACTTGCCTTGCCCAAAGATCCCGGCAACAAGCATATATAGCAAATCATGACGCATGCATAATACATGAACGACGTATTCTGTGCGCTCCGGGTTTATTAAGCTGATCAAGGCAAGTTTAATTTTTGTATACCTCAATAAATACAATAAGTTTAATAGCACGAGCACGATTTAACTTTGAAGATTGGGACACTAATGTGTAGCAATCGCTGCTATTTTAGGTGGCTAACCTCATTGGGAGCGTCTCTGAATCCAGATAAAAGATGTGGCAGCAGGTTAACAACAGGAAATCTAGCTTTATAAACATGGCGTTTTAACTTTTAGTAATTTGTTGTAGACAGCTGCGTCTAAGTGAAGTAGCTTCGTTTTTTTGTTTTCCGTATTTGAAAATATAAGTAAATTGTACAAACGATAAAAATAGAAAATAATTTGCCATAGACATGTAAGACTGATTACGTGTAGGAATGCGAACGCATCGCTAGGTACAGGTTTAGTCAGCCAGAACCGTGCCGCCGTGGCGTCGGGAAGCGTGCTCGTCTCGCAACTCCGAGGCCCAGGTTTCATTCCCACCCCTACGGAAATGTATCAAATATTATTTTCAAAGCCATTATTTTTGTTTTGTTTACAGGAACCTCCCTGAGAAAAATGACGTCAATCGGAGCATTTTTGACGTGTTTTTACTCTTTGCGCCGTCGGCCATTTTTGTTACCATCTCTCGATCACGCCGCCGCCGACGCCAGATTTTCGTGTAACATATAATGCTTTCGCTTTAAACAAATGTGAATCACATATTGAGACTTTAGCGGTTCAAACTGGTCTTAACCGTAATTCTTGCTCTCCGGAGCTGAACCGGAACTAAGCCGCAAGCCGTGAACCCAGACTGAAGTGATAAGAAAAATGTCGGTTTGTGGCACACTGATTTTAATAATGAATGCAGTTGCTTCTTATGATTCATCGCACTGATTTTATTTTTGCGTTTTTATATATTTAATATATGAAGAAGTAATATCTGAGCGGGGTATTCTTATTGAACGTTGAATTTCTTCATTTTAGGAATGAATAAAACTTTGAAGGGTACTTGCAGAGGGGGACTTTTTGCTCTTACGCAAGGCCCCACCGCAAGCACAGGCATCTTCTAACGCGGTGAAACACGCGAGAGAAATTAGTATTTCCTTGCAAACGGTTTCAGAACAGGTTATCTCGACGTGACTTTGGTGATGGTAGATGTCGTTTCCGGGTAATAAAACTGTCAGATATACCACAACGTAAAGGCGCAGATGGTTTTGCAGATGGTTTTGCAACACTGTATCATTGCAGCAAACTGTTCTCCCCAAAATGAAAAGAAAGAGAACACATAAATTATTCTGGGATTGCGAGGTTTCTTCTGTTCTTTTTTCAGATCGAGCTGTACAGACATTTATTTCAACACAGCCGGCGCCTACAGGAACTATAGATGAGACTGGGCTCTTTCTGCGGTGCATCGCGGCAGACTACGTCGATAATATTTTGACGTTTTTTTTTGTCTGGAGGCCATATTCCGCTAATTTAATTGAGACGAACCTCCATTCCTCCCTTAGGCCTTGGTTATAACTGAAAGAGCCCACCTTGCTTCTGTGTCCCTAGCCAAACACCGTATTTTTGCGAGCCATTGGGATAACGGCGAGAACACTTGCAGCAAGCGTATGTAATAATAATAATAATAATAATAATAATAATATTTTATTGAACACTCAAAGTACAGGTGTTACCGGGTCCGTCAAAGCCTACAATGGCTTGTAGGACGGGGACCCGGGAAAACAGAACGGGGTCACAACCTAGAAGCTTTGGGGAACATGCTTATACCATTTCAATACTCATACCCTCCCCACCCACATACACACACATCCACTCACACACGTACATAGATTCGAAACTATAACTGAAAAAATATTCATAATTATATTTTATAAATACATATAAAACACATTCGAACACAGAAAGAAAACTACGCCGAGTCCGACATAGCTGAACGGAGCCATTTTTTAACTTCTGTCTTGGAACGAAGCGAAAAAACAGAGTCAGGAAGACTATTGAAAACATCTGGCACATAATAAGCTCGTGTTCTCCTCCGGTACCTAGTGAAATACCGCGGCGTTTCGAAACGCTCTGCCTGCCTGAGAGTGCGGGACTGCTTTTTTGGAAGCTCAAAGCTATCCGTCCAAAAATATCGAAGCGTCGCAGTTTGCTTGAACAATGAACAAAAATCGGGCATTTCCAGGTCACGGAAAATATTTGTACTGCCTGAAAAAAAAAAAAAAAAACAGACTTGCAGCCAACACTTTTTTAAAATAGATTTCAAAACACTATCCACTTTCAAGTGCCACTGTCCCGATGTATGTGCGAGCATGGTCACCCCGTACCTCAGAACACTGTATGCTAGGGCGTGAACAAGCATTTTTTTTAACATGAAAGGGCAATAACGCTTTATTATTGTACAATATACAAGCTACATTACGCAACACATGGCATAGGTGACCCAAATGCATGTTCCACGACAAATCGGATTCGAAAATGAGGCCCATGTATTTAGTGTTGTCAACCCACTCAATTGAAATACATTTGCTACCTACACAGTCGGCTCCATGCAAAAAGAAAGGTTTGTTTTTAAACCCTTGCTTTAATGGGTTTCGAAAACATATCAGATGAGTTTTTGCTGGATTAAACTTTAAGTGATTGAAGGCATAGCAGTCTATAGCTTTACTAGCACTTGATTGCAATATATTTAGTGCGCTCTCAAATAATATATGTCGAGAAATCAGTAAAGTATCATCGGCGTATAGCTAACATGAACATTGGGAAATGGCAGAAGCAAGATTGTTGATATAAATGTTAAAAAAAAACAAAGGCGATAACTCGGAACCCTGAGGGACACCCACTCGAAGATTACAAGGGGCGCTCGTTTGTAGACCTACTCGCACTCGCTGCGCTCGACCAGATAAAAGGTCCGAGAGCAATTAAAAAAAAAAAAGGCCCACGGAAGCCGTACTTTTATACTTTCCTCAACAGAATAGGATGATTCACTGTTTCAAACGCCTTAGAAACGTCTAAAAAAAGGGCACAGAAAAACATATTATCATGGACCGCTGAGTGCCAATAATCGGCGACGTCATCCAAGAGCAATTGCGTCCCCCTTCCCAGAACAAAATCGTATTGCGAATCAAATAACAATGCGTAACTGTCCAAAAAGCTACTCATAAAGCGCGAAACACATGTACGACGAAACCGTCGGATCCGACGTCCGACCACGCAATACGACGGTCGGAGGCGAGGGTTTTCAACGCTTTCCGATGCCACGAAAACCCTCGCCACCAAGTACATTCCGGCAGTCCGCACGTCGGATCGGAAAGTTTTGTCGTACATGTGCTTTTCTAAAAGGTGTCCCAAAACCGGCAATATAGATATAGGGAGATAATTTTCCATTCTCGACGGTTTGCCGCCTTTCAAAACCGGCCGAACAATAGCAGTTTTCAGCTCTTCCGGAACTGACCGCGACCTGATAAAACTCTTTATCATAAAAAGAATCACGTATTATAAGGAGTCAAAGTTCCTTCGAAGAAATCCGACTGTGACTCCGTCAGCCCCAGGGGACCTAGAACAGTTCATACTGAATAAAATCGACCGCAAACCTTCCTCGTCCATATCGCACAAAAAACAACAAAAAAAAAACGATACACTATTTGACTCATTCAAGGTCACCTCCTCGACGGGCACACTTACTGATTGTTCAGATGAAGTTGCGAAAAAGCGGTTAAAGCTTTCCACATTTGAAATATTATCTCCAAGCTTTTAACTATCACGTCATCAAGAGAGCGCCGGCACTGATAGCCTCCAAGCCCATTTACTAGAGACCAGGTTCGTGCGATATTAGAACGACTTTCCCAAAACCTTCCTTGAAAATAAATTTATTTTGCAGATTGGACAAGGTCATTTACCCTGTTTCTAGCCGTACGAAACTCTGCTTGTAGTTTAACATTTCTAGGTGCCCGCTTACAACAGACCCACAACTTTCCTTTATCTGAGATTGCAGCCAAAATCTCAGGGCTCAACCAAACGTGCTCTGGCCATCGCTTTCTAACCACGACAGTGTGCTGTGCCTTAGCCTTAAATGAGTCGTGAGCAAGCATGAATTGGGAATAAACATCAGAATAAGAGACAGAATCAATAAAAGAGGCCCAGTCATAGGACGATACTAGGTTATCGAGAATTTTTTAAACTGTAATTTGTATGGATTTTCTATCATTGAAAACAATTGCCATTGATCTGGCATTGGGCCAGATCATTTGGCAACCAACAAAATAATGGTCAGACAATTTTTGTGATATTACTGCTGACTTTACCATTACGTCAAGCGACCTGACAAGAATGTGGTCGATGCAGGACGACACGAGCCTACCGGCCATCAATTCCTCTCGAGTTGGAGCACTGATGGTACTTTCAATACCTACGCTAGCAAGAATGTTTAAGTAATCACACACCTCCGACTTGTCATATTTCAGGAGATCTATATTCATGTCTCCGTCTATGTAAAATAAAACTTGACTATCAATCTCGGAAAGGGTGTCCTTAAGTTCTAGAAGAAATTGCCTTATACTTTTGGAGGGTGGTCTATAGCAAGCTAGGAGACCAAGAGAGTGCTTAGAACTCTCAAGCTTTAGCAAGATACATTCAGCGTAATTAAAAGTTACCCCTTGTCTTGAAACCAACCATTCATTTCTTACGTAAATGACGATCCCACCTCCCATTGACAGCTGACGACAAAACCAAAAGGAATTATAACCTGACAGATCGAAAAGGTTCCGCATAGCTTCTGGAACGTACGATTCCGTTAAAACAAACACGTCAACACGAGAGGAGACTTAATTAACCAACACTCTAAAGTGTTCCCAGTGTTTTCTCAAACTTCTAATGTTAATATGAAGAACGGTAACTGCTTAGAAGGTGTGAGCAACTGCTCAAACTCTTCAAAATCCTCACACTTATTGAAAGAGACGGCCATGATCATCTAACATACTTTTTCAAGATCCTGAACATTGTTGATACGGACAATGTCCATATTCTCGGCCTTGTTTGCATAAATATTTCCCGACCTGACCCAAACAAACTTGTAATTCATGGTCTTGCCTCTCACTCTCGCCTTCCAGAAAAGCTCTCTGCAAACTCGGGAGAGGTGTTAATTGAAACAAAAACGCGGGAAAGTACATCCGTAGGCGGGAATTCCCGGAGTCGATTGCAGTGTTTCATCCACCTATCTCTGACACAGCTCGACGCGAACCTTACAAGGATAGGTGCAGTGGCCGACCATGTCGTGGTTTTTTGTACAGGCACTTCCCTGTCTGTTCGGCTCAGTACCCTCCGCCAACGTCGGCGGAACCGTGCTTCCTGCATCAAGTTCTGCCAGTCATCGCCTGTTTCCAAGCTATACGCTGCTGGCAACGCCCCTTGATTCATCCGGGTTCGTGACGTCACCATCAACTGCATCCATAAAGGACTGTCTTCAGAACTACAACTTCAGTGGGAGCGGCGAGGCCAACAAGAACATGTGGCTGACCATGTCGTGGTTTTTTTTACAGGTCAGGTATCCTTCATGCTTCAGGAGTGATGATATGTCTTATAGTTGTGCCGCGCCCACAAAAGCTTTGTGAAATTGCTGTTGACTGTTTTGATGTATGTAAACTGCTGCTATATGGTAACGTCGAGACAAATCCAGGGCCAACGGTTGAAGAAATATTTGACTCGTCGATGAGCGGGCAAGCAATAATTCACAAGGAAATAGCTGACCTGAAAATCCACAATCCGGCACTGATAAATCAGTTACTGAAGTTCTGTCGAGAATTGCAGAAGTCGACAAGGTATTGCTTGAGTTAAAAGTTAAATCACTGGAGGTGGATGCACTTAAAAAGACCGTTAACAAGCTAGAGGAGACAATAACACTACAAAATGCGAAGTTTGCTAATTTAGAGGACCGGAGTCGACGCTCAAATCTTGTTATCTTTGGAGTAGCAGATGAACCAGATGAGTCCGAACAGGACTTGAGAGGCAAGGTTGTCGAAAATATTTTTTTCAAGGCGACTAGGAGTCTCCTGCGCCTCTGTTCAAAGAATTTGTCGCCTAGGAAAACGCGTGGGAAAACGGCCGATTATTTTGTGTCTCCAAGACTACAAAGAAAGTGTAGAAATCCTGCGTAATGCAAAAAAAAGTTAAAGGTATCGACGTTTACATCCAAAACGATTATTCTCAGGAAACGCTCAACAAAAGAAATCTGCTATAGAATAGTGGGAGCGTCGAGAGAACGAATAAACAAAAAGTATTTCTCGTAAACGGCAAAATACGAATGGGAAATGACTTATTTGCTTGGGATGAATCTTTAAAAGCACGAGTAAAGGTTGCCATTGCCAATGAAGCTCTTGTTGATGAATGACGAGAACCACTACCTGTTTTTAAACAAATTTGTATCCTGAACATGATTGCGCGAAGTATAGTTAATAAAGCAGAGTGGTTTGAACTCGTTTTCTCAATTATGACCCCCATGTCACTGTGATCTCTGAAACGTGGCTTAATGACTCTGTGTCCGATGCTGAAATCTTCCAGAATCCCATCAAGTGTTTCCCAGGGACCGTCCCTCTCGTGGCGGCGGTGTAGCGGTTGTAATAAATCCGTCTATTTCTGCTATAGTACTAGATCAAATTAGTGATCACGAAAATCTAATACTTCGTCTTAATGTTTGGGGTCATAAAATTATACTTTGCGCCGTATATAGATCCCCTTCTGCTAGTCCAGACTACTTGAATCGGCTATACGATAACTTGTTAAAATACAGAGGCGAGCAAATTATTCTGGTTGGCGATTTTAATCTCCCCCATATTGACTGGCTGCAATTACCTAGCTCTCCCGGTGATGACATCGTGTTCGACATGATGCTCGCATGTGATCTAACAAGTCGTTCAAGATTTTACACGGGAAGGTGGTTCCAGTCGCTCAATTTCGGATTTTATCCTTGTCAGTCGCGCTTTTGTTGATTATACCGTAAATCCCGAGGAGAGTGAGTCGGATCACAAATTAGTGCTTTTTTACTGTCATCTGAACCGCCACTCAGAAAGGAAAAGGGTTACTTTAACTGTGAAGGATTTTTCAAGGTCCAATGATTGGATTATCTTGATTTTTGTTTCAGCGACTTTATTGAAGACAATGTGACTTTGCTGTGGGAGAAGTTCGTTTATATGTTTTATATGTGTAACTATTGTTTAGAAAGCTTCGTAGCGGATCGGCGTAAATGCACGGGACGTAGGAAGCCTTGGATAAACCGCGTCGGATCCTTTCCCGTCAGATCAAAAGGTTTAAAAGAACTGGAAACGTACAAGGTTTACATGATGAAATGACAAGGCAGGTCAAGGAAGCTAGAAACAAATATTTTTCGTGCACTCTTCTTAACTTCTTGAAACATGATCCTGCAAAATTTTGGAATTATCTTTCAGGAAGCACAAAGCCTGCTGACCAGATAAAAGTTGACGACTTGGCTATAACTGACAAAAAACAAATTGCGGAAGAGTTCAACTTATATTTACAATTTGTGTTTTCTGATTTAGATACGTACACCCCCGTTGCTACTAATACCCCACTGAACCCCGATTTTATCTCGTTTCGCGGTGTGTTTGTTATGTTGCTAAAATTGAAAACTAAGTCTAGTTGTGGGCCTGATAAAATCCCAAACGCCTTCCTGCGTAGATATGCAGAATCGCTTGCGCGTTTTCTTAGTCTCATTTTTCGCGCTTCTCTTAGTTCTTGTGTGCTGCCTAGTGACTGGCGAACCGCACGTGTCGTTCCCATTCATAAAAAGGGTGATCGTTCAGAAGTCAGTAATTATCGTCCTATTTCTATTACGAGTACTTCGTACAAACTTATCGAGCATATTGTGAGTAATTATGTTTGAGATTTCTTAGAACAAAGCAACTTGCTTAAACCATTTCAGCACGGGTTCCGAAGGGGTTTATCTACCATTTCGCAACTTGTCACACAGTTTACGATTTTGCTGCTACTTTAGACAAATCTGTATTAAGTTCCACACGGAAAACTTCTTTTTTAAATTAGAGTGTTTTGGAATACTGTCTGAGATTGACAATCGGATAGATTCGTACTTGTCTGATCGCAGCCAGTTTGTCGACATTGGTGGTCATGCTTCCGGTTTTCTGGGTGTTTCCTCGGGTTTTCCTCATGGCACTGTGCTTGGCCCGTCGTTGTTTTTAACGTATATAAATGACATCGTCTCAGTTGTTAGCCCAGATGTAAATATTCGTTTATTCGCCGATTATTATATTTTGTTCAAAAGGATATCCACAGTTGCCCGCCAAATATCACTGAATTCTTCCCTCGCCTCTATCTGCAATTGGTCCCGCGCATGGGTAATGCAGCTAAAATTTACGAAAACAGTTCATTTACGTATAACAAGAAAAATGAAGCCACGGAAGTTCTCTTATGAATGAAACAATGATGTAATATCTGATGTGACTGAATACAAATATCTCCGCGTGACCATATCCCACGATTTCCGTTGGTCCCAACACATTCAAAACATATGTTCCTCCGCTTCTCGTAAAGTGGGCTTGTTACGTCGGAAACTTAGAAGCGCTGCACCTTCCGTTAAATTACAAGCATATCCTCGGTCCGACCGAAGTTAGAATATGCTGGCATAGTATGGGACCCGAATACCAAAACGGATGCGTCAGAGCTTGATATGTTTCAGAGGAGAGCTATTCGCTTCATCTATGGAAAATATAATCGGATAGATTCCCCTTCTTCATTAATGGTAGCAAACAATATATCATCACTCCAGCATCGTCGAAAAATTGCGAGACTAACATTTTTTTCTTTGCTTTATTATAACAGACTCCGCATTGAATCAAGTCTATATTTATCCCCATCATCATCTAGGGAAACTAGGCACCATCATCAGTATTCCCTGGTACCAGTATTCGCTCGAACTAACATTTTAAAGCCTTCCTTCTTCCCACGCACTATTACGGATTGGAACGCCCCCCCCGTGGCATTTTTTTTCGCCCCCGACTTCAATGGTGCTCTTGAGATCACACCTTTTGATTGTTTTCCTTTCGTGGTGTTTGTGCAGGCATTTTTTTTATTGTATATTAGGCGTTGATTATGAAATGTTTATTATGCTGATGGCGTTCATATGTATATATGTCGTTGTATAAGCATTATATATGGTTGCCATGTGTTTCTTGTTTCTCATATGGATAGTTTTGTTGTTTGTATGTTCCCACACCTGCAGGGACCTTTCCAAGGCCTGCAGTATGTCTAAAAATAAATATAAAAACACGAATGGATCGTATTGACTGTGCCCTTTGACGTGGAAGGCAGCCTGCCCACTTAGCTCGGAAACATTTGCACCCCTCTCTTTTAAATTTTGGGATAAATTAGGTTCCTCCTTAAATCATTTACCCCAACAATTTTTTTGTATTATCACACTTCTTTAGATTTCCACTAATCTGCTAACCTACTATTTTGTGATCCTAATTGTTTGTCCCTCCGTTATTCCATCCCCGTCAGCAAAACCCAGCGCCCCCGCCATATCATTTCCTTCTTTAGGGAGGGCAGGACGAAGCCCTTTCACTTCAAAAGCACATGTTCCAGCGTCTCTTTATCACTATGACGCAGAGCACATAGTATGTTCCTATCTCTTGAAATTTAGCCCCATATTCATATTTATTTGCCCTCAATAACACGCATGCTCTCGCCTCAAAGAATAAAGAGCTTCCCCTGAATTATCAGACACATGTTTCTTTGATATGTTCTGTTTTCTGTGTCATGTACATTGCTAAAGCTGATATCTTTTTCATTCTTCCCTTCAATATTTAGATAGGTTCCATCCGTTACCTTTATATAGTTTCGACCCGTTCGATGCCTGAGTGAACAGAGTAAGTAGAGACTAGATATGCTGGAGCAGTACATCCAAGCCCAGGAAATCCCTAAATGAGTCCGGCGGAATTTATTTTAAATCATATTTATTGTTTATGTTCACAATAAAAGACAAAAGCGTTGTTTTCTATAATAATCTGGAACTGTAGATTTATTGCAACTTTAGAATTTAAAGTAAACATAAATTTGAGTCCTCGAAATTTTTATATTCCGAAATTATTTTAGTAGAATATACAGCTTAGTTTACATTCTCTTTCATACCTAAAATACTCATGCACAGCAGTACATACAGCGTTTCATCAATCAGAATCGTGCTACCGTACCTGTGATTCAACGCCATCAAAATGTTGCACAGAAGCAGGAAGGCAAAGTAGACATAAGCGCATTGGTTGGTTGTCGTCAGACTTTGAGTTTAACAATTGTGTGTTTATTCTGACACCAGGGGTCTATGCTGCACGTTTTGGACTCCCAGGAGACTAGGGAGAAGGAAGTGACGTAGGTGTGAATGAACGCATCTTCTGGAAATACCGTAATCAGCGACTCCATCAATCAACATCTAACGAGCGTTGTTGACGTCACTTCCTTCTCCCTAGTCTCCTGGGAGTCCAAAACGTGCAACATAGCCCCCCAGACTTTTGGAGGGACGGAGCAGAAGAACCGAAAAGGAAACCGTGCCGGCGCACGTGAACTCCCGCGCTTCTACTTTCTCTTTTAGCGATTCACTACAGATGCCCGCCTCGTAGAGCAGAAACTGGGAAAATCTCTCGCGTGGAAACCTTTTGTACGCTTGTTGCCTACTGCACATGTTTCAAAGTTCCGGCTTGACGTGAAGTAGTATTGCTATTCATGGGTGCAGATTTCAGACGATCCAGGCTCACAACTACCTGTCGTCTATTAAACTCCAAGGTAAACGTTTTTTTTTTATGTCGATGAAGTACCTTGGTAGGGGCCATATTAGTGGATCGAGTTATCATTGGGATTTGTCTTTTCTGACAAAAACGTGTGATCGCTTTTGAAGAACTTTGCTGAGGAATTCACCACGATTTTATGTTGTTCGTGTTCAACTGGTCGTAGTTGCTGCATTGTGTCGTGTAGACGAGCCGCATAATCTGTAAATTCAAGAGTTGAGGTGGTAGGTGCTGCTTGCAAAAGCTGGTCAGGAATACGTAGGGTCGCGCCGCATACCAGCTCGGCTGATGAACAAACATCCCAGATCATCTTTGAGGGCGGCCCGAATACCAAGGAGAACAAATGGAAGTACTTCAGTCCATGCAATAGTTTGATGAGCTCAGAGCACGGTCTTTAGCAGATGGTGCAAATGTTCTACCGTCACATTTGCTCGATGATTATATGCCGTTGTTTGTATGCGAGGGTTTCCGAGTAAAGGTGTCAAGTTGGCGGAAATTTTCGACTCAAATTTTCGGCCACTATCTGTGGTGATGAAGGAAGGCACGCTCTATCCTGTGATAACAGCTGGAGCCACGGTAGATGGGGTGATGTCGGGCGTCAGTATAGCCTCCAGCCAGTGGATGAATCGGTCTGCACAGTCAAGGATCAGTTACGAGGTGTTACTGTCAGGAATGGCGGGTCGTAGGACCCATTGTCCGCCTAGGGGAGGTACCGCAGCAGGACGCCGTCGCTGCTCAGCAGGTATGAGTCCAAGTCCCTGGGACTCCCGGTGTCGGCTGCGCTTTCTTCTGCCCTAGTTGGTATATCACCTTCCAACAAAGTCCATCGTAGAGCTGCTGTCCAGAGCTCCTCTCCGCTCACCAGGGTTCCCCACCGCGAATCCGGTGTGATGGGCGCTGCATTGGCCAGTGCCACCAAGTCGGGATCCACCTGCACTTCCTGTCCGAGAAGTGGAGCACGGGAGAACGCATCTTCAACGTGGTCGGTCACTCCACGCTTGTACTCGATTTCGTACTTGTAGAGCTGCAGCAAAAGGGCCCATCGAACGAGTCGTCCTGCAGGGTTTTGAAGCCCTTTGAGCCACGAGAGAGCCATGTGGTCGATTTGAATGCAAAAGGAAGTGCCGTCAAGGCACATGTTAAACTTCTTAAACGCAAAAATAATTGTCAGATACTCTTTTTCGGTTGTTGAGTAGTTTCGCTCCGCTCCTGTGAGCGTATGACTGGTGAAAGCTACGGTACAGAAAACACTGTCATGTTCCTGCAAAAGACCGTTCCTAGTCCGTAATCGCCGTCGTCGGTCTGCAAAATGAACGGACTATTCAAGTCGGGCAGATTTAGACATGCGTTTCAGTCAGAGCCCTTGAAAGACACGCAAATGTAGTTTGTTGCTGTTGCCCCCAACACTACTTCGTTTTTTCTGCAAAGGTTCAGAGGTTTCATTATCTCGACACATTGTAGAATGAAATCTATATAGAACGCAATCATCCCGAGATACCTCTGTAGGCTTTTGACGTCACGAGGGGGCTAGCGCACTCGGTAGAGCACGAAACTCTTAATTTCGGGGTCATGAATTGCATCCCAACGTTGGGCACCAGTAGGGGAATTCTCTTAATCCTACCCGTCTTGGAGAATGACACAACGCACAGGTTCATCAACACGCAGTCATTTGTTGACCGCTAACTCCCGCGCCCCGATGCCAAGAGCCCCACGCGCATACGCTGCGACGGCCTTTTATCAGCGGCGGAGCGCTGCTCGCGTGGCCAACTGCCCCTGGCCCCCACGCTGTGAGAATGACCACTGACGATTTTGCAGGTGGACAACCTGAGCCAACGCTTTAGATCCCCAGGTGGCCCACAAACGTATATGAATATTTATACCACAGCGTAGATTCTAGCTCACAGCCCTTATGGCTGATGCCCCACATCGCATATCACATAGTGCCGAAAGTATCTTGCACGTGTGTATGTTGTGTTTGGCCCAACGAAAATTGTGCACACTAGTCAATGAATCAAGGTTGCTTTAAATGTAACAATAAAGTACCTGCAAAGCAATGCTTTGTTGTCGAATGCAAACTATGTACGACAATATATGCAGGCTTAGAGGCACTGGAAATGAGTAGTTACCGCGAGATTCATATTCCCTTACACAGTCACATCCCGCTAGAGCGAACGCTGCTGCAAGGAAATTTCGGCAACAGCGAAATAATTTTAATTCCCCGTTCGTTGTTCATAGATGCTGTATACTTTCCGGTTTTAACCGAAAAATATCGATAAACATCCGCAGGTGTAGAAAATACAAAATCAGTTAAAACCGAGAAACACCGTTTTTTTTTTCATATTTTCGAGCGAGCTTTTTAAACGAAAAATTTCTGTATAGAAACACCAATAAACATCCGCAGGTGACAGAAATAAGAATCGTTTAAAAAACGAAACAAAAGAACACCGGTTTCTAAATATATTTTTTTTAGCAATGTGTTTTTTTTCTTTTTTTCACCGAAAAAGTTCTACGCAAACTTCTGTCAAAGACGTTATCTTAGCCAGAATCATGCACTTTGCCTGTCTGTCTTTTGTGACCTACGTGGTCTTAGACTCTTGGAGCCCTAAACTGGTCAGAGACAAAGTTGGAGCCAAAAGTTTGCGGAGCGCGCCGATTGGACGCTGGCGACAAAAGCGCAAAGTCATCGTCGTGATAGTATGGTGCCTGGAGCGCGTGTCCGACTGGTGTGTTTAGCGTCCTATCCCGCCCATATATCAAAAGTGGTCCCAATGTGGCAACAGATGACGTCAAAGAAGCCGGAGTGTCATGCTGTTGCATGTCGCGATCATGGCGGTTGGTCGTAGAAATGCTGGCGAAAACCACAGGCGAACACGAGTGTCGCTGTCGTCACGGCGTTCCAGGCGTCCCAACTTCCGGCTGCTTTAGCTTTCGTGGACTTCCGTGAACTTGGCTTCATTGGAGAGCGACCTGCAGCAGAACAGGCGTCTGCCACACACACCACAGCTATTGGGACGCCGCCAGGTTCGCGACCGGCGGCAGTATGACACGTCTATGACGTCATCAGGCGGAAATCGAGGGACCACTTTTTTGGACCCGGTAAACACACCAGTCGGAGACGCGTTCCAGGCACCGTAGTGATAGTCCAAACAATGTTCTCTGTGAACTTGGGCCCCATTTTTGTGCTTGATAAGTTTAGAGCCCTTGGAGGGCAGTAGCGTTGTTCCACTGTTGTCCAAGGTCAGCGGTCCCCCTAAGCCGCCGACCTTGAAGATCACTATCGGTGGCCAGAGAGGCCAGTCACAGGCTCACAGCTGGCCAGTACTGTCCCAAGCCACGTTAGACGTTTCGGGGCTTCCCGTGTCCAAATGTTGAGCGGGAATTCTCGAAATTGCGCGTCGGCAACAGGAAGGAGTAACAGACACAATCCTAGGAGTGTATGCGTGCATATAAAACTATAATCAAGTGTGAAAGAGATTGTGTAAAAGATGTTAAAAAAAATTCGAACTGTTTTTGGTCCTCAGTGATCGTTTACATTCGCAATTTGTTCCCCGATAATCACCGTTTTTAGCGTCTGCACGGGAAAATTCACCAAAAAGCGCCGGTATTCTAGAAATAAATAAACACCGATACACCTACCGATTTTTGTCATAAATAAACACCAAAAAGTATACATCCCATTAATAATAATGCATAAAATGTCTCTTCATAACAAATAACTTTTCGAACCCCGCTTCGCTTCAACTAACTTTGCATAAAGAATAAGAAGAGTTGGTCACGTAATTTATGAATTAAATAAATATAAAATCATTCGTTTTGTATGATATCGCGGCTCCCAATTTCGCCAAACGGCTAAAAAAAAAAAAAAAAAAAAGCACAGATGGTGCGCAAATCGCTGCTCGGAGGCTGGAAACAGCAAAAAAACGTAAACGTCGTTTGATGGTGATGACGGTTTAGCGGAGCGTTCCGTAAGAGATCCAAAGCCTCCAAACTCACCACAAGGGGTGACTTACGTCTGGTTTGGGCTCAAGCCAAGCCGAGCCTTGTCAAATCCGTACAAGATGGCGTGTTGAAAGGTTGTATGGCGTGTGGCTCTAATTTTGTGCGGTTTACAACAAAAAGAGATTATTCTCATCAGCAAACACTGGCAAACTTGATAGCATGGCGCCACCGTATAAGAAGACTAATTTTTTTAGAGCGCAGCTCTTAGGGGCCCGTTCCCGGCTTGAGCGGCGTCGGCGTCGGCGTCGGCGTCGGCGTCGCCGTCGGCGTCGGCGTCGGCGTCGCCGTCGGCGTCGGCGTAACCGCAACTCTCGTAACCCTCGTGAGGGTTACGAGGGTTACGAGGGTTACGAGGGTTAATCTCATGAGGGTTACCCTCACGAGGATCACGAGGGCCACGAGGGTTACTTACCCTCGTAACCCTCACGAGGGTTACGAGGGTTAGTTACCCTCAAAAGGGTTACCTTCACGAGGGTTACCCTCACGAGGGTTACTTACCCTCGTAACCCTCACGAGGGTTACGAGGGTTAGTTACCCTCAAAAGGGTTACCTTCACGAGGGTTACCCTTCACGAGGGTTACTTACCCTCGTAACCCTCACGAGGGTTACGAGGGTTAGTTACCCTCAAAAGGGTTACCTTCACGAGGGTTACCCTCACGAGGGTCACGAGGGTTATGAGAGTTACCCTCACGAGGGTCACGAGGGTTATGAGAGTTACCCTCACGAGGGTCACGAGAGTTACCCTCACGAGGGTCACGAGAGTTACCCTCACGAGGGTCACGAGAGTTGCCCTCACAAGGGTTACTAGGGTTACCCTCACGAGGGTCACGATGGTTACCCAGGTCACGTGACCCCGGGGGGGGTCACGTGACCTGGGGATACCCCCCGAGGTCACGTGACCCCCCGTTGACGTCATAGCCACTGATGACGTCGTCAGTGACGTCACTGATGACGTCACCGGCATCCGCATCGTCATCGTCATCATCACTGATGACGTCATCAGTGACGTCACTGATGACGTCACTGGCATCCGCATCGTCATCATCACTGATGGCGTCATCAGTGACGTCACTGATGACGTCATCGGCATCGTCACGTGGCCCCAGGTCACGTGACCCCCCGACGTCACGTGACGCCCCAAGGTCACGCGACTCCCACAAGGTCACGTTACTCCCACAAGGTCACGTGACGCCCAAGGTCACGTGACTTCCCGCCCCCGAGGTCACTTGACCCCCCCCCCCCCCCCCCCCCAGTACCCTTCCCTCCTCCTCCTCAAGAGCTGCGCTCTAATTCGGCGTTACAGGGAGTTGTAAACGGCTTTCATTTTTTCTCTTGAAGAAATATGTACGTATCATCACTAAGGCAACAAAAAAAAACGCAAAATTGAAAAAAAGGCCGATATCGCAAGCATTTTTAGCACGTCTCTGGCTGAATTGGCGCCAAAAGGATATGATCGTTCACAAAGAAATAAACGACGAACAAATTATTAAAGGCCTTGTGATTGCGATACCTCAGATTATGAAGAGAACGCATCGAAAGACTCTGAGAACTCCAACTCTCACGTCGCAGGTAAGGAATGCTTTCCAAGTTATCAGAACTCTTGTGGGTGCCCATAACGACGTCATCACGGTGCAATTGCTGTCGAACTGCGAGAATTGCCTTAGGACACATTTACTTCAAAAACGCGAAAGCAGTCTATACTTAGTGATTTTTCGAAATAAAGCTACTTTATGTGGGACCACTAGTAATTCCTTGCTAAAAAAAAGAAAAATAGCTGAAATTAGTTACTTTGATATATTATCCACATCAAAATAAGTATTTCTGACCTCAGCTTTATTGAAAGAGAGCTGAGGTCAGACATTCGTGAGCTACGAACGGATGTTAAGGACGTTAAAAATAGCCAAGAATTAATTAGCAAAACTTTCAAAGAAATTGAGATAGAATTCGGGGTCTCCTCGAAAGAGAATGCTGAACTGAGGCAAGAAAATGCGAGTTTGTGTTAGTTTCATGAAGTGGTGCTAAGAGCAGTGAAAGAAACAGAATGGCGTCTTGTTCACTGCGAACAATAATCAAATGATGATGATGACGATGAAATGCGAACACCGAGATAAAAGGGATACTGAAACACGGCAAAGATTATATGACAGACACTGTGCAGAAGATCGGTGACCTTATCGGGTCGCCGATAGCGACAGGTGAAATTGAGGGATGTTTCCGCGTACCAGTGTTGTACAGGTTCATCAAAAAGAGGAACGAAAGCTCGTTCCTCGATCCTTCTGATTTTTGGTACACGTTCCCGTTACAAGTTCCATCTATTAGAAAGAACTCGTTCCCGTTACGGATTAAAAATGGAATGTACCGTTACATATAGGTTGCGTATGTATTTTGCTAATTATCATATTTAATTAGATTTAGCGAAGGTTTTTTTTTATATATATCCCATCAAAAGGTTACATACGAATTTGAATGCCGTGATGGAAGGACACCAAAAGAAAACAAACAAAATCAAGGTTCCATATGTTGATATATTCACCTTTAAGAAACTCAGCGCTTTACCAGACTCCTGTTCGTGGTGGGCGATTCAGACAAGCCAAATGTACCGTGGTCTGGAAAGGATAAGGGGCGTTTCTTTTATTATTCTTTATTAAGGGGTTATCTCACATTGCGCGCACGTTTAAAAAAAAAACAAAAAAACTTTACATTTTTAATGCAACAAAGCCCTTTGTTTGAACTTCACAACAGTTGATTCTCAACATTATGTTGCTCTTGGAAATACTACAAGGTCTCATCCCAGTTGATATAGCGACGCCGGAAGTGTTGCAAGCAGGATATCTGCCTTCTTGCCTTCCACAACCCACTTTAGCCGCGAGCCAGCATTTGAACATTTCGGCTAAAGGTCGAACCGCTCTGACTTGTCAAACTCGAGAAAGCGATCTGTGCAAGTCATCCTCCCGCGGTTGGCATTGACATTGGCGGGGCCTTTCTGGAAAGTCGCACCAGTCGTAGGTTTCCCGTTAGAGCTTTGGAGCACCCGTGTTGAAAAGGCGTTTCCCTATATGGGCAGTTTGCTAAGTTTGCCGACGGATGATCGCTTGACTAGAATACCCTCGTCGCCAGTGTGGCATATCTGCCTGCTAGATTGAGCTAGCCTAGTGCTGGTTTGGTAACGGCCGGTGCCCAAGTGCTCGAGGGCACGGCCAAGCTCGTGTACGCGACATCTTGTGATTGTCAAATCGTCGTCTTCTATGCAACATACCACATCCTGGAACATTCAATTCGGCTTTTTTTGCGTCTATGGTTCCCATTAGAACCCCTGAATGAGCTACGCTTAGAGGATCGGCACTCTGTTCCCCAATATTGCTGTGGGCACCGCCATCTTAGTGCTTGTGCAGAGAAGATGCAACTGCCGATCGTCATGATTCAAAAGTGTGACCTTCTTGGCATTAGATTTGGTGGTAAGAAGCTCATGTAATATTGCTTTTCTCTGTCGCGAACTGTTTAAACATTTCTGGAGGACGGAAAAGCGTTTTTTGCGATTTTAGATAAAGCTTCAGATGACTGGCAACCATGATCTTAAGCCACTAGATGGGTAATTGACGTTACTGTGAAGCGTAGCGCATTTAGTGGCACCAATTTAAGTGCAAATAAATTACTCACTCACTCACTAGTTCCCACAAGCTTTATTATCTCTCCCGATTCGGCAAATATAATACGAAGTATAAAGACTCAACGTCGCATTCTAGTTTGGACCTCAGCTATCTCCAGATCACTAAAGAATCACGTAGGACTATTTCACCTCGTATTGTACGCGATAGTGCGTACTATAGCCAAGTCCAATAAGATTACTTTCTTTATAAATATCAGGCTTGGTTCTCGGCATATCAAATGGTACGAAACCCAATAAAGTGTTGATATGCCTATCACTCGTCGCCGTATGCCTTCTGCTTAGATGACTGTATTGATTAAATTCAAGCCGGCTTATCGGCGTAGCAAATAGTACTAAACCCCATAAAGTCTTTGCATGCATATCACACGCTGCCGTATGCCCTTCTACCCTTTCAGTACCACTGGAAAAATAATATTCTTTCTTAACAGTTGTTTATACATATTCACGTAGCAATTCTAATCCGCAATGTTGGAACGGCTAATGGAACTTTATAGCAGACAAGGCAGCGTCACACTTTTTGTAATCACCTGTTCATTTCAAACCAGCTAATAGAGAAAAAAAAGTTTAGCCACTCTCAAAAGATTCATTTGTCAGGGAACCCCTGAATACGCTGCGTTTGTATTGGATCCACCACTAACAAAAGAATATATATATACAGGGTGTTTTTGCGAAGACTTTCAAAAATCCTAAAAATTAGGGCGATTGAAAAAAGAAGAAACTCTCTTCGGGAACAAACTACCAGCCACGGCGGACGTCAGGAACTGCCAAAAACCTACTAATTAGTCAAATAATTATTAAAACGTGTTAATTAACTTTTTATTAGTGTAAAAAGACATATGATTCCAATTAGAAAGTTGCTGAGCGTTATCGAAAACCACTAAATCAGTCATTTTCAGAAAGACTTTAAGCGCTTGAGAAGAGTAGCAGCGCACTAAAATTACCACTCGTGGAGCAGGTACAAGGCTGGGGCTAGATAAGAGGGCCTCTTATCTAGCCCCAGCCTTGTACCTGCTCCACGAGTGGTCATTTTAGTGCGCTACTACTTTTCTCAAGCGCTTAAAGTCTTTCTGAAAATGACTGATTTAGTGGTTTTCGATAACGCTCAGCAACTTTCTAATTGGAATCATATGTCTTTTTACACTAATAAAAAGTTAATTAACACGTTTTAATTAATTATCCGGCTAATTAGTAGGTTTTTGGCAATTCCTGACGTCCGTCGTGGCTGGTAGTTTGTTCCCGAAGAGTGTTTCTTCTTTTTTCAACCGCCCTAATTTTTAGGATTTTTGAAAGTCTTCGCAAAAACACCCGGTATATATATATAAACAAATATGTGCAGATGAATGAACCGTACTTAATCCAATTAATCAAAGAATCAAAGTTTTCAGGAACCCGCTGAAAGCCAAAAATTGGCGGAGCCAGGATGGTTCCGCCATCCTGGCTCCGCCTGAGAAACATGTGGGTGGTTTCATCTCAAATCGTGCAAGCAAAAAGGGTCGAATTTTAATTTCGATGAAAAAAATACGTTATGGCGCCGTTTCTAAAACCTCAGTCGCCACAAACCGCAGGCTCGTCGGATTTTTTGTTCTCGACTTATGAATTTTTAAAGAGGCCGCGGCGAAGAGCAGTGTTTTTCACACCCGTCGTGGGTCGGATGTTTCGCTTAATCTCCCGCCATGAATTTTCAGTCCACATTATATTATCTTTTTTCAAGCACTCTGTGGACGCATTTAAAAGGCTCCAATACCATGAAACAATTTTAGGCGTTTTGCTTTTTTTCTCTAAAGATGTCAAAAACGCCTCATCGGTCAATTGTTGACGAACTTTGACAATTAATTGGCGATCTACTTGGGTTACAAAAATATTTTTTTATGTCCACGGAGAGCCCAAAACACGCTCTTTACATTTATTATGAAATGACTTGGCTGTATAAAATATCCTTTGCGGTACGTTTACGCTAATATTATGCAAAAACCAAAAAGTACCATTTTTGAAACTGATTTTCTAAAAAAAAAACATTTTTTTTTATTTTTAGTTCAAATGTAGATATGATAGTTGTCTACACGAAAATCAAGCCTAGAAAGTGTATATTTTGTTTGTATGTTTTATATTTAGGCCTCAATATCAGATAAAGACGTCTTTGTTTTGCAAGACCTAAGTCAGACATAGCGATCCATGCGTCTCTATGAATTGTGAAAGAGTTTTCTTGAATTTTCTTCTGCATTTTGTAATCAATTATAAACGGATTTTGTGGTATTGAATATTTATGTGTGTTTTGATAAGAGCGGGAACCACGAGATACATATCGAACCAAATCAGCAGGCTTAGTAGACTTTCAATAAGCAAAAGGCACAGACGTTGTATTGTTTCGATTTATAAACCTTTCACAGTAAACTAGCAGGACTAGCTATTAGTTGAAATATTACTAAGACAAAGAAGGTCACCACATCGTCGATATATTATATAGAATTCTTTCCGAAACCAAACACTGGGGTTTGTTCACCGCACATTGCACAGGTCACCAGGGAATGGCCTTTCACTTCCGTAATACACAAAAGTGGTGACACAGAAACGGTCCGAAACACACAGAGAGTGTGTCATGGAGAGGGGTAGGAAATAAAAATAAATAAATAGGAATTAAATTGCCCAACTCCGATCTTAACGAAAATTGCGTAAAAAAAAATAAAGTATTTAGGTTCGAGCGGTGGCAAGGCGATCGGTCCACGCCTGGTGGAGAACCAGACAAAGAACTTGACGGCACGTAAAGGTAAAACAAAAAAACAAAAAAAAAAATCAATAATTTAATAAAGACGGGAAAACTCAGTCGCACATGGCAAGAACAAAAACCAACTCCTCCGGGCATTCCCTAAACGGGACGCAACCAAATGCGTGCGAACACGCTCTCTACATCACCGCCAGGCCGCTACGCCATGACGAAATAAACCCAACAACTGAACAGTGCTAACAAACAGTTAGTAAGAAAACATTGAAAAAAAAAAAAAAAAAAACGTTCAGAAAAAACCGCACCCGAGAAACAAAGTTCAGCGGGGCGAAGAAACACACACGAGTCGGTCCCACGACACTGAAGTCTGGCGGGATGACGGCGTCCAGATGATGCTCGAATCTGTTCCTCCCTCTATTACGCACATCCACGACGACTGTGCGGAACAGTGGCTGTGCGAAAGAAGGTGAAGAATAGATTCGAGCAGGCGAAGCGCGAGAAGGTAGCCGAGACTATGCCTCAAGCTTCATATCGGGAGAGGAGCTTTCGAGGTAGCTTCTGCAGTTACTCAAACTTTCTCTTTCCCCTTCCCTTTTTCAAAAGAACACGTCAGCCGGCGCTAACTTTTCATCCCGGGAGAAGACCACTCTTCACAAACGGTTATAGTTGACAAGGAGGCTGACTTCGACCCAACTAGTCTCCGGGCAGAATACAAACACAAGTATATTTACCAACACGCTCGTTTTAATGTCAGTCTCCGGGCTTTGCTGTTTCCAAAAGAGATAACTCTTTATACACCAACTCATGTTTACAAACAAACCGGAGCGCCCCTAGCGGACGTCACCGGCGCCGCGCATGCGCCGTGGATGGTGGGCAAGAAGTCCGCCGTCGCCCATAAACAAACCATTGAATTGCGTTGTTGTCGGCGTCGGTGGGAGTCCCCGTGCTCTTTTTCGCGTTGGAATTGTTGATTCTACGTCCTCCTAACAATGTCTGACTACTTGAGCGGCTTCAGCAAAACTATCGAGGCAAAACTTTGCGTGAATAATGTGACTTGCGGCGATTCATTTCACGTGGACGCCGCAGAATGGGCGCTAAAGCCTGACTCCCACGTCGAGATTCTGCTCGCTATTTTCAGTCGCGACGTCGCTCGGACTGCAAAAGTGTGGACCGTAGCTGAGATGGTGGACATCGATACTGAAAACCTCAAGTAGAATCGGGCATTACAAGTCGGTGATGGCCACTGGTAACAATGATCAACAACTTCTTGTATCTGTTTACACTTAGCCGACTTACCCCAACCAACCTTCAAAAGTGTTTTGAGGCCTGCACTTAGTTCTTATCGCAATTACCGGGTCAATGTTTGGTTTACGAGCCGCTGTCGTTTGAACGAACTGACGACAGAAAGCAGCCAAGTTTGAAAGAGCAGACGACAGTTGGAACGCACGCGCAATGGAGTACGGGCAAGAAGCACCGCGTCCCGCGTCAACAAACCATTCGAGTGTCACGTTGTCGACGTCTGTGTGAGTCTGCATACTCTTTTTCGCGTTGGAGTTGTCGATTCTACGTCCTCATCGCAATGTCTTACCACTTTAATCGCCTGAGCGAAATCATCAAGGCTCGTTACGCTGCTAAACTTTGCATAAATAATTTGACGTGCGGCGATGTATTTGCATGACCGCCGCAGAATGGACGTACAAAACCATGATGAGACTCTTCTAGCTATTTTCGGTTGCGACGACCCTCGTGCTGCAAAAGTGTAGAAGGTAGCGGCGATGATCGACGTCGATACGAAAATCGGAAGCGGGAACAGACAAAGCGTAACAAGTAGGTGATGGCCACCGGTACCAATGATCAACATCTTGTATCTACTGCTTACACCGAGCCTACGTAAGTCTTTTGAGGCCTGCAATTACTTATTGCAATCACCGGGTCAAAGTTTGGTCTACGGGCCGCTTTTGTTTGAACGAGCAGACGACAAAAAGCAGACAACTTTGAAAGAGCAAACGAAAGTTCGAACGATCAGGCGGCCGTGTGAATTTGAAGACGCACTGAATCCGTGGGTGGTCCGGACAACTTGGGGGTTTTCTCTCGGTCATGTTGGAACAAAGCAAATACATCTGGCGACTACAAATTGTGGCCCGCACACGCAATCGTAGTTCGACAGCGTCAGGTTTGCCCTTTTCACGGCTGCTATCGACGTTCTCGGACGAACGGAGGGTGCAAAAACACATGAAAACTGATCTTCAAACCTTCCCAGACTCTCTTTGTAAAGCCCCGATCGCAGCATTTTGACGAAAAGGCAGGTTTTTTGTCTCGTTTCTTCCAAAGGAACACAGGAATGCATGTCTGGCACGGCGACTTCTGCCCACCGCCCCAGACCGGAAGTGCGTCCGGCGCGCCACCACCGCGGCGTGACGTAGGATAGTTGAGTTGGTGTATAAGGACAGAACGAGCGGGTTGGTGGGGATAATTAAACTTAAACAGTCCCTTCTCGTTTTCTTCCTCAAGTTTAATAGATAACCCTTCGGTGCTATCGGATCTCCCCGGAGAAAGAGAGAGAGCACGGCCGTTTCAAGGTAAGGATAGGGCGCTCGAAGCTAGGGCAAACAGGCGGTATCGTTTCACGCATGCACGGATGGCTGGTTTCAAATTTCCCCACATCCCTAACGAAACCGGCCCATCTTCGTGTGTGTGTCTGCGGGATTTCTGTCCCGCGCCGCCGGTTTTAGCGCGCATGTGGCGTTGTTTTGGCTGGCAGAACAGTTGTTGACCGTCGATATTGTAAGGCCATGGTGTCCTCATCCTTTCAGCCAAAGATTCCTTTGCTTTCCCTTGTGCAATACTCTGACTGACTCCTACTGGGTGGCTGTCACTGTTCGCCGCGTCAACGACACAATCGTACTATTTCACTCCTCGTGACACAGGGTGCGCTGCTCGCTTTACTGTCACGGGCCGTCCTATCTAACACAACGAGCGTGAAAGGTCGTGGTCATCTGCTGGTTCCGAAAGGGCGGGACGTTCATGCAGGCCAATGAGGGCCCCGAATCAATACGACGTCTGCCGACTCCTACACGTTAAAAATTTACGACACCTGCTGGTCTGTTAAGAAGTGTTGCTTTCTCTTCTTGGAACTCCTCCGATGTAGCTTGCCGTCTATAATAAAATTTAAATATTCAATAAATATAACAGGGTGGAAATACTGTATTTATTTTTATGTGGGAACGTTGAAAAAAAAAAAACTATTTCCAAGCTTGTGAAGACGCGCAATTCGCAAGTCCATTTCAAGCCGTAAAAGCACGTTTTTGTACGATATTGATGCTTAAATATAGAACATACAAACAAAATATACACTTTCTCGACTTGATTTTCGCGTAGAAAACTATCATATCTACATTTTAACAAAAAATAAAAAAATAAAAAATGGGTTTTTTGAGAAAATCAATTTAAAAAATTTTACTTTTTGGTTTTCACATAACATAAACGTAAAAGTACCGCAAAGAATATTTAATACAGCCGAGATTTTTTTTAATACATATAAAGAACGTGATTTGGGCTCTCCGTGGACATAAAAATCATCGATGTAACCCAAGTAGATCGCCAGTAATTAATTGTCAAAGTTCGTCAACAATTGACCGAGGGGGCGTTTTTGACATTTTTACAGAAAAAAAGCAAAACGCCTAAAATTATTTTATGGTATTGGAGCCTTTTAAATGTGTACACAGAGTGCTTGAAAAAAGATAGTATAATGTGGACTGAAAATCCACGGCGGGATATCAAGCGAAACATCCGACCCACGACGGGTGTGAAAAACACTGCTTTTCGCCGCGCCCTCTTTAAAAATTCATAAGTCGAGAACAAAAAATCCGACGAACTTGCGGGTTGTCGCGACTGCGTTTTTAGAAACGGCGCCATAACATATATTTTTTTCATCGCAATAAAAAATTCGACCTTTTTTGCCTGCACGATTTGAGATGAAACCACCCATATATATATATATACTTACAGGGAAATATTCAACAGAAAGTATTTAGTCTTATTTTTAGAATCTACACTCGTCAAGATTCAGTTTCAGACCTCTAGGCACGTTTGGCCGCACAACACGGAAGGCGGAAGGAAGAAATATTTAAATTTATGTTCAGCTGAAGTTTTGGTTACGCAAGTCTGGATAATACCCACTATATTAAATCACTCGGTGTTTCCAGTTACCCGCATTGAAGCAGCAGTACTTCCGATGACTGTAATTGTAGAATAGACGCTTTTAGATATTTACATTTTCGAAAGACTCTCTGCGAATGTAACACGCTGCCGGAAAGAACTAGTTAATTCCTGTAAGTTATCAGCTCTTGCTGATCGCCTAACGTTTTATGTGTTCCACTGCATAACCTAATGATTGATGTGCTTTGTGAATTTTTATGCAACTAACAATATTTGTACCCCCTAAAATGATGCCACAAATGAGCACTTTAGGCATGGAATAAATAAATAATAAACAACGACTTATAGTTTTTTTTTAGCAGTCAAATTTGCTTGGTTTACTTTTTATTGATAAGACTCCTAAAGGCCGATATTAATTGTCCTCTTTGCTTTTTCTTCTCCCACGTATCTTACTTTACAATGTAGTTTATACGCGGGCGTATTTTGTCTACGCTTTCGAATTGGATAACCATGGCAGCCCTTTGATGTGCAGTGTGAAAGCACTGTCAGCTTCGAGAATAATGTGTTGCATTTAAAGTGATTGTACTACTACCATGTCTCCTGACTGAAAAGTGTAGTATTCCTAAAAAAATTAATGAAAAACAAGGAAATATTACCTTAATGAAACTGAAACTGTTGCTGAAACTGTCCCTGTGGAACCTTGCAGTCGGAACTAAGCAAACACAAACCTTTTAATTCATCACAATCCCCCCCAAAATATCCGGAGACGTAACATGCAGAAAATGGTTGGAAGGAATGACCCCTTCTTGGGCGTAAACCGTTAGGGTCCAATTCCGGAAAACTTTTGTGCGCTGATTTTTGGTGTGTTCCAAAAGCGTAGAGGTAGTTTGCTAGGAAGCGAGACATATTCTTTTTAATCGCTTTTGTTTTTTGGATTTTCTGATGTGGTACGACTGTCACGCATGTTGTAGAATACTTTATATTTCATTCTTTTCGTCTGTTTCGTTGGGCAACCGTTTCGCTTTTTAAATGGTGAATCAATCCCTCTAAAATTAATTTTAATTTTTTTTTATGTAGGTGAGTGTACGTAGCTCTTTGAAACGTTACGACAAACCACCCCAGGCATGTATCTTTTTCCGGAATGATATTCGAAAGAGTTGCGATTACTCATTCCAAACCACCTGCGAGTCTGCCTGGCGTGAAAAGCATTGAAAGACATTTTATACTGGGTGATTTCATTTGAATTCGACCAAACTTGTCGGGGGGGGGGGGGGGTCTTTAGATTTAATCGTAAAAAATATATATGATACCCGAATCCTTGTGATGAAAGAAACTGCCTTTGAAAAAAATTAGAATTGTATAGTTTGAGAGAAAAAAATTCTGAGGCGCTGCAGGGTAGAAAACGTCAAGTTCCCAATTTGATTTTATCTCGACTTTAGCCGCCATTTACAAAATATCGAATTCTTGCAGAATTATTATATTTATTACGCAATATTTACGCAGACTTGGCTATTTTTAGAGGTAAATTTCTGTCTTCTGTTATTTTAAATTAATTTTCTAAAAAATCTCAAACATGCAACCTAGAGCAAGTGTGACGCAACTTCGGACAGCTATATAAAACGAACGGTAGGGCGCAATGACGTGAGACAGATATCTGTGCGTAGCTATCAATGTAAGCTATCGATTGACATGTATTTTCTGGTTATTGTGTTTACCGTGTTGTTTTTATTTTGCCACAAATATAGACAAAAATGAAAAATATGCAAATTTTGAAATCAATTTTCTCAAAAAAGCCATTTTTTATTTCGTTCATACTTTTTTAATTTATTGCCCAGATTCTGCTTAATAACCGGGTATAAATATTGCTTGACCTTTTTTTGTTGTAGTTTTAGGACAACCAGTTGAATAAGCCATTTTTATCGCGTAATACCAACCTCCGGCTCCGGTATGCGGGCTTCACCGCAACATTGATAATTGGCTCAGCAATATCAGATTTCACTGAAAACTACTTTACCCCGTTGAATTTTTACTAATATATTTTTAAAAAAATCAGTAACGTCATAAAGAAATGAGAGATGGCTGAATTGACGAAGTGATGTCTGCGAAGTCACAGCTTGCATTTTCGAACGTCGCCACGACAACGTTTTACTACTGAGGTTGCACGAAACTTATATATTTAAATTATTTGTTTGAACATTGTGCCGTGATAAACAACAACAAAAGTAAATTTAGTTAACATCAATGTTAACTAGCCTAAGCGAGTGGAGAGATCCAAGACGTTTCATCCGTTTCGATCATGTCGGGTTGCATTCTACGGCACTATCCAGTCCAGAAAAACAATATCCCCGTTTATGCGTTTCGGACAATCTTTATTTTATACAAACATTATCGGAAAATCGGCTCGAATTTTTTCAATTTACCGCATGGCATTCTTTCGCCTATCCTTCATTGGCCCTTAGTATTCCGAGGTACGTGAAAAAAAAATTGACTACATTTTGTCCATCCTTCGGCTTTTGGACTACTTGTTGCATACGTTTAAATTTTTTGGGCTACGCACAGCATATCGGAAGTTGCTTTTCAGCTTACAGTAATCATACTCTTTTGTTGGCAGTATGCAATAAAACATTCATAGGTAACAGTTTAACAAAATCACTCTATTTATTGAGTAATTTATTTGGGTTAACAAGGCACACCTATGGAAACACATAATTTTTCACAGAAGCGCAAATGTACAAGAAGAGGCTTTAACAACAAAACAAAACAAAGCCGTAGATCATCTGAGAGTTCCGCACGTGCACCACAGAGGTTCATGCATTAAGACGAAGATAGAACAGTTCGCTCAAGCTGCACTTCGCCCTTTTCGCGTCGCCACACGTGCGAAGCGCGGATGCCTTTCCGAATCGGTACGCAACTCCACTCTGTTTTCTTGATTCTGCGGAAGTCACTCACCTCCTTCTCGGTTAAGTTCATGAGAGTTACGTTTTTGACACGCCTTCCAACCTTGTCCACAAAATCTACTGATGTTCGGACGAGCTGCTCCTCCGGTGAACGGAGGTTGTGCACCGTTGCGTGGTGTTTGAGAAGCCCTCCAACCCCGTCACAAGAGTTTTTACCATGCCCAGAGGCAGAAAATATCCACTTCAATTGGGTATGGCCCACTCGCTCGAACTCATGCAGCTGAAATCTATTTTTAAAATGAGCAGGTGCCCCGTCGGATATGTACGTTAGTGAAGCATAAACTGGGATGTGCTCCTCCAGCCAGTCTTCTATAAGTCTCAGAGCCAGCAGCGCATGGGAAGTGTCATGGCATAAGTCCTCACAGACAACGCCGAAGCATTTTGAGCCTTGCGACGTGGATGCCACACACGTGAACACAGAGAGCTGACGCTTGTGCCAGTGGTACTCCTGTATCTCGTGTGGCAAAATTACCGTCCAGTTCTCCGCAAAATCGAAGTGCATGACGATGTGTCTTGAGGTCACACTAGACTTCTCAATCCGTATGGCTTCCCGTTGTGTCCTACGAATAAAATCGTGCGTGGAAAACTTTGTGGCCCATTTCTGTAGCTCTTTCAAAAAGGCGCTGGAGTCGGCAGTCTTGCTTATCAAATTACCATTCTCCCATGTGAAAAATGTAATTTCCTCTTCAGGCACCATTTCCAATGATTCTAAGGAGAGTCTGTTAGTCGAGGGGCAGTCTTTGCATTCGCCTCTGAAACATTCGGACGAGGGTTCAGGGCAGAGGCACAAAGCGAGAATCTCCTCTTTTGTTATTTTTTCTTCTCGCATGCTGTTCAGGGTGGAAAAGCACAAATCGAAATTCGTACAGCACACACATGCACAGACAGTCTGTTCAGGGTTTAGCTTGACCCACTTTGGCCGCAGCGAGTAAAATTTAGTCAGACCTAATTTTGAGTCCGGGTTTGCTTCCTTAAACAGCCTGTACGTCTCTCGGACAGACCTTGTCATATACCGCTTCACGACCACATGTTCTTCGCCATCCTTCAGAAGCTTAACAGCATCTTTTTTGTTTGGGCTCTGCCGAGAACAGTCGAGATCGTCGTCGGTGTAATATTGCGTGGCTGCCCGTATGGTGTCCTCGCTTATGCTTCCACCGTGATAAGGCTCCGGACGCTCCCATACGCCGAACCGTTCACGAAGCTGCTTTGATTTCTTCAGAAGGTACTTCGATGCCTCAGGAATTAGCCGTTCTACCTCCCTAGTGGCTACGCCCTTGGGCACAAGCGTGAGGAGCTGACATCTCTCCTGGTAAGATGCCGCCTTCACAAATGCCTCTCTGATGTTTGCCCACCACCCGTCGCAGCCGAGGCATGGTTGATCACTGCGAGAACTTGACCCACTTGGCTCCAAGGTATATGCAGTCGCCAACTTTTTTCGTACCTGTCGGCTGTGTGATTCTTCAATCTCCCGCTGTTTTCTTTCAGCATATGCCTGACGACTTTTCGGGTTTACTGTAGAAGGCATGCGCAAAGGAGTTGTTTCAAGCCCAGCAGCAGAAATCTCTTCGTTAAGACCTTCCACTACTTCGTGCTCTTCGATGCAGCTTGCTGGAGAGCTCGAGCATGGATCACTGACAGATGATGAAAGCTTCTCACCGGTGTACTGGAAGCAGTTCTGGCAGAGCACGTCATCCAACGCAAGAGCCGCGGCTTTCGATGGAGGCAGGATCATCTTCAAGGCGTCTACGTTGAGATCGGTGACATAACGAAAACGTCGGTTGCGGTATACCCTTCGCTTATGTCTCTCGAAGTAGTCCGCGCAACTCTTTCTTTTGAAGCTGAAAACTGCAGCCATGACTGAGTTCAAAATAACGCGTTCATTCCTCGGGAGGTTCCGGCTTTCTGCTTTCGACGCAGTTCCGCAGTTCTCTTATACAAATTCATTGCTGCAAGCCCTCTTCTTATATTTTTTTTATTCTCTTATACTAGATGAGTTTGTCAAATATAGACACTGATTAGCGAATCAACCTAAGGACGCCAGAAATGTCATGGTGCGTGTTATTCGCTTACAAGTAAAAATAAATAATGGATAAGAGAAACAGACAGACCATAGCACCAGGGGCTCAAAGAGGACTACAAACATTAGTTCCGGAGAAAAGCGCTGCAACGAAGACACAAAATGATAAGCCAACCAAACCTTCCTTTTTGTTCTGATGCTCCTGCCGACACTGTGGCCATGTTTGTACTGGTGATAACTTGCCACCCTTGAAACAAATAAGTATCCGCAAAAGCTGTATGTATACAGTTACGACTCCATCGACCGGCGTGATAATGTCTAGTGTTTACTGCATTTGTTTTCTCCTTTTGACAAACTTGACCCAGCCGAGCTACAGAAACTTCGGGCACCAAAGAGTCTCAAGCTTCCGCCCATAAATTTATTGGGAGAAGGACAAGGACTGCTTCACACAGTTCCACTTCGCTGTGATGCATTGCGACAGCCTGTGACGACGCGAGTTCCACTCTAACAAGATTAGTATAACCCTCTTGCAACGGCGCACGCCGAGGTCAACTAAGAGTCGCATGGGAATCTTCATGATAAGAATCGCAGCCTTTTGCTGGCGCTCGCGAAGAGGTTACTGAACCTATACTTCACCTAACAACTGGACCAGTTGCAACTGATGTAACGAACATGGCTCTTTCTTTTGATGTAAAAACAAACATAAAGAAAAGCGCCAGAAAACGTGCATACCCAGCTGGTAAGCAACACACGGGAAATCAATTAAAAAAGCTTGAAAGAGAAAAAAAATTTGCCTACGCCACTTGCCTTCTGTCATTTTTTTGTGACATTTCTTTTTTTGTAAAAAGTATATTACTAGGAATGCAACGAGGTAAAGTGGTTGTCAGTAAAATCTGATATTGCTGAGCCAATTATCAATGTTGCGGTGAAGCCCGCATACCGGAGCCGGAGGTTGGTATTACGCGATAAAAATGACTTATTCAACTGGTTGTCCTAAAACTACAACAAAAAAAGGTCAAGCAATATTTATACCCTGTTATTAAGCAGAATCTGGGCAATAAATTAAAAAAGTATGAACGAAATAAAAAATGGCTTTTTTGAGAAAATTGACTTCAAAATTTGCATATTTTTCATTTTTGTCTATATTTGTGGCAGAATAAAAACAACACGGTAAACACAATAACCAGAAAATACATGTCAATCGATAGCTTACATTGATAGCTACGCACAGATATCTGTCTCACGTCATTGCGCCCTACCGTTCGTTTTATATAGCTGTCCGAAGTTGCGTCACACTTGCTCTAGGTTGCATGTTTGAGATTTTTTAGAAAATTAATTTAAAATAACAGAAGACAGAAATTTACCTCTAAAAATAGCCAAGTCTGCGTAAATATTGCGTAATAAATATAATAATTCTGCAAGAATTCGATATTTTGTAAATGGCGGCTAAAGTCGAGATAAAATCAAATTGGGAATTTGATTTTATCTCTTTTTTTCCTAATTTCTTTCATCACAAGGATTCGGGTATCATATATATTTTTTACGATTAAATCTAAAGACCCCCCCCCCCCCCCGACAAGTTTGGTCGAATTCAAATGAAATCACCCTACTGATGTTATTTGCCAGACGAGGAAGTCTACACGAGATTGCTAAACGTTCTGCGTTCACATTATTAACCGTATAAATGACGCATGTGTGTCCCTATAAAGCCTGAGCGCAAGGTAGCTGGCTTTCTGTCTAGAACCGCTGACTTCAAGGACTGCACGATGAACACCGCAATTATTCTTCTTTTTACATCATTTTTGGCAACGGGTGAGTCTCAACTTTACGTACCGGCGGGGTCTAAAAAATCACTGCACTCGTTTAAACAAATAAAATATCACAGGTGCATTGCGTTTCACAGTATTTACGTCTTACAGGAGGTTCAAGTACATAGCCTCTATATAGTAGGTTTGGATTACCCTGATATGACAATTTTAGCGAGAGTATAGTACCGTGAAAAGAATTAGAGGCGAGTGTAACGTGCCTTGAGGAAACTACGAACTGTACTTTATAAAGTGCAATGATGCGGGTAATATTTCCGACGTCTATCCACCTTACGTAATAAACCTCATAATAGTTTATCTCGTGTTTTCGGGTATTGAATTTGTTTATGGAAGTGACGCTGACACTTACGAAAGTTACTTCTAGTCACTAAAGCAGGATTTTGGTGTCATATTGTAAATCCAAGCACGAATTTTCAGGCAATACTCCTTACAGCTTTTGTGTCAAGGTTTGTGTGAAGACAGCTTAAAAAATAGCTCGGTTCAAGATTCTAACGCCTAATATCCTCGATTATTGTACAAAATATGTTACCCTTCAATGAGCTCAATTACCTTTTTTTTTTTCCTCTCAATTGAGATGTTCGTTTACCTAAAGTGTCTAGTCTTTGCAGTGCTTATGCTGGCTTCATAGGCGCGATTAAAGTAAAATATATATATAAATATAATTTCACGCGTGCAATTGACATGTGGGTTTTACTGCATTGCTGTTGTTAATTGTTTTATTGCGCTCGGGAGTTTTTCACCGTGCGCAGAATTAGGAAGCCTTCTGCGCCCGTTTGCTCGAAGCGCTAACCGCGGCTAAAGTTAGCCGCAGTACCTTGGAGAGGGATTTTGAAATCACGTGACTGGCTCGGTAGGGATGCGGGGAAACATGGCGGTGCCCCGGTGTGTGAGCGCCACTCGCTTTTGAACTAATATGTCGTTGTAGCTGCAATATCGGGCGCGTTAGTCACCAACGAATGGTGCAGGAGGTTTTCGCTTTGCCTTACATCACTTAAGTCGTAATGCATGAGCAATGACCTCGCCGCATTTTTTTAGATAGTCTTTCGATCCTGGCCATTCCTAAGCCTAAATTAACGTGATAATTTTTGGCATGGCAACGTCTTTGGAAAGCGGATTGTCTTGACTCAATCGGCCTTGTATTGATAGCACACAAAAGCAGACGGCGTCCAAATAGACCTTTTTTTTAAATTACCCAATCCAGGGCCTGTTCGAGCTAACAGGCCCTGGATACTTTTAAGCCTTCAGTAGCGCTAACTCCACATTTAACGGGGCGGCCAGCAATTTCCATTTAAAATGTTTAATAACCTTTCTTTCCACCATTTCAGTACCGGTGGCTCTTCAGTTACCTTCGTCAAAAAATAAACTGAAAGATTCAGAGCATTTCACAGGCAAGTGTCATTAGATGTATTGAAGCAAATAATATATGATATATTTCAGAATATCGCTTATTGAACTGCGTGCCTTGACATACTTTATTCTATTTTATTATTTTCTATTCTATTCTATTCTATTCTAGGTTTCGTTTCGAGGTTCACTGAACCCAAGAGACACAACCGCTCGAGATTCTTTTTCTTTTTTTTTTTATCAAATATGGTTTGTAATTATTTGTATTCTCAATAATTAAGAAAACTAGAAAGAAAATAACAAATTGTTTCGCGCGTGAAGCCCTCCTCACGAGAAGTTTTGTTATTGCGAAGCGCTGAATTCGCAAAATAAATGAAAACAAAAAAATCTTTAGTGTGTTAGCCAATGCACAACGTTTGGTAAGTGGCCCACGTTGGCTTATTTTGTGGTGTCGTTTATAATAAATTTTATCATCAGTTTTCTGCAGTTTTGAAACACTTAGATTGATATCTCTTGGGAATTTACACTTCTTGGGATATTTTGTTTATTCGTAGTCATAGATTACATTCTTGCCACATTTAGAGGTTACAATTAATATCTACTTCAGAATCAGTCAATTTTATTGTACACATACACAAAACAAAAGCGTCATTGCTTATAGCTGCTGAGTTTATCAAAAATATGCTCGCGTAATAAATTCACGAATAGAGGGAAACACGTGGTAAGTATTCAATATAGACACGAATACTTTTTAATTTGTTTATAATTAGTTTTTATACTTTTTTTATAATTAAGCCACAAGACCCCCGTCGGCGAAACGGAAAGTGTAATATTTATAATAGAAAATACTAAAAAATAAAAAAAAGCGACAAGAGTAAATTATGCACAAAAGACACCAATTGTAGATACAAGCCAAAGAAATCCAAACGTGTGAAATTACACTGGAAGCCATTACAATAGCTTACTTTTTCACACCAAGTATTACTATAAGATCCACTACTATTGTATGTAGTAAATCCAAACAGCCCCAAGGAACAAGGAGATTACCTTCATAGAAATGTCGCTTATGACTATAAGAAGTTATCTTTTTAAGAGTCCCAATAAACCGTTTTCAGAATTCAGTGCCATCTGGTTCTTCAAATAGCAGTTCAACTTTTGCGGTACTAGTGATAATGCACCTGTACCATCTTATCTGACACCATGACTTTCGCCAGTCAACGGCAGACTAGAATGCGTTTCTTCCCGCACAGTGCTTTCTTGATCTCTTTCAGCTTCGATGGTCGTGAAGATTTAATCAGTCAGAAGGAAGTGTCAAACCGCATAGACACCTTAATGATTTTTATGCACCCAGGTGCTTTAGAGCTGGTTGTATGCCACCAACAGAGTGTCTGAGCCCGGGTAAGAAATGAACGTTCAAGCACTCTATTTTATTATAACTCTGACAGCAGCCGATGCCACGACTTGATGGAAACAATCGAGCAGCGCCAAATGCAGATATGCATACGTTGCTGAGGGAAAATTAAACGAAGGCACTTAAAGTGATTGTCCGGTCGAAACCGGAAGTACTTAAGTTTTTGGGCTCGTTACGTCGAGAGAGCCTTTATGTAGACAAACAACATTTTTATTTTGATATATGATCTCCCCGTTAATAATTAAACCTTTCAGGAACGTATATACGAAACTGCACCCCGAATTTCGCCAGTGTCAATGGCTGACATCCGTAGCTGCTGCGTGACGTCACAAAACGCAAAGGTTTTTTTTTTTTTTTATTTACAGAAAAAAACCTGCTTCGCCGTGAGGCATTATTGCAGGGGGTGGGTTTCATACAAACACTTTTGTTTTAGAACATAAGTAATACACAAAAAAACAAACAAAAAGCAAAACACTTTCTGTGGATCAATAATGAAATTAAATAAAAACATACTGTCTATAAAAAACACTACACAATTGAAAATTCAAAAAACCAAATTTGCCGCAAGCACATCTTTCGGCAACCTATTCCACTCTTCAATGGTTTTCGGAAAGAAGGAAAAAGCAAAGGTGTCGGTGCGGCAAGAGTACGGTCTAATCTTCTTGGGGTGATCTGCTCTTTCTGACAGATAAAACGGTTCATGTAAAAACACATCTCTGTTAATTAATAGTCTATTGTTGTAGATATCATCTAAAAATTTCATCCTAAACAGTTTTCTACGCTCACTGAGTTTCTCCCAATGTAGGGCATGTTTCATGTTAGTGACACTCGCTCCAAGTTCGTAATAGTTTAGTACAAATCTAGCACATTGATTTTGTATCTTTTCAAGTTTGTCTATTAAATACCTTTGGTGTGGGTCCCAGACAACTGAGGCGTATTCCATACACGGACGGATATATGTAAAGTATAAAGTTTCTCTAACTTTCCTCGGGGCTTGCCGAAAATTTCTCCGTACAAAATTAAGCATTCGTATTGCCCTTAGGGCTATCATTTCAACATGTCCCGTCCACGTTAAATCATTAGATAACATAACACCTAAGTATTTTACATTCGAGCTAGGTTTAATTATTTCATTATTTATCATGTACACGGAAGTAGTGGGATTTTTTTTCTTAGTAAATTTAACATGCACGCACTTTTTAACATTTAGGTTCATTCTCCAATTTTTACACCATACAGAAATTTTATCTAGATCACTCTGTAAAGTATTAATATCGTTAGAATCATTAATTAATCTATAAATAACACAATCGTCCGCAAATAATCGAATATACGATTGCATGCCAGAAATAATGTCGTTTATATAGATCAGGAAGAGCAGAGGACCCAGTACCGAGCCCTGGGGGACACCAGACTCGACTTTTACATACTCAGATTTTTCCCCACCGAGCACGACACATTGCCCCCGTCCACTTAGGTAATCTTTAATCCAAGCCAGTACCTTGCTATGCAGTGACAGTAAGCTAAGTTTATAAAATAACAAATCATGATCTACAAGGTCAAATGCCTTTCGAAAATCCAAAAACAAACAATCCACTTCGTCTCTAGCGTCAATGGCTCCAGCAAGAAAATGAAAGACATCAACAAGTACTGGTTACAGGATGCTCCAGTACGAAATCCGTGTTGATCTTGAATAAGAAACTTTTCGACGTTTAGATGAGCAATGAGATTACTATAAATGACGTGTTCCATTAGCTTGCAGCAAATGCACGTCAAAGAAATAGGTCTATAGTTTTCCACACAGTTTTTTGCTCCTGACTTGTGTATAGGCACCACATTTGCCATTTTCCAATCAGATGGAAGCTTTTGTTCCAGTAGAGATTTATTAAAAAGAACACACAAGTAATTTGCCAACTCTTCCGAACAGTTTTTCAATATAACCGGAGAGATGTTATCCGGTCCGATTGCTTTCTGGACATCAAGTTCTCGCAACAGCGAGGCTATACCATTATATGTTATTTCAATGGGTGACATGACATGTTTAATTTTTTGTTGCACGTTTGGGTGACAGCACTTTGCAGCAGGTTTAGAAAAAACAGATTCGAAATATTTATTTAGATGCGTTGCCTTTCTTTTTTCATTCTCGATAAGTTCATCGCCTACTAAAAGAGGAGGAACAGACGTATCGTCCTTGTTATTTGCTTTTACAAACTTCCAAAATTCCTTAGGGTTCATTTTAAGTTTATTTTCTAACTGCTCGTAATACGAGTCTTTGGATCTTTTTATTGTAGCTTTAAAAAGACTATTTATGTTTTCTAATTTCACCCTATTGGATTCACTCCCCCTACTCTTATATCGAAGGTATGCTCTTCTTTTTCGTTTGATAATCTGTTTCACCTCTTTTGTCACCCAGGGCTTATTCTTAGTTTTTGAGGATTTTACTCCGGAGGGGATGTATTTTTCAACTAAGTCATGGATTTTACATTTGAACATGTTCCAGAGTGCATCAATACTAACGTTATCGGATTGTTCTAAAAAATACGAAAAAAAACTAACAAGTTCGCTTCTTATGGTATCATATCGTCCTTTATCGTAATAAAATATTTTTCTAGCTTGACATTTATATTTATTTATTTTTGAATGGACCAAATCAGCTGTCACAATCTTATGATCAGAAATGCCCGGTAGCACACAAACATTGTCTATGGCCCCCGGTAGGTTGCACAACAACAAATTCAATACATTTAACAGTCTCGTTCCCTCCATGACGTATTGTGTTAAGTCAAACATTTCCACAATGGCACTCAATTTAGTATGAAGCGTGCTTCCTAAGTAGGTCGCCTTGCCGTCCTCCCAAATTAAATCGGGAATGTTAAAATCTCCGCCCAGAAGGATATACTCTTTTGAGGATGGAAGGATCAAATCAGCTAGTTCATCTAAGCCGTTACTGTTCTCGTGTGGAGGACGATAGTATACACCAACCGATAAATGTTTACCGTCTAAACACATCTGGGACCATGCTGTTTCTATAGTTACATCTGGTATTGGCAAAGGTGTAGTCGGAACACCTTTTTCCACAAGGACAAACACGCCTCCGCCGTGCGAATTTCTATCCTTTCTGTAAACAGCATAATTATCTGGAAATACTTCGTTTGATCCTATAGTGTCATCCAACCAGGATTCCGTCCCCAAAACAATCGTAGGTCTGACCGTTTCGATTAAACCCATGAATTCGTCCACCTTATTTTTTATACTGCGGCAGTTAATAATCATAACTGTGCCCACCTCCATGTTTCTCGTGGTCACAACAGGCTTGTTTGCCCCTTGTATGTCACGACGATTGGAATTGCCTAGGTATGATGAACGGTTTGCGCCGTTATACTTTACGTTTAAGCTTCATTGGATGGGTGCCTGGTTTGATGCCTGGTTTGATGCCGATGGAATATCGATAAGTTCTCTAGACTGGATATCGTCGACCTCACGCACAATGTCAGATCCATGATCAAACATAAAGCACCTATCGTTGATATGCAGTCGGTCCACTCGCAACCTGAACCGGCTGTTTTGCGTTTTCGCAAATTCTACTAGTTTCCTTCTTGCCAGCTGAACTGGCCTAGAAAAGTCATCACTAACAGCGAAGCCACTATCTTTAAGCCTGTATCCGGAAGATAGGACCGCTTCTTTGTGTTTAAAAAAACAAAACTTAACTACAATGGGCCTTTTTTTTAGCTCTGTTGAACGCTCCAATGCGATGTGCCCTATCAATATTGTCCGGATTTATCTTTATGCCCATCTTTTTGTCGCAAAGATCGATAATGCGAGATTCCGATTCAGCCCACGTTTCCTTGTCTTTATCTTCCAGTCCGAAAAATACCAGATTCGATCTACGTGAACGATTTTCTGCATCATTGCAGCGCGACTTTAGAACAGCGAGTTCAACTTGCGCAGTTTCCAATTTTGAATCGTTATTTTGTGCAACCTGTATATCCGGCTGAGAGGTCCTAAGCTCTCTCTCAAGCGTGCATAGCTGTTCCGTTAACTCAGATACTTTTTTGTCCGCACCAGAACGCCCTTCTGAAATTTCCCTAATTTTCTGGGCTAGCTCATCTTGTAAATCCGACTGGGAGGCGTTCAGTTTTCTTTCAAGCGTGCATACTCGTTCTGTCAACTCTGATACCTTTTTGTCTGTATCAGTACGCGTTTCTAAAAGGTACTTCGTCTTTTGGGCCAACTCATTGTACTCAGTCTGCAACTGTTCAACAACAGACTGTAGGGTTGTTATCGTTGCATTCAGTTCCGCGTTTGTCGGACCAGGATTTTCTTCCACATCGCCACAAAGCTTCAACAAATCCAAAAAACGCTTCAAAACTGCTTTTGGGGACGGCAGCACTACCAGACACAAGTTTTTACTCTTTACAGAAGGGTATTCAATGTTAGTACTAACCTGAATAACAAAGAAGAACGGAATGTAAGATGACCGCATCGTGGTAGTGCAGCCGTCCCCACTAGCCGAGTGCAGTGGTGTTTCCTCCTTTATATGGTGAAGCCCAGTTGATGCCGATGCTCTTGGTCCGTTGGTGCCACGTAGCGTGTAGTCTGGTAGGTTTAGCCATGCCGTGTTCTTTCCGCCGAAGTCTGCGTCAGCTCGCGCTTGTCCATGGTGATTGTGAACCCTCGCGTTTTCCTCGGCCGCTGAGATGACGAGTGGCAGGCTCGAGGAATCCGGCACGTCATCGAGCGATAGCAGGAGCTGAATGTCGGATGGTTGGGATAACAAGCGTTGGTCGATGAATGTCTTGTATTTTGTTTCGAATTATGTAGTCTTCTAGGCCAGTGGTTCTCACATGGGGGTCCGCGAAGGCATTGTAGGGGTCCGCGAATCCCTGCCTCATCAGTCAAGCCCGGCAATAAAAGTTGTCTTTTTTTTCAGGTCGAAAAGAAATGTTTCAGTTTTCGGGCCAGTTTTTTCGTGTGAGCGTCAATAAGAGAGGTCTACTTCACACGAGCCCTTAGTTATATCCATTTATTAAATAATTATTATATTTAACCTATACCTTTTCTCTCCTCTCACCACGAAAGGGGTCCTCCATCATCTCCACCGATCCACAAGGGGTCCGGAAACATCGATGGTTGAGAACCACTGTCCTAGGCGGTACCCTACTGAAATAGGGTTCTTTTATTGCAGTTCCCAAGCGTATGCAAAAAAAAGTCACGCCTTTTAGCAAGATATTACTCGAAAAGAGCCATAAACTTCGAGCAAACGTATGCCATTATGCGCAAACACAATTGCGACGGCCACCGATCGAATTAGGAGCGCTTGCAAAGCGAAGGATGCAGATTTCGCCTCTGAAGCGGCAACTAGGTACACGAAGCGGTATCTGGGTACACATATCGGCAGATCCACAGGATCGGTGATGAGGCTGCGGGTCTTTCCCTCAGAGGCGATGACCGCGGGTCGAAGGCAACCGGCGAATCGTTCAAATGCATGTCGTCACTTGACTTGGACGAGCTTAGTGAATCGTAGCCACGCTCTATTTGCACATGCGGGTCAAACAGAATTTGGCTGCACGCGTGCTAACTGCAACTTCTGGTATCGTTTCCAGGTGGTATAAGTGTTGGTTTCAGTTTCGCTGCATAAACAAATTATTGATCCGATTTGGGCGAGGAGTGGATGGACGCAGTTTAATATCGTTGGCACAGCATCACACATAAGCTTACGATCCTTCTGTCCGTTCAGAGCTCAGCTCGTAGCTCTCTTCTGTGAGATGATTGCTGCATAAGCGGGATCTCGATCTTGACGGGAACCCAGTCCCTACGCACGGCGACGATCCATTTTGCTCGTCACTGCACATCTCGCGGAAAAGTGTGGAACGCCATGTCTTGGCTCGCATGTGCTGCCCGTCCGGCACCCAACCGCGCAACAACAAACAAAAACAAAAAATCTCCACGTGGTGAATGATGTTGATTGGGGCGAAGCTCTGGTGGTGCTGATGATACTGATTTTATTGTTCATAGGTAGTGTTGATGGTGATGATTTTTTTTTATTGCTCATAGGTAGTGCTGAGTTCCGGGTTGCGTTTCGACTTCATTATTACTACTTTATGGTCAGTGAAATGCAGAGCCAGTGGTTCTTCTAGCGGATCAGCTTGGATCCGCTAGAAGCCGTGGGAACGCACCTCCACCGCTTACGTCAACGGTCCATGTCAGAAAGAGAATGTGCGGTATGGAACGTGGTTATATACGCAGTTGAGCATTTGACCGCGGCGCCCTCTCGTCTATAAACGTTGAGCCAACGCATGTAAAGTTTAAAGTGATTATATACGCATTTGACCGCAGCGCCCTCTCCTGTAGAGACGTTGAACGGCTACATGCAACGTTGAAGTGTAGCGTAGTGGTTAAGACGTCTGCCTCGTAAGCAAGCGGTCCTGAGTTCAAACAGCCGTGCGGCCGTACGTTTTATTTTTTTTTAGGTGGGCCGATTCCGCAGGCAGTGCAATCGATGTGAGCACGGACGCCGGACGGACAAGGCTAGACCCTAAAGGCCCGTTCACACTTGCGACTTGGGACAGTCGCTGGACAGACAGCGACCGTCGCAAGTGTGAACTGGCCTTAAGGAGCTTCGCCCCTAAAATCTCACCCAACCACGAAAGAAGTCGAGCACAACAACATAAACGAAACACCCTGAGGCGTTCACTCGCAGGTAAACTGCGTAAACGACGAGACCGAAATTCTTGCTTTGTGTTTTGTGACGTCAGAGCTCCCATGTTGCCACCGAAAACAGCGTTTACGCTAGAGTGCGATTGGAGCAGTATAAATTCAATTACTCATGCAGAGGGGCATATGAAATTCGGATATTGCACGTACGATGCGTCTCGAGGCAATAACAATGATATTCAATTGTCTTCTCGAATACAAAATTTGACCGGACAATCCCCTTAAGACTGCTTACGCGTAGGAATGCGAAAGCATTCCTACACGGCAGCGCATTCCCACAGGCTGCGCGGCACGTTTTTCTTTTTCACACGGCGCTCCGACGGTGATAACACACTCCCCCACTGCGCAAGCGCGGCACCCCCGTCGGCTCCACGGCTTCCGGGACGACGCATCTGCGCTACTGTGCTTTTCTTTGTGTTTTATTTCTGAGGCGCGTCCACTTTGACCTTGAGCGCCCCGCCGGCTTCTGTGACGAAGTATCTGCGTTGCTGTGCTTTTTCGGCAATGGGACTTTAGGTTCCGTTTCGCTCAACCAATGGGAACCTAGGTGCCGTTTTTCGCTGCTACAGACGGAATTTAGGAGCCGTTTTTCGCTGCTACAGACAACGCCGGCTTGGCTCTATGGGACAGTTAATGCTTTCCCATCAAAATATTTACCAGATAGGGGGTTCGGTGGCTAAGTGTCTTAACGCACCACTGCTCGGAGCGCGTGGAGCGAGAGCTCGCGTTGCAAAACCCAGGGATCCCGGTTTCAATCCCCACCCCTGCCCGTTTCGATCTGGATGAGCAGCGTACCTACGTGCGGTCGCGTATCCCTGCCGCGTGGTACGTGTTAAGAAAAACGCAGGCTAGCGATTGTAGTGCATTGCAGTGCACAAGCAAAATTTCTTATCTACAGGCGAGAGACAAGTCCGCCCATCGGGGTGGACTAACTTCTGGCTGTCTAAATATACGCGCAATTACTTTATGTAACTAAATACCGTTACTCGCTTAAGAAGTAACTAAGTGCGTTACTCGTTACTGAGATTGAAAAAAAAGCATGAATTTAGCTTAAAATTTACAAGGTGCTCTTGTTACTCATGGTCTTACGTTTTTCATAAGCGAGCCACTTTCCAATATTTTGCGCAATTATTTATGCCCAAAATTTGAGCGGATCAAGGGGTATCCTTTTTATTTTCTCGTTCGTGCTTTTTAGCCGTAAAAGTCAGAGGCGCGAGCTGGAGGGAAAAAACAAATAGGATAACTCGCGTTATGCACGATCATCTACAGAAGTGACTAGGTAACCTTACTCGTTACTCCATTAAAAATGAACAAAAATGCGCTACTCGTTTCCTCTCTAGAAAAGTAACTTAGTCGTTACTTCGTTACCTGGAAAAGTATTTAGATAGCGTTGCGTACAAGACTGGCCAAACGAGCTTCGTCACTGCTCTCATCGTCTTTGTGCCATCATCGACTCAACCAATCACGCACTCTATTGGCGCCATGATCATTTTTTCTTTGGTGTGTGATTTGTTTAGCCGGTGTGGCAGATCCACGAAGCAAACGAACGCCGTTACGGTTTGGCGCTGGATAATTGGGTCCCTGTGAGCGTCGGCTGTCGTCTGACTCGAATAAAACTGAATAGATGATTGAATTCCTGCATCGCACTCGTGTCAGCTTAAGCCCAGACGCAGCCGACGCTAGGAGGTAACGGGAACAATCAAGCAGCCCAAGTAACAGTACATCTTTCGGGGTTTATGATCGATTCAGCGGCGATACAACTATGGTGCCTGGAACGCGTCTCCGACTGGTGTGCTTACCGGGTCCAAAAAAGTGGTCCCTCGATTTCCGCCTGATGACGTCATAGACGTGTCATGCTGTCGCCGGTCGCGAACCTGGCGGCGTCCCAATAGCTGTGGTGTATGTGGCAGACGCCTGTTCTGCTGCAGGTTGCTCTCCAATGAAGCCAGGTCCACGGAAGTCCACGAAAGCTAAAGCAGCCGGAAGTTGGGACGCCTGGGACGCCGTGACGACAGCGACACTCGCGTTCGCCTGTGCTTTTCGTCAGCATTTCTACGGCCAACCGCCAGGATCGCGAAAGGCAACAGCATGACACTCCGGCTTCTGTGACGTCATTTGTTGCCACTTTGGGACCACTTTTTTTGGTGTATGGGCGGGATAGGACGCTAAACACACCAGTCGGAGACGCGCTCCAGGCACCACAATACAACGTGTACATACACGTGACAAACACCATGGCGGTGCGCTTTTCACGCTCTCTGATTGGTCCCATGAGCTCGTGGCGTCGGCTGCGCCTGAACCGAGGTGAAACGATGTCTAGCGTCTCGAAAAAACGGGCCTCGCGTCACGGCGCTTGGGAGTATCCTTAACATCTTTCTTCATGGACAACCGAAGGCTGCCATTAGTACAGCATATACGCCATTCTTGGGATGATGTTAGTGATCACATTGGCCAGACTGGATTTCGAAAAGGTTCAATCGAACGCGAAGAGAAAGAGGCGGATACTGCGCGAGTCTCTTTGTCTGCAATGCCCCCGCGGCTGTTCTCAAACTTCATCTTGATCTTGGAGTCAAGATGACGAGAAGTAGACACGAAGCCATGACAGGATGGTGATATGAGTAAAATAATTTCAATACAAATTTTAAATCTCGAAGCTGCATCTGGTGCCACTTGTTTAACCTCGTTTCACTGAGCCAATAGACCCTTTCCGGAATTCAGTGCCATCTGGTGACTCTAATGGCAGTTTATTTTTCACCGTACTAATAGAGGTCATAAACTTGTGGTCTGCAGTATTTTGTAGGGTACCGTCACTTTCGCAAGTCAACGGTAAACGAGAACATGCGCTTCACTGTACAGTTATTTTTTTATCTCTTTAGTGTCGTTGGCGAAAAAGATGCAACCAATCAGAACGAAGCGCCAACCAACATAGACGCCTTGTAGTTCTATACGTCAAGGAACTTTGAAGTGGAGTTTGTGCTATTGACAGATTGACTGTAGCCCAAGTTAGAAATGAACGCTTACGCAGCTCTTGCGTCCGATTCCCGCTTCACGTCGCGCTAACGTCTGGAATGTATAGGTCTCGAATCCTCTGCTTAGGAGCATCTTCAACTTGTTTCTTCATCAGTGAACATAAGGCCGCCATTAGTATAGCACATATGTCATTTTTAATGATGATGATAGTGATCAAAGTGGCCAGACTGAATTCCAGAAAGGGTCTATACCACGTAGTCGTAGAAGACAAGGCCCCAAGTGGCAAACAGCCTGAAGCTTGACGAAAGCATGGGCCGCGTCACAATTGCGTCGCATTCGCTTGCGGCCTAGTTGTGTGCGCGACTGCAGAGCGCTAGCAGATAGCGAGTCATGCGACACCCTCAAGATGGTCTTAGCAGTCTATTAATGTGAACTCGTTCTGAGTATGTCCACTGAAGCAGGCGATGGAGCAGGCGATGTCGCAGACGATGTAGATGCTCATCCGGGCCACCTAGGGGGCGCTCAAGGGGATCTACTAGTGATGACATTTAGAGGAGGGAACGCACGGGCCCTCTGCTCTAAGTGGTATTGACTGAACCCTCGCGTAATCATGCCACACGGGGCGCGAGGTTTCACGTGACGTACTTCCGGCTCGAAATCTCAGCGGACGCCATGGTAATGAACTTCCACCCCACACTCTTAGAAAAATGGGTATGGATAGTCCTCCCTAAGGGAGGAACGGTCTTGTAACCTATGTTCCTTTAGAAAGCGAAAAACTGTCGTCCCTGAAGCAGGGAAGCAAAGTTCCTCTATCGCCTGCATCTCATTATGGCGGCCCGAATCGAGCAAGTCGAGCCCAATAAGGCTTAACGAGGACGCTACGTCTCTTGTACGGGACGAGAGGAGCAGCAAATAAAAGCGTAACACGAGCTTTCCGCGAACTGTGTTTATTTCCAAAGACAGATTCCTTCCGCAGGTAAAGAAACTTGCGTTTCAGAAGCAGTTACTCAGTCTTCTCGTCGTCAGCACTGCGATGCTAAACGGAGACAACCGACACCCAGTTACTTCGCGCACTTTGCGTCTTACCTTTGCTATTTCTCTAGTCACAATTCCTTCGTCAAGGTCAAGCTGACCACAGTAAAGACAAATGATAAAGAGTTGCGCTGTTGTCGTATTTAGCTCGGTCTCGGTGCACATCACGGAGGAATGACAAACCAATCTGCGAAATCAAAGCCGTTCTTATAAGAACATACTCGAAGCCGCTGTTTATCGCGTAGCGTGAAAGGAGGTTAAATCGCTTGCCACGAGATGGCTGGGTCAAGCAGAGTAATTTCGAGTAGCTAGGCTAGGTGGCGCTAGATACCGCCCAATTCATGTTCTACGAAAATATTTTCATTTTCTCACACCACTACTGCGCTCCGGGAACCTTGATTATATACACATGTAGACACACTACGCATACTACAATCATCAGTTGAACATACATTGAGCGCATACCCACACATGGCATATACAAACATCAATACAACAGCACACTAACCCGAACACTACTCTCGAGCTCTGCGCTTCCGTCTTTTATACTGGTCGTTTTGAACGCACAGCATTTCTCGGTGACTGCCTAAGCAAGAACAAATATTCCCAGCATGCTTATTTTTTTTTTTCAGCAATGTCATACCTTTGAGAGTATCTTGAATGGCTCAGGGGATGAATCACTTAGTAAAAAGTAAACGCTCGATCATGCCGTAATTATTTGAAAGCCAATAAATCAAGCCGCTCCAATACGGTTCGAAGCCATGAGTTTGCTTCCCCGCACGGCACGTCGTAGCCAGTATTAATATAGTGATGCTTGTTTTTCTATTTGTCCTGTTCGCGCACGGCTGCAATTGTCGTCTTGAATTAATCTCTGTAGAGCGGATATTCCCTCAGCTGGAAGTGATGCTTCACGGGCAGAGAAATCGCTTTTCGATCAACTTGAATACAGTCAACGTTACTAGAACCACTCAGTTGGGAAACTGCCATGGAGACTGCTCTGAAAAGTGGCACCGATCCGTACTCAAGAACCGAGTTAATGGCGATCCCAACGCCGCCATTTCTCCCGCGGAGGCCACTCGAGGAACTGCACGTAACTTTTATCTTGGCTTAAATCGACCATTTTGGCGCCGAAACAGATACGGTGGAAGGGGTTTCAGGGATGCCACCCCGTATTCCAAGCGGACGCGCCGCAAATGACTACCGAAGTTAAGATGCACCTAGGTCGGGACGCGCTACCCGACGTCACCGCTGAGACATGGATGTATAAAAACAACATTAATTGTGCTGCAAAACGTTGCTAACTAAAGATTTAAAAAAAAACAAAAAACATCACGCGCCCTTCATTTTGTACTAAACTCCAATAAATGTTACTACAAAAAGAGTTTTTCTGTTGTCTTTTACGAAAAAAAAATGCTTTCTAAAAGCTCAAACTGACCACAGTAAGGACACATGATAAAGAGTGGCGCTGTTGTCGTATTTAGCTCGGTCTCGGTGGACGCCCCGGCACAGGTTTCAACGGCGAGTTTCCCAACTAAGGGTTTTAGTAACGTTGAATGCAGTCAAAGCCGCGACTTGCGGCAGGTGTTAAGTGTACGGAGCTACACCGTGGCGAGCTCGAAAACTTTCAGCGCTCATCCCAGCGCGCCACTTGGAGGGCAGTTTCTCCAGGAACCTTAGTATGGTTTAAACAACAAAATAAAAGATAGCTTTTTTTCGATTTTACCTACCATCTTTTTTCAATGCTAAAATTTCAATCTGTAAATATACGTACTTTCCGTTCTATTTTCGTACTGTTCAGTCCTTCCTTAGAGCGCAATCGCTCTCGGGGAGGAGACAACCGACAGTCGCATTGGCCACCGTACGATACGAGCTTACGGTTCAGACCAGCGTTCCAACATTACTATCCGCACGTCGATCGATTGCACCTAATCCCTCAAGTGGTCTTCAACTTTTTAATGTAAAGCAGAATGCCGACCTGCGACACCCAGCCCCCTCCGATCACGGCCCGACCAGCGGCATCAATGCCCGACAGTTTACGTCATCTCATTTTGTTGTTACACCACTGATACACGGACACACGGTCACATCGGCGATAATTCCAGTCTTCTGTTCACAGCCCACAACACCGTCATCACGATGTTGCTACTATGTTGCTGACACGGAGAAATACAGAACCACGTTGATCGCCGCTTGGCACTCGGCATCGGGAAACAACCAAACTCAGCACAGAAGGCACCCATGCACCTGGCAGCAAAACCTGCATGTCTTAGACGCAGTTTCTGCGATTTCCATAACGTCGAAAACGTCGACACAGTTCCTCGTGGTTCTGCATGGGAACCGCAATCGAAAGATGGCCATCTTAGCCAGTATACGTAGCGCTGCTGGCACTGCTCCGAAACTTCGCTGTTTCTAGCGGCTTCGTTCGCTCATTTGATAAAATTAGCGGTAAAAACCTCAATGCAACCGAAATGTTCTGCAATTTTGGACTGGGAGACGAAATTACAGGCGGCCTTCGTTGCCGCTGAAGCTCATTCAACTCAACAACATTTATTAAACAACGTGCGCGACGTGCTCGAAAAATGAAACCGAAAGAAGATGAGTCGGGAGGGCGAAAGCTTTCTCCGGCCTGCCTGGAGAAGGAGAGTGTTACGACGTGGCAGAGCCCGTCGCGAGTAAGACAGGCGTCCGGTGGTGGCTGAACGACTCCGAGGTTTATCGGTGCTCTGAACACAAAAACGAGGATCGAACGCCACGTCCCAAAGCGAAAATCCACACGATCAAAAGAAAAAGAAAATATACACACGTGCTTTGGCACGTGATGAACATGATTACAAAATACACAAGGAAAACTTTCGTAGAAAACAATAACATGGGGCTGCGTTTTCTACAATTCTCTCTTCACGTGAATACGTGAATGAATACGTCGTAACAGTGGCGACGAGTTTCGAGCACATGAACCAAGAGGCGGGTGATGAACAGACAACGGCAGGGACGGTATCCTGTGACGCAGGGTTTCCAAGGATAACCGGCAACGCGCCAAGCATGGCCCACCATCTGCCGCAATTTGACGATGAACAAGATAAGTGGAACGCTTACCTCGTGAAGATAGAGTCATATTTTGAAGGCAACGATGTGGTGGATGATGCTAAGAAAAGGGCTCTGCTGGTGTCAGCGCTGGGAACAAGTACGATACAAGTGCTTTGCGGAAGGGTGGCGCCCAGGAAGCCAAATTCGCTAACGTATGACGAAGCGGTCCGTGCTCTGAGCGATTACTACGAGCAGAAAACCAAATGAGATTTCGGAGAGTTTCAAGTTCTTCCATCGATGCCAAGAGGAAGGAGAATCAGTGCACGCATTCATCGTGGAAATAAGAAGAATTGCTAAGAACTGCAACTTCGGGACGACATTAGACAGGATGTTACGAGACCGAATCGTTTGCGGCGTCAAATCAAAGAATCTGCAGAAACAGTTGCTGGCCAAACGAGAGCTGAGCTTGCAGGACGCCGAAGCACTAGCCGTGGCAGCAGAAACTGCAGAAGCCGACGCCCAAAAAATGTCGCGGGAAAGTGGGCCATCCGAAGTACACACACTGAAGGGTCAGCAGAGGATGCCTCCCACTGCCAGGACATCGCTGCATTCACCAGTAGGCTGCGAACGTTGCGGTAATGCCAATCACAGCAGTAGCAACTGTAAATGGCAGAAAGCAAAATGTTTCCAGTGTGGCAAGCAAGGGCATTTGGCTCGCAAGTGTCGTAACCCTAAGAGTGCCAAGAGACAAAACAACCAACTACAAGCAGTAGAGTCCCTGGACGAAGATGACGACAGCCTGACCACACAGATTTGGAATCTGATAACCCTAAAAGAAAGGAAACTTGTGCCACCAGTGCGACGCACGTTCACGTGGGGTGGAATTGATCTGGTCATGGAAATTGACACGGGGTCACCTGCCTGCGTCATAACGAGATAAATGTACGAAAGGCATCGGAAAACTTGGCCAAGACTTCAAAAGCCTCAAGTGAAGTTGGGTTGCTACATGGGATCAATTCCAGTTATCGGAGAGTTAACCATGAAAGTTGTATACCAGTCGACTACCGTACAGGGTATATTAACCGTCGTGGATTGCCGAGGTCCATGTTTGTGCGGACGAGACTTGATTCAGAAATTGTATCAACGTGACGTACCTGTTTTGAGCCTGACAGCAATCCTGAAATCTCCCTGTGATCAGCAGCAAGGTCTCCACAGTCTACTGGACAAGTACGAAGACCTCTTCTCTCCAGAGCTTGGAGTCATTCAGGGACCACCTGCGCATCTGTACCTCAAGGATGGAGCAACTCCTAAGTTTTGCAAGGCAAGATCTATTCCGTTTGCCTTACGAAAGAAAATATACACACGTGCTTTGGCACGTGATGAACATGATTACAAAATACACAAGGAAAACTTTCGTAGAAAACAATAACATGGGGCTGCGTTTTCTACAGAGAGAAACGTCTCGTTGCTTCCTTCTTCTCGTGTCCACTTGGGGGCGCGTCAGTAGAAGGGAGGAAAATGCGCCGTTGCTACCTTTTTGCTCCATTTTTTTCTTGGAGTGCATGCCTTTCTTTGCGCGGGGACAGTGTTTTCCAGCTCACTCGAGTTTTATTGCGTCGTGATCGACTGCACCAGCCAGAGCAGTCGGGAACATGAAAGATCATCATCGGGTACTCGATTTTTATGCATCCTGCCCTGTATTTGGACTTACGAAGGGCCGGCGGTGGACTCCATTGGCAGCCAAAATGGCCCCAGTAGATGCTACCGGATAGACTGGGATATAAAAGAAGTGGAGTAACTTGCGTTCGATTGGCCCAAATACACTGAGTTCCGTCGTCGACGAAGCTACTTGTCATGATTGTGCGTTTCACCAACACGAGAAATGGCGCCAGTAAAAATTCACCTACGTGCAAACTAACGGGGAAACTGGCGGACGCTGCTCATCAACATGGCGGAATGCGGCTTACCGTACGTGAAATTGCCTTTCATTAAACCGCCCTATAAACATGTGCCAGCAAACCGTCGTAACAAATCGGTTTTGGTTGGCTGAGGACGCTGCGTTGTGCATAAAGTAAATAAGGATGACAGTTTTGTTTTGTAGCGTAAGCTACACGGGTCGAGGTTGAGCAATTTCGCGGGGCTCCTGGAGAGCCGTGCTGCGCATGCGCGAGGAGCAGTGACGTCACTGAAAAAAGTATCGTCCAGAACGTGATCCGAACCGCCGACCCCCAGCTCCTGAAGCCGACGCTGTACCCACAGCGCCACGAGGCACTCCCGGAATGGGCAATCCATTGAACATCTGTATCGGTTGCTGTTGCTCCGTCACCGTAGTGCAGTTTCTAAAGTGAGGAGCCCCGTCACCATAGTCAGTTCCTACATATATAGCGGGGCGTTTGCCAGAGTGGTACAGCCATGGAGAAGGAGAGCGAAATTGCTGCTCAGCGGCGCAGAAGAGCGGAGAAGCTTATCTCATCAGATCCCGAAGTAGTCACATATTACGTATACCGTGTGTGTGTCATTGAAGCAGCAGCAAGCATGATAATCAAGCTAATCCTAGACAACCAGAAAAGCTAAAAATAACCAGCTCAACCTAAGCTTACGCTACGTATATCCTGGCATAACCGAGCTAAGCCAATGCAATTTTTTAATTTGTGGTTTAGATGGTCTCATACATGCACATTTTCGAAAATTGCTTTTGTATAGACCACTTCGGGTGACGGTTGCCATGTTCAATATGTCGTAGTTGGGTTGGACTAAAATAACTGAAGTAAATTGCTTTTGTATAAACCGCTTTTGGGTGACGGTTGCCACGTTCAATATGTCGTAGTTGGGTTGGACAAAAATAACTGAAGTAAATAGTTTAAGCATAAATACAACAAATAGGTATAGTCAAAAATGATACTGGCACGAACCGCTTGAATGTTAGCTCCTTCCAATCGGCAAATAAAGTGAGCAGTGCTATTCTTTCGCAACTTAGGTACGTCAAAATACAACATGGCGGCCGCCACGAAAAAAAAAAAAAGGTCTGTATCGGGAGCTTTGGGATTCTATGACTAGACGTGAAATGTATTAGGTAGGTATTTTGTGCGTTACACTTTTAATGCGTTAGCGTTAGTGCCTCGGTACATGTGCTAACCTTGGACTAGTTTGAAGCACACGTGCATACATTTTGCAACGTCGCCACGGGATCGCGCCACAGCCACACTGGCTGAAGAACTGGTTAGGAAACACCTGGACAAGCGCCGACAGATGGCGGCGGGGTGCATCTTTCTTGGCAATAGGACGCAATGCAAAGGGGGCCGCGCTGGATTGGCTAGTGAGCGACGCTGTGATGTAACGCCAAGCGACTGAAGATGGCCAGCAACGCCCCCATTCGCCAATCTTGACGCGGCGCAGTGGGGGACGACAAGTGCATCACTGGTGCTCGTGTATTCGCGACTCCAGCAAAACGGACGCCGCCAAGCGGGAAAACCGGGAACCAGCCGATCCAGGTCGCTCCGCGCCCCGCCGCGTCTCTGGTGGCTTTCGCGGACGCGTGTTGTCGGCGCGGCGGCGAGCAATGTAATTTGATGAAGGTCCGAAAATTTCTTAAGTTTGCCTGAGTGTTCATTAGTGTGGTGAAGCCTCAGTAGATTGTTTCTTTCCATCACGTTTTTGAAAGCCCGTTTATTCCACAACACACGATCGCGTGTTTTCAATTTTTTGGATGGGAAGGAATCACGGAAAAACGTTTTGATTTTTCGTCTGTCTCTAATCACAATCAAAGTAACGACTGCTTGGTAACTGATAAGCGGTTTCTTTATAGGGATGTAGAACAGTAGACTGAGGTCGACAGACGAAGTGTTTTACTGGAGGGGACACCAATGTTGCAGACAAGTGAATGGGAAGGTTCGATAGCTGCTTTCCTTGAGTTTGGTTGTGCTGGATTAGCTTCAGGTTAATTTGAGCCACTAACGCCGGCCGGTACGTTGGCTATTCATCTTGGCGGCTTTTCGCCGAAAAAGACCACATTGAAGGAGTTGGGCTAATTTCACAATTACTTGATTCAGAGAACCTGCTCGCTGCACATGATTAATGAGGGAAATTATCTGCTTTCAAAAGGTGGGGGACGCGTCTCGCAAAGATAGAAGCTGTCACGTCATTAGGATCTATCGCGCCTCCAATACTTATAACCCCTGTCGAATCCAGCAGCAATATACGTCTACATTGCACAAATTGACCGGCCACAAAAAAAAAAAAAAAAAAAAAAAAATTCATCTGTTTAGGATTTTAAGCCAAGTTCAATGCAGAGAGGTCTGAGTGAATCTCCGATGAAGACTCTCCTCAGCTTGTCCGCATTCGTCCATTTCTACTGGCTAGAACCATTTGGCTAAGTTTAAGTAGCATCTCTCTGTCTGTCAAATATACTTTTATTCAGCAGTTCACCCTAATAGTTAGTCAACTATGTTCATATTTCAACCCGAAGAACATACTAATATCGCTTTAGTGGGACCATAGTACGTAATATAATACATAACCGCATATTCATCAAAATGACTTTTCGATTGCTACTAAAACCTGAATTGAAATACGAGTATCAGCTGCTTAGTGAAGTGCCAGCGAGTTGACATGCTCCTTGGCTCAAGAAGCGCTTGCTTAATTTTCGTAATTTTCCTGCAGCCTGTGTTCTTGACCGAGCACACGAGTGCAGCTGTTTCTTGAAACACAGACAGGCACAAAAGCTCAATTTCGCGGACAGGTAAGTCGCATGATCGAGGCATGCGAGTTAGCTAAACATTACTCTTGGTGGAACAATTTTGTAGCCCTCGCCGCTTTCCTTAGATGATGAAAACTAATTAGAGTCTATTACCGTTTCTCCGGAGCCCATAGTTTCGGTTTTGATCGAAGTCTCCGCAGCGAAAGTTTGACATGAAAAGAACAAAAAACACCGGCAAAACAAAACTATGCTCGGCAAGTTTATGCGCACCGGCTAAACTTAACTGTCTCAGTTCAAATACCCATAAAAGTGGGCATTCAACAAAAGAATAATAGTTAAATTGAATGCGCCACCCATTCAGGCGGCCCGGCCGAGCCGACACGACCTGGACTCAGCCGCCATGTTTGTTTGGTGGTGGCGCCCCCTATAGGTCGCTGGAGTCGCGAATACCCCCCCCCCCCCCCCCCCCACTCTCCCCGTTCACGCCGCTTCGCAGGGGCAGTCTGCGGATGGCGCATTGCAACATATTGAGCCACCTTGGGCCACCCGTGCGCTCCGTCTCGCTTTGCCCCGCTGACGGCCCAAGTTCGCCTTAGCCCGCTGTTCCCCACCGCACCTCGGTTGCTAGGTTTTACGTCGCGCCGGTGATCTCTGAAGTAACCGAGAAAAGGTCGACTAGAAAGATCGGAGTGGCTGCTAACGTGGACCGTTTTCATCAGCTAGCCCTAGCCCTTTTCGCCCCGGCTGTCGTCTCGTGGACTCGTGCGAGCACCCGTGCGCTAGGCGGTCTTGCAGCGACGTAGCATTCGTTGGTGCACTCGCGCCGGTTACGATGATGTAGCACTCTCTATAACCAGCCAATCGTGTGCCGCCGCCGTCCTTCATGGACACGCTAAATGACTTGGTTTGCTTGCACCAGGGAGACGAAGGGTTTCGGGAATGTTCACTACTCGGAAAAGTGCTGATTTTTGAAGAAATGCTCGCGCATTTCTGCGAGAATCAGCGTGGCGGTAACAGCGATTCTTTAGAGCGGAAGTAAACCGAGTAGTATTTACTAGAGTGCCTTCATGCGCGCTTTGCTTAGGGTGGTGGCTTCTCGCCATTTTGTCACACACGTTTATTTTTATATTTTTGTTGAGAAGCGCGTGAAAGAGCGTGTCCCGGCACGCGCGTGTGGCGCTGACTGTGCTATAGCGACATTTTGTTTTCGTCGATTTCTTTGTATTTTGCCCGTGAGCGCGTGCTGTCGGCATCTGGTACCACAAAGGGCGGCAGCACCCTAAACAGAAGGACATTGAGGCACCCTAGTATTTACACGAGGAGCAGTGCACGTCAGATGTTACGAATATTTGTTTTTGTGTACAGGACATTTTTTTCTAGATCAATGTGCGATGGTTATGGACACTCCACTGAAAAAAGTAGTAAGAGCTGCAGTTCTTTACGTTGAGCCATTGTAAGCTAATGAGTTTTGACACTGATCAATATTGAACTGTAAGTTTAAAATTTTAGTTCTTACCATATCGAAATGTTTTAGTTGACTGTAAATACATGCGTATCATGTCCAACTGTTGGAAAAAACACTCTTCTTTCAGAGATCCGCTGGATGGGAGGCCGTTTGGGTAAGTGGAGCAAGAAACGTGCCATATATACGTGCAAGCTTAGTTCCTATATGTTACGTAACAGATAAATAAAATACACCCGGTATCAGTGGTTGTACACGTGGGACTACTCTGTCGATTGTTTTAATGCAACGTCTGTCTGATAAAAGTTTAGAGCAAGCGTAAAAGAAATTCGAGATGCCTAACTAACGTGTTTTCTTTGAGAACTTGAATTTATAGGCCGGTTCAGACATCTGCAACTAGCGCGTTATCTACGACTGCTTCCGTTGTGAGTTGAGAGACTGGAATGACCGCTCTGCGCCGTTCGCACACTCTTGCAACCCCTGCAACAAGCGCAGCAACACTGGCAAACATGGCGGTCGTCAGCAAGGCGGTCGCTTCCCTGCCGCCGTGAGCTGATTTTGCGGTGCCTCTAAAAAAACAAGGGGACGCACTGCCACTCACTGGTTTAACAGAAAGTGAAGAGACAGTTTTGACTGGGCCTCAAGCTTTATTAATTTTTATATGTACAGGATAGAGCTCGCAGGGCTGAACGGATGAAAAAAGAGAAGAAACATATTCCATACGCCGTCTTGGACAATGACGACTTTAACACACGACTTTACCAATAGTACAAATCTTGCCATGCGCTTTTCCACGAGTACAGATGACGCTGCAATTTTAGCAGCGATATAGCCACGTAGAGATATGATTTTGCGATCACATAGGCGTTGCGAGCGTTCAGAAATGGTGCCAGTAATCGCTTCCCTCGGATGATAAAAACGTGTGAAAATGCGCATCCTTTTGTCACATCTTCAAAAACAGTACGCACCGGTAATACATTGAACTTGAGCACACGCATGGAGTACGCAGAATGACATATCCGGGCGATGTTCGAGGACACAAATTGCTTAGAAAGGACCACTGGATTAGAGGTAAACACACACGACGGCCCGAGCGTTTCTGCTGTCTTCAGGGTACCGCCACGACATCGCCGCACGAGTAGATGGTTCTTCTTTTCTAGGACGCGCTGGTTTACCATCGCGACACACTAAAAGAATTCACAGTTAAGGCTAGCGGTGTACGCGAAACGATGAGCTTCCACCACGCCGACCACGTCGACGTTCACCGCCGACGCCATGTTTTTCAGCAGACAGCTGGGGCCACGACCGACATGCAACGAGCATAATACGACCGTTGTGGTGTCAGTGACCCGTTACAAATATAAAACCCACAAAAAAAATAAAAAAAAACAAACAAACAGAGCCGAGGTTATTTTCAACGCAGACAATACGCTGAAGAAAAAACACCTTCAAAACCTGGATTCCTCGGAGGAAGGCCCCCGAAATCTGGTTCTGTACTCAGGTACCGCGCGTGAGTCCTCCGGGGTCAGCGCCATTACATTTTATCCACTTACAGAATATCGAACAGAGCCACAAGACGGCAGAGCTATTGGCCATCCGTTTTGCATTAAACTATAATATCCATGATCATGGTAAACGAGTCCACGTCTTCACCGACTCTAAAAAGGTGGTATGGGAATGTATGCGCTTGACCAGTTCCAATCTCATTGTTCACAAAATCGAGGAACTGGCAAAGTAGGGCCCATGGAAAGTAAGTCAAACCGGGATGGATCCCCGGCCATGTATTGATATCTCGGAGAATAATAATAATAATAATAATAATAATAGTAGTCTTTTATTCCTTTGAAAAACACTTACAATAACTGGCCCACAAAAGCAAAGAAGATTGCTTGACCGTGGGACCAGGCAGACCAAAATCTTTACATATAAAAGGAATAGAACACAGTATTGCAAGTAGCACTATAAATAAAGAAATTAAACAGAATTGTAAAACACAGCAATATTTGCGCCATGTAAATGAAACTACTCTCCATATGAAAATAAAACAAATCGCCGAACACTGAAACACTAACAAATTCTAAACACTGTACGACTCATGTGAAACGTACTAAAATAGACAACAATTGAACATAAACATCGCATAACACAGAAATGACTCAGGAAAAAACACACTAAACAACAGGGAAATCAGAAATGACTCAGGAATAGCTCAGGAAAAAACACAGAAATGACTCAGGAAAAAACACACTAAGCAACAGGGAAATCAGATTTTACACTCTAGACACCACTTTTTAAGAGCTTTCTTAGCCGTTCGCATGGATGATATATTAATCAAATTATCGGGTAATTTATTAAAAAGGGAAGGAATATAATGCCTTTTTATTCTCTTTCCGTAGTTTGTAAATATTCTGGGTATTACGTACCTTTCAGTGCACCTCAAATTTCTCTTTGTGACCTCAATTTTCGAGATTTTATCGTAGTAATGCCGTGTTAATATTACATATTCATACAGTTTAGAAAAAGACATTATATTTAGTTCATTCATTTTCATATCTATTACTAGGTCATTATATCTGGTTCCATACGCAACGTTACTCACAATTTGTTTAAGTAGTCTATCTATTCCTAGTTTTTTATTTGCTGCACATTGGTCCGAAAACAGTAATACCATATCGCAAGATCGACTCTCCTAAGGCCATAAAACAGTTTTACGAACTTTTACACCACAAACGCTCTTTAACCGGTAAAGATACGCTGATACTACGCGAAGCCTTTTTTTAATAAATTCTATGTGATGGTTCCATAAAATATATTCGTCAAAATATACGCCTAAGTACTTTACAAACTGTTCGTACGGAAGTGCTACACTTTTACAAGGGTTGCCTTGCCCTGAATTTAAATAAATGCCTGCGTAAGCTTCACCTGTTTATGGGGATTACGGAAACACATAAGTTTCGTTTTGTTGTTATTTACTGAAATAATATTGTCAGAAAACTACTGCAATAACATGTCCACGTCCTTTTGAAATATCGGAATTGCTTTTTCGTATATGTCATATGGTAATAGTAGAACCGTATCGTCCGCATATAAAAAGATTTTAGACGGTAGCGGTACAAGACTTAACTCGTTTATGTAAATATTAAATAAATAAATGAGAAGGCTCACGCGGCCGCGAGGGATTTGCTGTACGCAATCACACCCTCACGAGTTCCCGGCCACCCTCCGACACCAACTGGCAATTCCATCCCACCGGACCCAAAAGAGCTCGGACAAGCGAGCCAGGAGGGCCTAAAATGCTCGCCAGGCTGCACCGCTGCCCCGCGGCGGCTCTCCCCTCCGCTCTGGGTACTCCAGATGGGAACTAGTCTGCCATCGCAGGTTGCAAACGCAATCAGCCATCACTCCCATTTAAGTAGCTAAATTCCAAAAAAAAAACAAAAAAAAAAAACATTTCCTTTTAGAAAAACGGGCCCAAGTACACTGTGCACACAATGTCGAGTGCCGGCCACATCCACTTGATCTGAGTGCTGAAATTTTGTTTCAATGCGGAGGGCAAGTTCGTCTCCTTCTTGCGCAGGAGGTAGCGGTGACGTCAGAACGCCGAGCCCTGATTGGCTGATTGCGACCCCCTATCTGAGCGTCATCTGCTCCTTTGCAACGTCGTCTGCTCGCAACGTCCTCTGCGTCTGTCTTACCTTTCCTGCGACTTTCGGAAGTGCAGAGGCCAGATTCACGAAACGATCTTACGCCAAAAATATGCGCAAGACAAAACTTAAGAACAAATTCGTATTCACGAAATGAAACTATCGTAAGTTTTGCGCAGGTTACGACGAAATCCTACGACAGCTCCGAAGCTGTCTTACGCACTTCTTACGATCAAATCAGCATGGCCGACAGCGTCGCTCAGTTACTTGGTCGCGACGACCAATGGACATTTATTTTTGTACGTGCTCTTCTCACGCGTCCCGACTATAAGCAGCAAGACAAAAAGTAAAAAGTACTCGAAATAAACCACGACGAACAAGAACGCTGGTCCACAAACACCCGGCAAATGCTCCAACGACCACGATTCCACTGACGCCGACCAAGCGAGTTCGGCAGATAGGCCTAGCAGGCACTCCGACTCGGCGCAGCGGTGCAGCTACAGTCCTTGGCCAAGACCGTCTGCCCACGACCGGCTGGCGTGCTGAATGGAATATGCCCGCGCGACCCTTGTGAACCCTTGTTATCACTTCCCGTATTATACTTTGATCGCTGACCTCAATTTTAGATTAAGAAGCCAATCTCTTCCCTTTGTCATCTCCTTGTTTTCCGAGGCAGCGGTGACTCTCGCCGGTGAAAAAGCGGTGAATCTCCGACAGACGCAGGAAAGGTAAAGCAGCCATCGCTTTGACTAGTAGACGTAAAGCAGGCGACGTTAATTGCGCCAACTCGCCAACGCCGTTGAAGAGTGAGGAGTCTCGCCGCACACGAAAGGAGGGAAAAGGTATTTGGGAGGGAACTTCAGGACACTAACACGCTCACCCCCTCTCGGTTCTTAGCAAACAAACCTCGGCGCCTCGGGACACCTCGCCAGTGAGTCCTTTGACTGCCCTCCTTGATGCGCGTCTGCTAGTTGTTAGACAAAAACAACGTACCGCTCGAGTTCTTTCGTCTGCCCTCTCTGAAAGGCGAAGTCGAGCTCGCTCGTAAAGGCCTGCACTTCCGAAAGTCGCAGGAAAGGTAAGACAGACGCAGACGATATTGCGAGCAGTCGACGTTGCAAAGGAGCAGACGACGCTCAGATAAGGGGTCGCGATCAGCTAATCAGGGCTCGGCGTTCTGACGTCACCGCTACTTCCTTTCTCATGCGCAGAAGACGAAAATGAGCCCACTTGCGAGGCGTATATCTTCAGCTGCGGTCTCGTTTGCGCGTTCTCGCACAAACAAAACCCAAGATGAAGCCACGCGCTCGCGCCAGTAGTTTTGACAGCGTTTTATGTTAAGTAAGAAACGGAGTATAAAATTACCAAATCATCAAAGATAATCCTGGAAATATAGGTTACGCACCGCACATGCTCGCCTTTCCCGTATAAAATGTACGGAGTAAATGACGAAAATAAGCTTGTTGACAAGCGCGCGTGCGTGATGCCATATGTTTTAGACTTTTGCTCTAAAACAGATACTGCTGCAGACGCCAGCAGGTGCGGCGCGTGGCATTCCCAGCATTCCCCTTGATGTATGGGTAATTTCGCAAAATGCCTATTGACCGATCTCACCAAGAGTTCGGTGCATGTGCGACGCCACCATAACTTTACCAGAAGCAGGTGGCAGCGCACGCGACTACTGCCCTGCTCGCGCAGATCCGCTGCGAGGTTATCATACATGCAGAAAAGTTAATATTCCCTCGATAAATCACGTCATCGGCGGCATGGTTAAAATGCCTTGTGAGATCGATATATTCACCTGGAAGGTTCCTAATAACAGTTGGTTCTGTAAAATGAGATCGTCCTCCAATGCATGACGGCCATCATAAACATATGGGTGCAGATCTGTCTTCTTACTATCCACGTGGTCCTCTGCGCCCACAAAAGAGGCAACACAAGTCACCTTTGTTTTCGAGAAGAGTTACTCAGAGAAATCATCACCCGGGGCATGTTAGAAACTGATAAAACTTTTATTTCTACAGTTTGACGCAATCATGCAGAGCAAATTATTCGTATTTCATAGGGCATAGGTTCTCACATTTAGTGCATTCTACCTAATACTGTCGTTTTGTCTACTCTAGTCACCTTTTTTCACGATTGCAAGTATATCCCGGAAGACCGCTGCAGGGAAATGTTCGTCGCTGAACATTGTGTAAGTGTTTTTAGCATTGTAATATTTATTTCAGATTAAATATTGTGATGTCTGTAGAAACCTCCTTGTTCATTTTTATTTTCAGCAACTGAAGTGTCTGCACTCAAAGTTTACACCCCCGTATTACCGCCAGGAGCTGCTAAAGTTGTCAGGTATGAATGCTTTGGACAGATTTTGTGATACCGTTTTAGGGTATATCACAAAATCAATTTTTGTTGCTGCAATTTTAGAGCGCAGCTCTTAGGGGCCCGTTTCCGGCTTGAGCGGCGTCGGCGTCGCCGTCGCCGTCGCCGTCAGCGTAACCGCGCGGTGCATTATGGGTAAATTTCCCCGCTAAATCTAGCGGAAAAATTTCCCCGCTAGATTTAGCGGAAAAATTTCTCCGCTAAATCTAGCGTAAAAAATTTCCCCGCTAGATTTAGCGGAAAAAATTTCTCGCTAAATCTAGCGGAAAAGTTTAGCGGGAAAAATTCCCCGCTAAATCTAGCGGAAAAATTTCCCCGCTAAATCTAGCGGAAAATATTCCCCGCTAAATCTAGCGAAAAAATTTCCCCGCTAAATTCAGCGGAAAAATTTCCCCGCTAAATCTAGCGGAAAAATTTCCCCGCTAGATTTAGCGGAAAAATTTCCCCCCTAAATCTAGCGGAAAAATTTTCCCCGCTAGATTTAGCGGAAAAAATTCCCCGCTAAATCTAGCGGAAAAATTCCCCCGCTAAATCTAGCGGAAAAATTTCTCCGTTAAATTTAGCGGAAAAATTTCTCCGCTAAATCTAGCGGGAAAAATGCCCCGCTAAATCTAGCGGAAAAATTAACCCGCTAAATCCAGCGGAAAAATTTCCCCGCTAAGCCCGGGGGAAAAATTTTCCCATTAAACCTAGTGGAAAAATTTCCCCGCTAAATCTAGCGGAAAAATAGCGGGAAAAATGCCCCGCTAAATCTAGCGGAAAAATTTCCCCGCTAGATTTAGCGGAAAAATTTCTCCGCTAGATTTAGCGGAAAAAATTTCTCGCTAAATCTAGCGGAAAAATTTAGCGGAAAAATTTCCCCGCTAAATGTAGCGGAAAAATTTTCCCGCTACATTTAGCGGAAAAAATTCCCCGCTAAGCCCAGGGGAAAAATTTTCCCGTTAAACCTAGTGGAAAAATTTCCCCGCTAAATCTAGCGGAAAAAATTCCCCGCTAAATCTAGCGAAAACTTTTTTCTGGGGGGTCACGTGACCCCCCAAGGTCACATGACCCCCTCCCCCCCCCCCCCCCCCGCCCCGAGAACAGGTAACCCTCAGTACCCTTCCCTCCTCCTCCTCAAGAGCTGCGCTCCAATTCGGTGTTACAGAGAGTTGTAAACGGCTTTAATTTTTTTAATGATGTTCAGGCGGCAGGGGGTGGACGATGACTCGAGATGTTATATATATGGAGTATATATATGTAGAAGGCAACCGGAAACAGACGAAATCGGAAAGTTGAATTACATGTAAAAATACATGGTTCGTTTAGGAGGGTGGTCCTTCTTCGTCAGTATATATGTTTCCTTATACGAAAAGCCCGCTTTTGCAAAAGCTGCTATTACAAAAACAAAAAAAAGAAAAATAGGAGACAAAGACATTTAGCGTAAGTTATTCAGAACTCAGGAGTATACTTTTCGATAGACATGTGAACCAAGTTGACTGCACCTTATTCAGAAATCCAAAAAAAAATTCTTACCTTTCTTGAAAATTAAATTTAGTTTTATTTATAGAAATTAATTGCAATCCTTGTTTTTCTTGGTGCAGGGAGCTTTTTTTTTCACGGTTAGCCGTAAGGTCATTTGCTTATGTAGCCTTTATTTAAATCCTGCCTAAAATTAGAAGAGTCTTCACTGCACTACATATATCGTGCTTGATAAAAAGCAGTACCATAAAATGAAACGGCAAATCGCAATAATAACTACACATTAAAGTAACCTAAAAAGTAATGGTTACCTTGGAAGCTAATCTGGAACGCAAAGAAGTTACCAAAGGAAAGGACAATACACTTGTTCACATGTGTAGTCGTCTTAGGAAACATGTGTGCTCACCTACGAAATGTTTCGGCTATGCATAGGGTGGTACAAAACAATCGGAGACGGCGTAAAATAAGCTGAAAGGAACAAAGACTGCGCTTAGAAAACTGACATTTTCCCTAACGCCAACATGCGTGCCACACGCCAACAGCGCCACTTGACTACGTCATCAAGTTTGGCAATGGAGAGACTGAAAGAGTAAGACTGCTCTTATCCTTAACATTTGTGGTCGGTTTGCCTCACTAGCTGCATACCCGACCCGGAGGAATAACACGGAGCCAACGGTTTCAACAACAAGAAACTACATTTAATGGGACATGGACGACACGATTAACATGGTTACCAGCGGCGCCTGAGTCCAGGCAGCGACTCCCCTGTGCGCCGCCTCTGATGCGCCTTATCAAGGCGGCGCACGCGATGTGCGCGTGACTGGCGTGACGTCACCGCCACGCGGAAAAAGTTTGCCACCTTTGCCTCGCAGTCGGGCAACTGGGCTGTGGAGCCGTTAGGGTGCCCACACATTAGACCTCGACAGTGAAGGTCCCTAGTCATTGGCGTTGCCTGCGAGAATACCGGGGTCACGCTAGTGCCAGTAAGGAATTTTAAGATGAGAAACATTCAGCCCAGTATTGTTGCACGGCTCCGTTAAAGGGATACTACAACGAAATTTCGGTGCTCATTTTTTTGGTCTATAAGTGTTCAAAAGAGCAGTATCACATGGAACATACCAGTATCTTGTTAAAAAAGTCTCGAAAAGGAATTTTAAAACGATTTAAACAATTAGCAAAGAGCAACTGGTGGATGTCGCTAACGCCTCGTTTGTAATGCTCGTCTAGGAACCTTGACAGCTAGTGACGGAGGTTGTCTCGTCTTCGGCCACGACGAGAGAAGGGGGGAAGGAGGAACTACCCTCTTCCCGAGAATCCCTTTTGTGTGTCGCAGAAGTCGCTATTGTCCCCCTAGAAGATTATAGAAGATTAACCCGTCACTCAAAATTCGTACAAACGCAGCCGCTTCGGTGGCTGGAACGACTAGGCCATCCTCTCTACGTCAGCCTCGCCGTAGCTTTGCTCGTCTTGAGACGACCTATGTCACGATTGCGTTGGATGTCACGTGCTCTAAGCTGGGCCTTCTCCGAGCGCTTGCCAGAGTGGGCCGTTTACTAAAAATACAGCCACCAGGATCAAAATACAAACGTGCGATTGTCATTTACGGATATTGTGGATCATATTCAACCTATTTTTTAACACGACGGGAATATTTCAGATTTCGTTGAAGTATCCCTTTAAGGCCTGTTCACACATGCAGCGGAGCGCTACAAGCATAGCGCTGACCTCGCGCTAAGCGCGTGCTGACGGAAGCATTCACCAGCTTTGTATCGCACCGTCAAAACTGTTGCTCATGGCGGACAATAACTAGCTGAAGGCACGTGAGGAGCGCTACATCAGCGCTTCGCCGCATGTGAGAACCGGCCTTTAATCAAACTTTTGAGAATCTTTTCAACGGTGTGCTTTCTGTAGCGTTACGACTGGAGTGACTTATTTGGTCCCTAGAGCACACGTATAAATAAGCAATTTCTGGGTGGTAATTATTTTGTCCTGATTATAATATCTATCATTCGTTCGAGATTATTATGCGTATTTCATTAAATTTTGCACACAATATTGTGATCTTCTGAATATAGTTTTCGCCTCTTGTCAGGCTTATCGACCCATTCGTCCTGAGTTCGTTCACGCGATTGTTTACATAAATAGGCTATGGTTTATGACGAGCTAAGTTCACAGAAGTATCATTGCAAACTAACAATCTTTAAAGGGGTACGGAAACAAAATTCCAGCGCTCATTTTCAAGCTTAAATGTGCTGCATGTTGCATCATAACTTCAAAAACACCAGTCTTTCGGTGAAAGGAAGGAGAAAACTGAATTTAAGGCTAATTAAACGATCTTCCGATGTGCATCTGGTGGATACCTGTGTTAGTTGCGAGATAATCTAACAACGTTGGGAATCTTGCTACGTGGGTTGTGACGCAGCAGGAACCGTTCCGAAGCCGCACTAAACATCGGAGCAGCGCCGCTCTTTGGAAGTACGCTCAATTGTTTAAAGCGGTCATGTAACCATTTGTCAACTTTTTCCTTCTTAGCTTTCTTCATCAACTCACAAATCACGCATTGTACCAAACAGTCCAAGAAGACGCACGCCCTGGCTCTGCCCGCGCCTCCCATTGACCAAACTCTCTGAATGCACGGCTATGCCCACGGGTACTTAGAACGGCCCGGTTATAACGCGTTGACGCCACCACAACGCCACCAATGGCTAAACTGATAACCACGCCAGCCTTGCTACGTCACGAATGCGGGGAATTTTTTGTTTTTTGTTTGCGCCGCATAACCCATGACGCATCGCGCTCTCCGTTCGCTTCTCTTCGAGCGCTTGCTCGAGTGCACCGTTTGGAACTAAAAATAGAGCCAGTCGTTCGAAACACAAACGGGCGATTATCATTTACGGTTATTATCCGTCATGCTTGACTCATTTCCTAACGAAATTCGTATATTCCAATTTTCGTTTCGGTCCCCATTCAAGGTGGTGTCCTAGTTAATTTTCCCTCTATTATATGCAATTGCCTTTTTCGATGCATCAAGAATAAGTATGTGAGCGTAAATGTTTCAGGACATTTAACCTTAAACGCATCGTATAAAACGAGAATGGCTGGTAATCTTCCGTTATTTAACCTTAATGATGCTTGTATTTTTGTTCTCTTTTGCAGGGGAGGAACCACAAGCTACGAACTCTAGCTCGGGTATGTTCCACCGGAGGAATTGTAGCTCGGCAAAATGGGCTGCTGATCTCCAATACTCAGCGTTCACTACTCTTGAGGATTGACTTTTGGGTTGCCATCTACCATATTCAGCTCCTGAGCGTTCAATGAACATGTTGTTTTGTTTGTACACTTCCCCCTCTTTATACACTGTAGTTGAATGTGATTTGTACATAACTGTGATTTTTACGGGATGTCCACTTTAGCGGGTGTTTTATTAGAAAATATTAGACAGACAAAGAACGTTTAGCGTAAGCCATTCAGAACACAGGGGTTTAGTAGGCGACATACAGGACAGCCAAGTAATTTGTACTTTATTTAGGCTTTCAGCATTCTGTCAGACATTTTTAAAATTTGTTTATTACTTTTCTATAGGAGTTAGCTTGATTTCTGTTTATAAAATTCAATCACTATTAAATGTTTTTTCTGGTGCAAATAAATTTCTCTATACGTGGTTAGACGTAAATTTATTGCTTGTGCCTAAATTAAGATGTCTTCACTGCATTACTGGGGTAATGCCTCTTATAATTGGAAGCGTGCGACAAGACACTGGCGGCACGTTCTGTCTCCTTGCAAAAGCACTTTGCACTGATCACTGACGGACTGTCGTAGTTATTATATGTAGCAGCCAGCATTAGTTTCTTTCAATCTCAGCTTGCATGAGCACATTGTTATACAAAACGTTCGGGGCCGCAGTCGGCTTTAACTGTTTTTACGCAAGACCTGAAAATTGAGAACATTGACTCCAACCGTGCGCTGCAAAAACCGCCGTGGTCAACACATCCAGTACGTCTACCGAGTCTGCCAGCGAGCGAAGAACAATCTGATAATACGAGGACCAGAAATATGAAAGATGTTTACAATCCCCTGTACCGCCGAATTAGAGCGCAGCTCTTGAGGAGGAGAAAGGGAAGTTACGAAGAGGAGGGTGTGCCCTTCATCCTTATTCGTACCCTCTCCTCCTGCTCTCCCGCTCCCTTCCCATTCAGCGAGAAAGTTTCGCTAAATTTTCCGTTAAATTGGCAGAAAAATTCATCGCTGAACGTAGCGGGGAATTTTTTCGCTAGAATTAGTGGGGAATTCTTTCCGCTAAATTTAGCGGGAAATATTTTTGTTAAATTTAGTGGGAAAGGTTTTCCGCTAAATTTAATGGTGAAATTTACCCACCGTGCAACGCGTGGTGACGTCACGAGTGACATAACTCGTGACCCTCGTGACGTCACACGCGACGTCACGTGTGACGTCATATGGGAAATGTCCCAGAATGCAACTTGCGGTTACGCCGACGCCGACGGCGACACCGCTCAAGCCGGAAACGGGCGCCTAAGAGCTGTGCTCTAAGGCACTTAGCATGTAGTTTTTATAAATCACTGTCACTTGTGAATGTGGTTCCCTAGTGACTTTCGAACAGTCGAACTCACAACCGCTTCGTCAAAACATTCCTGCTATGTAAAAAACAAAGCAAAAAAAAAAAAAAAAAACACAAAAAAACATGGCGGTGTGTTGCCTTCGTTGCCGCTTACAACTGCGGGGGACCCGATTGATCTCGAGCTCCAAGCAACTCCTCGGGTCAAATGACGCGAAAACACGCACAAAGAACGCTGGACGTGGGTAGATTTTCGATTGTCAAGGTACCAAATCTTTACCTCAGGGCGAGATCAAGAAACACGACCGAAGTAAGGCACGGGCGCGACCAAGACGCTGCGGGTTCCCCCTTTAGTTGTCGCACGCTCCCAATAGGAGCATCATATAAGACTACAAATTGCGAGAAACGTATAGATAACAAGGTAACCTAATGAAGAAAATGATTACTTTGGAAGAAAATCTGGACGTCAAAATGGTTATCAACACAAAGCACAGTACGCGTGTTAAAATAGGTAATATCGTTTAAGATACATCTCGAAGAACCTACGAAAGGTCTACCTGGCGTACACAAAGGGGTATGGGGTATTAATATAAGCTGGAAAAAAATGTAGCCTGCTCATACCAAATTGACATTATTATCTGCAGCAGATTTCAGTCGTGAATTTTGTGTTTCCTAAACCTTGTGACGTCGATTCGTTCCTACGAAAGATGAGAACGCAATCTGTGAATATTTAAAACTCCAGGTACTTTTACGGCATGCTTTCCTCGGGAGGGGGCGCTATGTGTTAGGACTTGAAGATGCAATCACCATGTCGCTTGGTCCAGTAGAGGATAATATTTGTATAATCTAACTTCCGTCTTAAACTACACACTACATAATTATCACTTCGAGTTGGGTTCAAGATTGTTATATGCATTTTATTCATTTTTACAGAAAATTGCGATTTTCTGAATGTAGCTTTTCCCTCTAGTCAGGCTTATTGGCCCTTTCGTCCTTAGTTCCTTCGAATTCACGCAATTGTTTACATCAAGAGACTATGGTTTATGACCAGCTTTGTATGGCAGGACCACGGTGAAAGAAACATTTAGGTGATGACTCTCTGTCCGACGTGGCGACCATATTATGTTCGGCGCACCGAGCGCTTCAGTCGCACGGGGATAGATTGCGCCGAAGTATGGGGTCCCTCCAAAACCCTCCGCTCCGGCTGTTTCTCCCAGCGGTGGTCCCACATTCCCGCGTTCACCGTTTTTTGTTGTACCTCACCGCCGCCACGCAGCCACCAAGTCGCCAAAGTCCGTAAACCTGCGTTCTCTTCCTTCTTCTTCTTCTTCTTCCTCGGGTCAAGGCGCACTTTCGTGCACGATGGTGGCACCTGTGATCGACACAGCACCAAAGCAAAGCACGAGGCCAGCCACTGGCCGCGCACCACCACCACACCACCACACCGCGAAAAAGGCGAGCACGCTACACCGCCGACACCGTGGCCGCCGAAAAGGAACCTCATACATCAGCGCCCTCCGCGGCGGCGCGGAACTAACTACTCCTGGTTCGAGGCTAGCTCCGAACACGATCTGGTCGCTCGCTCCCCGCGGGAAGAGCGGCCAGAGTCATCACCAGGGTGTAAGATAGACAGGTGGAGAAACGAGAGCTAAATGAGCGACCGGATTGTGTCCCCCTCGGTTTCCTCTTTTTCTGTGGCGCCATCTATGTGGAGCACCGCGAACTCTCACACCGGGTGGGCGACCTTTGGCGACCGGCTAAACCGACGGAGATGGTTTCTCGTAAATTTTCAATGGAGGACTGTCGTGCTCTCGTTTTATTTTCCGCACTCTCGCATAGAGTTCCATGCAAATCTGATTCCGATATTTTTCCTGTCGCCGCAGCGCCATCTGTCGCAAATCGGGGGTACCCGCAAGCAGACGAGCACACAATCCGGTCACGGCGCGGCGGTACACTTCTATGGGCCGTTTCCCCATCTGTCTATCTTACACCCTGGTCATCACCTAAACGTGTTTCTTCCAGCGTGGGCAGGACTAAGGTCACAAAAGTATAATTGCAAGAGAATAACCTTTAAGGCCGTGTTTTAGTTTATTTTCCCTCTATTATATGCAATTGCCTTTTTCGATACATCAAGAATAATTATGTGAACGTAAATGTTTCAGAACATTTAACCTTAAACGGATCGTATAAAACGAGAATGAGTGGTAATCTTTCGTTATTGACTCTTAATAACAGATGTATTTCGTTCTCTTCTGCAGGAGAGCAGCCACAAGCTACGAACTCTAGCTCGGGTATGTGCAACTGTGGACGTCCCAGTGATAAATTGTTTCTCGGCCAAATTGACTGTTAATTGCTAATTCTCAGCCTTCACTACTCTTGAGGATTGACTTTTTATTTGCCATCTACCATATTTAACTTATGAGCGTTTATGAACAGGTTGTGTTGTTCGCACTTCCCCCTTTTTGTTTACTATGGTTGAGATACTAGCCTGTAAGTTAACGCTGACAAAAGGCAAGCGCCATTGTACAAACTCCGTGTCTTCCTTTTTGGCTTTATTTGTGACTGCGCTATGGTTCCCTAGAGGTAGCGTAAGGCAAAGGGCGCTTGCGCCTGACAAGGCCTAGGGTGCCTACATGTCTGTCTGTCTCAGGGTGAAGACATCCATTGTTGCCCTGAGTGTGCCAGCGCGTGACGCTCTCGCGCACTCGGTGCATGACTTGGGCGGTAAAATGGCGCCTATGCATTAGCCAAAGCTACGCGCTCGAGCTGAGTGACACCAGATTGCCCGCACTTCAAAATGCATAAAAAAAGATTGGGCGGAAAAATGGCTGCGATGTCACCACTCAAGCAAAAGCGCGCGTGTGTATGAAGGCACTCTAACAAGGCCGAGACCCCATCTGACAAAAATTAAAAAAGAAACAATACAGATACTGTCAGAAGAAATATTCAATATAAACAAATTCAAAGTCAGGGTTAGAGTAATATGCATCGATAGCAAAACAAAAGCACTATAAACAAGATAAAAATAAATCATCGATGCACAACGTGGACTTCCTCAAATCCAACTTATCTTTTCTTCGTCTCAACATGAAGTTAGTAAGGATTTTTCTCGTGAAACGGAAAAATTCAGCATTTTTCTCGTGAAACGGAAAAATTCAGCATTACTTCCATGTTTCTTTTGATCAGGAATCCCAGACGCTATAATAGAGCCTGCTGAACTTAGGAAAAATGAATATATAGAGAGAAAAAGGGACAGACATACCGCTGGACTAGAAGATGTATTAAACTGTGGTTTAATACTTCCTCTTTTTACACCTTGACTGTTCTTTTTCTTTAAGCCCACATAAAAAACACTCAATTTATATGGTAAAAGCCCTCTGGGGGATCGGTGGCCGAGTGGGCTAAAGCGCACACCCAGCTCGAAGCGGGTGGAGCGAAAGCTCGCGCTGCAGAACCCAAGGATCCTGGGTTTGAGCCCCACCCCTGCCCGTTTCGATCTGGATGAGCATCGTACCGGCGTGCGGTCGTGTATCACTACTGCGTGGTGCACGTTAAAGACCCCAGGCTAGCTGTTGTACTGCACTGGCTAAATTGCTCATCTACAGCGTGTGACTCGTTGCAACTTTAATGGCTGACCAACTGCACGCTGTATAGACGCTTTACACACGCGCCAAATTACAGCCGCCATTGCTGACCTTCTCTTGTTTTACCAAGATGCCGAGCAACTGAGACAGTAGTTGACAATCCTCTACAAAGGCCGACGCTTTAGAAAAGGACACAGTTGAATCTGATGTGGCAATAACCTGGCCTGCTATGGTAATGATGAAGTGAAATAAACGAAATAAGAGGAAACAAAAACTGAAGGTCAGTTATGGCGGCGTCCATGCACAGCTGCTGCAAAGCGTCTATAAATATCCCCACAACCCCAATTATTATTAAAAGCTCGCTCAACTTAAATTTGAATCACCCGCACTTCACCGGGCATAAAACACCGCAATTATTGGTTTTCTTTGGTATTGAGCTTGATCGAGGGCTCGCTTACGCACGTGGCTTCGTTTTCCTCGATGGCCAAGGTCTCGAGCATCTCTCGTACATATTGGCTCTTGTGTGTGGCGAGGATGGTGACACTGCTGAACTCTCCACTGCATTCACAGTTGCGGCAATGGGCAGGTTGCGGCAATGGGCTGGTAATGGGCTGGCAATGGGCTGGGCTGGCAATGGAGCTGCGGTTGTGCCTTGTAGAAATGCTGCGTGTTCTCTTGTCCTGTCATTAATACATCTGCCAATTTGACCAATGTAACGCCTGCCACAGGATAAAGGAATGTGATATACAACCCCCTTTTCAGATAGTGCATATCGTGTCATGTGAGAGATGTTCCAGGTTTTCGTCTGGTTGGTGTCCTGGTTTGCCTTACGGCACATGGAATATGCCTTGTTGTTGAATGCCTTGTTTTGTGCAGAGCAGTCAACCTTGATGCCTTGCCTCGCAGCTGTCTTTTTAATTTGTGTGTTATTTCATGGGTGTAGGGAACTATTGCGATCCTTTGTTTAGCTTCGATATTCTGCATTCCCCTGTGCCTGATGTTTTGCATTCCAGTTTTGTGTAGATGTTTTTACACACGCTGACCAAGAGATTATTCGAATGTCTAGAGTCTCGTAAACGGGAAATTTTTTGTTTAAAGCTGCATTCAGTATTATGGTGACACGATTTGTTTAGGGCCGATAGAAGAGCGGTGTTTGCCACGCGTCGTTTTATGGTTTTGGAATGTCCTGACGCAAACGAAATAAATTTTTTACTTGACCTGGGTTCATACGTGGATCAAAGCTGCCTATCTTTGAATTCCAGTTTGAGATTAAGGAATTTGATAACCATGCACACAATGGACCTTTTCCGAGAAGCGTTCTGCGCACGCGCGAGCGCCCGATGCCAAGCGGCGGAAGTCGGAACGAAAAATCGAGGAAATTCGGAAGGAGGCTGTATAACAGCGAGTAGAACACGTAACTGCAGCATATATATAATTGTGTTACACGAAAAAAGAACGTTGACGGAAAGGAAAACACGACGTTTGGGTGGAAGCCACGGATGCCCCTCTTTAAAGTCGCGTTGGGCAGGCGCCGCTGCCGCCGCTGCTCAGAGAGCGAAGAAACTGGTAGCGTAGCCCTCATTATCGATTGGTAGCGCAGGTAGGTCAATTCCTCGATTTTTAGTTCGTACAGCCACCGCCTGATGCCGTCGATATGTGGAAAAGGTCCATTAGTCCGTACGTGAAAAGTAATTCTGGGCAGCTTTCTTGGAAGCACTACAAAACTGTCTGTCTGGATTCATTGGTTTTATCCCTCACCTCATTTGAATGAAGTATCAGGAAATCATCAACATACCTGAAGATGGCCATGATTCTGCTAACACTTCAGGGCGCACAAAAACAACACTATAAAATTACATACAGACAAAGAAATAACTCTCACGCAGCGCTGACTGTCAACTCTGGGATATATTAAACATCATCTTAGTTATCTTTTACTCTTACGCACTAAGAAGAAGAAGAAAATAAAAAAAAAACAAGGAATACCGACTACAATAAAAGTCACTACGGAGGTTTTCCTAAATAATCTCTTTTTTTGGGATAAGGTAATCGACGGGGTACTAACACAATCCATCTAGCAGGTCTATGCTAGGGGCTACGATGATTTCTTTTGTCAGTTTGTTATTGCTTAGTCCCAGTACCGTGCAATTGTTTAGAAGGGGGAAGCATCCACAATCTCTGCAATGAATGCTCAGGCGACCCAAGTCCACCGGAAATGCAACGGAAATGCAGCAGGGCTGTCTATCAAGGGTTTCCTAGACCTAATATTTAGCTACCTTCTTGCATTGTCACCTGGAATGGCTTGGAATTGTTTTGTATAGCTCCTGTCCTCAGTGACCTCTTTCTGGCCTTGCACAACAGTATCTTACAGCAATACCTTGACAAATCCAAAAATAGTGCGTTTGTTTAGGTACGTTGATGACTACTTGGTTTTCATTGACAGTAGCGAAAGCACCTTCCCCACCTTTGTGGCCGATGTTCTTTTTACCTTTCAAAAATGCCTTTATCCGTTAAAACTCACGAACTTCCGGTCGAGTATTCAATACGTTTCTTGGACCAGCGAGTGTTTTTTAAACGCAATCACATCTGCTGGTCGTGCGAACCGAGGGCTAAAAAGCCATTCAAAACTTGTTAAAAGAGTCATCGCTAAACTTCGCCTAAAAACCTCTCTAAAAATCTCCTGCGTGAAAACGACCTATGCGAGCTTCAAGAAGCAAATATCTCGATTGGTTTCAGCAGGATACCCTATGTTGTTATTAATTTCAGTCTCTGAATGCTTACTTAGGAAGGTCAAGCAAGAAGACGCCACTAACTGCAGAACAAGAGAACGCATCACAAGGCCTGTATAGTACTTGATATTCACAGCCTGTCCCTCAATCTTAAGAAAGTAGTGAATAGAGTCAACATCGGCGTGGTCTTCTCTGCTCTGCAGAAAGTTTCCAGCTTAGGCCAGCGGGTGGATGGGCCATCTATTCTACCAGTGTGCTGCAACAAAAAACACAAGACCAAGTTCGTTTCCTGTGCAGAAGGAGTGATTTATTCCTTTCCTCTTACTTGCGGGAAGCGTTACGTTGGCAGGCGGGTCGCTGTCTTAATGACTGACTTCAAGGACATAACAACGACGCCATTAATGCTAACTCAGGTATCCTGGACATTCATTCCAGAAGTTGTGAATGCTCCCCCTTTTTAACAATTGTACGATACTGGAACGAAGCAAGAACAAAGTGACTGGAGCAATTATTGAAGACGCTAGCACAGACATGCTTCATGGATTATATGTTAGTTAATATCCGTCGATTACCTTGTCCCAAAAAGGGTTAGATTATTTAGGAAAACCTCCGCAGTGACGTTTACTGTAGTCGGAATTCCTTGTTTATTTTTTTATTTTTCTTCTTCTTACCGCGTAAAAGTAAAAAAAATAACGAAGATGATGTTTAATATATCGCAGAGTTGACAGTGAGAGTTTTTTTGTGTTATGTAATGTGAGAGTGAGAGTTATTTCTTTGTGTTTATGTAATTTTTATAGTATTCTGTTTTTGTGCGCTGTAATTGTTAGCATGATTCACCAACTCGCCCAAGCTAAAGTATTAGCCGTGATCCTCGTGTCTTTTAAGTTATTCTGGATGGTCCTTTCTCGTTGTGCCAGGAATAAATCACACAGTTGAGGAGCTATGTGATACTTAATGCACACTCCACTTTTTTTTTTTTTTGTAGAAAGTGTTCACCTTGGTGTGCAACTACTGTCGATGTTAGGTGTCCACTGAGCAGTTGAAGGAAGGTATCTGCGTTCATACCCGCCGCCTTTTGGAACGGTATGCTACCTTGCTCTACTATGATATCTGGAAGAATTGACATGAGGCTTGCATGGGGTATAGAATAATACATGGCCTGAATGCATACTGAAAAACCGGAGGCGACACTTGATCCATTTTCTTGAAGATACAAAATCAGTTGTTCAGAATTTTGAATCATGTACGGATCACTGCGATGTATTAGACAGTGGCTTCGCCTAAAAGGTTGACAAATGCACTTGCTAGGTTCCTCTTTCCGATACAATGGCCCAAAACGGTACATCCACTTTGTGTGGCTTTGCCGAGAAAAATACTTCCTTAAATTTTTGTGTATAGGCTGTTTAGGTTTTCTTGCAGCCGCTTCACGATCGCTTTCTTTGTAATCTTGCCTTGTTTTTTTTAGTACCGGGATAAAGTTTTTGGCCAGAGCTTGAGAGGCTTTTGCTCCATAAGTTCCTAAAGTAAGCACTACAAAGCCACCTTCTTTATCTGAAACACATAGTTTCAGATCTTTGCCTCGTAGCTCGTCGATTGTGGAGCTCAAGCTTATACTCGGGGGTTCTGGGTTCCGATGGCTTGTGAGGCAATCATTTCCTTCACTAATTATTTGCGAAGCTTTCTCCTCCCAAGTTTTGGATGCAGTGTTCCAAACTAGGGCTAGCTCATCAATTAGCTTGTGTCTGGGCGGTATGGCATACTTCGGACCTTGCTCGAGTACCTTTTTGGCTTTTTTCGGAGATGCCAACGTCACCAATGACTTTGAGAGGCCATTTTTGGGGTTGTCTGGGTGTCGTCTTGCAAGATGTTACTTTAGAATCGGGATATACCCGTTTATCCATATGGTTTCCGTTGAGTGTCTTGTCACTGTAAGTAGATTCATGAACACATCGTGGTTACCACGCTTTACCCGCGGGACATTTGTGAGCAACCGCTGTTGGCGCAATATTTCGGATTTAATTATCGTGTAAACCCGCATGGCCTGTCCTTAGGACGGCATTATTAAGCCGAAGGAACGCTGGACGCTGTCCAGGAGAATCCTCTTTTTGATGCTGCGCGTCAGCAACCTGGCTCGGCAAGGGGCATGTGGGATCATAAGACAGAGTTTGCGGTTCGAAGGAATTAGGGCATATACAAGACGGGCTCACCATAACTTCAAAGAAACTGAGTAACGGGCATTAGTTGAGCTTGTTGGTGCATAATGCTCTAATAGGGCCAGCTGAACTTAGGAAACAAATATAGAGAGAAAAAGTGACAGACATACCGCTGGACTACCAGCTGTGGTTTAATACTTCTCCCTCTTCTTGAACCTTGACTTTGTGCGTTTGTTTAAAGCCGCGTAAAACACGCAATTTATATCGTAAAACTTGACTTAACTAAATTTTAATCACCCCCTTTTCACCGGGACATAAAATGCCGCAAAAATTGTTCAGTTCAGCTGGCCCTATTATAGGCACCAAAATGCTCAGGTAAAGTTCGTTACTTGATTCCAGATGTACTGAATTTTTTTCTTGACTTTGCAGAGGCACTTGAGTAGATGTCACAATATTTTCTTTATTAACTAAGTAAAGTGAAAATTTATCCTGATATGTTCAAATCGATATAGTATTTTTAACAGATTGTTCGAAATTTTTATATTGTAATGCCATTTACTCTACCCTCACATCTGTTTCTTCCGGCCTACCTCAAGGTTCGTTTTAGGTGCTTTGATTTTTCTTATTTATGTTAACCCTCTTCCCAATGTTTTTCCCCCTGAATCAAATTATTTGCTGACGACGGTGCCAAATACTAAATAATACCTACTGGCTCTGACTCCAAGCAATCACAGCATGATTTGGATTCTATTTCTAAATGAGAGCTCTGGCTAATGAAACAAAGCATTAACAAGTCTAAACTAATGCGAGCCGCCCGTAAGGTTGGTTTTACTTCTATGTATAACCTTAATAACACAACATTAGAGCTCGTAATCTGTAAAGAGTAATAATAGTATAATAATAATTTGTTCACTTTTATCAACATTGATGGATGAGGTCAAGGGAAAATGCTGTAAAAATACAGCTTGATGAGGCCCTCGACAGTCTCATAGGCTTAACAGCAGAAGAATAGGAGCAGTAGACATAAATACAGAAGTTCAGTATACCTACCAAGCAAACAAGAACAAATTAATTGTAAAACAATAACTGAAAAAAAAAAATCCCGTCAACGTTTACAAAAAAGTCTAAGTTATTTCGATGATGTTTCAACTAAATCCAAGCCACTATCACCCTATTGATTTAGCAATTGAAGCAGTGTCTATTTTATCAACTGAGAGTCGCAAGTTCGTCTCCGCGCGACCATCTACCAATATTCCGCGTGACGTGTGGCGCAAACTAGTGCCTTCTTAGAAAGAGGTGCCAGATGTGTACGGAAACACCTATTTCTATTGTTTTTCATCATAAAAGCAATGCTATTTATAATTGTATTAACTATGTATATAAACAATTCGGAAAGCCTTAAACAGACCACCTGAATGAGAGCCAAATGGGATGCCGCCGATAGACCTGAATTTTTTACTAAAAATACATTTTTTCAGATTATATGACTAGGAGTGATCCAAAGTTCCGATCTTTCATTGAATTTACATATTAATTACGTGTCTAATAACGCTAACCGTATGCTTCGTTATCTTACACGTAATTTGTATCTGGCCCTTTCAACGTTAAAACTATTAATTATGAAACATGAGTGCGGTCAAAGCTTGAATATGCAGCCTCCATCTAGCATCCTGGTACGGCCTAGCTTACTGACTTATTTGAGCTATTTCAAAGAAAATCCGGGTGTTTTATTTCTGTTAATTATAATCGTATCGCCAGCATATCATAAATGAAACTGTTTATTTGTACCCAGCCCCGCTCATCGCCGTAAAATTTAAAGCATTTCTCTTTTTCGCCAACTTATCTGTCAGAACACTGTAGTCAGAAATCAGTTGAAAATTTCACCTCATTTGTTTACGCACCTCTGGATGTATGGAAACACATCCGCAGAAAGTAGGCGTCCCATTGTCCATTATAACAAATATTTTGTATAATTTATCCCTAGAGTTTCGAATGAAATGATTCACCTACAGGCATCGCTTACATCTGTTGATTGCGTTCCTTTTTATTCAAGTGTTCCAAACCATGTCCAGTTTAACTATTAGGCATTTTGCACTGTTATATTCTTTGTTCGTTCACCACTCCCCTCTGTAATGTCTTTGGCCTTAAGGGTAAAATAAATAAATAAATATATAAAATAAATAGTATTTTTAAGCTTAGAATACGTGGCGCCACTTTTCCGTGGGTACGAGCCTAAATTTAAGAAAGGGAACGACTCAAAACGTGCAGAAGGTTTGTAGCTTAATGGCGGACATCCCCTGAGCGGATTGTTTCACGCGCCAATGCTTGCGTTCTAGCGTGGCGAGGACGAAAGCGTCCTTTTGGCATCTTGTATAGCAAACGCTGCCCATAAACCACGGGACCAAGATTGAGCAGTTGGAACCGCTTTCAAATCTGGCCACTTCATAAACAATCTACTTGAGATTTTGTGTTACCGAACTTCGAATTTAGAGGTGTTTGACGTCTTACCTTGCCTTGCCCTACCCTGAAATTTCACGAGGTAAAACTGACGATTACAACATATCTGCGATGAAAATGTCGGCTTAGTATGCATGCTGCGGCTCATTTTTCACCTTATTTTTTTATTTGGAATCAGTGTTCCTATGCTGCAATGTAGTTACGAGCTAAGAGTCCGCGGTAACAAATCTGCTACATGGAACAATAAAGTATGTCAGAACAGACACGATACTATCAATGTTATGAAAAATTATCTGAAAATCAGAATTCGATCTATTCCCGGTACTGACAAGGGGTCAGTAACATTTTTATCAGAATAATGCCTTTCATTTGTTATCACTAATCAGGTATAAACTGAGCTTCATTCAAGAAACTAAATCATTAGCATGGTGGTTGTTACCACCTGCGTGCCTTTATGACTTTGATGTGCTACTAGATAGGAGAAAGTTAAGAAGAAATGCGCAAGCTTGATCAGGCTAACAAAGACCACGGATCCCAGATTGTGCCCCGTACAAATCGAATACTTTTTTGTCATACTTTTATCATTTTATATTAGTTTATAATTTTTTATTTTTTATCTTTATATATAACCTTAACATCGTAAAACGCACGTTCGTGACGATTTTCGCACAGAAAACGACTCACAACACATATTTTTTGTTCAAAATCCGCGAAGTGTCATTGTGAGGAGATGGCATGTCTTAGCGACATCGAGATTAATGCAGTGCGGTTAGAATCTGCATTCCGAGTGCAATAAACGGCGATAACAGTTTATGTTTGATGTAACTGGTAGGCTCCACCACGCGCAACGTTTGCTTTAAGAGTTTCTTCAATTTTTTTTTTATACTGAGAGCATGATAAATTTATGAATAGATGAACCACACCCTTACAATTATTACCAGTGAATTTCAATTGAGGTTCTAATGTGTTTTACAAGAATACACAAAAAATCCATTGGATCTCATTGGCAATTTTGTAAGGGCATTTTGTCTGATACTTTGCTTTGAATTACTGTTTTTAAAGTGGAAGAAACGTTACACAATTCCGTTCTTGCAGTAATGAACCTGAAGCAATGAACGAGAAGAACAGCAAAGCAGGGTCCAAGTTATCTCACAAATCAAATGGTTACTTAGATATTTTGAAGTCTCGCGTTTTTTTGTGGTGACAACTACAAAAGTGGTACGCTCATCCTTGATTTATTTTAAAATCATGCGTCGCTTTTTGCACTAAATTGTACTATGGGAAACAATATGAGCATGAACGCGCCTCCGTGACGAAATGAGGAGGCAAATTCACGCTCATGTTGCTTCCCACAGTATCCTACTAAAAGCCGCCACCAGTGCAATTCAACCACTTTAACGACGATTAAAACACTCCTTATCAGTTACAACTGTATTTAAACTAGTGCCTCTGCGTGTCTCGAAACAGGCTACGATCGAGCGGAAGTGCTTCCAACATTAAGTTTCTACACACCTACATGTGCAGTGCTTGCCTGCTTTGATATTTTTTTTCTTCTTAACAATGCGTTACCTTTTCTCAGGTTTGCAACAAGTTGGAGCTGTATATATAGATCAGAAATCTGAAAACGCCCGATTAGGTAAGTGGAACAGGGAACTTGTTATAATTACTTGTGCGTGTCACTTTTGTGCATGCCACGTTAAGGACTATCCAAACAAGACACTAAAGTTGACGCGGCGCGACACAAAATGGGTATATATCGCGAAAGTTGCTATTCTCGCGTCCACTTTAAGTGTGGCCATCAATTACGCAAACAGCCCGGATTTTCTCTTCGCCTCATCTCTGCCGTCTCTTCCCCTTTCTTGTTTTTTTTTTTTTTTTAGAGAATTAATACAAATGACGACGGCGGAGTCGCTGAAGACAGCCAGCACGGCGTGTGATGGCTGTCCGATCCCACGTGATGATCACGCTCTAGGCCTCGGTCCTAGGATGCAAGCGTATAGTAACTTTCTTCTTGGCAAAAAAAGGGAAAGGAAACAGGCGAAAGCGGCCTGGGAGTGGTACATATATGCCAGCGCTGTGTCGCTTTATGGCAGCTGCCATGTTTGGGCGGCCCTTTACATAAGAATAGCGAATCAAATAAATTAGCCCTTTGACACGTGATACTACGGTGATCATTACTTTTAGCCGTTTAGAGAGAGCGTAAAAACAACTCAAAAAGCCTCACTATACTTCGTTTCAGCTTCCGTCCGAGCGCAGCCGAACCTACGTGTGGCCGGAGCCAATCACACGCCGGCAAAAGGTCACGCGATCTCGCCTGCACTTTTGTATCACTCCGCTGCGCCGGTGGTCGTCCGCGCCGCCCGCGCTCGCCGAGGATTTCGTCTGCTACGGGTCTCTCAACAGTATCGTCTGCTATAGGTTTAAAAAGTGACCTTTCACGTTCTGAAATTTAGTCACAGGGGATGTCAGTACGTAGGCTGGCCCCTGGCGTCTGTGTCCGAGCTTTCCACCTGTTCGGCATTTCGGCATAGTTTCGAGATGTAAGTACACGTTGCAAGGTGCCCGATGACCCGGCCGTTGCTGCTTCCTTGTATTGTCTGGATATACCAGGGCTCGAGGCGCAGTCCTTTCCACTAGCTTCTCGCTGTTCAATGTGATCGGCAGGTAAAGGGGTGCCGTGATTTCGCCGCGTATCAGTGAATTGTAGTGGCCCGGACGCTTTTCTTGTTTACAACGCATTCGCGGTACGACGTGGCCGGAGTCCCCTGTTGAAAAATTTGAAAGTAGACATTCATCACGACCTCTCGCGCCTGACGCCTAAACGCGCCTTTGCGAAAGGACGTTTTGAAGCGACTCGACGAGGAAAGCAACGAACCACATGATTTGGCCGTCACGGGAACGAAATCGCACAGAAGAACCGAGCGCTGCAGCCGTGTTGCCAGCGGATGTACGTGTTTTCACCGAACCACATGCATTTACATATATTAATAAAAACATAAAATTCAGATATTTAATTTTTTTAGTTACAAATCATTCTCAGCAGTACACATCTGGAATATTTGTGCAATGTTTACACACAAAACAGCTCTTTTAAAATAATTACTTTTGCGGAGTACTTTGTGGTGCGTAGGAATGCTCTTCTCGAAGTTGCGAACCGTCCCTCAGCCTTTGGCTGCGCTCGGACGGAAGCTGAAACGAAGTATAGCGTGTACCCTTTTGGATTATGTATTTAGACGTGAGTCGAGCTTCAGAGAACCAGTTTGGATCACCGTTCTCCGGGTACCGCACGTTATTCTCACATGCCAAAAACAGCGTAAGCCTCGGACCTTGCGTCCCGGTACGGCTATTAAACACAATTCGTCGAAGTGTGCCATTAAGGCTTGGGCTCAAGCTTACACCTCCTTGCCGAAATACTCTAACTGTCGTCCCCACTCTACCTATTATTTTTAACGGTGCAAATTCATTTCTTTTTTTCTCAAGTTGTTCAAATAGATAACCCTCCTCTCGTCGGGAAGTACCATAGGGAATGGTCGTCAATAGATCATTGGTGAGTATTTTCTTATCTACAGCACCTTAAGACGACACTGAACTCCCCCGTTGCAATTTTGAAGGCGCTCGGAATGAACGGTAAAATAAACCTCGCACCGCCATTCCCCCCCCCCCCCTCTAAAAAAAAACAAAAAAAAAAAAAACACGTTTTAGCGGGATTTTGAGGTTGCGAGACGCGTTTTGAATATCGCGACGCGTTTTGATTTCATGCTTCTATTTTGGGACGACGATAGAGGCACGTTTCAGAATCGTTCCTCGCTTAAAATTAGTCTGACGACGGAAATATTGCGCTAATTTTGTTTTTGCTGATTACGCCCCCAGTCAAAAAACTGAACAAAATGTTTTTTTTTCAAGTTTACTTTATTAAGTTTAGAGTGTTTGCAATTTTCACCCCTTTAAGTCCCGGTGCAGCGTACGCTGCGGTCTGAGGGAGTAACGTCAAGAGTGTATCGTCGCAGCGCTCGTCGACTTTGTGCGTTTTCTGTGACCGGCTAAAGCAATCGGGCAAGAAAAACAAGAATCCTTCACAGCGCGTAATTGGTTTATTGGGTGATACAGAACGCACAAAGTCGATGGACGCCATGACGACGCACTTTTCACGTCACTCGAATGTGTCCGTCGGATTGCAGCGTCGGCTGCGGGCGGACTGGGCGTGAAACAGACGTTTTTACGACCCGATGACGCGATTAGGTCTAAAGGAGCTCCGAGTCCTTATCTGTGACTAACAATTGCTTGGTGCCACCATGTTTCCTGGTATCACGCGCGAGTAAAGAGCTCAAATATCTGCCGCGATGAAAGGAATAGGGAGTAGGGGAGGAAGTGGCCGAGTGGGCCAACGCGTCTCAGCACGGAGCGTGGAGCGGAAGCTTGCGCTGGAAACCTCCTGGGCTCAATCCCCGCCATCCCCGCCCGTTTCGACCTGGATGAGTTTCGTACCGGCACGCGCTCGTGTGATCATTACTGCATGATGCACGTTAAAAACCCCAGTTGAGCGGTTGTACTGAACTGGCTAAATTTCTCATCTACACCTAAGGACCGATTACCCGTTGAGACGTATCTCCATCAAGGCTGTATCAACATAAAGAGCAAGACAACTTTTTTTTTTTTTAAGTAATAGAGTGTTCTTGTAGATTGTTTTCGCCGTCCCGCAACGGCTCTGGGCAACCCGCTACGATACCCGGAACTCTAGAGGCCAAGGCCGTCGGCGCGCAGGCGCAGTAGCGGCATGTTCGTCGAGGAGGGCTTAGCGGAGGGGGGAACGCCGTCTACGAAAACTCCCTAATGTCCGCATTCATAACATAGGGAAATAAGACAATCTAGTGTGGCTTCGGTTTTGGAAGCCTTAAAAAGTGACGTCGGTTATTCAGAAAGGCCCGTTCACGCACTCGCAACTTCTTAAAACCGTGTGCCTTGAAACCTCTTAAAACCTCTTACGGCGAGAGAACACACTAGCGCCACATATTGGATAGCCGTTAAACAATTGGCGGACCGTACATTTTCTATTTTTATGGCGGATCGTTCTTTCTTTTTTAGCTCGAAAGTAGTTGGTCAATGTTATGAACGACCATTCCTTATAGGTGGTACGTACATTTGACCTCGCAACTACCGCAAAACCTTCGCTCTGGTCAAATGCAGTTCTAGGGTCACCGCATAGATGGCGGCAGCTTGACGGTGTGTTTAGTGTGTTTTCTGGTCGTAAGAGGCTTTATGGCACTCGGTCCTAAGGAGTCGCGGGCGTGTGGACGGGCCTTAATTTGAAAGTAAGAAAAGAACTATTATAATAAAGAATTAAATTAACTTTCACCTAATATGAAACGCAGCTCCCGCTCTCTGGGCGACTGGTGGACGCTGATAAGATGCGCTTTGTTCGGAAATCGATGGCGGTACCTCTACAGGACTAGTGGAGCGCTCTACCAACATAAACGTCCGATCTCGCCCTTAAGGGGGTTACGACCAAGGCTGGCGGCAGCCGTTGACATCCGTTTGCTCTAATGAAGGCTGGGCCCTGATTCGCTGAGTTGGTAAAACGCTCCGCTGGTCTTAAAGAACCTCCGAAACCGATTCCCGCGCACCAGGCAATTTTTTTTTTCAGAGGCTACCATCTGCTTAGAGGGCACAAATTACGACTCGTATTTGTTAGAAGTCTCGCGTAAGTCATCTCCCCTTTTGGAATCCTCCCCTAAATTATTACATTTAGTTATGGTGATAAAAGAGGGTTGTAGAAATGTAAAAGCAGGGAACAGGAAGGGGTGGCCTAGAAGCTCTAAATAAGCTATGTTTAGAGTATCGGCACTTTGTTCCCTGATATTGTTGTATGCGCCACCATATTGGTGCTTAGTAGAGAGCAGCCGAAACTGCTGATTGTCAAAATTCAAAAGTGCGACATCCTCAGTATTACATTCGGTGTTAGAAGCTCATGTAATATTGCTTTTTTCTGTCGCGAAAAGTTTAAAATTTGTGAAGGACGGAAAAGCGTTTCCTGTGATTTTAGATAAAACTTTAGATAACTAGCAATTATGACTTTAAGCCGCAAGATGGGTAAGTGGCGTTAGTCTGAAGTGCAGCGTATTCAGTTGCACTAGGGTGGGCATACACTATAAAAAGCCGTGCGAAAAGGCACACTAAAAGGCAACAATTAAAAAAAAAAATCCGGCCTCTTTTCCTATTAAAGGAAAAGAGGCCGGCTGCAAAGAGATTTTGCGATCGTTCAAAGAAGTGATGGCACGGAAGTGGCAGAGAACACATTAAGATCTGTTCATGTTACGCAGTGCAAGCAACCAATTTATAAACCTTACCTGCAAGCATGATAAAGGGACATTCAGCTCGCCTTTGCTGGGGGCTCAAGTCTTCCAAATTTACGAGGGAACCTGCTGAAAACATACCACTTTTCCCAAGAGAGAACACGCCTTCGCAGACGGGCGATCCTGATCCCGATGGCCATTAGTTCTACGAGCTCTGTCACGACCGCATGCTGTTCTAAAAAAAAAGCAGGACACACACAGCGCTTGTGTGTCCTGCATGTTCCTTTTCTCTGTCCTTGTCTTTGTGTGCGCTGTTCTGTTCATCATGTCATCATACCAACTCGCCCAACTTACTACACTTCTGCAATTCATCCAACTCTCGAGCACACAACGCTGAAAACACGGTCACTATTGAGTAGAGGCGAAACGTGTTTGGCTTTTGCGTAGGCGCCACTAGCGCCACTAAATGGGCTACGTTTAGAGTATTCGCACTCCGTTCCGCCATCTGCTAGTGGGAGCCGCCATCTTGGTGCTTAGTGCAGAGCAGACGGAAATGTCGATCTTCACAATTCGAAAATGCGACTTCCTCAGCTTTAGATGCGGTGTTAAGACGCTCAGGTGATATCGTTTTGCTCTGTCGCGAACTGTTTCAACATTTCTGGAGGACGGTAAAGCGTTTCCTGTGATTTCAAATAGATCCCCAGAGAACTGGCCACCATGACGTTAAGCACCAAGACGGCTGAAGCGTCGTTACTATCAAGCGTAGTCTATTTAGTGACTCTTGTGACACTAGAACCGTGTTCCAAAACTTACTCAATCTTACTCCGGGGTAAGAGTTTTGTACCTTGGCGTTCCAATTACAACCTACCCGCATCCAGCGTTTGTCAATCTGTGTTGTCACGTGACACGACCCGCCGGAGTAACTCGGGTTCATTTGGGTAAGGTTTGGAACACAGGCTAGGCAACAACCAGAAAAATAACCATTTTGTCGGAGGATCTAAGAATAATTTGGCAACTATTTTGACGGAAAACATGAAAACAAAACAGATATTTTGACTTCAAACGTCTTTTGAATCTATTTTTTCGCCTGAGAAACACGACGTCACGGACGTGAAAGTGATATTTGAAGTCGTTTTGACAGCAGACGCCGAGAGAGCCACTGCCATTCCAATGCATTCTTCTATATTGGGTGGACGTAACAAATTAAAAGAATCACTCTTAACCCTTTGTGTGCCCAGGACTTTTTTTTTCCTCATGCCGAACGTAAATTTTGACCTCAGTGGCACTGCAGCATGCTTTGCGAAGACAATTTATTTGTGAAGGACACAATATAAGGTTTTATAGACAAAAAGTTAATTAACGTCTGCATGCTCTTAACCTAGGACAACTTTCTTGTATTCCCTATGCCGAGGGCAAGTTCGTTCGCCTCTTGTGCGGGGGTTGTGGTGACGTCAGAAGAACCACGCCGAGCTTTGATTGGCTCTTATAGTGGGCAGACCTCAAAGCAAGCTGCCTCGAGGCCTACCCGCTATCCTTCAATTGAAACCAATCAGAACTCGGCATTGTGATGCCACCACAAACCCCTGCAAAAAAAGCAGACGAACTTCTGCTCCGCATTGAAAAATCTCGGTGATGGAATTATGATGGCGAAATTTGTATACAAGCATATCGTATATCAAAACAAGTCATTACGACATCGGAGAGGTAATTATGGCGGACTCATATTGTGCCATCAAAATTTTTTTAACGGTTTCATGAATTAACGGTGGATTTATGATGACCTCGTGATTGATTGATGAGGACTTCGTGATGGCCTCATGATTGCCATATTGGAATATGGAACACTGGATGTCGGCGAGTCTCTTATCAGCGTTGTGGTTTCAAACAAAACGTGGTGTCAGTACAGATATACTCTTGTCCGAGGTCCTCGAGGAGCAACAATATCAGCGTTTAGCTGTACTCAAAAGAAGAGAAGAGAAAAAGAAGAAGAAAAGTTTTTGACTGAACGAAGAGCCCCTTCGCTGTCCGCCGCCTGATTGCCTGGCCTCAGCGCCCACCCTACCTGCACGGCTACCGCACGCTGCCTTCAGAGCACTATGCCGCATTCTCCTGCTCTCACCACTAGCCAGCAGCAGTATCGAAGCTGTCTTGATTCACCACCGTTAATCAGTTTGTTCCCTGCAGCCTGGAGACCTGCAAGCTATCGCCCTAGGGGGGAGCTCTGTGGCGGTCCTTCGGTCCAATGTCAGAGCCCACGAGCATAACGAAGTTACTGATCGACAAGAGCCCGCCGGCATGAGCCAATAAACAGACTGTTATCACATAAGCTTGGAGTCGATCGCACCATCTCTCCCGTCCTGTACATCGAAAGAGCTACATGTAAAAAGAAACCGCATATCTCCCTGGTCAGAAGCTCCTGGTTTGTGGGGGGAGAACCAGCAGAATGCCGATGTATGCTGCGAGTGCGCCCACGATCTAATTTTTTTTTTCAATATAAATATTAGATAAAAATATCAAATGCCTCGCATGGCCATAACGAGGAAATAACAAAGACAAAGAAAGAAAAATCTAAGATACCGCTCTGACATTATTCCTTGTACCAGGAGCTTTCAAACGTTTTGATTTTAAATAACGTCTATCTCTATTAAATGATGACCAAAGAAATATACCCTGTCTCAGCATGGATGCGATAAATCAGTGCAGCTTAAGCCTAAGGACCTTGTTAGTCACAATGCACACGAAAGGAACTGTTTGCCATACAGTCCTGCATCAATGAATGGTTTAGATTGAGTATACAGTACATTCGTAGTAAAAAGACACCGTATTTTCTGGAATAGTCCCCGGACTACACATGCTTAAAAGTTGATATTTAAAAGTTGAAAATTTACCCGATGCGTACTATCTATTGGTGCGAACTTATACAAGGATTTGTTTTTTCCCAGTTCATTCACTGTAACAAGTCGTGAAGGATTTAATGAGTAACAGATTATATTAATGTTGATTTATTTATGATACAGGCTTATTGTGAGCTTACACAGCAGCCATTTGTCACTGTTTGCTGCATACCAAGAGGGGGTTAAGGCCTTGTCAGGCACTTCTGCCTTTAGCCTTAGGCCCCCTCTGCGGAACATGTATCTGCAGACACAAATGAAGAAAAAAAAAAGGTGTAGCATTTAATATACTCTTTACGTTCGGACTAAGCACTAAGTGCGGGCTATGCACTTGTGTGGACTATATTTATTTTTGACCCCAAATATGCCCCTGCCGACTTTGCAACGGGTGTGGACTATAGTCCGCAAAATACGGTAGCTGAATAAAATTTCTAGGCTCTAAATTTGATAATCTGAGCAACCAGTAGAACAACAATGTATGCTCCGAGTTATTTCCAGCGCATCAGAGAATGTGCCTCACTCATTACGTGGACATATAACACGACTGTCCGAAACCGAGTTTTCTCTCTTCTCTCCCAAAAAAAGGTAAGTTCGTCTGCTATCATTTTCTCTCCAAACGTCCACCACGTAGCCTCGCCTCTGCACTAAATTGCAGAAGGTAGGTGGATATCCCAATTTTTGCGGACCGTTCAAACTGGGCTCAAAATATTTGTTTACACGCTGTACAATAGGCGGGCGTCGGATTGCGGGAGTCTCGGCCGAAGTTTGAACAGCGAAAATAGCGATCCGTCGAGAAGTGTATATTCTTATGAAGTATCTGTTGGCAATTTACACTTCTGCGGCACGCATTTTGTACAAACGCATCCTACAGAGTTACAACCAACGCAAGTATCTGTAGGCCAAAGGAATGTTGGCGTCGATCGCAGATACCTCGTAGCCGCGGCATCGCTCAGCGTGGTACATGCTCGCGTCGGCATGTCGCTCAAACCAATCAGAATGTTATATTCACGCCTCTTGTTTCGCGATTATTCGGTTTTCTTATCAACTAAGAGAGCAATTTCATTGGTCCCGGTTTGATGGTGGGGACTCACCACGCGCTTGTAAAGTTCTAACTCTAGACGCCTTGCACCATCAGTGCATCGGCGCAGCCTTAGCGGACCCTCAGGTTGTTTCCGTTTATTCTGGTCCCTTCCCTTTATAGCTATGGTAACAAGAGAGGGTATTCCCTCTTTAGACCCTCAGTATCCTTATGTTCAACGCAGGCTTCTGCGTGTGCTCATCAACGTCCGCTTCAGTTACTAAATATCTCGGTAGGGCATGCAAGATTGACAATGGTTCCCGTAATCCGGCGCGTGTGTAAGGCGTATTCTAAAGCAATTAGTAGAAATGCTGGAGTCTAAACCGATACCAATAATAACATTTGAAAAGTGCTACTCGCTTATATTCGCAAAATTCACGGAAGGTTTTACGATATATCTTCATTGAGCGCCTGCTGCCTCATGTTTTGTAATGGCCGAATCCCACTAAAGCGACAGACAGAAACAAACGGCTTCCCCTTCACCCCTCCTCCGAACGCGGAGTCTGGGAAGTTTCGCTGCGCACCTCCCCCCTTTAACGACCGGCTCGCCCTGATCCAGCGGGCAAGAGCTGCAGCAGGAAGCACTGGAGCCCTGAACAAAGCTCTACCAAGACCTTTGGGCTTTCCTAAAGTAGCTCAATAAAGTTTGTACCACCATCACGCCGACAAACCGCAAGCACGTGCAGCAAGCACGCTAAGGTACCTTTGTCAGGCTCGCAATCGCTCGTGTTTACTTCAGGAGCACTGATATACTGCAAACATGCCATCGAATCGATTTGCCCAACCAGGGGGCGCTTCGAAATTGCGATGGTCGTGTCGCGTCGGTCGCGTTCGTAGCTTTGCATTGGCGTCGCAGGTGTTTCAAGCTAACGGTGAAGATTTAGAGAAGGATAGAAAGCGTGCGAGAATTCGCATGGTGAGTCAAGAAACGATAGAGAAGCTTCAATAACACGCACCTTCCGCTGAGAAAGCGGTTGATTTCCCCGCCAACGAGTCGGGTCCGCCTCGCAAGTACGGCCGTGCGGCGTCTACGAGAAAACTTTACAGGTGAGCGTCACTTGTTTAAATTTTGTGCTGTAATAACATTGTGCCTTAAAGATTACTAATCACAATGAACCACTGTTCTCGTGAGTCCTGTTAGACGACGTCGGGATACTATTTTTCGGTCGCTGAACTACCCGCAGTCTACGTTCTCGCACTAGAGGCTACGAGTGGGATAGCTTTTCGGGCTCGCCCACGTCGAAGAAATATTAACGTGTCGGGGATCGTGCGGGCATAGGCTGATAACTCCGGGAAGAGATAAGACCCCCGCGTACAGTTGCGACTACAGGTCCTCGCTGGGCTGGAGCCGCGGACCGATGCGAGCATTGTGCCGACGATCTTAATTTTATTAGGGTTGCTGAACACGCTTCCTGCATTAGCCTGCCTCAGCAGTGGTGAACTAAAACGCCAGGGCATGATCTGAACAAAGGCCTCGTTGATTTATTACCAGGTATTTTTGTCCCACTTCACTGAGGCAGTAGGTTGCAGTTACTGGGACCTGCTCCTGCCGATTGATGGTACTTTTTCTGCGAGTTTGAACAACAATGTGCCGCGAGATTCTGTCAGAGAGAGGGGCAAAACAGTTGAAACGAGAAGAGGCGAGCCTAGACTAAATCTCCAGCATAAATGTCTGCTAAACAGATGACTGCACATAATTTTAGTCGAATTTCCATGACAATGTTCACTTGGATGGATTTATAAAATAAATCCATTTCTCTTTCAGGTTCAAGGTGTCCAGTCCACATGCAAGATTTTAAAATATTGGGTGAAGGCTTGATTTATACTTTACTGTGTGGGACATTTTAGGAGGAAAATGTTGTGTAGCAAAGAAAACACCAGTGACACGATAGGTTGCCATTATTAGAACAATTTTTTTTCTGGTGTTTTGCTGCTGTTTAATTGCTGCTTCACTGAATAAAGTTGGTTTCGTGGCATGTTGGCATGTGCTGAAGCGTTTCCAGGAATGTACCGTATCTCCAGGGCTATACTTTTAAAAGTTGAAATTTTAGGCTGTGCGGACTATGCGGGATATTTGTTTTTCAATATCGTGGATTAGGACGAGACGGATTTTGTGAATGAAAGAGTATGTTAATGAGGATTTATGTATGTTATAGGTTTTTTTTCTGTGCTAAAAAAGCAGACATTACTCAAGGTGTGCCGTCTATGAGAAGATATTCATGACGACTAAGCACCAGGTGCGGACTATGCACCGTATGTGTACAATCCATGTGAAATCTATTTTTACCCCAAATTTACCCCTGCGGTCTATGGTGTGGAAAATATGGTACAGCAGCATAATGCAACGCTTTCAGAAATGTTTTGTTGACAGTGAAAAAGATTTTTATTGAGTTTTATCACAACCACGAGTAGGTAAACATACAACCTTGCGACAATATAAAAATTCTCATGCTCTTAACACGGTGACATTGGCGCAGACTCGAAGTATGGCCGGCAGGACACTTGCAGATGATGTACACATCTCGAAAAGCAAAGACCGTCAAAGAAATTGTAGGGCCGAGAACCCCGACTATTTCAGGGATCTTGCACGGCAGATCAGCTGATCATGATATTCGAAATCTCACGAACGATGTCTCCCAGTTCGTAAGAAAGCAGTCGTCGCCTAAGCTTATCTATCTTTAGACAAGCTATACTGAATCTTGGGGTACAGACTAAACCAAAGCATTCAACTCGAAGACAAAAGAGACAACAGAAGTTGCCAATCAACTAACGATACTTTTAACTGGCTAAAAACCGGGCACATATAGAGAATGCAAAATAGATGAGGAAAGGTCACCTGTATCTTCGAGCGAGGGAGTGAAAATTAATTTAAATTAACTACCGTAAAATACCGAGTAAACGCCCACTCAAAATATGAAAATAATCGCGAAAATTGGGGAATGAGCACTTGTTAGGTCATTAATTTTACCTATATATCTACTTTGCATATTTTTTTCAGATGTTGCAAAATTTTGGGGTGGGCACTTAGTAGGGAATGTGCGGATCTCGGTATTTTACGGTAAGAATCTTTCACGAGCAATTACAGGGTTGGTAGGTTCCCTGCATTAGTCTTTATTCAACACCTCAGCCGACATCTTGTCTAGTAACTTGTTGCAGGATGAGTCTCAGCGTTGTCCTTGCAGGTGTTCACAAAGTACACGCTGCATATCCTCGCTGACGTTGGCAGAATGAAAACTGAACCGCCCCCACTGAAAAATAAATAAATAATATAAGATCTCTGGTGTGATCAGTGGAAAATCGACACGAAATAATAAAAACTATTATTGTCCCTAGGAAGTAAAAACGTAATCAGGCTTTTTTCTATTTTAAAAGGGGTGGCTGGTTGAGGCGGTTTGGATGTGCATTCCTTGTGTGTGTTGTTTGGGAGGGGGGGATGCATGTGTATATTATAGCGTCGTACATGATGGCTGTAAACAGCTAAAAAACTGGAACAGCGATTAAGAAACACACGGCAGAAGAAAGCTGCACTCGCAACCCCCAAAAGCCCCTCCCCTAGCTAGAAGTCTGCTGACAAAGTCGGAACGGCAGGGCGTCTCTTGTGAACGGCCGAGCTCCGGCAAGTCTTCGTTACCCTTCGCTGCGATGTGGCTGCACGTGAACGCTTGACGGTCGCGAGACCCTGTCGAAAGTTGGAAGCTAGTGCTGGATGGTGCTGGAGGAACTGAAGCTCCTCCCTGCCGTTCTCACCCTGCCAGTGATTATAGTTGAAATATTCGTGGCAAAGGGATCCTACACGACGACCGAAGCCCCGTCAAACACCTCGAGGGAAGCGAGATGCGCGCACGAAAATCAAATATTCCGTCACACAGGCACTGCCAACTGACTTTCCCATGTTCGGTAGTCATGCTGTTTTTCTTCTGACACCAATTCCATTCACTTTTTCCCACATATTTAGCAAAACTGATCTTCCAACGAACGAGAAACTTATTTTTGTCGGAGCACCGACGTGGTTCAGGCTTGGCGCCGTTCCAGTCTCGTACGGCTTTTCAGGGAAGCGGTAGAATTTTAAGGATTGACTACAACAATATCGTAAGTTGTTGCTGCGATCAACAACGAAATATTTGTGCTAGCCGGGCTTTTATATCTACTCTATCGCAATTAATGTCCTAACCGACCGCCTACGACGGAGAAGCGAGGCGAAAAACAACGAGCCACTCGGATTCGGGCGTCCCGCCAGGGGCTGGAATGGCGCTGTAGTCAGCGGCGAAACTTGGGCGCTTCGGTCCTATAGGTACCATCGCGTGCATGCTGCACGTGCTTGAGGCTCCTTGGTGTCGGTTGTTTCATAAGGCGTAAGGACTTGGGCAGGAAAACTCACGGGTCCCTTTGAAGTGCTGAAAAGAATTTGAAGTATCCACGCTAAGTTCCAGACTCCATGGAGAAAAACACACCGCCGAAGTTCGCCCGGCGGCGTTCGCTTGTGCGATAGTGCCGGAACAATTACTGTTGTGCCGCGCCCAAAGCGTGAAGTGGGCAGGTTGTTCGCCGCATAATCGTGCCATGAAGTAAAGTTCATTCTTGATGCGGGGTATCTGTGGGCGACAAATTAAAGATCCATTGGTGCTTGCTTAGGGAATACGCCAGCGTGACCCTTGGGAAGAGCCGCGCACTTCCACCTTTGGGAAACGCTAATGTTCAACCCTTCGCTTTCCTGTATTGCTTTCTTTTTTGGCTTTTCTAACTTTATTCTTTGCTGCCTGTTTTTGGCTTCGTTACGGGGTCAGCGTTAGCGTTTCTCCAAGGGGGACGTGTGTGGCACTCCCCAAGGGTCACGCTAACGCATTCCCTAAGGATCTACGAATGGATCTTCCTTAGAAGTTTCCCTGCTTCGGTAGCACGCAGACCCGCGCCGGCTTGCGGCTTCTTGCGCGGCATTTCGGCCAGCCGAGCTAAGCGCTGCTTCCGCCCTCCGTCTCGTTCGCCCGTTTTGCACGCGCGAGACACATGCGCGAAAAATCCATCCGATCCGACGTCCGATCCGGCAGCACGACTGCCTGATCCGAAAAATTTGGTCGCTTCAGACGTCGGATCGGCGATCCGGCGTGCGTCCAACGGGCCAGATAGTTTCGCACGGCGGACGGACTGTCGGAAGCGTCCAGTCAACGAGAGCACAGCTAGCGCGAATGTCATGATGACGTGCTGGGTCTGGCGGGACGAACACGATAACAGGACGGGCGACAGGAAGCCGGACGCGTGAATCCCGCTGACCCACTCGAGAAAGATAGCCCCAGCAAAGAATGCCTGCGAGCTGAACCGTCAATCTTGGACCAGAGATCTGCAAAGGAACGCGGACCTCCGCTGGAGCGCTTGGATCTTTTGGGTGGAGCCGAACGGATCGTCGTGTCGCATGCAAGCTCGGAAGCGTGCGTCTCAAACTGTAGCGTGCGGCAATTCGGAGCGGCGCTCGGACTGTGGGATCGGACGTCGGATCGGACGATTCTGACGTCCATGTGTCTCAGTCTTTAGCAACGGCATCCGCTGCCTGACGCTGCTGGAAGTTCAGACTCGCGCCAGCACCTGTGCCCGAATATACCTTTTTTCGCTTACTTACGTCCCCAGGCACTTAGGTAGGCATATCCGGTATGGGTGACGAAAAGAAAGTAAAATATTTCAATCGGAAAATAGTCTTAAAAAAAAGAGAACAGACAAAACGAGAATGGGTACGGTTACGCTTATATCCTAAATGTATTCAGTTGGCGTGGCGACGGCAAAGCAATGTTTTCGCCGATAGGGACGATACTTCAAGATGGCGGCGCCCTCATAGAATAGGTCTATTGGCTCCCGCCCCGTGATGTCGCAGCCCTCTCGCCTTTGACCTTTACTACCGTCGTCTCCACGGGCCGCGCTTCCCTTTTTACTGTTTTGTCTGCCGACGGGCGCCGTCAACTTTTCCCTGTCATGTGGGTACTAAGGCTAACGTAATAATAAAAAGAAAAACGAAGGCTCTCCGGCCGAGTGTGATGCCGCTCGAAACACGTGCAGCGAAACCTCGCGTTGCAGAACCCAGAGATTTGGGCTGCCTGGGTTCATTTTCCGACCCTTTTCGATCTGGATGAGCATCGTACCGGCGTGCCGTCGTGTATCACTTGTGCTTGTTAAAGACCCTAGTCTAGTGGTCGGACTGCACTTGCGAGATATTACATCTACAGCGGAAACACCAGAGCCGGTTTGCTCATCTTGCGGCTGCGGTCGCGGCTGCGGCCAAGAGGGATTTTTACGTCACGTGACCAGCTCCATGGGGACAAGGAAGTACCTAGCGTCCCTGCCTAATGGCGGAGAGATCCGCATCGCTTCAAGCACAAAAGCCTAATTTCGCTCGCAGAAACTGATTGCAGGGACTTTCAACTGGAGTCCAATTGACCGCCCCTTTATACTGTAAGAGCGTCGGGTAAAGTTACGGCCAGGGAGATTAATAGGAGCCAAAATAAAGAAAAAAACACACGAGATAAAAGCAGTAGGAGTATATTTATATACCTGCACCGGCGCCGGCGTCTGGCGCCTTCTGCTATGGTCGAGGGGTTAAAACCCCGATACTTGACGTCGCAGCGTGAAAGTTCCGGGTTCAGATCGCTTTAGGGACTTTTTTGTTTTTGTGTATTTTGCGCGTGTCTTACTTTTTAACTGTGATCCTTTTTAGGAAATCAACCACTTGCACTACTGCGCCTTACACGGTTTTTACTGTTAGTCCCACCTGTTCAATCGAAACACCGAGAAGAAAAAAGAGATCAACGCAAGTTAACGCGCTAATACAATCATTTCATGCTTGGTAGAAGAGCGTGTTGGTTTAAGTCAAGGATGAAGAAAGAATAAACAATTAAAACAGGGACAACACAACCACATCTTTCAACTAGCAACAGACGAGTAAAATTTCAACAGCGAGCAGCCGACTATACCCAGTAGGAGTAGGGGAGAGAAGGGGAGAGAAGGAAAGATAAAACACGCGAAGTGCAAGTCAGGGTGGTAGGGTTATCTCGGACTTCAAAAATTCAACCTCAGTTTTCGTCAGCAAAAAACAACGTGTCAAACCCTTCCCTCCTGCTGACGAAAACTGAGGTTGAATTTTTGAAGTCCGAGATAACCCTACCACCCTGACTTGCACTTCGCTTTACTTATCTTTCCTTCTCTCCCCCTTCTGTCCCCTACTCCTACTGGGTATAGTCGGCTGCTCGCTGTTGAAAGTTTACTCGTCTGTTGCTAGTTGAAAGATGTGGTTGTGTTGTCCCTGTTTTAATTGTTTATTCTTTCTTCATCCTTGAAACATTTCATAATGTTCATTAAAAGGAAACCAAGGTAACAGCATCGGTAGGGCTTTCACACAAACGGAGCCGAAACAAACATCCTTTCCCCAGCAACTAAAATTTTATCTGCTTTTAAATAACGCTCTTGCTACGATTCCTTTCAGTAACAAGAGACACCTATTTCGGACTAAAAAAACTAAAATTGTGGCAATAATAAAAAAAAAAACAAGCAAAAAAAAAAAAAGATTAGCAGCTGTGGATACATTGATTGAGCGAAATCCTACAGGCAAGGCAGCAAGTCAAACGTCTAAGAAAGTAGTAAAACCGAAATAAAAGAGATCATACTTTTACTTGCATGGAATGTGATAAAAAGTATATTTATACTCTTTACATTTTGTTGTGGCAATCGTTTTGTAATATTAACACATTACTTGTTGAATTTTAGTTAGAATAGCAGACGATCACGACCGAATGCAAAAATGAATCAGGCGTCGACCATCGCAAACCCTCTCTCTAATGCAAACACCTAAAATGACTTTGGAACAACAAATGTAATTAATTATAATTAATTCCACTTCTTGATCCAAAGTCATTTTAGGTCCCTCTCTCTAATGCAAACAGTTAAAATGATTTTGGATCAACATATAGAATTAAATATAATTAATTCCATTTCTTAATGCGAAGTCCTTTTAGGTGTTTGCATTAGAGAGAGGGTTTGCGATGGTCGACGCCTGATTCATTTTTGCATTCGGTCGTGATCGTCTGCTATTCTAACTAAAATTCAACAAGTAATGTGTTAATATTACAAAACGATTGCCACAACAAAATGTAATGTACTTTTTATCACATTTCATGCAAGTAAAAGTATGATCTGTTTTATTTCGGTTTTACTACTTTCTCAGACGTTTGACTTGCTGCCTTGCCTGTAGGATTTCGCTCAATCAATGTCTTTTTTTTTTCTTTTTGCTTGTTCTTTTTCTTTTATTGTCACAACTTCAGTTTTTTTAGTCCTAAATAGGCGTCTCTTGTTATTGAAAGGAATCGTAGCAAGAGCGTTATTTAAAAACAGATAAAATTTTAGTTGCTGGGGAAAGGATGCTTGTTTCGGCTCCGTTTGTATGAAAGTCATACCGGTGCTGTTACCTTGGTTTCCTTTTAATGAACATTATGAAATGATTGTATTAGCGCGTTAACTTGCGTTGATCCCTTTTTTCTTCCCGGTGTTTCGATTGAACAGGTGGGACTAACAGTAAAAACCGTGTAAGGCGCAGTAGTGCAAGTGGATGATTTCCTAAAAAGGATCACAGTTAAAACGTAAGACACGCGCAAAATACACACGAAAAAAAAAAAAGAAGTCTGTAGCGCGATTTGAACCCGGAACTTTCACGCCGCGACGACAAGTACCGGAGTTTTAACCTTTCGACCATAGCAGAAGGCGCGAGACGCTGGCGCCGGCATATAAATATACTGCTACTGTTTTATCTCGTGTGTTTTTTTTTTTTTTAATTTTGGCTCCTATTAATCTTCCTGGCCGTAACTTTACCCGACGCTCTTACAGTATAAAGAGGCGGTCAATTGGACTCCAGTTGAAAGTCCCTGCAATCAGTTTCTGCGAGCGAAATTAGGCTTTTCTACTTGAAGCGATGCGGATCTCTCCGCCATTAGGCAGGGACGCTAGGTACTTCCTTGTCCCCATGGAGCTGGTCACGTGACGTAAAAATCCCTCTTGCTCGCAGCCGCGACCGCAGCCACAAATTAGCAAACCGGCCCAGACGCCTATTGGGGTTGACAAAATTTTCTTTGGGGGAATTCCACTTCTGGACTTGGAGCAGTTATCGAGCGTTTTTTTTCTCTCTCCGTCGTGAAAGCGAGAGCTCGAATTTACTGCACTAAACTGACGAGCACGGAACGCTTTTAAATCGCCCCAAATCCGCCGAGGCGATTCCGCATAAACAACGAGAGGCCCGAGCCTCGCGACTTGCCGGCGCCCGGAGGTTTCCAATTAAAATAAGTCATTCTCGCCTTATCAATAATGCATTAAAGTTTATGAATATGTTAAAGGCGGAAGGAACACTACGTGTCATCCGTGACGACTTTTTTAGTGAGTGGGAGCGCGAGCGTCTGCGGCCCAAGCTTCGTAGCGGGAGAGCGAAAGATAAGCTCCCAGCGTTTCCGCCTGTCCTCAGCTGGCCACCGCCCCGCATTCGTCATTAAGGAAGCCATTAGCACTCGCCACCGGGAAACCTATTTCTGCAGACTTCTTCGGCGAGTCCGATTCATCATTTCGGAAACTAGGTGTCGATGTTATCGGGCACACCATCTCGTTTCTCAGACATCGTGTCCACTATCGCTCCATCCGTGATGCTCCTTCACGAAGGGCGGAGGCGAATCGCGTCTCTTTTTTGCTTCTTTCTGCATCCTCCTTTCTGCAACGACTCCTCCCCAAACCAACCGCACTGAACCAATACCACCGACAAACAAGGCCTGCGCAATACGTCATCGTGAGATCGTGGATCCTGAAGCTCGACGGAAGTACGTTTATTTATTTATTTATTCTTATTTTAAGTGACCCACCAACAGCCTAACTCCTCCTAAGTGGTTCACTCATCAATGAGTCAATTAGTAGTGAAATTCAAGTCGAAGATGCGTTGAACGCATCTTCGACTGATATGTTTAGTGCCCTATTCCGCCCGGTAACCGGACAAAAGCTCACCGGACAAAAGCTCACCGGACAGAAGCTCACCGGACAAAAGCTCACCGGACAAAAGCTCACCCGTTTTTTCACTGACCCGGACAAAAGCTCACCTCATTTTTTTTGCTACCCCGGGTGAAACATGGCTGGGATAAAGTACGGACGCAATGGACATTCCACCATTTTTATGAGAACTGGCATCCCATCCCATGCAAAGGTGTCGACGATAAGCCATTACAGGCTGAGAAGCAACGATTTGGGACCAACATTTAGGTCACTGAAACTGAATGGAGCTGATAAGATCAAGCTTGCTTGGCTCAAGGTATGTCGGAGCACCCGTGTGCCACGCCCAAGAAACTTTGTGAACCGAAGTTTTTGAACCCGAAGAATGACCGAAGAAACGAAGTCATCCTTTCTTGACCTTCATTCCGCCCATGCATTGAAAGAGGTTTCGAAGTGGCACAAAATGAAGTCACAAAAGTCGGATTGTCACGCTGTCGGACGTCGCGAACCTGGCGATCGGGCTTAGAAGTTCAGAGAAAAAAGCGCGAAAAAAGGCACTCGTCGCTGTTGTCGCAGCGCTACTCTCCTTACTACCGAAGCTTACGTAGACTGTCCAGATGGTGAGCGACCTGCCGTAGAACAGGCGTCTGCCACATGCTCCACATGTCATTTTTCTGACGTCATCAGGCGGAAATTGAGAGACAACCTTTCTGATCGCGGTAAACACACCAGTTGGAGACGCGTTCCAGTCACCGTAAACAAAAGTACGAGAAATAACAGACGCTCGCGTCTTTGCGTCTGCTTCTTTTGCGGGGGTTGTGGTGGCGGCAGAACGCCGAGCTCTGATTGGTTCTGAATGAAGGTTAGTGGGTAGACCTCAAGGTAACTTTCTTTAAGGTCTACCCACTATCCTTCGATCAGAGCCAATTAGATCCCGGCGTCGTTCTGACGTCACCGCAAGTCCTTATCAAGAAGCAGACGACTTTCTGTCCGCATTGTCATCGCCCTCGTTGTGAGACCAAAGTGGTAAAGACGGAAGCAGAACGCGTCAAATCGTAAGCTTTGACATCGATGGTCCCGATGGCAAGAACGAGAAAGACAGCTACAGAAGAAAGGAAAAAAAGCAGCCAATAGATTGGACGTCTTTGTTTTGCCGTGACGACATAAAGTTCTAGCGCTTCTCAACTTTAACTATTTATTATACCGTGCGCGACGACAGTGTTTTTCACTAAGTAGAGAATAAAACTAAATAAACAATAGATACAGTGTTTTTTTCTGTTGTTTCGTGTGTATCAAAGCGTCGTCAGCGTGCTGGGTTCATCGGGACCGCCCATGGGACCACACATATCTGCGACTGTGGCCAGCCGTTCCGAAGCGGCCGCAATACATGGGAACCTTTTCTTCTAGATTATAATATTAACTTTGTGTGCTTCAAAACGCCCTCGCAGCGAAGCGGGCACGAGCTTGGCATCTTTTCCAGGATCCACCAGTGATGACGTCAGAGGAGGTAAGGCGAACGTCTTTTCTTCCAGGTAGTATTGACGGAACGCAGTCACGCACAAAATAATGCTTATTGTACTTTCCTTTTATTCTGAGGCACTGGCAGAAGCTCGCAACCAGAAACCAAACAACGACAATACCCGCCGCGGAACGAAGCGGTAGGCGCGAGAAAACAGATTACAGCTCCGCCCACTTCTCCCGGAGACCCGCTTCAAATGACGGTGGACCGAAACGGAGGCTGGCGCGCATGTACGCACTTATGGAATTTTGAAGCCTTATTCACGAAGCTCGATTGCTTGGTTTATCCGGTTCAAGCTCAGGATGACGTGGCGCGTTTCGGACGGCCGATTGGTTTGCTACTCGAGGCCCAAAGCGGTACGCACAGAGAGGCCACACAGCCATGGCTGTGGTCCAAGTTGGAGCGAAACGAATTACCACAGATCATTAACCTGACTCCCAATTCGCACCTCCAAAGTGCGGCATTAGGCGTCGTTAGCGCCTCGCGATGTTTATCTTGGCCGCCGCACCGGACGAAGCAATAATAGAGGCCGGCGCTTCTGTCAGCTTGCCGATGGTTTGGTAGAATTTCAACGGGAGAAAGTTTAACTTCTTGCCATTATGACCAAGTTCGAAGGTTTGAAAAATTTATTAGGGTGTGGGCTCTTGGGGGACTGGGTTTTGATGTTTCGAGGGGCGTGTCCGGTGAGTCTTTTGACGGATGAACTTGTCTCGTGAAAACGACAAATTGAAAGGTGGCCATGCATTATGGATGAACGAAGATTACTCAGGGTACCTTTTTTTGTTTGTCAAGATGACGTCGGACTTACAGCGAGATAAGCATTTACTTGCATACGCTCCTCGCGAATGAACGGCAAGAACAGCTGTCAGTATGTCGACAGCAAACGATGTTGTTAGCTTTCGGGAGGCTCTATCGCTATATGTAAATGTTCTCGTAATTTTTTACTTCGAGAAGAAACTGATAAGCTGTATGACATAAAATATGCCCAGTTTACTTTCATCAATTTGTTTCTAGAAGCTGGAGTGGTAGGCCAATAAGCCAAACAAATCCAGGCGCGTCCAGAGAGTAAGATTTGCTTTCCAATAATAAAATTGAGCATCAATGTTTGTCAAATGTATTAGTTTCAATGAATGCTACGTAGCATAATATATTGTTCAATGTCCATTTTTTGTGCGAAGCATTCGTGATATTTTGGCACGAGTTTTTGAATGCCCCCATTAAATAAATCTGACGCCTGGGTCTCGAGCCAACATGTTTGGCATCCACTGTGCTGTCCGTGAAGACAATTTGTGCTACTGAGATGTTCTGTAACGATTTTGTAAAGTAATGATTTCGAAACTTCATGAAAATGTGCTGCAAGATCCAAAGCTGTAAAGCGTTAATTCTCCGGAATATTTTCTTCACTTTCCCCACCAAATTTTCCGTGATCAGAGAAAGCCTACAGCTCCGAAATGCATCTTGAACGTTATGTCGCCATCTATGAAACATTCGAAGTCGACTCCGCATTACTGTCTCGTTCATTGTCTTTGCTGTACAAATCTTGCAAATCTGACCATCAATGTCTATCTGGTCCGCCTGATCTGACAATTCGTCTCCCTAAAAAGATCTTAGGACAGACCAGACATCGGAGTTGGCGGGCCACTTAGACAGGGTTAGTGCCAAGCACAAACCTAACCAAAATATCATTAAATGTCATCAGACTATGACAACAGTCTTATGAAATGACATCAGGGTGTGACGGTTCTGTTCAGACCAAAAAACGCAGTCTGAGTTGAGACATTAAGCAATGCAAGCGTGACGTTTTGGATTGCTTAATGCAATGCAAAACGTCACGCGTTTTGCATTGCATTAAGACTGCGTTTTTTGGTCTAAACATATGTTTCGGCATTGTCATTCGCTGAGCTGCCTCCGTAAGTTGCGGTGATTGGCTCTCCGAGTGTCGTGAGTGAAAGTAGACGCACAAACATTTTTTAGAATGTAGTGCATGGTTGAGTACAAATAGAAATAATATTCCTGACCCTTTCAGATGTACAACGGAAATATTTTACACTCGGTGACAAGGATGAAAAGTTGAATTCGTGTCCTAAAAAAATGAGACATTAATCGGACAGAAATCCGAACATAACTAAGTTGTTCTGCAAAAATGTTTTCGAAAAATTAATCGCAGGTAAGTAATCATCGTCTGGAAATTAAAAAAAAAATAAATGGTTTGGCGAAATCATTTATTAAATTCTTCTGATATAGTTTTTCTTGCGGTTTGTTTGTTAAAATAACTGCCGGACGATTCTTACATGGTTTGATTTTCGTTCATTTTTGGCCTCTTTTTATTCGCGGACTTATGCCAGGCCTGCCGAAGTGCAATAAATGTTTAATATGACTTTTTTATTCTATCATAATCAAATAATTTGTGTTAAACATAACTCGAATGTTACATTTCAGTTATATTTCACGGCTCTATTTGTATTTCTTTCCCTGAAGAATCAATATTCTCAATGGCCATTCCAGTAACAGACAAATACATTTTAAGGCGATAGTTTCGTAATATATGATTACATGCTGCCATCTCTCGTAGACTTTTTAAAAAAAGTAACAATATACGTTACTGGTTCTTGCTCAAAAATATAATACATGACTCGTTGGCGCCCTACGTATCTTGTAAATTAAAGTAACAAAGTTTCGTTACCGTTAAAAAGCAATACACGTCAACATTTATGTTTTATTCACGACAAAACTGTGCTTCCATTTTGCCGATAAATGTAAGTAGTTCAATAAACAATAACTGCACACATCAATATAGTCTCGGTTGTACCTCCCTTTGTCATTCGCCTCCCATTATTCAGTGTGATCTTGTATCACCAGTTTGCTTGTGCGTTTCTCTCATATTAGTTCGTGTATGCAGTCAAGAGGTAGGGTTATTTTTGTGAGTTACGCGTTGAAAGTCAACGGTCGTATATCATTAGGGAACATTGCAATGTTTTTAGAATTTAGGTCACTGTCCCGTGAATACAGCGGTGTGCAATATGCTTAAACAATAGAAGGGTGTATATTTGAGCTAATTCGAGATTTAAGGCTGAATCGCATATAAGCGATTTAGTGTGCGAAAAGACGAGCAACAGCTACGAGACGGGCGACAGCGACGAGAATTATTGACGAGCGACGAAGATTTCTCACAGTCGCTCGTCGCGTCGCTCGGTTTTTGGATTTCTAGAAAACGTCGCTCATCGCCTTGATCGCTTGCTTCCGTCACTTGCATGTGGCTTGCCTTGTCGCGAGACTGACCGAGCGACAGCAAAGCGGGTCGCCGTCGCTTGTCTCGTCGCTCGCCAAATCCCTTACATACGGTTCATATTCTATTGAGGATAAAAGCGCTAAAAAGACGACGGACAAGTTAAAGGATGACAATCACCACAGAGCGCTACTTGCAACTGAAGTTTTATTATAAAAACAATACGCGTGATATAAAAAAAAACATGTGACTTAGGCAAAGTGCTTTGTCAGTCCACATCTTGTCGCATGAATGTCTACCACCCAAGTGATTTCAAGTATGGCACCTCAGAGCCAAACAAGGTTCCCAAACAAAGAAAAACGGGGCTATGTGTCTAGAGCATTGCTGGCTGAAAGCATATCGACGCTTCTTTTACGACGGCCATTATCCGCTGATTTAATCGAGACAAAACGCCTTCCCTCCTTTAGCTCCCCCCCCCCCCCCCCTTGCTTCCCTGTCCCAGACTTGTGCCTATCTCAAATACTCTACTCAAGATACTATGTTTAAAATACCCTTTGAAGTATCTTGGTATCTTGCAAATACTTTTCATCGAGCGTAGTATTTGATACTTTATTTTAATTACATCTCTGAGCATCTTGCACTCATTATCTCAAATGCATTTTTGACATTTCGGCTTTTTTTGAGTTTTTTCTGTATGAAGTGGCGTGGGCGTGGCACGTGCAAACGTGAACATTCTTTTGAGCAACCAAATCCTGTTGGATTAGCCACGCTGACTTCAATTGAGCTCGTGAAAAATTTGCTTTTGTGCCGATAGTGACTCATATTTAAGCCCAAAGTTCGTACAACCCAGGTTGGGATACGGTCCATTTGTCACATGCGCACTCGTCACAGGACGATTAGTCACAGGACGATTCGTCACACAGGAGCATTCGTCATCGGATGACTCGTCACGCGGCCAACCGGTTCCACAATAGTTCGTCCCCCCAAAAATGAATTGTTCAATTTGGTTCGGGCGGACAAAGTGGCTCACCTCATATATTAGCATGTCTTTCGCTTCTCAAGGTCAAAGAATTTGTAACAGACGTTTTAGCTTCTGGGACTGTCCCGAACGGTGAATGCGGAGGCCATACAAGAGCGACTATTTTTAAACTCGGAGTACATTCAAAATAATGGAGGGGATCGCAACAGAGAGAGGTAGAGCCATGATGCTGCACGAGGGGTACTCGTACACATTCAGCAGAAAGAATTCTGATACCTAATGATTTTGTCGAATAGGGGATGAGGACGATTCGTCACATGCGCACTCGTCACAAGACGATTGGTCACAGGACGATTCGTCACGTAGGAACATTCGTCACAGGATGACTCGTCATGCGGGCAACTGGTCATATCGATCGGGCAGGCGACGATAGTAAATCGCAAATTTCAACAACTGCCCACATTCCCTGATGAGGACTTTCACGACTTCCCACTGTCACATAAACCAATGGTTAGGAAAACTAATCTTACAATGCTCCTCTTCCGCTTTTACTTTCATTATATTACGAGTCTTTAGCAGGTTGATCTCAGTTGCTGGCTTGAAGGAGCAATAATCCGACTGGCAGCTAAATCAGTTTTTACTTTTGCCTTGCATACACCTATTCGACAAAATCAATAAGCATCGGAATTCTTTCTGCTGAATGTGTACGAGTGAATGTGTACAGCCTCTCTCTGTTGCGATCCCCTCCATTATTTTGAATGTAGTCCGAGTTCAAAAATAGTCACTCTTATATGGCCTCCGCATTCACCGTTCGAGACGGACCCAGAAGCTAAAACGTCTGTTACAAATTCTTTGACCTTGAGAAGCGAAATACATGCTAAGATGTGACCCATTTGTGAGGCCGAACAAACATTCAATGTTCGGGACCGAAACAGAAGCTAAAATCTTTGTTACAAATTCTTCGCCTTTGAGAAGCCAAACACATATTAAGATATGAGGTGAGCCACTTTGTCCGACCGAACCAAATTGAACAATACATTTTTGGGGGGACTAACTATTGTGGGACCGGTTGGCCATGTGACGAGTCGTCTTATGACGAATGTTCCTGTGTGACGAATCGTCCTGTGACCAATCGTTCTGCGATGAGTGTGCATGTGACGAATGGACCGTATCCCTTTTTGTATATTTGACTCTGCCACGGCAAAACGTCGAGGTTTTCTTTCGTTTATTTCTTCTTGTCGTCAATCCGTCATTTATTGCTCTTGGAAACAGTGTTTGTAAGCGAACATTGATAAGCAGAACACAGGACAGGAAACGAACTAGGTGCTGGATGACCTCTCAAAAATTCTAACAAAGCGTCCCCAAACCTCGAGTGCCTTTCTGAAAGCAAACCTACTTAATGAAGGTGCGACCACTGCCGTGGCTACTATGTGGGTTCTATTTGTTATTTATTCACTCATATCCATATTCCAAGTTCGCTTATAGTGAACTCCCCATAGAGGGAATGTGGATTGTAGTTAAACAATGCGTCTAAGGTGCGCCGCAGGACGTGATATTCAGCGATGTCACGTCCTGTTTGTTGCCCCCATACCTCGGTGTTCACCCAACACAAGGCCTGTGCACATTCCCACAGGCCCTGTGGGAATGTTCATGTTATCTCCTTTAATAGAGCGTTGGGCACAGCAATGTAATGTAAAAGTACTAAAAATAAACGAAGTGCCGGATCTCTCCCCAAAACAGTAGTAAGAGGATGCGAGCTTGAGGGCTTTTGTGCTGAGCTGGGCACCGTGCATGCTGCATTGTTCATGCAGGCTGGAGTGGTAACAAAAGAGACCCTCCTCCCCCTCACTGGAGAACACGAACTCCAGCCGAACGCTGACGCTGCGTTCGGTTATGTCAGCCGAGTGCCGAGTCATTGTATTCGTTGTCCCCATCCATGTAGTTCTAAAGTTAACCGCTTGGGGCGCCACAGTCTAATCTTCTCCCCAATAGCTAAAGCGACCTCTTTCTTTTTGTCCCAGAAATGTTTTGCAACATGTATCAGTGATATTAGGCAATTGTAGTAGACCGTTTTTCTCCTCCGCTACGGTATCCGTGAAGTAAACGCCGCAGCTGCGCATGCGCGCCGCCAGCCTTGTCTGCATAGTTCAAGGTCTTGTGGCGGATTACGGAGCGCTATCCGGGTGCTTAGCGGGCTGCGGAAACGGTCTACTACGACTCCCCATTGCTACGCGAGTTGCCAAGCAAACGCGTGGCCAAAAAAAAAAAAAAAAAAAAAAAGCGCGTGGCCGAATGGTTACCGCGCTTGGCTCTCGCGCGGAGGCTCCGGGTTCGGTTCCAGGAAGCGGACTCCTTTTTTATTTGTTCTTTCAACTTGACATTCTCGTATGTTCGAGAACCTTGTCGTTTGATCGAGTTACGAATGTTCTACGCGCCGAACGTTCTACGCCGAATGTTCCAGAAACCCACGCGGGTACAAACGGTGCTCCGCGTGGCGATCCGGAGTCAGTCTCGCCCCAGCGCTCGATCCTGCTGTTTCGCCGATATCTACGCCTCCGGCACTAGCCTTTCTCTGTTGTTCTGGGCACAAGTTCGCCCCATTAAACGTTTAGTTTCTTCAGTTATTCGCCGCGTCGTCATTTGTCATTCGTGACAATATCCTGCTCCTTATAGTTGGACTGCATAACATAGCTCTGCGATACTTTTTTGTTTTTGTTTTTTGTTGTTGGGTGCTAATAAACCATTGTGGAAAACCAGATTTGCGAAGCTGGATAATTGTTACTGACGTCGATACTGATTACGCAATGCGGAAGTATCTTCAAAAGTAATTTATTTACATTTCTAAGTATTTGTACTCTGCTCAAGATACTTTACAGTGAAAGTAACTTGAGTAGTATTTTAAATATTTTACGAAGCAGGCGTTTAGTAACTTAACTTAAATACTTTTATCGAGTAGTTTGTCCAACACTGCCCTGTCCCTAGCCAAACGCTATTCTCTTCCGAGGAGTTGAGAAGACGATTTTGTGTTAGTGAAGCATTGATAAGACAATCGGAACCATGGAGGTAGGAACTAAATGGGGCGACACACAGGCACAAGCCAGCCAAAATTCCAAGTGAAGCCGGAAGTAGAGATCGCGGTCAGTGGGAATGCCCCAAGGGTGGCCACAACAGCCGTTGGAACCTAATCAGCCACCATTGTTGCGATGGTAGCGTCTAGATGGTCACTTGTTGCATGATTGGCTTATTTCGAGCATTTACACAGCGGCTTGTTTGCTTTACGTTGGTGCGCCCACACAGTGTTGCCATCGCTGGGGGTCAGAAATCCGCTAAAAAGTAATAAGAAATCCGCCAGATTCCGCTACATTCTAAAACATATCCGCTAAATGTACCGCTAAAACCTATCTTATTTAAAAAAGAAAAAAAATGTGAAATTTTCTTTGATAAATACCGTTATTATTTTTGGGTGATTTCATTTGAATTCGACCAAACTTGTCGGGGGGGGGGGGGGGTCTTTAGATTTAATCGTAAAAAAATATATGATACCCGAATCCTTGTGATGAAAGAAACTGCCTTTGAAAAAAATTAGAATTGTATAGTTTGAGAGAAAAAAATTCTGAGGCGCTGCAGGGTAGAACACGTCAAATTCCCAATTTGATTTTATCTCGACTTTAGCCGCCATTTACAAAATATCGAATTCTTGCAGAATTATTATATTTATTACGCAATATTTACGCAGACTTGGCTATTCTTAGAGGTAAATTTCTGTCTTCTGTTATTTTAAATTAATTTTCTAAAAAATCTCAAACATGCAACCTAGAGCAAGTGTGACGCAACTTCGGACAGCTATATAAAACGAACGGTAGGGCGCAATGACGTGAGACAGATATCTGTGCGTAGCTATCAATGTAAGCTATCGATTGACATGTATTTTCTGGTTATTGTGTTTACCGTGTTGTTTTTATTCTGCCACAAATATAGACAAAAATGAAAAATATGCAAATTTTGAAGTCAATTTTCTCAAAAAAGCCATTTTTTATTTCGTTCATACTTTTTTAATTTATTGCCCAAATTCTGCTTAATAACCGGGTATAAATATTGCTTGACCTTTTTTTGTTGTAGTTTTAGGACAACCAGTTGAATAAGTCATTTTTATCGCGTAATACCAACCTCCGGCTCCGGTATGCGGGCTTCACCGCAACATTGATAATTGGCTCAGCAATATCAGATTTCACTGAAAACTACTTTACCCCGTTGAATTTTTACTAATATATTTTTAAAAAAATCAGTAACGTCATAAAGAAATGAGAGATGGCTGAATTGACGAAGTGATGTCTGCGAAGTCACAGCTTGCATTTTCGAACGTCGCCACGACAACGTTTTACTACTGAGGTTGCACGAAACTTATATATTTAAATTATTTGTTTGAACATTGTGCCGTGATAAACAACAACAAAAGTAAATTTAGTTAACATCAATGTTAACTAGCCTAAGCGAGTGGAGAGATCCAAGACGTTTCATCCGTTTCGATCATGTCGGGTTGCATTCAACGGCACTATCCAGTCCAGAAAAACAATATCCCCGTTTATGCGTTTCGGACAATCTTTATTTTATACAAACATTATCGGAAAATTGGCTCGAATTTTTTAAATTTACCGCATGGCATTCTTTCGCCTATCCTTCATTGGCCCTTAGTATTCCGAGGTACGTGAAAAAAAAAATTGACTACATTTTGTCCATCCTTCGGCTTTTGGACTACTTGTTGCATACGTTTAAATTTTTTGGGCTACGCACAGCATATCGGAAGTTGCTTTTCAGCTTACAGTAATCATACTCTTTTGTTGGCAGTATGCAATAAAACATTCATAGGTAACAGTTTAACAAAATCACTCTATTTATTGAGTAATTTATTTGGGTTAACAAGGCACACCTATAGAAACACATAATTTTTCACAGAAGCGCAAATGCACAAGAAGAGGCTTTAACAACAAAACAAAACAAAGCCGTAGATCATCTGAGAGTTCCGCACGTGCACCACAGAGGTTCATGCATTAAGACGAAGATAGAACAGTTCGCTCAAGCTGCACTTCGCCCCTTTCGCGTCGCCACACGTGCGAAGCGCGGATGCCTTTCCGAGTCGGTACGCAACTCCACTGTGTTTTCTTGATTCTGCGGAAGTCACTCACCTCCTTCTCGGTTAAGTTCATGAGAGTTACGTTTTTGACACGCCTTCCAACCTTGTCCACAAAATCTACTGATGTTCGGACGAGCTGCTCCTCCGGTGAACGGAGGTTGTGCACCGTTGCGTGGTGTTTGAGAAGCCCTCCAACCCCGTCACAAGAGTTTTTACCATGCCCAGAGGCAGAAAATATCCACTTCAATTGGGTATGGCCCACTCGTTCGAACTCATGCAGCTGAAATCTATTTTTAAAATGAGCAGGTGCCCCGTCGGATATGTACGTTAGTGAAGCATAAACTGGGATGTGCTCCTCCAGCCAGTCTTCTATAAGTCTCAGAGCCAGCAGCGCATGGGAAGTGTCATGACATAAGTCCTCACAGACAACGCCGAAGCATTTTGAGCCTTGCGACGTGGAAACCACACACGTGAAAACAGAGAGCTGACGCTTGTGCCAGTGGTACTCCTGTATCTCGTGTGGCAAAATTACCGTCCAGTTCTCCGCAAAATCGAAGTGCATGACGATGTGTCTTGAGGTCACACTAGACTTCTCAATCCGTATGGCTTCCCGTTGTGTCCTACGAATAAAATCGTGCGTGGAAAACCTTGTGGCCCATTTAAGTAGCTCTTTCAAAAAGGCGCTGGAGTCGGCAGTCTTGCTTATCAAATTACCATTCTCCCACGTGAAAAATGTAATTTCCTCTTCAGGCACCATTTCCAATGATTCTAAGGAGAGTCTGTCAGTCGAGGGGCAGTCTTTGCATTCGCCTCTGAAACATTCGGACGAGGGTTCAGGGCAGAGGCACAAAGCAAGAATCTCCTCTTTTGTTATTTTTTCTTCTCGCATGCTGTTCAGGGTGGAAAAGCACAAATCGAAATTTGTACAGCACACACATGCACAGACAGTCTGTTCAGGGTTTAGCTTGACCCACTTTGGCAGCAGCGAGTAAAATTTAGTCAGACCTAATTTTGAGTCCGGGTTTGCTTCCTTAAACAGCCTGTACTTCTCTCGGACAGACCTTGTCATATACCGCTTCACGACCACATGTTCTTCGCCATCCTTCAGAAGCTTAACAGCATCTTTTTTGTTTGGGCTCTGCCGAGAACAGTCGAGATCGTCGTCGGTGTAATATTGCGTGGCTGCCCGTATGGTGTCCTCGCTTATGCTTCCACCGTGATAAGGCTCCGGACGCTCCCATACGCCGAACCGTTCACGAAGCTGCTTTGATTTCTTCAGAAGGTACTTCGATGCCTCAGGAATTAGCCGTTCTACCTCCATAGTGGCTACGCCCTTGGGCACAAGCGTGAGGAGCTGACATCTCTCCTGGTAAGATGCCGCCTTCACAAAGGCCTCTCTGATGTTTGTCCACCACCCGTCGCAGCCGAGGCATGGTTGATCACTGCGAGAACTTGACCCACTTGGCTCCAAGGTATATGCAGTCGCCAACTTTTTTCGTACCTGTCGGCTGTGTGATCCTTCAATCTCCCGCTGTTTTCTTTCAGCATATGCCTGACGGCTTTTCGGGTTTACTGTAGAAGGCATGCGCAAAGGAGTTGTTTCAAGCCCAGCAGCAGAAATCTCTTCGTTAAGACCTTCCACTACTTCGTGCTCTTCGATGCAGCTTGCTGGAGAGCTCGAGCATGGATCACTGACAGATGATGAAAGCTTCTCACCGGTGTACTGGAAGCAGTTCTGGCAGAGCACGTCATCCAACGCAAGAGCCGCGGCTTTCGATGGAGGCAGGATCATCTTCAAGGCGTCTACGTTGAGATCGGTGACATAACGAAAACGTCGGTTGCGGTATACCCTTCGCTTATGTCTCTCGAAGTAGTCCGCGCAACTCTTTCTTTTAAAGCTGAGAACTGCAGCCATGACTGAGTTCAAAATAACGCGTTCATTCCTCGGGAGGTTCCGGCTTTCTGCTTTCGACGCAGTTCCGCAGTTCTCTTATACAATTTCATTGCTGCAAGCCCTCTTATATTTTTTTTATTCTCTTATACTAGATGAGTTTGTCAAATATAGACACTGATTAGCGAATCAACCTAAGGACGCCAGAAATGTCATGGTGCGTGTTATTCGCTTACAAGTAAAAATAAATAATGGATAAGAGAAACAGACAGACCATAGCACCAGGGGCTCAAAGAGGACTACAAACATTAGTTCCGGAGAAAAGCGCTGCAACGAAGACACAAAATGATAAGCCAACCAAACCTTCCTTTTTGTTCTGATGCTCTTGCCGACACTGTGGCCATGTTTGTACTAGTGATAACTTGCCACCCTTGAAACAAATAAGTATCCGCAAAAGCTGTATGTATACAGTTACGACTCCATCGACCGGCGTGATAATGTCTAGTGTTTACTGCATTTGTTTTCTCCTTTTGACAAACTTGACCCAGCCGAGCTACAGAAACTTCGGGCACCAAAGAGTCTCAAGCTTCCGCCCATAAATTTATTGGGAGAAGGACAAGGACTGCTTCACACAGTTCCACTTCGCTGTGATGCATTGCGACAGCCTGTGACGACGCGAGTTCCACTCTAACAAGATTAGTATAACCCTCTTGCAACGGCGCACGCCGAGGTCAACTAAGAGTCGCATGGTAATCTTCATGATAAGAATCGCAGCCTTTTGCTGGCGCTCGCGAAGAGGTTACTGAACCTCTACTTCACCTAACAACTGGACCAGTTGCAACTGATGTAACGAACATGGCTCTTTCTTTTGATGTAAAAACAAACATAAAGAAAAGCGCCAGAAAACGTGCATACCCAGCTGGTAAGCAACACACGGGAAATCAATTAAAAAAGTTTGAAAGAGAAAAAAAAATTTGCCTACGCCACTTGCCTTCTGTCATTTTTTTGTGACATTTCTTTTTTTGTAAAAAGTATATTACTAGGAATGCAACGAGGTAAAGTGGTTGTCAGTGAAATCTGATATTGCTGAGCCAATTATCAATGTTGCGGTGAAGCCCGCATACCGGAGCCGGAGGTTGGTATTACGCGATAAAAATGACTTATTCAACTGGTTGTCCTAAAACTACAACAAAAAAAGGTCAAGCAATATTTATACCCGGTTATTAAGCAGAATCTGGGCAATAAATTAAAAAAGTATGAACGAAATAAAAAATGGCTTTTTTGAGAAAATTGACTTCAAAATTTGCATATTTTTCATTTTTGTCTATATTTGTGGCAGAATAAAAACAACACGGTAAACACAATAACCAGAAAATACATGTCAATCGATAGCTTACATTGATAGCTACGCACAGATATCTGTCTCACGTCATTGCGCCCTACCGTTCGTTTTATATAGCTGTCCGAAGTTGCGTCACACTTGCTCTAGGTTGCATGTTTGAGATTTTTTAGAAAATTAATTTAAAATAACAGAAGACAGAAATTTACCTCTAAAAATAGCCAAGTCTGCGTAAATATTGCGTAATAAATATAATAATTCTGCAAGAATTCGATATTTTGTAAATGGCGGCTAAAGTCGAGATAAAATCAAATTGGGAATTTGACGTGTTCTACCCTGCAGCGCCTCAGAATTTTTTTCTCTCAAACTATACAATTCTAATTTTTTTCAAAGGCAGTTTATTTCATCACAAGGATTCGGGTATCATATATATTTTTTACGATTAAATCTAAAGACCCCCCCCCCCCCCCCCCCCCGACAAGTTTGGTCGAATTCAAATGAAATCACCCTTTTAAAAGAGTCCTCAAAACTATGAGAGCTTAAATAACATATAAAAGATTCTTCCAAAGGGTGAACTAGAACACTAGAGGCTTCAGTGCTGCGGTTGCCGTCAACCTCATCACAGATGAGGCTAAAAGCTATGTGTTCACACTTATGAAAAAAAGAAAAAAAGAACTCGCAGGTCACCGAAAAACACATCGAGGTCTTTGTCACCGCTGTGGTCGTCTGACACCATCTCCACTGGACCGATGGTACTTGTTGGGGGACCAGAAAGGTGGCTTGGTTGCACATACGTTTGCAGATGTGCCGATTGCAGTAACAGCCCCCACAGTAAGTTCGTAATCAAAGCAACTCTTCTTGTGTCGCTTCAGCCCCGCTCTTACGACGAGGATGGCGTTTGTTGTTTCAGGGTTCAGCTTGATCCTCAGCTTAGATTTTATTATGTTAAGCTGACTAAACGTCCTCTCTACTTCGGCATTTGAGTAGGGCAGCACCAGCATCGACATGGCAAATCCAGCCAAGTCGGCGAACGGGTCTTCGCCACAGGTGTCCTTATAGGAGTGAACTTCAAACCAGAAAGACTGCGGACGATATTTGCTCCCAGTTAAGGAGGGTGATTTTGCTCCACTGGTTTTGAATTTTTTCGATTGTTTTAGGGCCGGGCACTGTCATTGCTTTCAGCAGATGAATCAATGGCTCCTTCATGACGCAAAAAGTGCTTGCAACCGATAAAAGTGATGTCTTCCGGAGAACTGTGATGTTGTCGGGAAGTCGCTGTCTGATTTGATCTACTAGCGTGGTAATAAACCTCATGCAGCTTTCTCGCATCAAAGCTTCATCTGCGAGAGAGAACCCGTTGGTCTTTTCAGCCTTCATGTTGTCAACGTACGTCTCAAACAGGTAGCCCAGATATGGCTTGGGATTTAAATGGTCGTCAAGTCTGTACGTCAGGACGTCCACCTGCTCTGTAGGAATTACGACTTTTTGAACCAAGCTCGAAAGCAAAGTCATGAGGTCTTTCAGCAGCTTTGTTTGATCTACATCTTTCGCCTCGAATGCCTTGTTAACCTTCTGAACGCCTTTCAGAATCGGTCTCAAAAAAGGCAAGTACCTCAGATTGATCTGGTTTTCATACATACCATACAGCACCTTTGCCGCACAGCACTTTTCTGTGCGCCTCGCCATCTCGAAGTGCGTCTTCAATTCAATCCACTGATCTACGATCCTTGATACAGCTATTTCGAGGAATAGCCACCGCGTCCTGCATGCTTGCACAATCTGTTCATCGCCGTCATTTATCAGACCGTACAGCTCCTTGTACGCAAGTTGCCGGGCAGGGGATCTTGCGAACCAGTGGCACGTTTCCCTTATTAGGTATTCCACGTTTCTCGGCAATGCTTCCGCCGTAGCGGCCGACGTGGCTAGCTGCAAAGTGAGGCAGACGCAACGGATCAGTACGAGGCAGGGAGCCTCAGCTCTCAACTTCCGATGAACGCCATTATTGACTCCTGTCATAACGGTCGCGTTATCTGTCCCTATGCCTCTCATCCTTTCCAGTTTAAGACAGCACTCCATCAGAGCGGATTTCACGGCCGCCACAATTCGATCTGCCGTGTACACTTCCAAGGCGCACAAGTTAAGGAATATGGTCACAATCGTTGACTTCGTGACACTGACGTCGATCGACACATTAATGATCAAGCTGTAATAGCTGTCCGCAATGTACTGTGCCAGATCCGCCTTGAAATGTGGGCCAAGAAAAGACAAACAAATCACGGATTTGTTTGTCTGAGACGGCCGCAGCGAGTGACCAGGAGCTCTCCTACCCTGCTGAAGTTAAACCATCTCTGCATTTTTAGAGGACACGGAAACAGTTTTTCGCAGGGCGATTTTGAATCGGTGCACTGCGTGAGGCATCCGCCAGAAATCCGCCATGTATGAAAATGGCCCGTCAAAAAATCCGCTAGCCGCTAGACAAATTTTTCCCCCGTCAGAAAAAAATAAAATCCGACAGATTTAGCGGCAAATCCGCTAAATTGGCATCACTGCACCCACAGGTTAGTGGAATGTCATAGATGACAGAGGCTGTGCATTCAAGAAACCTATTTTTGTGTTTCTTTTTGCATTCCTCACTATCTCTGTCTGGAGCATTGATTCGCCTCACAATGACGAAAGCTTATTCGGGGCTGAAAAAAAAAAAAAAAAAAACAACCGGGACGTTGTAACGCCCCGCAACTTTTTTTTTTTCAGAATGTGAGAGATAGCACAAAGGGGAGGAATAATGGCCGGACTTATTTTTTGCTGTTAATGAACTTTTTGTGGAACGCCTATATCACCTCTTCAGATTATCCGTCGCATCAGTCAGGGACTTCTACAGAAAACCCGCACTTAATAGGCAATCTACCTGTAACAGAAAGCTCCTGCCCATTTCATGGTGATATAATTTCTTCAACGCAGCTCCGAGGCAAGACGTAGCGATACCTTTCTTTAGAAGGTCTGAATGGCCAGAGTCTTACCGTGTCACACTTCTTTTTTGGAGTGGGGCTCATAAGCCCAACAGATGTGATCGTCTAGAGACGTGCTTTTTAAATCGAAGAATTGCAACCCCCCCCCCCCCCCCCCCCCCCGAGGTTCTCTCATGAATATACCTTAATCCATGAGAGCAGGCTGCAAAAACGCCCATCAATTGAACTACATCGTTATCAATTAGCTCTTTAGGATAATGTACAGGGTGTCGCAAAAAAAAATTACGGTTTTTTTTTCTTAACCGCAAAAATAAACTAGGCATCGCCGAACGCTCATTCTCCGTCCAATGGTAGAGCTAGAGGTCACAACCAGATGCCAAAAAATTTCAGCCCGATCCGATACCTTAATCAAAAGTTAAAAATTATTTTCTGTAAATTTCAATGCGAAAATGGTGGCCGACGGAGTTTTCGATGAGGCTCTATGGCACCAGAAACCAAAAACTGGCAGAAATCGGCTCCATTTTCCCATTGAAATTTTCAGAAAATATCTTATAACTTTTGAATAAGCTATCGGATCGGGCTGAAATTTTTTGGCATTTGGTTGTGACCTCTAGCGCTACCTTTGGACGAAAAATGAGCGTTCGTCGATGCCTACTTTATTGTTGCGGCGAAAATAACCCTGTAAATGTTTTTGTGACACCCTGTACAATGACTAGATAATCGTCGACACATCGAAAAATCCCCCGAAAAACGTCACAATTTCCATCTAAGCACATTATTGGAGTTTCTCAAGTATAGCTTGGACACAATGCACTAAAGAATACCACACTGTACAGGAGCTACTCTCGAACCAATACAAATGCGCTGCCTTTGTGCGTACGCGTTATCATCGAAAGACACAATTGTATGTTCAAGGTAGAAAGACAGGAGTTCAATGAAGCGTTCCACACTCATCCCACATGCGCTCCGGAAGGTCGCTTCTCCACTGCTCTCGATACAATTGTTTGCTGCACTGAGAAGAGCCTGATGTGGAACAGAGTAAAAAAAGGTCTACGACATCAATTGAGAAGACATCACACTTCCCTCTAGTCCCATTCTTAAAAAAAATCGATCACCTCCTCAGAGGTACGGACAAGAAACGCATCATGCAATTTCAGTGACGACAGGTGGGTTCCAAGAAAGGTAGAACCGACTGATCCGGCAGATGGTCTAAAGAGCATGTATAGAGGTGTTCCACACAAAATTTATGAACGGCAACAAATAAGGCCGGTTGGTATTCCTTACCTTCATACTACCTCCCAAAATTTGGAAAAAAAAAATTGCGGGCGTTGCAAGGTTCCGGTTGTTTTCTCGGCCCCGGATAAGCTTTTGTCATTGTGCAGGAGAACCAATTCTCCGGACAAAGGTAGTGACGAATGCAAAAATAAACATAAAAATAAGTTTTTGAAATGCACAATTTCATTCGCCTACAAGATTTCACCATAAAAAAAGTCACTGGATTTGGGAAAGTAGCGTCATTGCCTTCCTGCCAGCTAGCCGGACACAAACAAATTTTTTATTTTTATTTTTATTTACTTTATTTACATATACTGCAGGCCCCACATGGGCCCAAGCAGGAGGGTTAGCATACATAATAAATATAGTAGTAATACATGCGGCAAAACACATGAACACAAACGCGTACATATAAGGCTGCGTTATACAATTTATCATACAGCATAAACAACACTTTATAACAGAAATTTTAAAATGTGCGCATAAACAAAAAAAAAATTGCAGTTAGGGATCGCAGTGTATACCAACATACAGACGACAAAACCTCTCAAGGTAATTGGCTCATCGCTGTCGGTTGCCATGGTGATCGCCATTTTGAACCCTTTCTAAGCTTCGAAGCTACGAAAGGGTCATTAAAACTAGTCGCACCAAGATCGCTATGAAACATCATCGTACTAAAAGCGTAACTAAAAGTACCCCTTGAAAGAAAAAATAAACTGATTGATTGATTGATTGATCCTCGGCCAATATGAGCATTTTTGGCACTGTGCTTGCAATAAACTTATCCCTTATGCTTATTTCCCCAGATCTCTTATAATTATGTTGCTCCTATGTGTTTCAAAACAGTAAAAGTATTTTTCAATGCTCCCAAGCAGTGACGTTGCGTGTGATGGCGGTACGAAGACGTACGGCACCACACGCGGCGTCGGTGCTTGAGGGCATGGAAAAATAATTTTACTGTCTTGAAACACACAAGAAGAGCAACGTAATTGTAAGAGATCTGGGGAAACAATCACAGGAGATAAGGTTATTGCATGCACAGTGCCAAATATGCTCATATTGGCCGAGGAACGCTTTTAGTTCGATGAAGCTCCATAGCGACCTTGGTGCGACTGGTTTTAACGAGCCTTTCGAAGCTTCGCAACATTGAAAGGGTTCGAAATGGTGATCACCATGGCAACCGACAGCGATGAGCCAATCACCTTGAGAGGTTTTGTCGTCTGTATGTTGGTATCTGTTTGTGTCCGGCTAGCTGGCAGGAAGGCAATGACGCTACTTTCCCAGATCTAGTGACTTTAGGCGCACCTACGTGGGGCAAATAGGCCGTTGCGTAAATGACCGTGCTAGAGGTGTTCTACAAAAAGCTCATGAACGGCAAAAAATAAAACCGGCCATTATTCCTTACCTTCATGCTATCCCCCAAAACACGCAATACCTTGAGACACGCAGCAGCTATGAAACAGGCACCTTCTGGGCAATCTGGCCGTGTATTGCGATCGATAACCGTGTACCCCCTTGTTTTCAAATGCAACCGTCCTGGGACGACACAACGGAAAATCAACATAAAAAATTCACAAAGCGTCTGTGTTCAAAACAAGGTGCGCCAATAAATGCACAAGTGAGCCGTCCGTGGCAATGTTAGGAAAGGAAAAGTTATTTTTAGCGAAAGGCAGTGGGGTGGCTAGAAGTGACGTGGTTTTATGAAAGTTTTTTTTTTCAAATTTGGAACTAGTTTATTTCGTCTGTATGTACAGACGACAGGGGCGTGGGCATAAAGCCAACAGATGTTGGCTTGACTAGACCCAACCTCGTTTTCTTGGCAGAGGTGTATAAGCAACTTGTGAAAAAAAAATGGAAGCAAAATCTATGATTTTGCTTCCATCTGCCAATCTTGAGTACCGTCTAAAAGAGCTGGATATAGTTTATAGGAGCACCATAAGTACGGCCAAGGAGGATTATTTCTCTGGACTGGCAAAGGCTATCAACATAAATTCGAAAGCCTTTTGGAGTTACCTTAGAAAAACACGAAAAGAAAGAACAGGCATTCCGAGTATTACAAATACTGGTAGAGTCATAACAGATAATACAACTAAAGCTAATTGTTTCAATGATTATTTTCAGTCAATATTTCTCAAAAACGGTGACTACGAACATTTGCCGATTTTTACAGATAGAGTGGAAAATGCTATGCCTCCCGTCATAATCACGCTAGAGGGAATAAGAAATTGCTTAAACTCTTTAAAAGAAGACAAGGCCGTCGGTCCAGACGAGATGTCCCCCAAGGTATTAAGAGCCTGCTCGTGTATAGTTTCACAATACTTTTATGTAATTTTTTTGTAAATCTCTTGAAAGCGGATTGCTCCCTAAAGAATGGAAACAAACGTATGTTGTACCAATTCATAAAAATGGTTCAAAATCAATTGTTGACAATTACAGGCCGATTTCCTTGAGCTCTATATTATGTAAGATATTTGAACATATTGTCTATAGTAGTATAATTAAGCACCTAGAAGATAATAACTTTTTTTGCCCGAACCAACACGGTTTTCGTAGAGGTGTCTCCTGCAGTACCCAATTAATTGAGCTCTATCATGATTTAGTTAGTGCGGCTGAAAACAGACTGCAAACGGATGCCATATTTGTGGATTTCCGCAAAGCGTTCGATTCTGTTTCGCATCAATTGTTATTACACAAAATGAGTGCTTTAAATATCGACCGTAATGTGCTCCGGTGGATAAAAGACTACCTGAGTGGGAGGAAACAGTGCGTCGTCCTGGGGGGTAAAAGATCAGAATACGTAGATGTAACTTCGGGGGTACCTCAAGGGTCAGTGCTGGGACCACTTTTATTTTTAATCTACATTAATGATATAGCGTCTTCCATCTCTTCTAATATCAGATTATTCGCGGACGATTGTGTAATTTACAGAACAATAAGGAACGTTAACGATGTCTCTTCTTTGCAAGAGGATTTGAACCGGGTTAGTTTATGGTGCGGGGCCTGGGAACTGGGGTTAAACACAAGCAAATGTTTTCATGTCGCTTTTAGTAAAAAGAAACATAATATTGATTCGGCTTATGCTATTGGTCGAGACTCGTTGCGGAAAGTGTCTGAAATTAAATATCTTGGTGTCATTCTTTCAGAAAACCTTTCGTTCAATCAGCTCATAGATATGATCATGATCAAACCGTCGTGGCCAGGTGGACGTGGTCTTCTTGGACTTCTCAAAAGCTTTCGATCAAGTATCCCACCCGAAGGTATTAATAAAACTGAAAGCAATCTTAAGGAACGACATGATTACAAATTGGATTAGTGACTACTTAACACTTCGTCGACAGGGGGTTGTCATAGATGGATCGATTTCCGAACCTGTTTTCGTTGACTCTGGAGTGCCTCAGGGATCCGTTCTTGGACCGTTACTTTTTTTTATATTCATTAATGACATATTAGATGATATACCAGTCCAGATTAACCTTTTCGCCGACGACTGTGTTCTTTACACTGAAATTTCTAGCCCTGAAGACCACCTTCTCATCGATGCCTCCCTGGCAAAAATTAACTTATGGTGCGCGAAGTGGCAAATGACTCTAAACGCGAAAAAAACAGTATTTATGAACATCACACGAAAAAAAACCACTTCACATTTTTCTTACTCAATAGGCGGCGTACCTCTGCAAAAAGTTGAATCATTTAAGTACCTAGGGGTGATCATTACATCGGATCTACGATGGAACGATCACATTGACTACATCTCAAGACGTGCTTTCCGAAAGCTAGGCTACCTGAGACGATCCCTGGGGCGCTCCAGTGTTTCAGCGAAGCTGACTGCATTCCAGACCTACGTGCGACCTATTCTGGAATATGCCGGAGTGGTCTGGGATCCGCACACCGAAGTAAACAAAAATAAACTGGAAAAAATACAAAGGAGGGCGGTAAGGCCTATCTAGAACTCCTATAGCTGGTCTGTGTCTCCCAGCCAGCTCCTGCAAAATGCCAACCTCGAGAGTCTTGAAAATAGACGACGGAGAGATCGATTAAAATTCTTCTATCTAATCATTAATGACCAGCTAAAGATTAACAAAAACAAGTATATCTCATTTTTTCAGCCACGATTACCAAGACGATCCCATCAACTGTCAATAAGGGAATTTTCTGCTAAAAACAATGTATTTTATTCATTTTTTCCACGCACTGTTAGAGAATGGAATTCCCTGCCAGCCGACGTTGTGAACAGTTCAACCTTGTCTTCATTCCTCTCCCAAATCGGTTAGAAAAGTAAATAGTTGTTGTACGTGAGTTGCATCTTGATTGTATATTATGCATTCTATTTTCGCGAGTGTTTTCCGATGGGATTGGATGAGCGAGTCACTTTGCTTTGTCTGTGTCGCGTTGCAGCAAGGCGCTGCCGAGATTTTGAACTGTGTATAACGGCACTTTTTTCTTTTTTCTTTTTTTCAAATATGTACAGTTTTACTCCTGCTATCGCCTCCACGAGGTGAGCAGTATTAATAAATAAATAAATAAATAAAATGAAAAAGGCTGGCAGGGTTCTTAGCTTAGTCATCCGCAATCTTCGCTCTGCTCCACAAATCTTGAAAGAGACAGCGTATCGCTCACTAGTTAGACCACAAGTAGAATATGCGAGTGCCGTATGGGACCCGCACCAAAAATATCTCATAGATAAGATAGAAGGCATCCAAAATCGCGCTGTGAGGTTTATTCTGAATAAGTATTCTCGAGCAGAGAGTGTGACACAAATGAAAGTTTGTATGGGTATCGAGCCTTTAGAAAAAAGACGTAAGAAAAATAGACTTAAACTTATTTACGCTATCAACAATGATTTAACTGGAATAGACAAGTCTAATTATCTAGAAATGCCCCACTATATATCGAGTAGGAGGGACCACGTAAAAAAAATACGCGAAATAAAATGTCGAACTAACTATATGATGTTTTCTTTTTTTCCGAGAACTATATCGGAATGGAATGAACTGCCGTCTGATATTGTATCAGCTAACAGTGACTCTTTTATTAGCCTTATTAATGCAATGTAAGTTTCTGTGTTAAGTACATCATTGGTTTTTTCGTAATATTGCAATTGTGTGCTGGTGTGAATCATGTTTATTGATGTTGTTGGAAATTGCTGATGTGTGCTGTTATGTGACTTTCCAATTTATAATGATATATGTGAATCGTGTAACCCACTCCTCTGCTGTAATGCTCCGGCGCTGCAGAGAATAAATAAATAAATAAAAAATAAATCATGCAGCAGGAAGGTGAGTGAGAAAAGCATGTAGACACTTGTGACCGGGAACTAGAACACTGATATCATAAGGCACTAGACAATAATAAGTGACCTACAGAAACATATTTTTGATGACACTCTGTGGTTACTGTTTCTATTGTGAAGTTGTTGCTCCTTAGATTGTTCAATATTGATGGGAGGGAGGTGGTGTCTCAACATTTGCGTTCCATAGTGTGTTCTTCTGTATGGTACTTTCCAGACATCCTCATTACGAGTAGGATGAAAATTTATACTTCGTGCTAGACCAGCGATTTCTTGAAATAAAGGATTGTTCAGTTTAATGCCCGCTGTGTGTCGTAAATGTATTGTGTAGTCATACAGGTTGGTAACTGGAATGATATGCAGAGTCTTAAGAAGGGACTGTGTGTGAGAATCAAATGGGGTATTGACGATACTCCATATCGCCTTTTTCTGAGAGACATGAAGATTGTTTATGTTGGTTAATGGGTGGTTCCCCAAACCAGGTGACAATAATTTAGGTGTGAATAAAATAGAGAGTTGTATAAAATGAGTTTCATTCTTAGTAAGAGGTCGAAGCGAAACCTGTCACGAATACCAACGGCTTTCCAAATCTTGCGAATGAGACTTTCAATGTGAAAATCAAATGACAGATTTTCTTCAAAAATTACGCCTAGGGTTTAAGTACTAGGTACTATCTCAACGATGGAGGGCCCAAGAACAAGGTTGTGGTCGAAAACCATAGACTTATTCCTCGGTTTAAAGAGAACTGACTTAGTTTTAAAACTGTTAATAGAAAGTGAATTTACAGAGCTCCATCTGCAAAGCGAGTCAAGAGTATGATTTGCGACGTGCGCGAGCTTTTCCTTACCTTGAGCAGAAAAAAAAATAAACTATTGTCATCGGCATTTTGCGTAATGAGTCGCCACGAACTGACTTATAAAAAGGACTTGGTTTAATATTTACGTGACCGCGGTGAGATCCATCCCAACTGCCCTGCTTTGTCGTCGCCCCAAAAACCAGAATGTCTCTTCACGCGCCATCCCTTCTTCTTCGTCCTCAGTCCCAGACACGCTCTCGTTCACCAAAAAATGTCACAGGCGCGACACAGAATCGCCCTCCACTAGTCAATTTCCAACACATTCCCCCCAAAATGAGCGCGAGGGAATCGCTCATTCACTATGCAGTTCTAATGGGTACAAAAGCTGAAGTGGTCTTTTCAATACTTGTCCCCTCGGCATGTTCACAGCACAGGATCGCACAATTTCATCCCGGCCGTGGTAAACTTCTCGGATCCGACCAGTCCGCCATAGATGCCTTGGAGTCTTGTTGTCCTCGACGAGAACGAGGTCCCCTTCCTTATCTTGACTGTCTTTACGACAATGCGTTTCATGTGCTGACCGGAGTTAAGTAAGTAGTCTTTACGCCACCTCTGCCAAAAGTGGTCTAGTAGCCGCTGCCGATGCCTCCAGCGCCGAGTGACTTCACTCCTAGTAGATGGCTGAAGGTCCTCCATAGCTGAGGTTGGAAGAGCTGTCAGCCGTTTTCCTGTCAGAAAATGTGCCGGAGTTAACGCTTCTGGTTCGTCGGGAGACGCATGTAGGAATGAGAGAGGTCTTGAATTAACGACCGCCTCAATTCCGTGGAGGATGGTAGTAAGTTCTTCAAATTCGTAGCTGTTCCTTCCTAGAACCTTTCGAAGACTTGTTTTCACGGTGCGCACTAGGCGTTCCCAAAATCCGCCCCACCAGGCGGCTCGCTCTACGATAAACTTCCACTGTATCCTATGCTCGGAGTAGTGTTCGTGCACTTTCTTGTCATTGAGCACGTTCCAGATGTCGCAAATTTCCTTGGAGGCTTTCTTGAAAGTTAAGGCGTTGTCACTGTACACCACCCGAGGTATTCCTCGCCTGGCTGTGAACCTCTGGAAGGCCATGAGGAAGGCTGGAGTAGCCAGGCATGTGACCAACTCTAGATGTACGGCGCGCGTAACTGCGCAGGTAAATAGTGCGATGTACGCCTTTTCCATGCCGTGTCCAGACTTGACCAAGAGGGGCCCGGCAAAGTCCACTCCTACTATTTCAAACGGTCCTGCTTCATTTACGCGCTCTGCTGGAAGCGGAGCAGTTGGTGCTGATGCCTTTTGGGCTCTTGACCGAGCACAGGCGTTGCAGCGGTTAATAACCCTCTTCACCGTCTGCCGAGCTCTGGGAACCCAATAACGTTCTCTTAACTGGGTTACGGTGTCTTGTATTCCTCCATGGAATGTAAGTCGATGCATGCTGTCTATCAGAAGTTCTGTGAAGCGATGCCCAGAGGGTAACAGTAGTGGATGCTTGACTTCTACTGGCTCGTGTCTGTTTTGGAGTCGTCCTCCGAGTCGCAGTTGCCGGTTGGCATCGAGGTAAGGACTGAGAGCAATAATGCTGGATTGCGCGTTCAAACTTCTGTCTTCCACTAGTTCGTTGATCTCATTGGTGTAGGATTCCTCTTGGGTTCGTTTAATCCAAAACAGTTCTGCTTTCTCAAGTTCATCTGTGGCCAGAGGACCCCCGTTTTACTTGGTGGTGTTCTGCAGTTCTTACAGAACCTCATGATCCACGCTGTAACTCGAAGAACACGTTCTAGTTTGCTGTATCGCTCTAACTCCAAGAGCGGTGTCGTTTCCTCGGTTAGTATATGTAGCACGTGAGGTTTACACCTTCGTTCTTCTTCTGCTACTTCGGTCGACATCTTTTTGGTTGTATTCGTGCTTGGCCAAGTTGTTCGGTCTTCTGAGAGCCAACTAGGGCCCTTCCACCATAGTTGTTTCGTTTTTAGGTCCTCTACCGTGGTTCCTCGTGTTGTTAAATCAGCTGGGTTTTCTGGTCCAGGGCAGTGGTTCCAACTTGTTGGTTCCCCTTCTGATTGAATTTCAGTCACCCTATTAGCAACGAAAGGTTTCCACTTGGAGGCCGAGCCCTTGATCCAATGAAGAGTGATTGTGCTGTCGGTCCAGAAGAATGTCTCCTGAAACTCCAGTATCCTTCTGAGAAATTTGCCAATTCGATTACCGATCACGGCCGCCATAAGCTCGAGACGAGGAAGTGTCAACCGCTTTATAGGAGCTACTCGTGTTTTGGCGAACACCAGACTGACGTCTACGTTTCCATCCATGTAGTCAACCCTCAGGTACGCACAGGTTCCATAAGCGAGAGGGCTAGCGTCACAGAAGACATGGAGTTGTACAGTATTGGGATGCTGTTTTCGTGTGCTCATGATGCACCGGTTCGTCACTATGTCTTCTATCTGTGGAAGCTCCTTACACCATTTTTGCCAGTCTCCTGAGAGGTCTTCAGGAAGTTCACTGTCCCAATCGAGTCCGCGTTCCCATAGGCGCTGGAACAAAATCTTCACTCTTATCACAAAGGGTGCTACGAGCCCGAGTGGGTCGAAAACCCTTGCTGCAGCCCGTAGCATTCCCCGCTTCGTCCTGTCGTTACTGTCGATAAAGTTCAGGATATTTTTTACCGGAATCAATAAAGTGTCATTATCCCGTCTCCATTTCAAACCAAGGACCCCTCTTGGTTCTGATAAGTCTGTTGCCAGGCTACCTTCGTCGATCACTTCTTGGAGTTCGCTGGAGTTTGTAGCCCATTTTCGAAGTGTCATGCCGGCTTCTTTCACGATTTGATTGGCTTGGGTTTGAAGGTGCCTAGCGTCCGCTACTATCTGAGCTCCGACAAGCAAATCATCTACATAAAAAGACTTTTGAAGAAGACTTGCGGCTTCCTTCATTTCTCCATTCACGCTTTGCAGGTGATGTTTGAGAGTTGCCGAAAGTAGGAATGGACTCGCCGAGGTTCCAAACGGCACGCGGGTCATCCGCCATTCTTCAACCTGGTGCTCCTCTGCCGGTACTTCAGCAGTGTCAAACCATAAAAATCGCAGTGCGTCACGATCATCAGGCTGCACGCTTACTTATAAAAAGGCATTTTCTATATCGGCTGTGATAGCGATAGGGTATGTTCTAAAACGTATAAGAATCTCGACCAAATCGGCGTTCATCTTTGGCCCCTTTTCTAGATGGTCATTCAGTGAGGCAACTCCTTGCGAATGTGATGATGCATCCAACACCACTCTTAGTTTTGTGGTTTCAGAATCCATCCGAATCACTGCCTGGTGAGGCATGTAATAGATACGTGAGTTGTCCGAGGACCCTGGTGGGACTTTCTCCGCGTGTCCAGCTTTGAAATAGCCGCACATGGCATTCTCATAATCTCTCAAGAGAGACTCGTTTCGTGAGAGTCGCTTCTGCAAAGCTTCTAGTCGCTTCAGCGCTACAGCTCTGTTATCGTTAAGCTCGCCTGCGTTCGATTTCCAAGGCAAGCTCACCTCGTATCATCCGTTTACTTTTACGATAGTTCGCTCAAACTCATTCCACACCGCGTTTTGTTCTTCACACGCGTCATACAGGTTATCCATTACTCCTATGCTTTCCAGGGTCCAAAAGCTTCTCAAGGTATTTTCCTCGGCGTTTTCAATTGTCCCAAGTTTTAGCGCGCAGATCATCGTCTTAGTAGATCCAGTAAGAGAGCTATGCAGCGATGCTGGTCCCTGAAAAGTCCAACCAAATTTGGTGTTGAAGGCCACTAGACTAGAATTGCCCTCACATCGCCGCATCTCGTCGGTCGTGACCTTCCACAGTTGGTCTGAGCCAATAAGGAGGCTTATTCCTGGTTCCGTTGGCATACCATAGAGAAGAAGCTTATCTGCTATGCAGCCTCCTCCTTGTTCGATGCTCTGGACAAACTTGTGATCCACAGGTACCTGGACAACGTCTTTGCATATGAATGGTATTTCGACCGCTTCGATAACATAATTCTCATGACTGTACTGACTGCGCATCTTCACTTCAATCAACCTTCGTTGTTGTGGTATCGAAGTCGATCTTCCAAAGGTGTTCAAACGCAGGTTAGTCTCACCTAACACCTTCAGATTCAGCTTACGTGAAATGTCTTCGCGAATAAACGTTCGCTGGCTTCCGCCATCAAAGATAGCACGTATGCACACACTGCGCCCACATCCGACTACCCAGGCCCGAATGGTTTGCAGAAGAATTTCTGCGTCCAGCAAGCCTGCAGCCTTATTGTTGCCGGTGCTCTGAACGCTAGTAGTGATGGCTTGGTTTTCGCCGCTGCCCGATGAAGGTTTCCAAGTGGGATCACACATTGATGTTGCATGTCGTCCTGTGCAGGTAGTGCAGGACAACTTCCTGTGACAATCCTTTGATCTGTGTCCTCTTAGTGTGCGCCGGAAACATCGCATTTCTCTAGAAAGCTTCGCTTTCTTCTCCTTCAAAGAGATGTCACTGGAACAGAGCTCTGTATCGTGGTTCGTGGCTCCGCAAAAGAAGCACTTCTTTGTGTCATGTGCCTTGGCATGCAGAACCGAAGAGGATGGTAAGAAAGCTCGTTTCTGTTGTTGCTCTCTGCTATTCCTCTTCTGCGCGCGATCATCGATGACTCCCGATCGTTCTCTGCTCTCGATCTCGATGAGTAGGTATTCCAGCAGGGTTTCCAATTCGCCTTCCGGAAGACGTCGGCCTGTTGGAATATCTTCAGCTCGTAATGTTGGTGTCGCGGCCGGCGCCGCAGTGCTCGCAGTACCGGATGAGGAAGACCGTTCTTCCAGTGACGTTGGCAGAAATAGTGTCGAGGCCATGTTTCCTCCATCCTGGAAGACCGCCTTCCTTTCGGAGTGACCAGCACATCGGTAATAGTCGAGCACGATGTCGGACGGGAGTGCACTTATGACAATATCTGTCAGCATGGTCGAATTCGCGACTCCAGCGACCTATAGGGGGCGCCACCACCAAACAAACATGGCGGCTGAGTCCAGGTCGCTTCGGCTCGGCCGGGCCGCCTGAATGGGTGGCGCATTCAATTTAACAAATTTTCTTTTGTTGAATGACCAATTTTACGGGTATTTGAACTGAGACAGTTAAGTGTAGCCGGTGCGCATAAACTTGCCGAGCATAGTTTTGTTTTGCCGGTGTTTTTTGTTCTTTTCATGTCAAACTTTCGTTTCGGAGACTTCGATCAAAACCGAAACTATGGGCTCCGGAGAAACGGTAATAGACTCTAATTAGTTTTGATCATCTAAGGAAAGCGGCGAGGGCTACAAAATTGTTCCACCGAGAGTAGTTTTTAGCTAACTCGCATACCTCGACCATGCGACTTATCTGTCCGCGAAATTGAGCTTTTGTGCCTGTCCGCGTTTCAAGAAACAGCTCCAGTCGTGTGCTCGGTCAAGAACACAGGCTGCAGGAAAATTACGAAAATTAAGCAAGCGCTTCTTCAGCCAAGGAGCATGTCAACTCGCTGGCACTTCACTAAGCAGCTGATACTCGTATTTCAATTCAGGTTTTAGTAGCAATCGAGAAGTCATTTTGACGAATATGCGGATTATGTATTATATTACGCACTATGATCCCACTAAAGCAATGTTAGTATATTCTTCGGGTGGAAATATGAACTTAGTTAACGAACTATTAGGTGAACTGCTGAATAAAAGTATATTTGACAGACAGAGAGATACTACTTAAACTTAGCCAAATGGTTCTAGCCGGTAGAACGGAGACGAATGCGGACAAACTGAGGGAGAGTCTTCATCGGAGATTCACTCAGACCTCTCTGCATTGAACTTGACTTCGAATCCTGAACGGATAAAATGAGTATTTTTTGTGGCCGGTCAACCTGAGCAATGTAGACGTATATTGCTGCTGGCTTTAACAAAGATATAATATAGATATTGGAGGCGCGATAGATCCTACTGACGTGACAGCTTCTAACTTTGCGAGACGCGTCCCCCACCTTTTGAAAGCAGATAATTTCCCTCATTAATCATATGCAGCGAGCAGGTTTTCTGAATCAAGTAATTGCGAAATTAGCCCAACTCCTTTAATGTGGTCTTTGTCGGCGAAAAGCCGCCAAGATGAATAGCCAACGCACCGGCCGGCGTTAGTGGCTCAAATTAACTTGAAGCTAATCGAGCACAACTAAACTCAAGGAAAGCAGCTATCGAACCTTCCCATTCACTTGACTGCAACATTGGTGTTCCCTCCAGTGAAACACTTCGTCTGTCGACCTCAGTCCACTGTTCTACATCCTTATAAAGAAACCACTTATCAGTTACCAAGCAGTCGTCACTTTGAATGTGATTAGAGACAGACGAGAAATCAAAACGTTTTTTCGTGATTCCTCCTCATCCAAAAAATTGAAAGCACGCGACCGTGTGTTGTGGAGTAAACGGGCTTTCAAACACGTGATGGAAAGAAACAATCTACTGAGGCTTCACCACACTAATGAACACTTAGGCAAACTTAAGAAATTTTCGGACCTTCGTCAAATTACATTGCTCGCCTGTCACGGAGTGGGTGGTTAAATTAATAAAAATAAAGCAATGATCCACTCTGAGGATAAACGAGAAATTACGGAAAAAGAACAAAAGAGCTAAGTTCGACCGGTGACTAGCGCTAGGTCCACGCCAGGTGTAAAATCAGGAAAGAGAGACGATGACACAGGGAGGATAAGCAAACAAAAGATTAAAAATTTAATAAAGTGAAATACTACGCCGCGGACGGCAAAAGAGCACTCTACACAAACCTCGCTCCAGTTAAACGCAATGGGGTCCCGCGGGCCAGAAACTAATACCAAAAAAGTCACGACACTCGTAAAACAGGATCGAGCCGACAAAACCGCGACGAAATCCCAACACTAACCAAAAACAAGGGCAAACCGAGACGGAACTCGAACGTTACCGCTACCCACAAGGAACAATCCCCCAAAACAGTCGCGACAGAAAGTAGCGCTACGTATAAAAATGTCCCAAAGTTCAACAGTTCGTACTTCAGAGCCGGAGGATGAAGTAGACAAAACAAACAAAAAACAGCTTAGCTTTCCGGTAGGTGCTGAGTCCAGAGCAGTCCGTTGTTTGGAGATGTCGGCCGAAGAACGATGTCTCGGAGTCAGGCGGTCCGGTTAGAAGCTTGATGAGGTCGACACCGCGCACCACACAGCCACGCACGCTTCAGCACAACCAACTCAAACACTTGCCCGACAGGCAGGGCAGAAGCCGAAAAATTAAACGTTCAAAAACTCACGTGCAGGGAGTGACTGCGTCGAGCAGCACCCCGGCCAGCTCCGGGGCTCGACTACCTCCTTTGTTCCAGAACCCCTTTTTATAGGTTCGACTACCGACCAACCTCCTGTTTTCCCGCCTTTCGGGTCAGTCCACTTCCCAGAAAAGCCAAGGTATCCGGCGCCGACCCAAATGGGAAAACATACAGGCCATCCATTTCCCCCGTACGAGTCCAAAACATCAATTATCGTCGATACGTAGAACCCGACAACAACGACAGGCGCCAGACTGAAGAAAGTCGCCGCCTTTAAAAGGCGCGCCAGCCAGCTTAGACATCTTTGTATCCCGGCGTCGCCTTCGCGTGTCAAATCGGCACCAGAGTCCGCAAACGCACCCCTCCGTCCGCGAAGGCCAAGACACAAATTAACTTTGCCCCGGGGTGAAGCCTAATCTGAGTCGCCCGTCCACAAATACCTACCCCGAAAACGAGCAAACCCGTTGGGGACGTAGAAAGGATAATACGACGGGACGAACTGGAGATTAAAAGCGGCACGGCACTCCCCGTTCCCGGACCGTACCGACACTTAAAGTGGTCCGAGAAAAAAAAAAAAGATAATAAAAATGAAAAACAAAATCAAGAAAAGCCTGAATTTGTGACACTACTCCCCACTTCAAGAACTTTTCACGCGTGAAAATTCAAAACACAGCACAAATTCAGACACCATGAAGCCAAACAGCTGCCTCAAAACGCAAAGGGAGAAACAAACACACACGTCTTCAGGCGGCAAAGAACATACATACAAACGAACCAGAGAGAGCGCTTCGACGCTCCTGTAAGCAGGACTCTACAAATATGAAAATAATATTAATTAAAAATGACAAAAAGAAAACTTAAAGCCGGCCTAAATAATCGGCTCCAACGTTTCCCCGCCCTTTGTGTACTAAACTTGCTGTTCGATGGCGCCTCGAACTGCAAAGAATAGTGTCCGTCCTCTGTTGAGCGCTAAGGCCCGTCCCAAACACGACGTCTTTCGATCTCTCGCTTGTTTCCATTCTCAGCAAGGAGAAATCCCGTTCGCGATCCTCTTCTTCCTAAGTTACGACGTTGCAGACATTGGTCTCCCCCTCCGTCTGTCGCTCTTCGTACTTTGTCAGGAGGTTGCCGTGAAACAACCCTGTCGAGTGCCCCAGATCTACGTTCTTCATAAAGAACTCGCAAGGGTGTCTTTTCTTCTTGACAGTCATTTTCTTTGCCCTCGTTCAGGAAACAGCTCGGGAGGCCCTCGTGCCTACGTTGTTCTGCCAACAGAGCTTCGGGAGTGACAGTTTCATTCGGGATTTCCGGGACCTTGTGTGGCTTAGGTCCAGCCGTCTGGCTGCTCTTCTTTTGAAGCCTGGTTTCCACGGCGGCACTCATGGTAGATTCGACTTCCTTGCCGTTGTTGTCTTCGGTGGTGATCCCGTTATCAGCTGCTTCAACATCCCAGTCGGGATTGGACTCTCCTGCTGCCAGAGCCCCGGGAATGTTGCCCAGAATGATGTCATATATTGGACTCTCCATGCAGAGTGCTGTTACTTCGCCGCTGAAGAAAGGGGTGCACATCGACAGCCTGGCTTCGGGGAGTACCCTGACCGTTCCATCCACCAGGTAAACTGCTTTAGACGTTCCTGTGAGGTCTTCGTCTGAGATAAGGCTTCTCCGAACGACAACGGTGTTGCACCCGGTGTCGCGGAGGATCGTGACGACTCGCTTTCCCGCTTTTCCCGTTCGTACTGGTAGTCGATCCGTCAAGTGCTTCGTTTCGACCGCAATGATCGAACTTACGATCTGGAGTCGCTCCTCGTTCTTCAATTTCCCGTAGCCGTTCTGATTGAGCCCGTCGTTCATCTGGCCGTTCTCAGTAGTCACACAGCAGGAAGCTTGAGATCGCCCCCGGGGTCCATCTTGGGATCCTCCCTGGCAGGAATTTGCGGTGTGGCCTGTCCGACCACATCTCCAGCAGGAGGGAGTCTTCGGGCCTTTCTCTCGGCAGTCAGCAGCCCGGTGTCCCAAGCGGTTGCAGAGAAAGCATCTCAAGGGAGGCCGTCCTTCTCCCGCAGGGTTCTTGTTGACGTATTGTGGAGCATCAGGGTTCGGTCTCTTCTCTTCCGACTTGAACCCAAGAGACTGGGCCCCTTGTGCTTCCAGAAACCGATCGGCCAAGTCGGCCATGTCGTCCAGAGTCTTTGATCCTCTCTCCTTGATGAAGATGGCAAGCTTCGGCGAGCACCCCTTTATGAATTGTTCGGTGAGTACTAGGTTCCGGAGAGTGTCGTACTCCTTCATCGTCTCGGCAAGTTCGACCCAACGGTCGAATAGGCTCGCCAGGCGCGCTGCAAACTGTGCTCCCGTTTCCCCGTTTTCCGGTTTGGCGTTCCGAAACTTTTCACGAAATCCCTCTGCAGTCAGACGGAACCGTCTCATCAATGCCTTCTTCACGCCCTCGTAGTCAACGGACTCTTCCGGTGTGAGTCTGGAAATTACCGACAGTGCCTCGCCCTTCAAACACAATGCCAGCATCGTAGCCCATTGGTCGCGAGGCCAGAGTTGTCCCAGGGCTAAACGCTCGAACCGAAGGAGATATGCGTCTAAGTCGTCTTTCTTCTCATCAAAGGCCGCCATCCAGCGTTGAGGACTCGTTAGCACGGCGCCGTGATTCGCCCCAGACCCATTCGTAGGGCTCGCATTTTCGACTTCCTTCAGCCGAATCTTCAACTCTATCATTTCTTTTGCCTTTGCTTGCCGCACGTCCTCTCGATCCATCTCATCTCTCACCCAGTTTCGCAGTTCCACCCCCTCGTAGCCCAGCTCTCTCCCAAGCGCGGTTAATTCCACTCGCGACATGGTAGCACAATAACTCTCACACTCAAAGCAAGAAACAAACGATTACTCAAATCGCCCGCCCTCGTTCTTCCTCGCGGCCTTCCTTCGCAGCGGGGTCGTCTCCCTAACTTTACACCATGCCACCGGTCCTGTCGCGGACGCCAGTTTGTCACGGAGTGGGTGGTTAAATTAATAAAAATAAAGCAATGATCCACTCTGAGGATAAACGAGAAATTACGGAAAAAGAACAAAAGAGCTAAGTTCGACCGGTGACTAGCGCTAGGTCCACGCCAGGTGTAAAATCAGGAAAGAGAGACGATGACACAGGGAGGATAAGCAAACAAAAGATTAAAAATTTAATAAAGTGAAATACTACGCCGCGGACGGCAAAAGAGCACTCTACACAAACCTCGCTCCAGTTAAACGCAATGGGGTCCCGCGGGCCAGAAACTAATACCAAAAAAGTCACGACACTCGTAAAACAGGATCGAGCCGACAAAACCGCGACGAAATCCCAACACTAACCAAAAACAAGGGCAAACCGAGACGGAACTCGAACGTTACCGCTACCCACAAGGGACAATCCCCCAAAACAGTCGCGACAGAAAGTAGCGCTACGTATAAAAATGTCCCAAAGTTCAACAGTTCGTACTTCAGAGCCGGAGGATGAAGTAGACAAAACAAACAAAAAACAGCTTAGCTTTCCGGTAGGTGCTGAGTCCAGAGCAGTCCGTTGTCTGGAGATGTCGGCCGAAGAACGATGTCTCGGAGTCAGGCGGTCCGGTTAGAAGCTTGATGAGCTCGACACCGCGCACCACACAGCCACGCACGCTTCAGCACAACCAACTCAAACACTTGCCCGACAGGCACAGGCAGGGCAGAAGCCGAAAAATTAAACGTTCAAAAACTCACGTGCAGGGAGTGACTGCGTCGAGCAGCACCCCGGCCAGCTCCGGGGCTCGACTACCTCCTTTGTTCCAGAACCCCTTTTTATAGGTTCGACTACCGACCAACCTCCTGTTTTCCCGCCTTTCGGGTCAGTCCACTTCCCAGAAAAGCCAAGGTATCCGGCGCCGACCCAAATGGGAAAACATACAGGCCATCCATTTCCCCCGTACGAGTCCAAAACATCAATTATCGTCGATACGTAGAACCCGACAACAACGACAGGCGCCAGACTGAAGAAAGTCGCCGCCTTTAAAAGGCGCGCCAGCCAGCTTAGACATCTTTGTATCCCGGCGTCGCCTTCGCGTGTCAAATCGGCACCAGAGTCCGCAAACGCACCCCTCCGTCCGCGAAGGCCAAGACACAAATTAACTTTGCCCCGGGGTGAAGCCTAATCTGAGTCGCCCGTCCACAAATACCTACCCCGAAAACGAGCAAACCCGTTGGGGACGTAGAAAGGATAATACGACGGGACGAACTGGAGATTAAAAGCGGCACGGCACTCCCCGTTCCCGGACCGTACCGACACTTAAAGTGGTCCGAGAAAAAAAAAAAAAAGATAATAAAAATGAAAAACAAAATCAAGAAAAGCCTGAATTTGTGACATCGCCCCCGCGCCGACAGCACGTGCCCGCGAAAGCCATCAGAGACGCGGCGGAGACGCGGCGGGGCGGGGAGCGACCTGGACCGACTGGTTCCCGGTTTTCCCGCTTGGCGGCGTCCGTTTTGCTGGAGTCGCGAATACGTGTTAGGTGCGACTCCAATCCCTCGAAGACCTCGTACGTGGGCTTGCACTTGACCAAAAAGCCTTCTCAGCCCCTTTGTGTCGGTTGAGGAGGTTACAGCTTGAAGATCGCGAAGCTTCGAAAGATGCTCCTTCTGGATTAGTCGTGCGTCTCCAAATTGTCTTGTCAAACTTTCGATTGCATCCTTGTAGTGGGCGTCCGTTACTGGGAGACCGGCGATGGAAGCTCTCGCCGGTCCGTTTACCAGCGTCTTCAAGTACTGGAACTTCACGCCATTCGACAGATCATCGTTGTCGTGCACAGCTCGTTTGAACTGTTGCCAAAATGGCTGCCACTCCGAAAGATCGCCCTTGAATGGCTGCAGCTGCAACCTAGGAAGCTTTACACCGCTGCGTCTCCTTTCGCCTCTTTCTTCGTTGTGGGAGCCAATTGCTGATGCTGATGGGCGTGGCGGTTCATTTGAGCGAAGTTGCGTCGCTCGACTCCGAAGCAGACTCAAAACGGAAGTTGTCTGTTCTTCGTACTCCATCACTGACAAGCATACCTCGGCATTCTCACTCATGAGTGCGATCACTCACGATCACTCACGCTCACCATCAGATTTGAGGTGATCGTGCGTGAGGCCGCGAGTCTCTAAAAATTGTGAGTGTGAGTGTGAGTGTGATCGTGAGCTACGTGAACTTATGAGTGTGAGTGTGAGAGTGAGTCCTGAGAACTGATGAGCGTGAGTCTGATCGCGAGTGTGATCGCGAGTTCTGAGAACTAATGAGTGTGAGTGCGAGTGTGAGCCCTGCGAACTCATGAGCGTGAGTTTGATCGCGAGTGTGATTGTGAGTTCTTAACACTCTTTGAGTGTGAGTGCGAGTGTGAGCCTTACGAACTCATGAACGTGAGTTTGACCGTGAGTGTGATTGTTAGTTCTTAAAACTCTTGAGTGTGAGTGTGAGCTTGAGCGCTAAGTGAAGTACTCATGAGTGTGATTGTGAGTTTCGAGGCTCATGAGCATGAGCCTGAATCAAGACGTGAGTCTTTGGGTGGATATGAGTCCGGTGATCGCATTAGTCTGCGTGATGGCGTGAGCCTGAGGACCATGGCCATGATGAGTCGCGGTGAGCGCTGGTATATTCATAGCTGGGTTGGTCACGTGAGCTCCCGGGCCGTCTTAGTGGGCGAGGAGACTCTCGCTTCGCAACTACTGCGTGGGGTTCGGGCCTTCAGGGTTGGTTTGGGTGTCGCTCGCCTGCTCCTTCGCCATGTGAACGCGCCGGTTCCTGTGGAGGGCGGAGGAGTGGGGGGGGGGGGGGGTGCTTGTTCTTGCAGGCTCCTCCTTGCCAGCGCCCTCCGCAATGTCTCAACCAGCTGTTGAGGGCAGAGGGCGTATGAGGAAAGGGGGGGGGGGGGGGTCGCTTTCGTTTCTCCTCGGCGTTCGCTCTTCGCTTCACGGTAGACTGCGAGACGCCAATGGACTGACGGCGCCTCGAGGCGGCGCGGTAACGTCGGAGTTGGGGAAGCGCTCCAAACGGCTAGCGCTCCTCTCTCTGTGGCATAGAAAGGTTCGTGTGGATTTCGGTTCCTGTTGTCAAGTTGGTGTCAGTGGGCACAGAATTTTATGATTGCGTCAACTATAACGTTCGCACAGCTGCAATAAAATTAAATGACTCGCATGATCCTCATCAGCACCCGGAATTTTATTTCTCCGCGCACCTCAACGTACCTTTCGCAATGAGTCATCACTCAGGAAGTGCGACAAAGGCGGTGTCATGATCGATCGAAGCTTCGAGTGAGGTCTTTCACATTGTGCGATATCATGCTTTTAAGTGTTGTTTGGGGCAAGATGGCGCAAGTGCATGACAGCCAGCCGGCAATGGCCAGGCGGCGCCACGAGAGTGCTGCATTCGGCGCCACAAGCGGAGAGGTCTCTCTTAATGGGTCGGCCAGTGGCTAGTCTGCCCGTCGGGCCGTGGCGAGCGGCGACGAACCCGATTTCAGCAGTCCCCGTGTGCACGTGCGCGCCATGTCCCTTTTTATTTTATGCGGTTTTTTAAGACCATCGGGAGCCTTGATAGGTCCAAGTGTTGAGAGCATAATCTGGAGCTGTCATTTGGACACCTGTTTGAACTGTCTTCGTGCGCTTGCGGCGTCGCTCTATAATAATCGCCGCCCGATCGGTCTGTGCTTCGCTCGTCTCCCAGGAAGTGACACAACGCAACGAGAAGGCAGCGAATGGGTTTACTGTACTTCCCGGTTGCCCGTCTTCGAGAGCCGGCAGTCCGGACCCGCCGACCCTAGTTGTCGCCCGTCGTTCATAGCTAGCAGTCGGAGTCCGGGTCCACGCCTGCTGATCGTCCTTCCCACGCACTGCGTACGCAAGCTGTTCCGGGCTATCACAGCCAGAGTTTCGCTGCAGAACCACTCCTGGATCGCAATGGACTAGGCCGATAAGGCCAGGCTCGCCGTTTCCGCCGGTCCTGATCCGAAGCTCGCTGGTGGAACGCTCCGGGGACCGACATGGGCCGGACCAGCCAGAACGGCTCTATCGTTCTTGCCCGGCCCCAGCCTCGTGCAGCACGCTCTTCCTCTTTCCTCGCCGGCTGGCCCCCCGCTCGCGCTTTGCTCGACTGTCTTCTTCTTCTCCCGGCGCCCCCACGACACTAGAATAAAATGTGGGTAATTAGAACCAAACTCTCCGTGCTAGAGAACAGTGCACAAGTCTGGCGACAGGCAAAAAAGTGTGCGTGTGAGAAGGATATTTACGCTTCGCATGAGCTTTTTCTAGAAAAAAAAAAATTGCATACTGTTTTCTGCACGCAATCACATTTGTTACCAGACTCAGCATTAAATTTGGTAGCCGAAACAAACAAAAATTTGTTCTACGAAAATCCACTATTTAAAAACTTGCATGCTTTTGGTTGCGACCGCGCGTGCCGAACGGCGCGCGCGGTCGCAACCAAATGCACGCCTACAACTACGAGTGCCGGAACAGGTCGAAGGGCATCTCGCTTGAAGACCTGATCGCCTGATTCTCGAAGTCAAAGCGAAGCAACAATCGGCCCAATTTTTCCTACTGTATTTCTCTAAATGGTTTGTCTCAGAGACTAGTAAAAAAACTAGTATAAATACGTTATTTTGCAAAAGGAGTCTGTCAGACCACTTTTCAAGCCTGCACATCTATTTTCGTTCACTTCAACAATTAATGTAAAATTCACTTACCTGATGCATCGCACTCCAGTAATCCACTTTGTCGCCGTGTCGCTTCCCAAGGTCTTAAAAGGAAGCGGTAAAGTCTGACGCTTGGGTCACCTGCACGACCGTGGCAGTCTTTCACGCAGCAATAGCAGCGTTTATTTTTGGGGAAACTCAAGGCTTAGGAGAGACGTCACAGGAACCCGGAAAGGTCATAGAGACGTGAACTTGAGACTTAATTTTATGAAAAAAAAAAAACAGTTCTAAAAAGGCTCACGCCGATCCAAAGTGCCACGTTCACACGTGGTTTCTAAATGCGCCCGCCCACAGTCCTCGCGACCCAGGCCGTCCTGGACTATCCAATTTGTTTTATTTTTCAGTCGCTAGATGGCGCAACGTGTCGTGCCAACTTCCAAGCTGCATTGCTGGTTGGGCTGGTTGCCTAAGGGCACACTTAGCAAACTGTGGAAGCTACGACTCAGTGGGCCAATTAGAGCGTCGCATAGAGACAAGTGGCATCTAGAATGGACGCCTGTGAGACGCTGCCACGCTGCCATGTGTCTTACTCCAATAAATCTACTGGCTCATCGGGATTCGCAGAATTCGCCGTGTGCCGTGTGCCTTCGGTGACGGAGGCGCGCAGAGGCCGCAACGTCGCGGCGCCTGCCCCACGGTCACGGCCGGGTTGCCGGGTTGCTGGCGCGCCGGCTGGACGCGACTCCGAGGCGCCAATTGCCCGGGCTTCTCGGGCTTCGTGCGTGAAGCTGTGCTCCCCTTGGCCGTTGTTTATTCATGTTTCTTTTTTACGTTGTTATGGTCGAATGCAGAGGTGCTCAGAGTGAGGCAAGAATTTCTTGTAAAACAAAAATAATATATCTGATAACCAACTTTTTACAATTCAATTCTGAAACACTTCTTATCGTTGGAAGGCATATGACACATATCGCGATGATTCAAGCCCGTAATGAATTTTTACAATGGTGTAGCGGACGGCAAGATTGATCAGCGGGTCGTTGAAGTGCGCTACTGCGTTGAATGAACACTTGTTAACCGAGCGACAGTCTGTCTCGAACCGATGGTTACAGAAAGGCCGCGGGTTTGATAATTATGCAACATAAATTATAATATATCTTGTGAATGTGCAACTAAATGTCCGGAGAAACCGTTTGTCATCATTTGCGCGAGTTATGGAAAAAAAACAAAAAAACAAAAACACTCAACTTCAACTTTCCGAATGTGCTGCTAATTTCCGGGAACTTAATGCGCGAAATAATGCTAAATATTGTATTTAAAAAAACCGCCAAGTTCGATTTTGATATAGGCGGACATTGTGCCCGGGAAGACACCTTCGATATTTTATTTTACAATTAGAATAGGATTTAGGCAATGTTGACAGAGTCATAACCTGTAGTGACGCTTGTGTGCCGAACAAATCACTTAATACCCCGCCAGTATTTCTACCCGTGGCGACACCTCGAAAAGGCGAGGAGACCGATTTTCCGTGACGTTCAAGCGTACCATCAGTGTAGGCTCGTGAAGGCCGGTTCACACATCTGCGTTCCGAGCTACAGGAACGACAGAAACGACATGAACGACATGACACCGGGACAACCGTGACACATGATTGCTTGACAAAGCTGCTCATTGCATTATCTGTCACGCTCTGCAATACGAACGTAATCGTCCCCTTTGTCATGTCGTTCGTGTTGTTTCTGTCGTTTCTGTCGCTCGAAACGCAGATTTGTGAACCGGGCTTGGGATAATAGACCGACCTCATCGCCAGTTTCGCAATGCCTCCTCTGTCGCAATGAATTGCGGGAACTGTGGTCTTTCCGCACGAGGGTAAACGCCACGGTAGTGCACGAGACGAGCCGTCTCGTGCACTACCGCTGCCTCCTGTGAAGTACAACTATGGCTGCGTCACGCACGCTCTAGGCGATTGGTGAGATCGGTCTATTGGTCAAAGCCAACGTTGGTCAAAGCGAACGGCGAGCTCTCGTTTTCTTTCTTTGTCGGGGGGTGTTTACAGATATTGCGTTTTCCTGGTTGATAACAATAAACTATTGATATGTTGGGCCTGAAATATTCGCTACAGTACACACGGATGAGCACTATATAAATAGAATTACGCTTCCAGCGAGAGCTCGCGCACGTAGAATCGGTCAGCTGCCCTATGGCAAAGAAGACGACGTAGACGATTGAGGAGTTTCAGCGACGATGTCAGCGCCCTGGCGGCCAGTCGCCGAAAGAGAAAGAGGGGGATAGGTTAGCTGGGCGTTGGCTTTGTGTAAATGCGTTGGCCACGAACGTAGGCTTATAAACTTCGGCAGCAAGAATATTACGCGGCTCTAGTGTTCCGGTACGAGCAACAGAGCTGACACGATCTGCTACGACTAGCTACGACCACCCGCCGCAGCGATGCAGACGTCGAAGGAGCGCAACCGCAGTCAAGCGCGAGACACATGCGCGAAAAAACCATCCGATCCGACGTGCGAACCGCCGGAACGACGTCCGAGGGCGAGGGTTTTCGTCGCACCGGAGCGTCGGACGGGGGCTCCGTCCGGCGACGGCATGCGACCAACTTGCTAGATATCGCCGCACGCACGGTCCGATTTTCGGAAGGCCGCAGTGGCCACAGCCAATGAGCACGGATGGCGAAGGTCATGTTGTCAAGTGGCTTTTGGACCGATCGGGCGAGGAGGCGCTACGTGGGTCGGAGAAGCGGATGTGGCAGTGCGCGGTGCGTGACGCGAGGCGAGTCGTGGTTGTGAAGGAAACGGACGCCATCGAGTTTCCCGCGCGCACAAAACGAGCTGCTTATTTCGCGCGCCAAAGCAAGCCAGCCTTGTGGGACCGATCGAGCCCGTCGAAACCCGAATATACTCCGTTTCACCTTAGGATGGACAGCAGCGGACGCTACGAGCCATTCCAATGTCATGTGAGCTTCGGGAGAGACGCAGCAATGCGCGCGGTACGTAGTCACGTGATTTGTACGCAGTGCTCGTTTCGCTGGGATGGCTCTAAGGTCCGCTGCGGTTCTTCGCGATTAAGTAATGTTGAGCAGAAAAATAGCCTCACGGAAAATCTTCACACACGCACACTTTGATAGAATGTAATAAAAATATTACGTTTGTTTTAAAGTCAGAAAAACGAAGAAGGGCGAGGGAAGTATTTTAGTTTTCTAGGCTAGGTGGCGCGAGCTACCGCCGTTATAAATATAGCCATTAGCATCCATCCATCCATTTGGTAGAGGGACACCCGAAACTGGGCGGAGCTGAACGGAGCGACGCAACGACGCGTCGGAAACCATGTGTCGCGAACCGTCCTGCGCGGCGATTCGGAGCAGCCATCTTCCCGACAGTTCGCACGCCGGATCGGACAGTTTTGACGCGCATGTGTCTCGCGCTTCAGTCGCCGTCGCCCGACGCAGATCGTTTGGCATTCACGGCTTTCCGCCCCGGATTCTTCGCTTGTACTTGGAACCGAGTTTTATTTCCTGTGCCTGTGTATGTGCTCAGTGGTTGGATATGGACCTCATAGGGCAGTTCTTTCAGACTCAACAGCGACTCAAAGTTGACAGCGGAGGGGCTTGCAGCAACGCTTTCGTTTGGTGCACGGGTGTGACGACTACACGGGTAAAATTTAAGATAGCTGCTAGCATGGCGGGCCATAGTCGCTTTATGTTGACACGATTTTAAGTTTAAGTACTCCGTGCGAAAGCGAATGTATCGCGTTTCCAATCCACCTTTGTTTTTGCTGTTGTTTTTATCACGCACGACCGACTACTGAGCAAATGCTTCTGTACCGATCACGGAGTGACTGTCTTCGGCCTTAGATTGCGGAACGCCCAATAAAAAGTAATGTTCGTTCGGCGAGAAAGCTTCCCTTTCGAGGGTCCTTCTTTGATTGATTGATAATTTCTCCCGTATCTAGGTGCTTTAATCAACACGATCGATTAAGTTTGCTTCCTTAGTTAGGACATTATGCTGCCACACGCGGTACTAATGCTTGGCACGATGTATACCACTGGTGGTATTGTGAACTGGTTTACTTCCAAAGCTAAAAATGTAACAGGTGGGACCATTCAGTTTGCTAAAAATGTGATGATACGAGAATTTCGTCTACAGCATAAGCTTTCCAGATCTAGAATGGGTGTGCTGGTGGCTACAGCTTCAAGGTTTTTAATGGACCAAATGGGTGATTACACGGCAATAATGCGGTGGAAAACTGCCCATTGACTCGGTGAGTTTTGATTGTGACCATTGGTGTGCTGTTGGCAAATTCGGTAATGGCACACCTTTTCCCTGACCATCTGGCTTTAAGGAAAATCGTGTCTAGATGTGCTTAAATATGTTTATTTCAAGGTTCAGTTGACCCCTCTGCATCATTACAGGAAGGCAGTCTCAAGCCGCAACAAACAGTGGTGAATATACAATGCATGATAACAGGCAGTGTCCAGGCGTTTAGTCCGCAGAAGCCAATTTGAGCCTAAAAAGGTTTTTTTTTTTTTTTAGATACCGTTAGTTTGCATTTGGTGTATACTCCGCAGGGCCTGGTTTCCGCGACCAGTGCATAGTCCACCAAGCTGGTGCGTTGTGTCTTCGTGCTTTTTTTCCTGGGTGGCATTTTCTTCGCAAGTTCTTCGGCGAATGCTATTGAGCCCGAAGAACTGCTCTTGAGGCCCATATTCAGCCACTGAGCACAGACACAAGCACAGAAAATAACACTTGGTGCCAAGTACAAACGAAGCTCTGTCGAGCATTGAATGTCAAAGAAACAATCTTCGGATGACACATCGATGAAACAAATGTCGAAGAAATGATCTGCCGATGAAACATCGCAGTGTCGATGAAACAATCTGTCTATGAAACCTTATTCGACGAACTGATTGCCCATTATAAAACTGCGCGTCAAGAATGACGCGGTTTGCCGCATGAAAAGTGGCGCGCCCTACATGATCGAGAGCGCGACAAAGAACCACATGGGGACGGCCGCAAACCCCCAAACCACTCCAAACCAAACCAAGCAAAGTCATGCCAAAGTCAAACCAATCCAAACGAAATCAATTCAAGGACGGCTGCATGTATCAAGATAATGAATGCTGACAGTATTTTATAAAGGCCGAGATGACTGAAAAACAATGCCAGCCGATGATTCTCCTTAAATCGCAGCCTACTCCGGCAAGCACGGTCGATCAACAAAATCAGAAGCAACTCAAGTGAGAAGAAAACTCGGCCACCGCGGCCTCTGTTCATAGAATAGCATACGACTGACAGACACCACTGTCAATAGGGATTATGGTGAGATTTTAAACCGTCGTCACGTGCAACCACCCTACGTAATATAACCGTTCTCTCCCCCCCCCCCCCCCCCACACACACACAAAAAAAAGATGGGTCGATGCCCATATGTTTACTATATATAAATTCTGCATAAACTTCCGTAGAAGTACCTGTGGGTGGCACAAGAAAAGAAACGGAGGTGATATGTGTAGTAATTGTTTATCTGTGTACAAATGAGCGAGGTATGCACAGCGAGGCGATGTTCTATTCACTGCGACATTGTCTGTGTAACCTGTTGGAAGGCGCGTTTCTGTTTTCCCGCCGCCCTTGTCAGCAGGCGAAAGTTAAACGCACCCACTTTAGTCAGCTTGCATTTAGTTTCTTTCGTAATTCATCCAGGTTTACGAAATTTGGTAGAAATGTGCGGAGCATAAACATTAACATAGTACATTTCTTTCAAATTGGATTAGTGGCTCAGAAGTTTCCCCGCCGCACGACTCACGCGAAGACAAACCAAAGGCTTGAGAGAAACAAAAGAAAATCACAAAGAAAGCAACCGGCAAGCGTGATGACCTGTGAGTGTGAGGACCTGTGAATGTGATGAGCGTGAAGACCTGTGTGAGGACCGTGAGGACCTGTGTGAGTGTGAGGACCGCGAGGACCTGCGAGTGTGAGGACCGTGAGGAGCTGTGAGTGTGAGGACCTGTGAGTGTGATGAGCATGATGACCTGTAACAGTGAGGACCGTGAGGAGCTGAGAGTGTGAGTGCCGTGAGGACCGTGATGACCTGTGAGTATGAGGACCGTGAGGATCTGTGAGTGTGATGACCTGTGAGTGTGAGGACCGTGAGGAACTGTGAGTGTGATGACCTGTGAGTCTGATGATTCGTGATGACCTGTGAGCGTGATGACCGTGATGATCTGTGAGCGTGACGACCGTGATGATGACGGCGAGTGAGTTTTGGTTTTGCGTTGAGCCGTGAGGGTGAGTCCGGGTGATGATCCTATTTTGAATAAATCGTGATCGTGAGTGGGCGTGAGTTCTGATTGAGGAAAAAATAATGATCGTGAGTTTGAGTGAGGACAGCTTAAAATGCCGACCTATGCTGACAAGTACTCTGCCTCAAGATCTCCATCCGCAATAAATGGTTCTAAGTCAGTGTTGAGCTTCTTGAGTTCTTCGTAGTTGACGTCCAGTTTCCGCAGAGTCGCTTCGATTTGTTCCACGTCGGTAGACCGAAGAATAGTGGTCGCCTCTCGGATTATGCGGGTGTTTTGCGCTCGTCTCGACGTCCTCTTCGTTCTTATTCTTTCCATATCGTTCCAGGGTAGGTAATAACCGGCAGTTGAAAGAATCTCTTACGTGGTCGTTCGTTCGAAAGTCAGTCCGGGTCGACCGATCGTTCACGGTTTCTTAGGGTCGTTCCTGGCTTGAAGTCCCGGGTTTCGGCACCATCTTTTGCGTAATGAGTCGCCACGAACTAACTTATAAAAAGGACTTGGTTTAATATTTACATGACCGCGGTGAGATCCATCCCGACAATTGCCCTGCTTTTTCGTCGCCCCAAAAACCAGAATGTCTCTTCACGCGCCATCCCTTCTTCTTCGTCCTCAGTCCCAGACACGATTTCGTTCACCAAAAAATGGCACAGGCGCGAGACAGAATCGCCCTCCATTAGTCAATTTCCAACACGGGATATATAACAAAAGTTGCTTCCGTACTAATCTGACAATATCGTTGATATATATATTAATATGTAGAGGACCGAGTATACATACCTGAGGAACACCGGCAGTTAATAATTGTAAACCTGAACGCTCATTGTCGATGACAACAGACTGTTGACAAAATTCTAAATATGAAGCCATAACGTCAAGGGTTTCTCCACGAAAGCCATAAAACTTAAGCTTCTTAAGTAGAGTGATATGATTAATGCGGTCAAACGCCCAAGAAAAGTCCACGCATATACCGAGAGTGGTACACTTTTCTTCAAATGATTTCAAGATACTTTCTTTCTGGGTTAACAAGGCAAGTTCAGTCGAACGCCCCTTTCGAAAGCCATACTGCGAGGGGGTCAGAAGAGAGAATTGGTCGCAAAACGAAGAAATTCTGGTGTGGATGAGTTTTTCCAGGCACTTAGAGTAGACGGGTAAAATGGAAATAGGCCTCTAATTGGATTTATAATTCTTGTCACCACGTTTAAAAATAACCACCACCTTGGCAATTTGCATTTGACGTGGAATAGTACCCGAAGAAATTGCACCATTTTAAATGTGGGATAATGCAGGTGCTAATAAGTCCAGGACGTATTTGACAGGCCTAATATGAATATCGTCAATGTCACTCGATTTACTATTTTTGGATTAAATTGAATGTACTGAAAACTTCGTATTCGTCAGTAGGGTGAAAAAAGGCACTGATATCATTGCGAGTTTCTCGGTAGCTTGTCAATAGAGGGTTATGACTTATGACTGCTATGAACAATGTTCGGCAAATATTTGTTAAACGATTTCGCGAGTTCTTGTCCGCGCAATATTCTATCGCCCACTTTGTTTGTTTCTAATAATGTATCAGTTGCGAGTGCGCTCCGTGTCGTCGTTACCTTCTTCACATTGCCCCTGTCCTTCGGCGCTTCTATCCAGTCATGAACCAACTAGCCCAACTGAACATTTCGTTTTTAACTGCTGCTTCGCTAAAAAGCGCTTTGAAATTTTGCAAAACATTACAGCTGGATCTCTGCAAGGCGGACAGATGAAAAATGACGACTATTTATGTCCAGTAACCGAGCTCTTTATGTCATTTCAAGACACAGGGGGAAAAAAAGAGGTCGCTACACGATCTAGTTGTGTTAAGCGTACAGTTTGATCCAGGTTTCCTGTGAACGCGCAACGGCGAGCAGCATGAGTTTCGGCCGTCAGGAGGAGCAGCTTCCAACCTACGAGCTATTCGCGCGCCTGCGTCGGACATTTTCGACCCGAGGACCCCGAAAAGACGCTGCAGACAGCGAGGATATCTCCGGCTGCAGTCCCCTCAATCTTTCCATACCTCCTCGCATACCTGCAGAACCTGACTGTACCCGAGTGTGAAAGTGATCTTAGGTTGAGATCCGGCAGCCACACGATGCAGTGTTGCACAGTCAAGTGAAGACGTGCCTCTGCAGATTGCGAATGAGCCAACGTATCCAAAAACTCATTAAAGAAATGGAGGTCCAACAACATGGCACGCAATGTTTTCCCTATCGTGGTGCCCCAGTTTCAGATTTATAATGCTCCAGGTTCTTGCCCACACACTTTACATTACGTTCACTATCGGTCTAATAAAGCTGCCGGGTGGCTCTAGATGCGCGCCAATATTTTTTTAACCACCGGGGTTTAAACTCCACCTAAGACGGGCGTTGGGCTTCGTGTAACTGATATTTTAGATGCGCAATAACACTCTCCATGTGATCGAGCTTAACCCCTAGGTCTTTTCGATGGCATCCCACATCCCCTTTGTAGGTTTTGAAGAAAAACCTAGAAATATTTTATGCCATATTATTTATGTTATTTCTTTATAATAAGTGTTCATCCTTTCTATACCGTTAACATCGCTGTACTTTTCGTGACAGGTGGGCAAGCGCCGGGAGCAAGCGAGGAGGCGGCACCTTCGTACCACTGCTTTATCGAGCCCCGTGAACGGAAAGTGCGTGTTTAGCACAAGTCATTTATTTCGGGATATATGAAACGGGTCTTGCTTCATTTCATTTATTTACATCAAAGACGTGTTTTAAAGACTCATTACGTGACGGGGGTAGGCGGCTAAATATAGGGTGTCCGAAGTCACCATGCTCGATCTAAAATGGAGTTTAAAAATCGACGCCTGCACGTAGCAATTTAAACTTTTCGTTAAAGGTGTATTTCACAGATCAGTTTTTTATTATAAAATTACAAAGCGTAGCTCTCTTTCTGTAAAACATAGGGCCAAGAAAGTTGTCAGGGTCAACGGCGGGCTGCGACGCAGACGACGAAGTCAACTGGCGGGGCGGGGCGCGTTTGGCGCTCGTATTGATAGATGGCACTGCCTCCTTATCGAGACTGCTAGCAACCATCGTGGTTGATTAAAATCAAGATAATCTTTTTTTTTTTTTTTAAAGTACCTTTGGTTTAAAAGTTAATGCGGACAATAAATGCAAAACTTAAAGTAAAAAAATGGACGCATCTCCACGTGGTGAATGATGTTGATTGGGGCGAAACTCTCGTGGTGCTGATGATACTGATTTTATTGTTCATATTTAGTGCTGATAGTGCTGATTTTTTTTATTGCTCATAGGTAGTGCTAAGTTCCGGCTTGCGTTTCGAATTCATTATTACTGCCTTAGGGTCGGTGAAACGCAGAGCCAGTGGTTCTTCTAGCGGATCAGCGTGGATCCGCTAGAAACCGTGGGAACGCATCTCCACCGCTTAAGTCAACGCTCAATGTCAGAAAGAGAATGTGTGGTATGGATCGTGGTTTTATACGCAGTTGAGCATTTGACAAGGCTAGACCCTAAGGGGTTCGCCCCTAAAAAAATGCGTCTGCATAACGACGGGGCTTTTGCTGCCAACAGATTTCGTCTGCGTGTCGCCTGCTTTCTTTCCCTGGTCGGCTACACCTTTGGGCACTGCTCCCAACGCCATCTATCAATACGAACGCCAAACACACCCCACTACTGGACCCTGTCGTCTGTGTTGCCGTCCTCCGTTGACCAGGGTGAGTTTATTGGCCCTACATTTTACAAAAAGGGAACTACGCTTTGTAATTTTACAAGAAAAAACCGACCTGTGAAATGCATCTTTGACGAAAAGTTTAGATTGCTTCGTGCAGGCGCCTATTTTTAAGCTCCCTTTTAGATCGGGCCTGGTGACTTGGCACACCCTATATATTCATAGCGACATGATCACAGCATATGTAATTAACAAAGAACAAAGAACAGAACTCGTTTTCAACTTAACAGACAAATGGAAGAAGGAAAATAAAGCATAGGAAATTATACAGGTTCTACTCGGGACACGTGTCTTTATTAGTGTCACGTGGACTCCAGAACCTGACATAAATAGGACTGTTTTATTGGTTATTATATTATTAATAATAATAATCATTTGATTATCATCACTTTATGGCGAGGCTCAGGTGAACAGCTGTCTTCAAGCATAGTGATAAGCCCTCGACGTTTTGCAGTGGCATTAAAAAGTGTAATTGGTAAAGAGAGCAAAATCCACCATCTGGAAAGGAGCCTCCACAGGAAAAAAGAGCAAGGAAGAAGTACAGTAATTCAATGGTTTGATACAATAAAAAGCAAAAATGTACGTTCTGTTGATGAAAACAGGGTATTAGGAAATTATCTATTTAGTTTATATACATAGATTTATAAATACAAAAAACACCTGATCACCAAAAGCGATAACAAAATGTAACGGCGTACAAGTTAATTGACCGTAAGTTATGCATACCCTAAAGTACTGACCAACACAACGCAGCCGACCAGCACAAGCGCTGAGTCAACCTCTTTGTGTCTTTTATTATTTTTCTTTCACCAATAAACAAAATACTGACAAAATATTTACCCAGATTTGGAGATAATAAAAAAGTGAGGATATATACCTAATTGTTAGGTCCGAATGCGAGAAAGAAGAAGGGGCACATGCACTCTAAGAAATTCCTGCCCGTCTACTTACCCGCAAAACACTCAAAGAGCCAATCTCCGCGATCTAGGAAATCAGCTCAACAAATGATAAGACCTCAAAATAAAGTCTGCGCTGTGGCATTACGTAATGCAAAGCGTCATGCTTGCATTGCGTAATGCCACAGCGCAGACTTCATTTTGAAGTCTAAACTAGGGTTGTACGAATATTCGAAATTTCGAATAGTAGTTCCGAATAATACACTATTTGATATTCGCTTCGAGAAGAACTTCACTATTCGCGTTTTTCAAAGTGTTGATTGCGGTGGGTTAGCCCCGTTGAGTGCGCTTCTTACCGAGCACCGGTGCACTGCGGAGAATTAATACCCGCGGAAGCAAGCTCCGCGGGTGTTGCTTCTCCACATTACACCTGTGCTCGGTAAGAAGCGCACTCGACGGAGTAACCCGTCGCGATAAACACATGGAAAAGTATGAATATCGCAGTTGCGTGCTTGGACGAAAACCATACGTTCAAAGCGAGATGGTGCACGCGTGCCGGCTGCATATGAAAATAAATGGAAACTTTGTTAATGTGTATACTGTAAAACCCTTTATTTTCGGGGCCCCTATTTTTCGCGAATCGGTCACAGAGGACATATCGCGGCCACTAAATTTCGGAAATTCCAGAGACCTGCATTGAAATTCTTTAAGACAGAATTTTTCTCGTGCCTTTAAGTTTTGCAAATGTTTCAATTAGCGAAAATTAAGGGCTCGCGAACAGTAAGGGTTTTACAGTATCTACATTGCAGTAAAAGTTTTAAAATTAAACTGACTGTTTTGCAAGAGTATATGTCGGGCAGAGGTTCCCTTACAACCTGCATTCATCATGCGCGAGTCATTCTTTTTTAACTCGAAATTAAAGAAAGAATATTAAAGATTTGTAAATTCACTAAATTGGGTATATTTGGCCATTTCCATTGGATTCATTTTATTACAAATTTGTTGTTTATTTACCATCCCAAGACATCAGACCTTCTGAGGTCACAGTTCATAAATATAGATAGATTAAACTTGACTTATAAATGAACAGGTGGAACAACCTTCAGAAGTTTCGCTGGGGTTTTGCCTAAGCATTAAGTTTCCTAGTGAAAGGCGTGGAAAAGCTATTCGATATTCGATTCGAAAATATTCGGCCAAAACCACTATTCACTTCGAATTCGCTTCAAACTCAAACTCCACTATTCGCACAAGACTAGACTAAACAGATGTTACGCCTCATCATTCGCTGAGCTGATTCCGTAGATCGCAGAGATTGGCTCTTCGAGTGTGTTGTGGGTAAGTAGATCCGAAGGCATTTCTTAGATTGCGGTAGGGAAGGCTGTTGTTTGATCCGACGGAACGGTATAGATACAGTCTTGGCATCTGGTAGAACCCCTAATTTTTAAAGCAGTTGTACCACTCTCATATCCAGCCTGCTTTGTGCCGTTGCTCTCATGTCAGGCTTCACCGCTGTACTGACATGTTCGAAGAGGTGACTGATAAAGAGGACCATTTAAATTATCTCAATGGGCTCAGAAGTTTTCGGGAGTAAGCACTATTTCGTTTTTATTTTATGCAAACATTTCAAGTTTCAAATGTAGGGGGTCGGCGATTATTTCAACAGGGGCACATGCTTGGTGTTTTACAATAGTAATATTGCAGAAGATAGTTGTTTTCGTTCTCATTGTTCAGCAAAATGAGGCAAGGCTTTCATGATTTGTGCTCCTTAACAAGTTCTGCACATATCCACCTTCCAGCAAACGGTATTAAAAGCTGAATACGCTGTATCATTTCTGGCGGGAGAAGCAAGTGATGCTATTTTTTTTCGTTCTAACAAAACATTTACTTAGGCCGTAAATATATTCAGGTTAAGAAATTTTAGAAGTAAAGTGCTGTTGAAAAAGTGCAATAACAATTATATGATAATATAATTATCATATAACCAATACAAATAATATGATAATAACAATTATCATATAATTGTTATATGATAACAATAAGCATTAGGAATAGATAGGGTGTCGAACCGCAATTTTTATCGGTTCGGTTCCTGTTCGGGTTCACGGCTTTCGGTTCGGTTCCGGTTCAGTTCCGGGGAGCAAAAAATAACGGTTCAAACCGGTTCGAACCGGTTTGAACCGCTAAATTGAGAATATATTTTCCGCGTTGTTCTTGTTCTGGCAATATACACTATTTACGCAGTGAAACGATTAACTATATAGTTTCTTCGATCGTCCGTGCAATTTACTTTTGTTTTAGGTACCAGAAATATGAAATTCAGTTATTTAATTTCGACGCAAGAGCAGAAGAAAATCGACATTAACATACATAACGTCGTGTTCATACGACTCAACATCCCTTTTTTTACCATTAAAATATATTTTACCTGAATTAGAATGTTTAAGTACAAGAGTAAAGAGTTGAGTTGTTGGTACATACATGTAAATAGATCAGCTTCTAACTTACAACTATACTGTATTCTCTTGTCCTTTCTTCGTGTTTAAATAAAACTCCAAAGTTCAAGCTGATCTATTTACGCGGTATAAAATGTTGTTGTGAAGTGTGGTAGGTCGCCTAAAACACCCGTGATTGGTACAACTCTGTGTCGCAGTATTAAAAGTGAAATCGTGTCCTTGAACTAAGGAAATAATTACATCACATAAAATTATGAAATGAGCACCTCGTGGCCATATATATCATGAAATAATGTTTACGAAATACACTTCACAATATATATGTATATGATGACGACCCAACTCAGCTAAAAGCAATGGAATTTTCAAAATGTAACGAAAGTTTTAGTATAATTCTTTTCAGTCTATTTTTTATAGAAACACCGAGCGGCAATCCAAATGCCTGCTGTTCTAATCAAACATTGTTTACACTCAGCACCGCATGCATGCGACTAGTCATGCAGCAAGAAGTAATTGCAATCGTTCACTCTAATATATACGCACCTTCGCACTCAGATCGAATCTGGCCCAAAATCGCGCTTGCCCAACTGAACATTTTCTTATACAGAATAAGCTGGCATAGCCTGGCTGTTGAGGTTTGTTCTTGACAAGATGCCGGACAATTTAATTTGTAAATGAGCATCGCCCTTGCTAATTGATGATTTTAACACGATAGCCTTAGGGAGCGCATGTCGCAGAAAAGCCGATGTCGGTGGCGTGACTGAAAAATCCTGATTGGTCGATAGGTTGATGACGTCAGAGCTACATACCCTCGCGCAAGAATTTTCAACAACTCGCAATGCTTACGTGAAACGTGACATCACGCGTGGATTGAGAGTGATTAAAACATGACGTGTAATGCGAATTAAAGATCGCCATATGTTTCAAATGATTTTACTTTTAGAAGTAATTCCTTTGCCTTGAAAAAAATAAAGAATTTTAGGCGGGATTCGAACCCACGACCGAGTAAGACGCTTTTTCACTAGGCCACGCGAGGCACGCTAACGAGGCAAATGAGAATGCGATGCAAATGAGGCCCATCGACACTATCGCGTTCCACTTTTAAAGGCGAAGCTTAAGCGTCCTTCAAGATTCTTTTTTGTTAAGTAAAACGAAGTAGTATTTCACGTTCTACTCGACATGGCAGCTACTTAATTGGACACTTTCTGACTGTTTGTGTACGTATGTCATAGTTCCGGCCCGCGCCCCTGTTTACTTTGATTTTGTCCAGCCCACAGACACATAAAAGTCATGTTCACCACATAAAAGAGGCAATAGCAGACTTCTACATGTTTGAGAAGTTACATGTATGAGGAACACATAGTTATTTAAATTAGCTTCAAAATCAGAAATGTATGTAAGGCCGTCCCATATCACTTACAACGTGCCTGTCGAGGATAAAAACGTCGGAAAAGATTGGCAGAATACCTTTCAAATAATTTGGGGGGCAGTGCTTTAGGGTGGTCGGCCCTCTATTTATGTTGTCAAATATTTAGTTAGTAATTAAATATATTTTATACTGATGAATAAATTTTACTTTCAAAAGTTCACATAGCCGCTTGAGACCGACGCGGAAGAACGATACTCGAAACTACGCGAGCTGTGGAGTCTGCTTAAAAGTGTTTTTCTGTTTGCTGATTGGCAGTGTGAAACATCGGGTTGCAGGGTACGCTAAAAAGGACTCTGTGCTCACATGATGGATTGGAAGTCAAATACACGAAATGTTCAAAAAAAGAGAGATAATTAATGTTATTTGTTTCAAATAATCCCTTCCAGAACGCCTTACTGCAAAAAGAGATGTGTAAAGATGCACGCAATAAAATTCGTGATTTTACATAAATAGCGCGAAGGACAGACAAAGATTTTTAAAATCTTAGTATAAATTACATTTCATCAGCTTGCATGAGCTCGAAACTTCTCGAAATACTGCTTCCGGAGGCTAATGTTATGTTCGGTTTTACCTGCACTTGTTTTGGGCCGCCACTTTACAACACTATATGCTAGAATAGTCATGCGCTCTAACATTTCTCTAGGCTGCCATATCTCATCGCAAGACTGCTATAAATATGGCACAACTTTATAATTAGGACATCCATTGCTAGTGTTGCGAACATCGCATTTCACCAGAAAGCTGAACTATTTAGTATTTAGCATGGTATGTACGTGACATCATCACAGTATAGGCTGGTGGTCATTCTGATTTCTTCTTGCTGAGAAAATCGAATTTGACGGTGCAAAAGGCACGCTGCAGGAGGTTCAAGCTCAGTGAAAGCCAAGTATTTGAAAGGCACGTAATATTGCCGCGCGCAGGGTCACGGACTTCTAGAACTTTCCCGGTTATTCTTACTCCGGACATAACTTCTGTCGTTTATCCCTGCTTCTGTTGTTCTAGAAAGTGCGTGTTCATTCTCGCCCCGAGCGCGCTACGCTCGAACCTTCTCCGCCGAATCTTCGAGATAGTGACTCACTCTAGATAAGACGCCGCTCGCGACCTTGTCGAGTCAGTTTCGCCTCAGCGTTCGACCTTGCTGCTTCGCCGCCTTCGACGCCCGCGACGCTCTGTTGTTATCTTTCTATTTCCTTTTATTTTTGGCACAAGTTCGCCACATTAAACGTTTATTTCTTTCTGTGTATTTATTGTTTTTTGGTCACCACCCGTGACATTTTGGTGGAGGTGCGGGGTAACGCATGCCCCTGCCGCGTACCCCTCCGAGGGACCGCAGTGCAAGTCCGACGCCAAGCCCACGAAGAACCAACGAAGGCACTACCGAGATCCGGTCCAGTCGTCGCACCCAAGGCCTACACCCGGAATTCGGACTTCTGCCGCCCAGGACCAAGCAGCCAACGAAGCCGACGATGGCCAACCAGTCGCCGACCCCCGCCGCTCCTGCCGTCGTCTACCTGCCCGCCGCCCCTCGTACGCCGACTCCCTTCCACGGCGAGATCCTTGAGGATGTCCAAGACTGGATCAAGCACTACGAGCGTGTGGCGCGGCACAACGGATGGACTGCGGAGCAGTGCCTCCAGAACCTCTACTTTTCGCTGGAGGGTACTGCGAGGTATTGGTTCGAGAATCACGAGGCTTCGCTTACGTCGTGGGACAGCTGTGTGGCCGAGTTGCAGCGGACGTTCGCCACCCTACACCGACGGCAGAAGGCAGAAGATCTCCTCCGAATTCGAACGCAGGGCCCCGACGAAAGCGTCACAAGCTTCGTAGAAGATGTCCTCCGCCTGAGCGCCCGTGCCGACCCAGGGCCGCGGCTTGGCGGGGAGCTTGCGGCGGTCGTCGGGCTATGGCAGCGTAGCTCAACGTCGGTTCCTCCGGTGCCACCGTGGTGACGGGAACCTCTGGTTGGAGCGCCCGTTGTACTTCCTCGCGCACAGCCTCGGCAATGGAGAGCGTCGCTGGTCGACTTGCGGCTGGCAGCAACTGGCGGAGTTCCTCCCGGACGACCTCCCGGATAATTTCGCGGATGTCCGTACCAGGAGCGTTCTCACCGCCAAGCAGCGCGGTTGCAGCGACACTTGGATGTCGCTGGTAGTGGGAAGCGCGCGCTTGGAGGGCGCGCTCGATGTTTGTCGCCTCGGTGACGAAGGCTTCGACGGTGCCCGGCGGGTTGCGCACGAGGCCTCCAAAGATGTCGTCTCTCACCCCGCGCATGAGGACCCGCAGCTTCTTGTGAACTGTGGCTCGCGATTCTGCTGCCGTTTTGTTTTGGATTTGTTTTTGTTTTTTTTGTGCTGCATCGGGACGATGCGCTTTTAAAGGGGGGGATAATGCCGCGCGCAGGGTCACGGACTTCTAGAACTTTCCCGTTTATTCTTACTCCGGACATAACTTCTGTCGTTTATCCCTGCTTCTGTTGTTCTAGAAAGTGCGTGTTCATTCTCGCCCCGAGCGCGCTACGCTCGAACCTTCTCCGCCGAATCTTCGAGATAGTGACTCACTCTAGATAAGACGCCGCTCGCGACCTTGTCGAGTCAGTTTCGCCTCAGCGTTCGACCTTGCTGCTTCGCCGCCTTCGACGCCCGCGACGCTCTGTTGTTATCTTTCTATTTCCTTTTATTTTTGGCACAAGTTCGCCAGATTAAACGTTTATTTCTTTCTGTGTATTTATTGTTTTTTGGTCACCACCCGTGACAATATTATTCTTAGTGCATCGTCGTGAGGAACGGCGCGAGCGTCTGGCATGACAAAAACGTGCTTCTTGGCAAGAGCGTTTTTGCAAACAAAGTAGTTTCCGGGGTCACGCTTTTTGGTCTGCGGCAAAGATGCAGGGAAAAGGAACCTTTACAACACAGTATGTTTTTAAAACTCCCCTCTCTCCCCCTCCCCCAAACACACACACAGACGCACTTCTTTATACAGCGGTGCGGTTAAGGGCTAGTTTCCCCAGTGTCGTGTCCGTCAGCAAACCAATGATGACACTAAACTCTGGAGAGCTACCGCCATCTATAAATGACGACGGCAACCAGACAACCGGCAAGCCGGTTGTCTGATTGCCTCCGTCGCTCATAGAAGGCGGCAACCCCTCCAGCTTTTCCACTCTGGCTTGCCCACTTGCGGCCGGCCATTACTTCATTCCCACAATTGTACAGCTTTTCTGGTCTTCCTTCTTCACCAGAGTGGAAAGGCTGAAAGTATTCCCGAGGAATTGCCTCCTTCGTTCGTGTTTGTTAATTCGACAATTTTATTTGACACTTGTTAACCGCAACTTTTCATTGCTTTTATTTTGCACCCTGTGAAGTTTAAAGGGGTCATGAAACGATATCGGGTTGGAATGTTCATAACTTTTCCGAGGCGTACTGGTCCCCTGGTCCAAGTGTACTCGCACAGGCCGCCACTGATTGAGAAGCTTCTAGGTCGCGGTGAAATTGCGAGGATTAAACGTGACTATTTCTTTTAGTCTTGCCTTCCCAAAGATTGATGTCGTCATTTAGGATCAAAACCACCCGCTTGTCGACAGTCGAGCGCGGCTCATGGATTGGACGGGAGCACTGCGTGAGCACCGTACATCGGCTCGTAGCAATTAATGCCTCGGTGGACAGTTGGGTAGTGGCTCGTCTCCAACCAGTGCGGTGTTAAGAATAGTCGAACTCTAACAATGCCTGGAGCTCAGCACGCGTTTTCTTCCTTTAAAACCCCTGCGCGGCGATATGATTAACGTTGGAGGCATAAGATAGGCAACAGGCCACGTGGCCGCTTCAGGCTCCGAGTTGGGATGAACGATGCTGATATTTCTCTAATTTTTTGGCGACTGCCATTGCCTAGAAAAAAGAGCAAAGCCAAGTTCAATCAGTTATTAACGTTAGGGGGTTATCCTGAGTAGTATTTAGTAATGAATAGAAATATTTTATAGCTCATTTAAGCAAAATGCAGAAGGGGTCGAAACTTGGGCAATAACTTGAGAACGACGCTTGTGTGAGACTTACAGTGACTACCAACGGTCGGCTGTTCTTCATAGGTCACTAAAATATCTTCTTTTTTTAGGTATTCCTTCCGTACGCACATGTAGTTCTATGTAAAGTCATATTAATAAGTCGCATTTAGTCATTTCAGAACTTCTATTCTCAGGGACATCTTTCAGATGAAGTTCAGCAACAACGAAAAAATGTTTCGGTGCCTCAATAATGTGAAATTGGTCTTGCAACATTTTTTGTACTTTCAATAAATAGTGCTAAGAAATCACCCATTAGTTTTCCTCTAATAACAGATGCAGAAAAAAATAAAGGAGAGAGGCAGCTGTCGATATCTCCTCAACTCGCAATTTGAACAAGCGGCCACGTGATCTGAAGCTAATTATATACCGCCAGTGTTCATCACAGTCATGCCCTAGGCGGCTAGGGTTTGGAAAGCAAAAGCTTGGGCTGAGCTTTAGATATTGTTAGAGTTGGGCTATTAATTCTCATATTTAGTTGACATTAGCCATTACCCGAATATTTGGCGATGCTGATTGTCATGAACCCGAGCACTCAACTAGGGGTTATGAAAATCGCTTACGTCACGGTGCCACGTGACTCTCAGAGCGAAATTGTAATGTCATGTTACGTCATGCTGTGAACAACGTTAATACATCTAATGACTTCCTTAAATTAAATCGAGTTGACGCAGTGAGTCACGTGACGTCACGAGGCCACGTGACGTTACAAGACCACGTGACATTATTTGACAACATGTATTGACACCATAACGTCACGTGGCAACGTGACATATAGTTAAACCTAGTGCCAATACAAAGGTGTCACGAAAACCCACAATTTATCATACATTGCAATTCTCTATATGGTGGTTTGATCAATAGATAGAAATACAGCCGCCATTTTTTTATTCCCATATGTTCATTTTGTGATACTAACAAAAAAGAAAAAAAAAAGAAATATTACCCTGAACCGTTTTGAACCGGTTACCGTTATATTTTTTTTCGGTTCGGTTCCGGTTCAGTTCCAAGATGGCGGCGAATATTTCGGTTCGGTTCAGTTCCGGTTCGGCTAAAAATAACGGTTCTGTTCCGGTTTTCGGTTCAGTTCGGTTCCGGTTCGACACCCTGGGAATAGACACTTTTTAGATTACATAATTACACTTTTCTTTGTGATTGTTGGGCTTTACACTTGCTTATCAATGGCAGAGTTCACCATCCGTATTTAGCATTTGTTTGGCATAAATTGATTGATGGAATACAAAAATCAAATTAAGGAAGCCGACAGGGTAAAGCATCCCCTAGATTCAATGCACGATACATCTATACGTTGCGCTCATTTCTAATTTACATACATTACTGAGGATGTTATTTACGACGGATGCTTTGTAACTTCTTATTCTTAAAGGGGCGGTGCAATGATTTTAACACTGAACGAATGTGCAGCTTGCATTTTTTATATTGCTTACTTCGGCATAAGTAAGAGAAAAAGTGCCACCATACTGCAAAATACCTCTATTTCGTTGCGTAATCGCAAAATAAAAAACGCTTTTTCTCCCAACCTGCGGCCACGTGGTGGCCGCAAATGGAACCTGTGGTGTCACGTCATTCGGAGTGGTTTTTGTAAGTGACAGTGTTAGGCAATTGTAGGCTTGATTTAAGATTAAGTTTAAAAAATCTTGTTGTTTAGGCATGCAGAAACGCTTGAAAAGCCTAATATTTCCGCTAAAAGATTTGTAGCGCCATCTACCGCAAGTCAACCAAACCTGCCGTCGCCGTCATCCGTTGACGCCCGAGGCGCCTACGGCGGCTACACGAGCAACCCGGACGTTTTATCTTTCCCTCGCTCGACGGAGTGCGTTGGTCGTGGTCCGTAGTCTCGTGGTATCGTTATTGTTCCTGGTGTCTCGACTTCGACTGCCCGCCGCGTCGACTGCCCGTCGCACAAGTCCAACTGGCTTACTATACGCAAGCATCTTGCGCTCGACGTCGCTCAGGCCGTCCGCCCATGCCGCCATGTTGGTCGAAAATCGTCGGGAGAGCGGGAGAGCGGTGAGCCTGGCGAGCCGGCGAGCGCTGGGGAAACGGAAGCCAGAAGCACCCAACCGGAAACCAACGCCACTCAGAATGACGTCACAAGCGAAGCTGATGCCGTTTCAATGTTGAGTTGAGGGGTGTTAGAGATACCAATTTCTTTCATATTTTTAATGAAAACTAGGGCAAGCAGGAAAGAATAGTTTTCGGTCCTTCGTTTTATATGTGGCCGGGATCAATTCCCGCAATTAATTAGCCAAAGTCCGCAAATTGTTGCACCGCCCCTTTAAGAATCTTGCTCTTCTGGACAAAGATGTGATCGATGAGCACAAGAGAATCAATAAAAAAATTCAATATGTAATACTAAGAGGCTCCTCGGACGTTGTCTTTACCAGACTCCTGGTATGTCGTCTATGAACGCATATTACATGGGCCGTTCAAGGTTGACCGGGACTTCTATTCTTACAGTGAATTGGAACGTTTGACAAGCACAGCACTTTGTCCGTATTTGAAAGTATTCTTCGTGCACATTCAGGCACCGCTGCCGATTGTTTCGGTAGCTTTCAGAGACTGATTTCTTTGGCATATAAAAAACTGAGTTGAGTGACTGCAGTCAGATGAATGTGTGGATGCGGTTTATTTGTGCACCGGCTTCTGTTCTTTGCTAACTGCTGACGTCATTTGTATGTTCTAAGCATCGTTTATTTGCCATACAGCTCTTGCAATCTTCACAAACTTCCAGCTGGTTTAACTTGTACTTTCCCCAGAAATTCGATTATGCACCTCTTCTCCACAGCTAGACAGAGTGCTCGCCGCCGTAACAGCTGGAACTGCTGCACAGGCGTCAAAAACGTCATTCGGTTCGTATAATATATAAGAATGATTGCGTTAACGTCCAACGCAAGTTTCATTATGCTACAATTGTTCACTGATTTTTTATAGACAAAAGTCCTGGTCAACCTTAAAACGACCCTTGCAGTTTCGAACTGCTTATGGCTTTCAGTGCTAAAGATATGTTTTGGCGAGGAAATGATGTAACTCTTCAACTGTTTATTTTTTATGGACGTTTACTGCATCTTACAAATCCAATGGCCACGTGGTTCTACTCCTTTCATTACTAGTTACTCCCAGACGCTGCAGTGATTTTCAGCAGCAGATACCTCAGATGTTCTATCTACATGCTTTGTTTTCTTGCCTCCGATGTGCTGATCATTGCAGGAAGCTTCTCGACCGCTGTGTCTACCGCAGACAGTGTCCAAGGCTTTCCACGCGTCTAAGGTTTCTGCTCTGCTTGCATGTTTGAGTCATGTTGAAAAACTAAAAGAAACACAGAAAGGAAATCAACATTGCAAAAGTGAGCACACCCAGGTGTCTTAGAGTCCCTATAGTTTCCAAATTACACCATTGTATTCTTCTTTAATGTCAGGTTGATTCTTTACTGAGACCTTTGTTTACTTCTTACCTTTTCTGCTACTCTTTTGCAGATAATGAATCGTTCACTTTTTGTGTAGCCATTTGAGAACAACGTCATCAGCAAACTCGGAGGTTCAGCACTGGACCTACACAGGACCAGCGAGGAACTTCTCGGAGCTAGCTATCAGAAGCGATATAGATTTCCAGAAGGGTGATCTCTGTCTTACTAGCAGAAACTGGATCAGACGAAATTCTTCTGGCAGCTGGTAGATTAACCTGGTGGAAGGAACATGCA